>NC_133135.1:47665708-48291521 GCF_048418815.1 Hemitrygon akajei | reverse complement strand
ACTATTTTAGGACTCATCTTGGGTCACACAAAATCACTACAGTCAGTCAAAATTCCTAATGAAAGGCACAGTTGTGTGGAAGAAAGAGTACGCTCCAGACTTGAATCAATGAAGTTTTTGTTAGGTTATGAAATCAACCATCCTATTGGAACCCAATTGGATTTAAACTTTTCTTCAGGATGAATTGATGGAGATACAAATTAAATAGCATTTTACTTCAATGAAAGTGGGCTCAAATTCAAAACCAATGAGTGAAAATTGCATCTATAGATTGTATGACATCTTGCAATTCTACATCATACATTTCAACTTTTAAAAATTCTGTTTTCTGTATCTTAATCACAAGGATCCATGTATGTCCATCCCAACTTTATAAAACTTGTTAATTTGTCAATCTCCATTAACCCAGGATCCTACTGCCAGTTTTGAATGTCCTTCTGTCTTTCCCTTGATAATATCCATCTTCATTTTGGTGCTGTTTTGCAAAATTTCTTCCTGCCCTGCTTATGTTTCTCCAACTTACTTTTTATTAGGCCCTAATGTTTTGACCTGGCTTTTGCCCAAATGTCTTCTAAACATCTTTCAAAACAATGCATTATATTCATTTCCACACTAAAAATCATAAAGACATTTTTTACATAATCATCAAGGAAATTTTAAAATGTTTTAAAATTATTTTATGCTGGTTTATCATTACAAGTAAATGAAAATCTGTGAATTATTTCAACCAGTTTCCTTTGTCTCTATTGTCAGTGTGTGATGGTATTAGGATCACTATCCACAAAACCCTGAGCTCAAAAGGAGGTATTATGCCCTTTCTGATATAGGCATCTATGGTACTCTCACTAGTGGAAGGTAATGATGTATCAAGCTACGCTTCAAAGGCCAGGTTACTTCCCTGCCGAGTCTCTGTGGTGCGATCTAGGTGCCAATACCAATTATTTGAGTAGTACAGTACTCCCCTCCCAAGGAGATACTTCCAGCTAATGAAGTAGTTTAAACAGTTTATTTTACTTTTAATTACAAATGTTTAAATTTAGACAAATAGTTCTTAACACACGTTTTAATCTCACGGAGGATTTCTGATTTATAAGATAGCCAAATTAGAAAAGATTTAGAAACTGCACATTATTTTGAAAGACAGGTCCAATTCTTACAAGCTAAAAAACAACGTACCAGTGAGTTGCAGATGAATGAATGGTCCATCACAGAAACTGAAGAATGAGGAATGAATTTTAGTTCTTCTTTCTGTCACCTGGTCTTTTTGTCTTTTACCTTGTCACTCCTAAGAATCCAAAACATTTCCTTACATTTATATTGTTTTGCTGCTCATTGACATTATCTATATGTGATGATTTTTCAGGTACTTTTGCTGGGACAAAGTAATTCATATGGATGATCTAAAAGCTTCTGGGGACAGAGACCCCAGAATCTCAAAATTGAGGGCTGACTCTCTGAGTACACAAATATCCCAACTATTGATTGATCAACCATACCTACGATCATGTTTGACAAAATCAGCCTGGCCTTCAGGCTTCTTTGATCTTAGTTGCAATGGTAGAAATAACTTAGCTAGTGTTGCCTGGCTTGATGCTGACCAATTATCTTAAAATTGATTAAATATGGGCCTACAAGACCTCACTGTTTACTTGTTTACAAGAAGCTGACCAAGGAATATTTATTAGAAGCTTAACTTTGTCAAAAACAACTCTCACCCTTTGGAAGAGTCATGCTGCTGTGCTAGAAATCTGAAGTTTGCAATAAGCCCCTTGGGCCCTGGAAAGTGAATATCCATTACAAGCGCAAACACAAGGAAATCTGCAGATGCTGGAAATTCAAGCAACACACACAAAATGCTGGTGGAATACAGCAGGCCTGGTAGCATCTATAGGAAGAAGCACGGTTGACGTTTTGGGACGAGACCCTTCGTCAGGACTAACTAAGAGAAAATATAGAGAACTGTTTGATTTGTGGACTTTTCTTTTAGTTAGTTCTGATTAAGGGTCTCGGCCTGATTATGTCTGAAACCTACTTTATTTGTGGTTGCATTTCGATCAATGTGAATTGTTAGCCAGTCATGAATGTTATATTTATGGAGCACTGAATGAAACTTACAACTTTAATAGAGTCTGAATTAAGTCCGTGAATATTAATTTAATTAAATTAATCGAACTCATCGGCGTGGCATGTGGGAAATAATGAAAAGTATATATAATTCAGGTAAGTAGGTATCCATCAGGAATTCAGCAAATCCTTGGGGCTGAACTTGCAACTATGAAATCTCCCTACCATGCACCGTGTATTTGAACTCACCTATATTTGTTATTTCAATTCATAATTCAAGTCAGTTAAAATGTTGCCCACTATGTAAGCTGAAAAGTTTTCTATCTTGTGCAGGAATGCCTGGGTATGCTTAGGCAGGGTGGATGCTGCATGGCAGGACAGGTTTTAGAAAGGTGATACATTTCCATAAAGGATTTTGATATTTGGGACAGATGTTTCCTAGAATAACCGATGCCAATATTAAGGAAGGCATTCTTGTTGGTCCACAAATCAAACAGGTCATCAATGACAGACAATCTAAAGAACTTCTTGTGGGACTAGAGAAAATCACATGGAAGGCATTCAAGGATGTTGTTGAAATTTTCTTGGCAACTACAGAGGACCAACCTATGTGCAGCTGGTTGACAACATGCTTCAAACATGCAAAACCATGAAGTGCAACATGTCACTAAAGATTCATTTTCTGAATTTTCATTTTGACTTCTTCCTTGCAAATTTTGGCACTGTCAGTGATGACCATGGTGAAAGGTTTCACCAGGACATTGTGGTCATGGAGAAACGGTATCAGGACAACCAGAATCCATCAGTGCTGGCTGATTATTGTTGGACACTTAAGCAAAAAGCCTCGGACACTGAGTACAAGCAAAAGTAATCAACAAAACAGTTTTAGCTTAGTTGAACCATTGCAAAGTGTCAGCACCATTTTGCAATTAAATGCACTATATTAAAGGCAGAGGGTCATGGTGGAGGGAGTACATTCAGATTGGAGGGTTGTGACTAGTGGTGTCCCACAAGGATCTGTTCTGAGACCTCTACTTTTTGTGATTTTTATTAACGATCTGGATGTGGGGGTAGAAGTGTGGTTTGGCAAGTTTGCAGATGACACAAAGGTTGGTGGTGTTGTGGATAGTGTAGAGGATTGTCGAAGATTGCAGAGACATTGATAGGATGCAGAAGTGGGCTGAGAAGTGGCAGATGGAGTACAACCTGGAGAAGTGTGAGGTGGTACACTTTGGAAGGACCAACTCCAAGGCAGAGTACAAAGTAAATGGCAGGATACTTGGTAGTGTGGAGGAGCAGAGGGATCTGGGGTACATGTCCACAGATCCATGAAAGTTGCCTCACAGGTAGATAGGGCAGTTAAGAAAGCTTAAGGGGTGTTAGCTTTCATAAGTCGAGGGATAGAGTTTAAGAGACACGATGTAATGATGCAGCTCTATAAAACTCTAGTGAGGCCACACTTGGAGTACTGTGTCCAGTTCTGGTCGCCTCACTATAGGAAGGATGTGGAAGCATTGGAAAGGGTACAGAGGAGATTTACTACAATGCTGCCTGGTTTAGAGAGTATGGATTATGATCAGAGATTAAGGGAGCTAGGGCTTTACTCTTTGGAGAGAAGGAGGATGAGAGGAGACATGATAGAGGTGTACAAGATATTAAGAGGAATAGACCGAGTAGACAGCCAGTGCCTCTTCCCCAGGGCACCACTGCTCAGTACAAGAGGACATGGCTTTAAGGTAAGGGGAGGGAAGTTCAAAGGGGATATTAGAGGAAGGTTTTTCACTCAGAGAGTGGTTGGTGCATGGAATACACTGCCTGAGTCAGTGGTGGAGGCAGATGCAGTAGTGAAGTTTAAGAGACTGTTAGACAGGTATATGGAGGAATTTAAGGTGGGGGGTTATATGGGAGGCAGGGTTTGAGGGTCGCCCCAACATTGTGGGCCGAAGGGCCTGTAATGTGCTGTACTATTCTATGTTCTATGTTCTATTCAAATAAATGATAATTTCTTGTTTCTCCAAATTCCTATGTAATACAAATAGTCTGAAATTATATTTGTGTTTAGCTTCAAGTGGTCTATGATAAACAAAAAAACATTCTGAGGAAGCATTACTTTTGAAAAAAAGTGTTATTAGAATGTAAAGTCATTGTCTTTATTTTTCATGGAAACTGCTTCAGGTAAATGTTCCTAACAGGGAGAATTACAGAGATGAACAGATAACCTGTGATAAAATCCAACTACCATAAAGGATCACTGACTGAGGAGTCTGGGCCCCTAATTTAAAAAGTAAAGAAGTTCAGAATATTAAAGTCTATATTGTGTTTGCTGGTCCACCTGAAATCATCTTCAGCTCCTGGAATGGACTGATACCAGAGGTGAACAGAATCATGCATTCAGTTAAACCGCCCTTTGTTTGTGGACTGTACATCAGTCCCTAAAGAATGCGAAGGATTTGGGATTTCTGATGCACTAAGTCCTTAATCTATATCTGACCCCACTCTCTTAAAAAAGAGAGACTGCAAATGCAGGAACTTCTCCACTAAGGCATTTAGAAATCTTATGCACATATATACCTCAATGCCTACAGGTGCTGATTTTATTTCTAGTTTTTTTTTGGTGGAGATTATATAGGTAACTACCATCCGCAGATAATTTGGTGTTGAACAGTAATCAGAAAAATGAGCAATTCTGAGATTTAGAGGACCTAGGGTTGGAGTGGGGGTGGTCTCGAACATCTGGGGAGTAGGATCATAGAATTTTTGACAAAGAAAGAAGGCATTCATTCCATTGTGTCTCGTCTGAGCAAATATGATTTGCCCAGTTTAATATGACCTTTCACCTCTTGGTTTGTAGTGTCATAGCTTGCATCTCAAGTGCATTTCTTAAATGTGGTGAGAGATTCTTTCTTTACCACTCTTTCAGGCGGCGAGCTTCAAGCCTCTTGAACTGACTAGGTGAAAAAGCTTTTCCTTATCTTTTGTTCTACAAATGACTTAAAATTGTGGTGGCTGGATTTTGGTCAATCTGCTTGTTACTCTTTACTTGACCTACCTACACGACCATAAACTTATACCTCTCATTTAAATCTCCAATCAGTCATCTCAGTTTCAATGAAGACAATCCTACTTTATCAACCTGTTCTTCAAAACTAGAATTTTCCATACTTGGCAATATTTTTGAAAATTCCTTCTGTTCCCACTCCAGACAAGCCAATTTCTCCTTTGGTTAGCAGTCAAAATAGTGCACAGTACACAAGTTGTGAGTCTGAGCAAAATTATCTCATCTTCTAGCATAACCACAGTTCTTATAGGTGCCTAGGTGTCATTTTGGCTGGTAAACAACTTCCTGAATACCTTTCAATGAACTATCTCTTTGCGCTGTCCCACTATCTGAGGGTGTGGATTCTAAGATCCTCGACACTGTTCAGTGTCCTCCCAGTTATTGTATTCGTTGCTATATTGCACCTCTTCAAATTGAATTAAATTCTATTTGTCACTGCAAAACTCCACAGATCATTATGGTTCACGTATTCTAAAACTTTTCTCCTTTTGGTCATTCCATAACCAATTTTTATATCATCCAGAAATTTATTTATTATGACCTCTACAGTTGTCTAAGTTATTATTTAATATACAGTATATGTATTGGAAAAGCGGCCTTGTGGAATTCCATTGGTAGCAGCCTTCCATCATCTGTTAACCATTACTTCTTGTTTTCTGCCACTGAAGCAATTATGAATTCAATTATTCAACCTTCTTTATGAAGATAAGAATATATAAATTAGGAGTAGGAGTAGGCCTCTTGACCCCTCAAGCCTGCTCTGCTACTTAGTTTGATCATGGCCAGTTTGACAGTGACCTCAGCTTTACATTCCTCTCTACCAATAGTGATCTTTCACCCCTTTGTTTACTAATTATCTATCTACCTCTGTCTGAAAAACAGTCAAAGATTCTGCATCATAATCCTTTAAGGAACAGCATTCTACAAACTCATAATTCTTTCTGTCCCATCTTTATCTTGTATTCGGGCCTTTATTTTTAGACAATGATTCCTAGGTCTAGGTTCTCTCACAAGAGGAAACATTCTGTCTATATACACTCTGTCACAATCCTTTAGCACCTAATATGCTTTCAGCAAGCCTCCTCCCATTCTTCTAAACTTCACTGGATACAAGGCTGCCTTGTCCAATCTTTCCTTATAAGGCAAATAGCCTTTCACTGAACTGTTTCCAACACACTAATATCCTTCCTTAAGTAAGGATACTAAAGTTGTACACAGTACACCAGATGTGTCCTCAATAATGCCTTTATATAACTGAAGTATGATTTCTTTACTTATGTGAAAATCAAAAGCATAGCCAAAAGGAAGTCTGAAATAAAAACAGGAAGTGCTGGAAAAACTCAGAATGTCAGGAACTTATCTGTCCCTTTACTGGCACATTATTTCACATATTAAAGACATTAGGTAGTAGAGAACATGGAATGGGTGGAAGAACATTCCCCTTGTTTCATCCACTCCACCTTCTCAGTTATTTAGAGTTTAGATTCTAAACTAACTTGATTCTCTTTCTTAGTTCTGACGAAGAGTCCCAGATCTGAAATGCTAACTATTTATTTTTCTACAGATGCTATCTATTTTACTGAGTTGTTTTCAAGTATTTTCTGTTTATATTCCTTTTATGTATTTAATTAGTTGAGCAAAAATAATATTCTTTCATCTTTCTTAATTATTTATAACATAGTAGCCTTTTCTATGCTCTTTTACACCTGAGTGCTCTGCAATCTTTCACCATTTTGTCAATCTGCATTTTTTTCCCTGACAAAAATTTATAATTTCATAGTTTTCCATTTGCCAGATTGTTGCTCAATTTTGCAAGCTCCAAAAGAAGGCAAAGTATGCGACGTTAGTCATTCGGAGTTACTCATCTATGTTCCGGGCCTTGTCCGTTATTGAGACTTCTTGGGACAATATTTTTTAATCCTTCAGTGCAGGTTGACAATGTACAATATTTGCTGAAGCTCACTTCTTGGGATTTCCCTTAGTTCAGAAACAATTGAATCCCTTGTTTAAAGTCTCAAGAAATTCAAGAAACTGCAGATGCCGGAAACTTCCCTCTTCTATTTCAGTCCAATTGATGACTCTTGACCTGAAACATAGACTGCCTCCTTCTCTTTAAAGACATAGCTTGACCCATCAATTTTCTCCAGCTGCTTTTTTTTTACAAGAATATTCACTTGGAGCCAAGATTGACTTTCAAACCTTTGAGTTATTCAAAGGCCTGACTTAAGGAAGATGAGTCATTTGCAACACAATAAATCATAATTTCAACACAGCAATTCAGAAATACACATTTATTATTAGTATGCACTCATACAGTTCTGTTGCCCAAAGTACACATTACTGCTGAGGGTTTTGGGTGATAGTGATCTGAAGAGTAACTACTCATATTATACTCGAGTGCTTGAAGAATATTCTGCATGATATGTTTGGATTGTTTCTGATTGCGAGTTTAACAAAAACGTCAGTGTTCCTGCATAGATTCTTTTATCAATCAATCCTTAATTATGTTTTACAGACTGAAAATGCTTTGGCTAGAGATATTCAGTTTCCTTCATTTAATTCATCATAAATAAATGTAAACATGGATACCCGCCAAAGGTTAATTAATTTCATTTTATAATTTTAGAACCTTTTAGTAAATATTCTCCTTGCTGCCATCACAAATATTCAAAAAGATTAGCTAACTCTGTCAAGACATCAGTAGCTTTATTTGTCAATGTTGCAGTGAAGTGATCTTAAATCAGATGGGAAAATTGTTTAATCCATTCCATTGAGTTTTAAATTAACACTGTGCTCTTGAGCATTGTATTACATTCCTTGATCCACTGTTGAAACCTTGTGTGGTCTAGCCATCACTTTTGAGACACTGCAGAGTTATTATCCTGATTAGTTTAAAAGAATTACAGTGGGAATTGGCATGATTGATAGTTCTTATCTGGCACAAGCCCCTCCCTCTACTTATGATCTTGGGATGAGTGATCTGGTGGGGAGTGTTGAGAGGGGGCAAAGGTCGTCAGGGAACTAGGGAGGTTCAGGGATTGATTCACAATATTTGGTCTCCGAAAGACCTTCAGCAAGTCAGAATGCAAGAAATTAGAAAGAAGTTAGTTGCTTTAGGTCAAATACTAACTAATGTGAAAAAGAGTCATGCGTTTATTTCCTCTGTTATAGTCACTGAATCAAGTAAATCCTGTTCTTAGTTACTTTCTGTGAAAAGAAACAACTTATTTGGCTACATTTTCTTTCACATGTTGATGCACCATCAATAACTCACTCTGAGACGTAAGAAGCGAGATATCGGCTTTTATTGACTGGAAGAATGAACAACACTACATCCTGGAGAATGAGGCCGGGCTCAGGCCTCAATCGCCTTTATACAGGGGTCTGTGGGAGGAGCCACAGGAGCAGTCAGCAGGGGTCTGTGGGAGGAGCCACAGGAGCAGTCCAGATAGATATATGTAGTTCACCACACATGTAAAATTTTAGGTCCAGGTTTGAAAAATTGGAGCTGAAAGAAGTATTGAACTTCTAGTTTTGGTGACAAGGGGCCTGGCATTATTTATACCAAAGTTTATTAGTCAGTTAGATATTGGAGACATCCTTAAATGCAAAAAATGTTCTGACCATGAAAGATTGTAACTACAGCAATAATAACTGTATTATATTTTTATGATCAATGTTTATAAATACTTCAATAATGGTTGTTAATTCTTTCATATAATGATATTCTAAACAGCTAGAGATTGTACCACCTCCTCAAAACATCTGTGTTAAATATTTCAAAATGGATACTCACCTGATAAAGTGAACCCATTTCATTGCCATACCAGTCAGAATCCTAGAAGGTCACTTTTTGTCATTGCACAGAATAAAGCCTTACCTTTCATTGGCTTCATGCACTGTTTGTAATGAGGAACAGAATATCGCTGATGTGTTACTCTATAGAAAGCATTCTTGTAGCTCCCTCCCTGCTCTACAATTCCCTGACAATGCTTGATTATAGGGTATAAGTGTGTACTCAGTTCAAACCATTCCCCGCTTCATTGTGCACTCAACAGGCATGAAGCTCTGTTAGTGAGAGTGTACTTTCAGTCTTTTTATCCTCTCTGACAGCACTGGCACAGCACTTATAGACACGGCAGGACTATTTTGCTTTTCAATAGCTTTCTTGTGATGTTAAAGGATTAAGTAAGTAAAAAGAAATATAGCCATGACCAAATTTAGTAAAGATCCAGAGAGATGTAATTTTTGTTATGAATATTGGTATGTCAATATAAGGGGGATATTTCAATTTTCTTTAATGTTTACATTCATTGTCTATTCAATAGGAAGTTGGAAGAAGGGAAAGGAAGTTATTTGCTCCACTCTTCCATGGCCTCCGTTACTTACTCTGTAAGTATGGTCATGCTTTAGTATTGTTACTAATGCAAATGTTGCAAAGCTGATATGTAATGGAAAATGCTAGAAATATCAGCAAGACAATCAGGAGTCTCAAAGTGAGAAACAGAGTTAATATTTCAGGACAATGACCCTTTTATGCAAAGAAGGGAAAAAATCCAAATGATCAATATAGAGAGGAAGGTAATTCACTGCTAACTTAGTTCTACAGTTTTCTGTGAGCTAGAACTAACCTATGGTATGTGTCTAGAGGTGTTAAATAAAACTAATAATTTAAATAAGATTATAAAGGAGTGAGTAGAGTTTTTTAACACCCACCGTTTGCTATTCGTAGAAAATGAGGGAACATTGGTGCAAGGAGTAGTGTAAAGTACAACTTCAAAATGGGAAGATGGCTGATTTCTGTGGGATAAGAGGACAGCCAAGGAGGTTGAATTAGAGCCAGGAATTGATAAGAAAAGGTATATGACATTGGAGAAGTCAGAAAAAGAATTAGAAGATGGAGGAGGTATTTTGGGTACAGATGATCTACATTAAATAAGGAGGAGAGATAGAGTAAATCAAAATCAAGGCTTCTTGGCTGATGAGGGAAATAGAAATTTTTAGGGTGGGAAGGGAGCTGGGCACAAAAAGACAGTGCATGAAGCAGGCTAAACATGAAACCGATAAGACAAAGCATGCAAAAAATAAACATGGCAAAGACAATGAGACTGGAATGGCAGTTCCAATAATGGAGGTGTAAAATCTTTACACTCGTCTTGTAGAATCTACTACTTATAGATTAATGTTTACACATTGTGTTAAATCGGACCTAACCCACTCCCGTCTTCATTGAGGGGTCAGCTGTTGAAAGGGTGAGCAACTTCAAGTTCCTGGGTGTCAACATCTTGGTGGATCTAACTTGGGTGCAGCACATTGATCCAGTCATGAAGAAGGCATGCTAGTAGTTCTACATCATTACGTGTTTGAGGAAATTTAGCATGTCACCACAAGCTCTTGCAACTTTCTACAGAAGTACCATGGGAAGCAGTCTGACTGGTTGAATCACAGCCTGTAAGGAGGTTTCAATGCACACTATCACAAGAGGCTGCAAAGGGTTGCACACTCAGCCAACTCAATCACAGGCATAATCCTCCTCGTCACTGAGGACATCTTCAAGAGGAGATGCCTCACGAAGGTGGTATCCATTACTAATTACCACACCCTCAAAGACATGCCTTCTCGATACTACCATCAGGGAGGAGGTACAGGTGTCCAAAGACCCACTGATTTTCTTTAGGTGTCAAAAGTCACTGATTTAGGAACAGTGTTTTTTGTCTCAACCATCAGATTTTTGAGCAGCTCATTAACCCATGAACACTACATTGTCATTCTTTTTTTGCATTATTTATTTTGTAACTTATAGGAATTTTTAATGTCTTTTCACTGTATTGCTTCCACAGAATAAATTTCATGTCATATATGACAGTGATGCTAAACATAATTCTGATATGGCTATGTCAGATTGTAGCAAGGTGGTTCATTTATTTACTTTGTATTTATTGAGATACAGTGTGGAATAAGCCCTTCTGGCCCTTCGAGCTACACCACCAGGCAATAACCTGATTTAACGCCAGCTTAATCATGGGACAATTTGCAATGACCAATTAACCTAACAACCAGTACATCTGTGGACTGTGGGAAGAAACCAGAGCACACGCAGGAACCCCATGTGGTCACGGGGAGAACAGGTAGCAGCAGGAATTGAACTTGAATCACTGGTACTGTAGAGCATTCTGCTAACCACTGTGCTACCTTGCTACCCAGTTACAGGTCTTGATTTAACAACAGCACGAGGTGCAGTTCTTCAAGCTTTTATCAGAACAGTATAAGACAAAAATAGAAACGTCAGCATTGGAGTGAGATGGGGATTAAGGAGACAGATAGCACAAGATCACCCTTGCAGACTGAGCACAAGTGCTACAAAAATCAATTATCCAACTTGCCTTTAGCTTCTCCAGTCTAGAGGAAACCACATTGTGATCACTTAATGCTGTGCCCATGATTGGAAGAAATGCTTCAACTGGAAGGAGAGCTAGGGTCCCTGAATGGCAGGGATAGAAGAATTTGAATAGCTGGTACTGCACCTGTTGCTGTTGCATGGACAGGTGCTTAACAACTACCTTACCGCAGTACTTAACTGAGGATAAGAGAGACAAACTGTGATAATCCGGCTCAAGAAATAATGTAAAGACATTTCAAATAAGTTTAAGCAAGAGGATTTGACACGAGGTTTGTCATCTATACCATAATCTGGATGATAATGTGGTTAAATGGATCAGCAAGTTTGCAAATGACACCAAGATTGGAGGTGTGGTGGAGAGTGAGGAAGGCTACCACGGCTTGCAATGGGATCTGCATCAGCTGGAAAAATGGCCAATGGATTTGAATGCTGACAAATGCAAGGTTTTGCACTTTGTCAGGATCAACCAGGATAGGTCTTACAGAGTGAACAGAAGGCCACTGAGGAGTGTGGTAGAACAAAGCGATCTGGGAAAACAATTTGTTGAAAGTGGTATCAAAGGTAGATAGGATCATAAAGAAAGCTTTTGGCACATTGGTTTTCTTAAGTCAATGTATTGAGTACAAGAGATGGGATGATATGTTGAAGTTGTAGAAGACATTAGTGAGACCTAATTTGGATTATCATGTGCAGTTTTGGTCACCTATCTACAGGAAAGATGTAAATAAGGCTGAACGAGTACAGAGAAAATTTACAAGGATGTTGTTGGAGTTATAAGAAAAAGTTGAATAGGTTGTACTCTTTAGAATGTAAAAGATTGAGAGGAGAATTGATAGAGGTATACAAAATTATGAGAGGTATAGATAGGGTAAATGCAAGCAGGCTTTTCCTCTGAGTTTGGATGAGAGTACATGGATGATAAGAGTATAGAGGGCTATAGTCCCTGTGCAGGTCAATGGGAGTAGGCAGTTTAAATGGTTTGGGTGGGGACTAGATAGTCCAAAGGGATTGTTTCTGTGCTGTATTTCTCTTAGTATTCTATGACTCTATAATTATAGGTAAAATTAAGAAACAAAAATCAGGGAATAGAATAACAGGCACTTGAAGAGATTTCAAGTCTTTATAGGCAAGCCTTTTTAAAATGTGAATTATATTGAATTTTTTGAAGAAGTAAGGAAGAAGGTTGATGAAGAAAATGTGGGTGTTCTCTATTTGGATTTTAATGAAATATTTGACAGAGTACTATATTAACAACTAGTGATCATGGAATAGGAGAATCATTTTCAGCTCTAATAAAACATATCACCTTAAGGACAGAAAATAGTGAATTGTGGTGAATGGCTATTTTTCATATGGGAAGCTGTCAGACAATGATGACCCAAATGATCTTTATTAGATTCACTGCTTTTTTGATGCACATTAATGATTTGGACTTTGGAATCCAGAGTGAAATTCCCAATTTTGACAGTGATATCAACTTGGAAGAGAGGTGGGGTGGAGGTACATCTCTTCCAAAGGAGGTGTAAGGTGCTCTTTCCCTCTGCTAGCCTGCAGATCACCCTTAGGCAAGGTGTAGCTCCTCCTTAGCTTAGCTCCCCAATCAGAGTCATGGGAACAGCTGGTGCATACCACAGGTCCTAGTTATGCAACCACTGACAGCAGGCAGACAATCTCTGAAGAGCATTGATAATGGCTGGAGTCATCCATTCTTGTAAGGACACTGCACAGAAGGAGGCAATGGTAAACCACTTCTCTAGAAAAATTTGACAAGGATAATCATGGTCATGGATAGAGAAGAACTTCTCAGATTAAAGACAAATGGAAGACCATGACTATCCGCGTCATCCGACATGGCACATAATGATGATGATAATTGATGATCCACTTGGAAGTTTTGTTGTGAGAATGCAATCAATTGCAACAAAACATAGATGGACTAGAAAGATAGGCAGATAAGTGGTGGGTAGAATTTAATACAATGAAGTGTGTAAGGATAGATTTTATCAGAAAGGATGGGACAAGGAGATATGGATAGTTCAAAAGTGTGTGCTGGAATAGAAGGATTTGGGGATTATTTGTTATTATCTTTAAAGGTAAAAGGTATATTAAGAGAATGATTAACAATGATGTCATCTGATAACTAAAGCCAATGTGCAATAACAAATTTTGTGGCCTTCTGCTTCTGCATTGTGGTATTACAGTTATTTGAAATGATTGTGATCAATCTTTTGCATTGCTATCTTTTTGCATTGCATTGGACAAAAGGAAGCAGGGACTAGATGGAAATAGATTTGATCATTACAGTCTCTTCTTGTGTCAGCACTGTGATGCAACACTATAGAAGTCTTTACAGCTTAGCAAAGACTTTCTGCTGACACAAAACCTGTGATGATATTTTCCAATGGCAATGATAGGTACAAGTAGTGCTGATATTTTGGACTGTGTGGTTTGTCAGATTTAGCTTGTTGCTGATCAGATTTGCACCGTTATCAATAATAAAAGCAGAAAGTGCCTGAAGCACTCAGGATGTCCTGACTAGAAACTCTGGCCAAGAAAACAGACCAGAGCCTTTACTTCTTCAGAAGGTTAATAAAATTTCACATGCTCACTATCACCCTCACCAGTTTTTACAGATGCATTACAGAAAGCATCCAATCCGAATGCATTAAAGTTTGATATGACAACTGCTCTGCCCAGGACTGAAAGAAATTACAGAATACTGTGCACACATTTCAGTTTACCATGGAAACCAATCTCCTCTCCAAGGACTGTGTCTACACTTCTTTCTGCCTTTGGAAAACTGCCAATGTAAGCAAAGACTCCACCCATACAAGTCATTCTCTCTTCTTCCCCTTCCCATTGGGCAGAAGAAAGCACCTACCACCAGACACAAAGGTAGCATCCAAGAGGGGGAAAAAAATTAAAAGGGATCTGAGGGGCAACTTAGTTTTGGATTCTCCTACCCTAGGGAAAAGAATATTACTGTCCACTTTATCTAATTCTAAACATTTTCATAAGGTCGCCCCTTGTTTTCCTACAATACAAAGAATAATGTTGTCAGGACTAGAGGGAGACCTTAACCTACCATATATAGTATAATTTCTACTCTGATTTGACTTTTTTAAAATACATCACCTCATGCTTATCTGTATTGAAACCCATTTGCTATTCCTTGGCCCATTTCTCCAACTGATCAATATCTCCCTGTAACTTGCAATAACCTTCTTCACTATCAACACCTCCTAATTATGTGTTATCTACAAACTTGTTGATCAAGCTTTGTGCAATCACATCCAAAGCATTTATATAAATAACGAATAACAAGGGTTCCAACATTGACCCCTGCAGAACACCATGAGTCACTGGCCTCTAATTCAAGAAATAACCTTCTTACCTCTTCTTAACTCTGAGCCAATTTTGAATCCATCCAGCTAGCTGTCCCTGGATTCCATGGGCCCTAAACTTCCAGACCAGCCTGCCATATGGAACCTTATCGAAAGCCTTACTAAACTCTAAATAGACAAAAACCCACTGTCCAATTCTCATCTACCTAGTTATCTCTTCAAAAAGTTCTGAAGAGTGTGACAAACATGGCTTTACATGAACAAAGCCTGGCTGACTCTTCCTAATCAGACTTTGACTACCCAAAATTTGGTAGATCCCATCCCTCAGCATTCTGTCCAGTAACTTCCCCAATACTAATGTTAGACTGACCAGCCTGCAGTTCTATAACGTATCCTTCCAACCTACCTTTCTTAAACAATGGAACAACATTAGCCACCTTCTAGTCACTGGTGGCTTATGGTGAAGCAAGTATCCCCACAAATACCTCTGTAATTTCTTCTCTAGCTCCCACAAAGTCCAAGGATGTACTCAAAAAGGCCTTAGGATAATCAGAATCAGGTTTATAATCACCAGCATGTGACGTAAAATTTGTTAACTTAGCAGCAGCAGTTCAATGCAATACATAATCTAGCAGGGAGAGAAAAATAATAATAAATAAACAAGTAAATCAATTTTGTATATTGAATAGGTTATTTTAAAAATGTGCAAAAACAGAAATACTGTATATTAAAAAATGTGAGGTAGTGTCCAAAGCTTCAAAGTCCATTTAGGAATCGGATGGCAGAGGTGAAAAAGCTGTTCCTGAATTGTTGAGTGTGTGCCTTCAGGCTTTTGTATCTCCTACCTGATGGCAACAGTGAGAAAAGGGCATGCCCTGGGTGCTGGAGGTCCTTAATAATGGACGCTGCCTTTCTGAGACACCGCTCCCTAAAGATGTCCTGGATACTTTGTAGGCTAGTGCCCAAGATGGAACTGTCTAGATTTACAATCTTCTGCAGTTTCTTTCGGTCCTGTGCAGTAGCCCCTCCATACCAGACAGAGATGCAGTCTGTCAGAATACTCTCCACAGTACAATTATAGAAGTTTTTGAATGTATTTGTTGACATGCCAAATCACTTCAAACTCCTAATAAAGTATAGCCGCTGTCTTGCCTTCTTTATGACTACATCAATGTGCTAGGACGAGGTTAGATCCTCAGAGATCTTGACACCTAGGAACTTGAAGCTGCTTACTCTCTCCACTTCTGATCCCTCTATGAGGATTGGTATGTGTTCCTTCATCTTACCCTTCCTTAAGTCCACAATCAGCTCTTTCATCTTCATGACGTTGAGTGCCAGGTTTTTCCTGTGGCACCATTCCATTAGTTGGCATATCTCACTCCTGTACACCCTCTTGTCACCACCTGAGATTCTACCAACAATGGTTGTATCATCAGCAAATTTGTAGATGGTATTTGAGCTGTGCCTAATCACACAGTCATGTGTATACAGAGAGTAGAGCAGTGGGCTAAGCACACACCCCTGAGGTGCGCCAGTGTTGATCATCAGCGAAGAGGATATGTTATCACCAATCTGCACAGACTGTGGTCTTCCGGTTAGGAAGTCGAGGATCCAATTACAGAGGGAGGTTCAGAGGCCCAGGTTCTGCAACTTCTCAATCAGGATTGTGGGAATGATGGTATTAAATATCACCAAATATCAATGAATTAACTGCTACCTGACACGCAGTCCACATCCAGTAACAAGCAGCAAAATGAGAAATGCTGGAAGAACGCAACCAGTCAAGCAGCACCTGTGGAAAATGAAACCAGTTAAAATTTGGAGTTGAAGACACTTCATCAGAATTTAATATTTTGATAAAAGGCTTTCAACCTGAAACTTTGACTGGTTTCCCTTTCTACAGATGCTGCTTGATAGCTTGAGTTCTTCCAGCATTTTTCTTTTAATTACGTATTCTCAGCTTCTGCCGTTTTATTTGTTTTACAGTAACAAGGAGGCTAAGTCTCAGGTCTAGTATCCAAACATCTTCTGCATCCCACCATCAGTTTTTAAATTCAAGCAATTACATATATCTGAAACAAACAGATAGTAACTTAAATGATTACCATAAAACTAGTCATAGAGAGACACCCCAATCATAATTCAGGCCTATGGATGTCAGCCTTGTAACTTAGTTCTGTAACCATGAAAGTACTATCCTAGAGTAACATGTAGTTTAGGGAAGGAGTTCCAGTATTTTGACCGAGTGGCAATGACGAAACGGTGATATATTTTTCAAGGCAGGCTAATTGGCTACGTGTGGAGAAATCTGCTGCTCTTGCTCTTGATAATCAAAATCTTATGCTTGGGAGATGCTGTTGGAATTTCCAATTGGGATGTAATGACACTATGCTTATAGATGGCATGCACATCATCCACAAAGCATTGGCAGCTGAGTGCATGAATACAGTAATTAAGATGGTAGATCGGATTCCAATCAAATGGTCATTCCAGGAAAGAAGCAGAGTATTCAGCGATCTCCGTACGGGCCTTGTTTAGGGTGGAAAGGCTTTGGGATATCAAGTGAACCGTTTGCTGTGGAGCACTCAGCTTCTGGCCTGCTCTTCTAGATACCATATTTATCTGGCTGGTGTAGTAGAGGGTCTGGTAAATCAGGAATTCCCAACCTAGGTCCAAAGACCACTTGGTTAATGGTAATGATCCTTGGCATAAAAGAGGTTTGGAACCCCTGAAGTAAATAATATCACCTCAAAACATCGATGTTGGGCACCGAGGAATGGCAATGCTACTAAATCTCTAAGAACAGTCATTAACTCTCTGCTGTTGGAAACGATTAGTGGCTGGAATTGGTAGGACATGGATGTTGCTCACCAGCCCATGTTCAAAAGCTTGTGTGGCATTTACTTCATGCAGCAGTATTTAGACAATATTACAAAACAATATGTAATGTCTAGTATAGGAAAGAGGTCACTGCCTGGTGCAGTTACAGGCTTCTACCCATATTGCACCTTGAATTAGTCCTCAGAGTTTTATTTCATGGTAGTGTTGTATTCTTTCAATTTTCCAACATTTGAAACTAAATGGTCACTGGCAATTTAGTTAAAATTATAGGCTGCTTTGTGCTGTGACTGCCTCTAGGAAGTGGGGAAAAACTATCCAAACTCATTCACAGATAACCTTTACAATCAACAGGTCCTCTGGAGGATGTTTATAGTATCAGTGTTTTAGACCTATGGTTGTCAGGCATCCTTTTCAACTGTGGCATAGTTGGGGTAGAAAGCTTTGGGAGGAGCACAGAGTGAATTCAAACAATTCATTTTTCACTTTCAAATATTTTAATTATCAAGGTAGTCAAACAGTTAAGTCTCTATGCTTAGAAACACAGGGTCAAAAATGTAATTTGGTCAATATTTAGAAAATGCTGAAGTAAATAGCTTGGGCGTCTGTACATAGTTTGCTGAAACAAGATACCTTTTGTGAAAATTGAACTAGGTTAGATTTTTGGAAATGGGTCACATGTCAGAGAAAAATATATCAGTGACTCATAGTGAATGCTAATTCAGTGAATTGTTTCATGTGAAAGCTAGACCTGACCTTGACTGTGCTAAGGGGCAAGGATCATCTTCTGCATGGTTTAAAACCTGAAAAATATTGATACTAGTTCCATGATACTTTTTAAGCTTATTTTATCCACCTTCATTTGATTGTCTTCTGATCAGCTTAGAAGTTTTTGCTCTTCTAAGAAAATGTAAAATTTTGGCGGTGATGCAAAAAGCAATGCCATTGGCTAAGAGAAGCTGAACAAATCAGTGGGCTTATCTTTGATCCTTGTATGTAGACGAATGCATGAGTAAAGAAAGGGGGAACCACTTTATCAAATCTTGAATTATATTAAGTTAGAACTAAGTTGGAATTCTGAGTATTGTCATTTATATTTAGATACTGATTGCTGATAGGTAGATGTTATTAAACTAACATGTTCTCTACAGAGCTAAGGTGAAACTTAAATATAGATTTTAAATCCTTTCATTCTCCATAGTGATTGCCTGTTTGGTAAAAAATCAAACTGACACCACATCAGAGTATCAGATGCTTTATCTAGATGTCTGGTATGCAAGTTAGAATTCTTATCAACAGACAAATCAGACAAAAAAAAGTCTATGGATCACTGACCCTGACTTTAAAGTGACTGCACCACTCTGCTATAAGCTTTTCCTTCATTTTATGGTGAGACGAACCTGGGACAACCCAGCAAAGCAGTCAACCAATGAACTTCAAGTCCTGAGTACGGTTATGTATGGTAAAAAGAAATATCCAGTTACTACTCGATATTTGCAATAGTTCATTCTTTTTACACTACTCTCATGGAGAATAGGAGTGAATTATCAGTGTGACTTTCGCTATCTTTGACAACTATAAGCCCTTTACAGTCTGATGTGATGTGCTGTGACAGCTATTAGTCTGGCAATTTGAAAATGTCACAGAGAGCTCTGTATAATCCTTGAGTTAGACATGCCTCCAGGAAAATGATCAGAAATGCATCTCAATTAATATTGAAAGATTCTCAGCAAATATTTGTATATGCTCCATATTTGTAAAATAATTTTCTGCTCAGGCATAAAAAAGGTCTGCATAAAATGTTTTGTTTTTGCCTCCTCATCAGTCAAGAATTATTGTGTCTTTTATTGATAATATTTTAATCCATCAAAAAAAATTTCTGTTACTTTTCACTTGTTGCTGCTTACAGCCCAGCCACCAAAGCTCAGGTCAATTTCTGAATGAAGCTGCCCTTACACAGTTAGAACAATAGCCAATATAGTTTGATTGGATTGTACTCGACTAAACTCAACTGATAGAATTTTAACAAGAATTTTAGAATTTTATCATATTGTTCCATATACATGAATGAATACGAGACTAATATGTTATAATTTTGAAGAAAAATAACAAAAATTAGAAGATTGTAACAGATTTTAGGAGAAAATGTGCCCAAGATCTTTAAGGTATTGAGCCCATTTCCTATTACAACTCTCGCAAGTGCAACAGAACCCAGTGGCGGATATTTGATCAGAGGGGTTTGTATTTCTCTTATAAGGAGAAAGGCCTCCTTACAGGAAGTAATACTGCCATTGCAGGGGAAATATTATTTGGACTCCAGACTCAGGTCTGATTCCATGAGAAAAGTGCAAGGCCAAGGCAAAGAGAGAATTCAGCTGAATTTATACATCTGACATGAACTAGTTGGTTTAATTGTTTGTGTCTCCAGAGGTAATGCAGAACAATCATTAAAAAATGAAAATTAGGGTTCTATGATCCCAGTGATTCTTAGTAGTAATGGTCCTGTGAAACAGATTTTTTCAGGCAACCTTGGTATGTATGTACTGCAGAACCCCATCAATGTCTTCCTAATAAATCTAAGCCAAACACCTGAGAATTCCAATGTCCAATATTCCATGGCAATCAATGAAGAGGTGCAATTTACTTTAAGGATCAATGAGTGATACTTTTCTTCCAAATCTCATTTTTTTTTATTGACATACAGCACGGAAGAGGCCCTTCTGGCCCTTTGAGCCATGCTGCCCAGCAATCCCCTGATTTAATCCTAGCCTAGTCATGGGAAAACTTCCAATGACCAACTAACTTACCAATAGGTACATCTTTGGACTGAGAGAAAAACGTAGCGCCCGGAGGAAACCCACACAGAGAATGCTAAACTCCTTGCAGGCAGTGTCAGGAATTGAACTTGGGTCAGTGGTACCTTCAAAGCGTTATGCTAGCCACAATGCTACTGTGCTGCTCCATTTGTACATAATGTACAATGGTGTATAAGCCATTTTTGGTGTTGTGAAAATTAAGATTGTATTATTTAGTTAAAACAATGAATATAGTAGTTGTAAACATGTTTGAAGCTTACCATTGCACGAACTCTTGTGTACATCCAATTTTCCATAAATTATAAATATTTAGTTTTATAAAAGGTAAGTAAATCTGAATCCAATATGAAATATCATAAAAGGGAAATTATTGGATGTTTCTGAGCTAAGGATATCCCAAGCTGTTTTAAAACCAGTGAAGTACTGTGGACATGCATTTACTTTTGTACCTTAGGGAAATACGCCAGCTAAATTGTTAATAGTAATCTCCTGATATTCCTTAAGTGATGTCCTTGGATCTGTAAATGTGACAAATAAAAGTGTGTCACAGTCCATTGATACAAATAATGGTTCTGTTGGGATGAGTGGGGTGTTGGTTAGGGCATTATTAATGTAGTGTAAATAGATTTCCAGAGGAAAGCCTTATATTTTGGCTCCCGATTTTTGACAAAAATTATAGAAGACCAACAACACATACAGAATAATCATCTGAATAAAATACAGTAAGTAGAAAGTTTATTCACAAATCCTACGTGCCAGTTTGACAAAATCCACTTTGGTAAATGGCTCAGAATTTCAAAGCCCTGAACTTCCGTGTTGTGTTTAGTCTGATCACCTCATTATAGAAAGGACATAGAAGATTTAGAAAGGGTGCAGAGGAGATTTATCAGGATGCTGCCTAGATTAGAGAGCATGTTTTATGAGGAAAGGTTGAGCAAGCTAGCACTTTTCTTTTAAAAGAAGATAGAAGATGATAAGAGGCAAAGATAGAGTGGATATCCAATACCTTTATCTCTGGGGGGGCAATGACTGTAATGAGTGAACATAATTTAAAAGTGATTGGAAGGAAGTATTGTGGGGGAATGTCAGGGATAGTTTTTATTTACACAGAATGGTGGTGGTAGAGACAAATACATTAGGGACATTTAAGGTGATTTTAGATAGGAGGGCTATGTAGGAGGGGAGGGTTAGTTTTTTTCTTGGAGTCAAGGAAGGGTCAGCAGAACATTGTGGGCAAAGGGCTTGCACTGTGCTGTACTTTGCTTAACTTCGGTTAAGTTGGCACTACTAAACGCATACGACAGCTCTTGGTGGTTAAAAACTTAAGAAATCCAACTAAAAACATCACTAATGACACCTCTCTGAGGTAAATTATGTTAAATTATTGCCGCTAACAGTGAGGGAGCCAGCGATGGGAAGGCAAGTTTGGGGGTTGAGCCCGAAATGGTGTGTCATAGAATCGATGCAGATGGAGTTTTGATGTCCATACAACTGCCCCATTGCATGGTTGGAACGTTCTGGGCACTGAGAGAAGTCGGGGCCTGGATAGAGGAGATTTGATGACTGTTAACTGGCCCACGTTGGATCGCTCTGGGAATTGAACTGAGTTGAAGAGCTTGAGAGCAGCTTTGGGCTAGGCAGTGAAATCTGGGCCCGGTGTGGGTCGTTGAGCGGTGTGGCCTAGGCGTGGAGCCTTTCACTGCAGCAGTGCCCATGTCCTAGTGTGAGGTATGATACGCCGGCCCAAATCAGGGTGAGAACCGATTTTGCTCGCTCTTCTCCATATTCACTGCTCTCTCGAAGGCACCGGAGCCTTTTGCTGTTCTGTTTGGACAATTTAGACTGAATATGGAGTGTTGGGATCCAGGGCGAGAGCCAATTTAGCAGATGACCCTGGCTGATGTGCTCTGTGCAGGCTAATATGATGAACTCCTAGGCTGCTCTGGGGTACGGATCTGTTAACTTAATTTTCAATTCGGAATGTTGTTGTTTGCTTCAATAGCTTGCATGATTTACATTTGGGTTCTTTTGGCTTCTTGCTTTGTGGCTAACTGTGAGGAAGCAAATCTCAAGGTTGTATAGTTTATGTATTGTATAGTTGATAATAAATGTACTTGAATCTTGAATTGTGTTCTATGTTCTGTTCTTTGTATGTTCTTTCTAAATTAAAAGGTAAATGAATCTGCAAGATGAATTTAAAGCATCTTTTTTAAAATTGTCAGCTGCAGGCTTCCATTTGTAATATCTGTGCAACTTGTTATAGTATAGGACAGAATTCCATTAACCATCCTCTTTTATAATCAGCATTGTCCTATGGAGGTATCCAAACAAAAGCCTTATGGTAGTTATTCCAAATGCACACATCAAACCTATTCTGAGATTGAGTACCCATTAAGTTAGAGATTTTTTTTAACGTGGCTTGATGACATTCAGGGATTAGGTTAAACCTAAATTCTCAATGACCCCAGTAATCTTCAAAGAAAAGAGATGTCATCAATATCAATATCACAAGTGTGAAACGGTTGATTCCCAAGCACCATCCAATCATCTGTATTTTTATAACATATGCTACAATTTTCCCTGATACCACAAATAGTTTTTCTTGATGATTTGGGAGTCCAGTTATTATCATTATGTATTTTAATATAAACAATAGTTTGATTGGTTCTATACATGAATGGAACACTGAAGAAAAAGTTACCTATTGGTTTTGCAAAGTAGAAAATCCTTCAAGACACCTATTGCATTTAAGCCTGTGCAGACACTAAGCATCCAAGAACAAACTTCCTGGTAAGTAGCTTACTTTGTAAAAGAATTCAACACATCACATTCTACTGCAACATTTCTCTAATTAATACCATAATGGATCAAAGTTATGTTTGCCATTGTTTCCTGTCAATGCAAAACTGAATAAAACCTAAATTTGAAAATATGCATATTATGGCCATATATGTAATACCTGGACAATGCAAATACCTATGCCAGGATGTTGTTTATTGCCCATAGCTCAGCATTTAACATCACCATCCCTACAGTCCTGATCAAAAGGCTACACAACCTAGGCCCCTGTACCTCCCTCTGCAACTGGATTCTTGATTTCTTAATGGAAGACCACAACCTGTGTGGATTGGAAATAACATCTTCACCTCGCTGACAATCAACATTAGCATACCATAGGGATGTGTGCTTAGCCCACTGTTCTACTCTCTCTACACCCATGACTGTCTGGCTAGGCATAGCTCAAACGCCATCTATAAATTTGCTGATGACACACCCATTGTTAACAGAATTTCAGATGGTGATGAAAGGGCATACAGGAGTGAGATATACCAGTTGGTTGAGTGGTGGGTGTTGCAGCAACAACTTTGCACTCAGTGTCAGCGAGACCAAAAAGTTGATAGTGAACTTCAGAAAGGGTAAGATGACTGAACACAAACCAATCCTTATCAAGGGCCCAGAAGTGGAGAGAGTGAGCAATTTCAAGCTTCTGGGCGTCAAAATCTCTGAGGACCTAATCTGGATGCAACATATTGATGCAGCTATAAAGAAGGCAAGACAGCAGCTATATTTCATTAGGAGTTTGAGGAGATTTGGTTTGTCAACTAAAATACTTGAGGACTTCTACGTATGTACTGTGGAGAGGATTCTGCCTGCCTGCACTACGACCTGGTATGGGGGGGTGGGGAGGTGGGGGCTATAGCACATATAGGAAGTAAATTTCAGAAACATGTTAAGATTAGTCATCTCCAACATGGGTACTAGCCTCTGTAATATCCAAGACATCTTCAAGGAGCGCTGCTTAGGAAGGAGGCGTTCATCATTAAGTACCCTCACCACCCAGAACATGCCCTCTTCTCATTGGTACCTTTGGGAAGGGGGTACAGAAGCCTGAAGGCTCACACTCAGTGATTCAGGAACAGCTTCTTCCTCTCTGCCATTCAATTTTTAAATGGACATTGAACTCATGAACAACACCTCACTACCTTTTTATTTGCTTTTTTTGCACTATTTATTTTAAATTAACTATTTATAGACATGTACTGTATATACTTACTGTAATTTGTTTTTTTCACTATGTTTATTTATAATATATTTCATTGTACTGATGCCATAAAGTTAAAAAACTTCATGACATACTATATGCCAGCGATATTAAACCTGATTCTGAGTTTGATGACTATTAACTGATATTTTGGGAGCATTTTTCAGTCAATATTGGTGTTCAAAATGACCTTTCTAGGGTGGTTTATCAAGTTTTCTGACAACTCAGTTAGACACAACAATTCCCATGTATTTTTTAATTCATAAGTAAAGCACATGTTATTCTTTTAACCTTTGTGAAATCATCACGCCTAAGCTTTTGTAGGATCACAAGCTTATTATTAAAGCAACTTGAGTTTCCTCTGCACGTCTTATCACACTGTGTCAATGCCTAATAAGAAAAGACTGCTTTGCAGGGAAATTAGCCAACAGCTAGTCCATGTTTCTTTTAGTAAACTTGACAGATAGGAAGTTGATTTTTACCCCTTCAGGGTGAAAAGGTTTACAATGACATCCAGTTTCCGTTCCTGACATAGCCATTAACCTTTGACTTGATCATTTCTGCAATGGGTTACCTGTGAACAAACTGGAGACCTCCTGTAGATTATCATCCTTCTGGTCTCATATGTTTTCAGTGGTGTGTATAGGTGGTGTGGATTATATTTTTCCTGGTAATGAAGCTACTGGTGCATTGCCTTTTCTCTTGAGTGAAAAGATGGGCAGTGACCAGCGGGGAGAAGCTGAAGACAGCTTGCTGTGAGATAGGAAGGTGGCATGCATTTCCCCTAGAACTCACAAAATAGGAAGGTTAAATAAAATGCTGGCAGCAAGTAATCAAGTCAAGTCTAGTCAAGTGAAGTCTATCGTCATTTAACTACATACAGTGCATGTACATAACATATATAATGTATATAGAAATGAGATGCTTCTTTGAACCAGGGTGCAAAACACAGAATACACATAACACACGATAACTTATTCAGATTCAGATTCAGTTTATTGTCATTTAGAAATGACAATGCAGTTAAATGCAATGCAGTTAAAAAATGAGACAACGTTCCTCCAGAATGATATCACAAAAGCATATGACAAAACAGACTACACCAGAAAATCCACATAAAGTTTGACAATCCCCAATCCAGTGTCCGGAGAGGCTGCTGAGTATTAATATCACGCTACCGTCTTAGCGCATTCCCCGGAAAGGAGCTCCAAATCCACCAGACAAACAAAACCAAAAACTAAAGCTACACGACCTGCACAAAAACCACATAGTTACAACAGTGCCAACAATAGCATAATTGATAAAAAAAAACAGACTATGGGCACAATAAAAATAGTCCAAAGATGTTAAAGGACTGTAAGTTCAAAAGAAACCACCACACAGTTTCCACAAGTCCCCAGGGCCCTGATAGACTCGCCATCCCACGCCGGCGGCAGAAGGGAATACCCCTGCTATGGACTTCCACGGCACCGCCCGACTCAGCCTCGCAGACGTAGCACACAATGAAAGCTCCGTCGAACCCAGCCTCGCAGACACAGCACACACTGAAAGCGACCTGACCGCAGCAGACTCCGAGTCCATCGAACCTCTGAGCCAATGACCATCCCCTCCGGCACAACTCCTCCGAGCACCATCCTCTGCCGAGCGTATTAAGACGGCCCCGCCAATGGCCATCGGCAACGTGACCCCGAGGACTGGGGGCCTGTTCTTCCCAGCAGAGTCCTGGACCTCACAGCAGCAGCAGCAATGAAGAAAATCTTCCTGGAGATTTCCCGATGTTCCTCCGTGCTCCTACGTCCGTTTTCAATCGATTATGATTGCGCACGGCACCCCACTTCACAAATAACAGATAATCAGCTCCGGAGTGGCCGCTGCAAGCTGCGTCGCGCCACCATCTTCGATCGTGCTTATGAAGGTGAGGATAAAATCTACAGATGAATCACATCTAAGTAATAGACTAAAGTCCATTAATGTTAAATATTGTAGGGTAAGGAACAGATTACTTTGAATATGATGCAACTGGGAGTTCAGAAGCCTAATGCCCTGTTTCTCATCCTAACCGTTCTTGTTTTTATGCATCGTAGTTTCCTGCCTAATGGTAGAAAGTCAACGAGGATGCTGGATGAATGGGTGGGATCCTTAATGATACTCAGGGCCCTGCGTGTGCAGCGCTCCTGATAAATCTCCTCGACAGATGGTAGGGAGACCCCTATGATCCTCTCAGCTGTTCTCACAGTCCTTGTAGAAATTTCTGGTCTGATGCTCAACTGCTTCCATACCAGACGGAGATGAAACTTGTCAGGATGCTCTGAATGGTGGTCCCGTAAAATGCAGTAAAGATGGGGAGTGGGAGCCTTGCTTACCTCAATCTCCTTAGGAAGTGGAGGCGCTTCTGTGCCTTTTTGTTCAGGGAAGTGATATTACGGAATCAGGTGAGGTCAACCGTGATGTGAACTTCAGGAACTTGGTGCACTTAGCTCTCCCTATGGTGCAGCCACGTATTCGCAGAGGGGAATGGTTTGTCTCTACCTTCTTGAAGTCCACAGTGATTTCCTTTGTCTTTTCCATATTCAGTCTTAGGTTGTTCGTCTCACACCAATCCATCAGCCGCTTTACTTCCTCTCTATACTCCATCTCATCATCGTTCTTGATAAGGCCAGTGGCTGTTGTGCCTGATGCACCATCAATAACTCTCTGAGACGTGAGGCGAGATATCGGCTTTTATTGACTGGAAGAAAGAACAAGCAGCAATTGACCACCATACTACATCCTGGAGACTGAGAGGCAGGGCTCAGGCCCCTATCACCTTTATACCATGGTCTGTGGGAGGAGCCACAGGAGCAGTCAGCAGGGGGGGCGTGTCCAGACAGGTATATGTAGTTCACCAGAGTGCCATCTGCAAACCTGATGACACGGTTTGAGCTGGATCTTGTGACATGGTCAGCAGTATGAAGAGCAGCAGGCTGAGCACACAGGCTTGGGGAGCGCCAATGCTCAGCGTAATGGGACGAGAGATATCGCTGCCCACACCGACTGACTGTGGCTTTTCTGTTAAGAAGTCCAGCACCCGATTGCAGAGTGAGGTGTCAAGACCCATCAAGGACAGTTTCCCCCCACCAGTTTCTGGGGTATGATGGTGTTGAATTAGATTGAAGTCTGTCAATAGCAGTCTGGCATATGAGACGCCATTCTTTAGGTGCGACAGGACAGAGTGGAGGACAGAGGCTATTGCATCATCAGTGGATCAATTTGAGGGGTGAGTGAACTGGAAAAGGTCCAGTGTAGCTGTGAGAAAAGCTTTAATGTGCTCCATGACCAGCCACTCAAAGCATTTAATAATGGGTGATGTTATGCCACTGGATGAAAGTCATTTAGGCAGGATACTGTTGCTTTCTTTAGCACTGAATGAAACATCTGTAAAGAAAAAAAAATTGATGTTTCAGTTTAATGATCCAAAGTCTTAATTCTGCTTTTCCCTTAATCTACTGAACAGTCTATGTTTTTGTATTTTATTTCAGAAATACAGTATTCATAGTATCATGTGGTCATGTGCTGAAGTTCATAGTAGTATGTGCTGAAGCAGAAGCAGGCCCTGTTTTCTCACAGATTACCAAACCCTCATACCCATAGATGAGGTGGGGCTTTGTCAGGCTGAAGTTAGGGGCATTTCTCTTGTTGCTAAGTGCTACTGTGTCCCAGATATGATTAACATATACTGTCATCTAATTGTCACTGCCCATTGTGCCAGGGCTGAACTTTTCATGAGATTAATGTAATCAATTGTTAATTTATTTGTACATTTGTAGTTTAGAAGGATATAATTTGGTCCCTTGAATATTGCTCTTAAACCTAATGTAAACTTGTTACACTACTGCAAGTAGACATCCAGGATTTTTTTTTCTTTACCTACAAAAGAGACTGCAGATGCTGGAGATCTGGAACAGCACACAGACACACACAAAATGCTGAAGAAAATCAGCAGGTCAGGCAACATCTATGGAAGGAGGGCTTCTGAAACATCTTGGCCTGAAACATCAACCGTTCTTTCCCTCCATAGGTGCTGCCTGATCTTCAGAGTTCATTCAGAGTTGTGCGTGTGTTGTTCCAAGTATTTTTTTAAATGTGTGTGGATTTTTGTGTGCACAGCACTCTTAGGCAGTGCTATCCAATCAAAACCAAATTCTGAATGAAAAATATTGCACGATTTTCCTTTACTTATTTTTTACCATTTGCTTTTATAAATCCATACTTATTGACTGCTCTACTCAATATAATATAAATTTCCAAGTACTTTAATGCTAAGATGAACACAATATTATATAATCTTGGTAGAAATTGACATTAAGACTTAAATATTTTACAACATTGGTGTTATCCTGTGTACATATCCAGAAATTAAAATAAATTCCTGGCTCAGGCTTTGTTCATTGTGAATGGGCACAAATCCTGAATACTTTTAGGAACATTTAGTCAAATAATAAAAGTTTTTTTTATTTTCTCATTGTCATTGTTATTGTAATTTTTATGATGCAGCAGAATCAGTGACCTCTTGCATCACTAATAATGGATTAATCCCCAAATTAATCTTGTTAAGATTAAACAATGTGTTAAGTGTTGCACTTTAATCATGCAGTTATGGTGGTACAAATGATATGCCAGAATACTACTAAATCACAGCAAAGCATTTCCTATTCATACATATTGTATTTTTGATTCCAGTTGAATGTCAACCCATTACATTTGTTCCTAATCCTGAATAGTGGCAATGTAATAGCTTAAGGGCAAACAAGTGTTTCAGAACAAGTTGACTAATATTTTGACAAGCCAACATTATATATATGAATAGACTTACAAATTAGACTACATGCAAAATTTGTTAAATCATTTTCTTTAGAAGCTTTTCTTTGTTGCTTAATAGTAAACAGCATTCAGGTAGCATGTATGCTGGTACTGAAGAAATGTCAAGTTGACAAATATAATTGTCACCCATGAGTGCATTTCATTGAAGATTCTCCAGGCCAGGTCATCATTAGATTAACTAGGTTGGCTTAACTTCTCCTTTAATCCTTTATCCCAGCTCACTGTGCAACAGATTTCAGTTCTTGTAATTTGTATAGCCGGTTCTGTACTTTGATTTCAATTTTGATTTATGAACCCTTGAAGTTTAACCAAGTAGACTCCTCTCAGCTTATAGAGAAATGTTCCAAAAAATCTGCTTTGCTTAAAATCTAAGAAGAAAAGTAATTAATCAATTCATTTAATGAATCAACATTCATTAAATTGTAACATTCCCATTCAATCAGGACTTCATTAGAATAAAAAAATCTCTTTAAGTTATGCCCATTAGCTTCATATATTTTTAAAAGTGTATTATTATTAATAATTAGAATAATTATTTTTTTTAATTCCTAATTCCATTTTTGTGAGTTACTTTTTTCTCTCTGTAAGTGTTTCTGAACAGAATGTACAAATATCTCTTTTGGTAAATTGGTAAATTGGTTTACAATTGTCACATGTACCAAGGAACAGTGAAAGACTTGTCTGTTCATATAAATTAATTCATTACATCTTTGCATTGTGGTAGAAGAAGGTAAAATAATAACAAAGTGCAGAATAAAGTGTTTCAGTTACAAAGAAAGGGCAGTGCAGGCAGACATTAAGATGAAAAGTTACTACAAGGTCTAATATGAAGTCAAGAGTCCATTTTATTGTAGTCGGGAACCACTCAGTTGTCATGTAACAATGGGATAGAAGCTGTCCTTGAGTGTGGTGGTCTGTGCTTTCAGACTTCTGTCTCATGAGAGAAGGGAGAAGAGAGAATGTCCAGGATGGGTGGGGTCTTTGACCATATGGCTGCTTTACCAAGGCAACAAAAATTTTAGACATGAAGGGGAGGCTGTTTTCCGTAACGTGCTGAGGTGTGACCACGACCCTCTGCAGTTTCTTGTGGTTATGGGCAAAGCAGTTACAATAGCATTCTGATCAGACAGGATGTTTACTGTGATGTATCGATAAAAATTAGTGAGGGTCAAGGAGGCCTGCCGAACTTCTTTAGCCTCCTGAGGAAGAAGAGGTGCTGTTGAGTTTTCTTGACCATGGCATCAATGTGATTGGACAGGGTGTGGTGAACTACATATACCTGTCTGGACACCCCCCCCCCACCCCCCCCGCTGACTGCTCCTGTGGCTCCTTCCACTGACTGTGGCTCCTCCCACGGACCCCAGTATAAAGGCGATTGGGGACACCGCCCCGGGCTCAGTCTCCAGAATGCAGTGTGGTGGTCAATTGCTGCTTGTTCTTTCTTCCAGCCAATAAAAGCCTATATCTCGCCTCACGTCTCCTAGAGTTATTGTTGGTGCATCACAGGGACAAGCTACTGGTGATGTCCATTACTGGAACCCCTCTTGACCTCAGCACCGTTGATGTAAACAGGAACATATATACCGCCACCCCTTCCTGAAGATAATGATCTGCTCTTTTGTTTTGCTGACATCAGGGGAAAAGTTGTTGTCATGACACCATGTCACTACCCTCTTAATCTCCTTCCCGGTCTCCAACGTTATTTGAGATATAGACCACTATGGGGGCACTATCTGCAAATGTGGATGGCGTTAGAGCAAAATGTAGTCATGCAGAAACCTGCTTACAACATTCTTTACCCAGTAGCTAGACTCCTACATAGTGAGTTTCTCCTTAAGTATTTTCTTTCATCTTCTCTCTAGAGACTCAACTTTCCTTTATCTGTGTTCCTTTCTCAGGTTAGTTGGATAAAATGAACTTAAAATATGAGGAATTATTTTTCTGATCTGTTGCATCATAATTCTGCAAAAGAAAGTACATTTATTTACACAATTAGAAACAAAAATCAGATTTCAAAGCTAATTCGATCAAAGTGAAAGATGAGAATGTGCCCAGTGAGTCAGTCACTTCATTTATAAATATTATTTGGGGTTTTGTACATACATTTAAAGATGCCCTGTGGAAAATAAGGAAGGATTACCTACAGATCATCTTTTTACCAGATGACATCACTGCATTTCAAAACACTGCTCACAATATATGACATCTGACAAATGAAAATCACATTTAAAATAAAATATGGGGAATTGAGTCAACAGAGCACTTGTGAATGAATGACATGCTGAATATGTTAAAGCTTTCAAACCTGTTTTCCTTTGCAAGCAGGCATCTTAGGAGTTATCCACCACAGAATAGGGATTATCTGAGATTATTTTTGACCAGACCTACCTCAGTGCTGATGGAGCAGGTTAAACAGAGCAGTTATATAGATATGGTCACAGACCTGTACCATAATATGGATTGTAATGGATAATTTTGAAATAATGTGCAGTATTTACTTTTAAGTGCAAATTTGTAGGGTGTGTTTACTAGAGGTATAATAAAATAGAAACAGCATTGGTAATTTTTTAAAAACAAATTATCCAATTGAATTGACTTTATTTCTTAGATCACATACATTAGGAGTAAAAATCTTCATGTTACACCTCCGTCTAAGTGTGCAATGTGCAACTTATAGTAATTTGTAATAAATAATATGTACAACAGGACAGTCAATATAGCATAGAAATAGAATTGTATCAATGTGAATTAATTAGTCTGATGACTTGGTGGAAGAAGCTGTTCCAGAGTCTGTTGGTCCTGGCTTTTATGCTGCGGTGACGTTTCCCGGATGGTAGCATCTGGAACAGTTTGAGGTTGGGGTGACTTGGGTCCCCAATGATCCTCTGGGCCCTTTTTATGCACCTGTCTCTGTAAATATCCTGAATAGTTGGAAGTTTGCATCTACAGATGCCCTGTGCTGTAGGGTCCTGTGATTGAGGGAGGTGTAATTCCCATACCAGGCAGTGATACAGCCAGTCAAGATGCTCTCAATTGTGCCCCTGTAGAAAGTCCTTAGGATTTAGGGACTCAGATCAAACTTCTTCAACCGTCTGAGGTGAAAGAGATCACGTGAGATCCTCAGTGATGTGTATGCCGAGGAATTTAAAGCTGTTTACCCTCTCAACGCCCAATCCATTGATGTCAATAGGAGCTACCGTAGTTGGTCTCCATTCCTCCTGTAGTCCACAACCAGCTCCTTTGTTTTTGCGACATTGAGGGAGAGCTTGTTTTCTTGACACCACTGTGTCAGGGTGATGACTTCTTCTCTGTAGGCTGCCTCGTTATTATTTGAGATAAGGCCAATCAATATAGTACCATCAGCAAATTTAATTAGCAGATTGGAGCTTTGGGTGGTGTGACAGTCATGGGTATACAGAGAGTAAATGAGGGGGCTTAGGACACAGCCCTGAGGGGCTCCTGTGTTGAGGGTCAGAGGGGCAGAGGTGAGGGAGCCCATGCTTACCACCTGCTGGCGATCTGACAGGAAGTCCAGGATCCAGCTCCACAAGGCAGGGTGAAGGCCAAGGTCTCTGAGCTTCTTGTCAATGAAGGTGTTGAATGCTGAACTGTAGTCCAATAACAGCATCCTCACATAAGCACCCTTCTTCTACAGATGTGTAAGGACAGTGTGTAGAGCTGTGGCTATCGTGTCATCTGTCGATCAGATGTGTCGGTAGGTGAATTGTAGGGGGTTCAGTTTGGGTGGTAGCATGCTGCAGATGTAATCCTTGACCAGCCTCTCAAAGCATTTGCTTACTATTGAGTTGACTGCGATAGGACGCCAGTTGCTCAGACATGTTACCTTGGGTTTTTTTTAGGTACAGGAACAATGGTGGATATTTTAAAGCATGAGGACACTCTACACTGGGAGAGGGAAAGATTAAAAATGTCTGTAAACACACCTGCCAGTTGTGCTGCGCACATCCTGAGTACCCACCCTGGGATTCCATCTGGTCTGCAGTCTTGCGACTGTCCACTCATTGGAAACACCTGCATACTTCCGCCTCAGAGATGACCAAGGCACAGGTTGCTTTGGCGGCTCTTGTCAGGGACAAGATCCAGACACAACTATCTACCAACAACACACGCAGCTTATGGCAAGGTCTGCACACTGTCACAGACTTCAAAGCTAAGCACAGTAGTGCTGCCAACATCGCTACCTCTCTCCCAGATGAGTTAAATCTTATTTACACTCGGTTTGATATCATCTACACTGAGCCCCTGAGAATGTACAAACTCCCTACATGCAATGGCCGGAATTGAATCCAGGTTGCTGGTACTGTAAAGCATTGTGCTAACCACTACACTACTGTGCCACCCAATAAAAATTAAAAAGAATGGAATAATACATTCATATTCTATGGAATTGATTCATAAAAATCTCACTATCTTTTAAGAGATATTGACAATGAAAATTAAGATATGTAATTCCCTATAATGAACATGAGCTTTAGTTATTAGCTATGGAGATACCATTAAATATCTAGTTCAGCACATGCGGAGGCTATCAGATTACACAAGAATTCTGTGGTGAGCTTAAAACAAGTTTATAATTACTTGTTTGTTTTGTCTAGACAGGTTTGTCTTGCATCAGTTGGCCCAAAGTAACTCTTGTAGTTTGATCTCAATTAGCTTCATGGAATTGGGAAGATTTTGTCAACATATGTTGAAGTGAAGCAGGCAAAGCCATTGACTAGTGAAAGCAATGGGCAAGAACTAGTCACTAATGACGTGATACCATTTATATTATATGTGCATTTATAAGACGCATTATCATGGCAGTAAATTCTGAAGGATAGCTAATTGAAAGATAAATATTTGCAGTTACTTATTGCTCATTAACACTTTGTTTTCCACAATGAACTAACAAAATATTATATATTAAAACAGAAATTTAAACAAAATCTTTCCATTTTGGGTTAATATGAACATCATGATTTTTTGACTTATGTTGCTTTATTTTTCTTATGCATATTATCTTTACTTCATGGTATTTTGGATGAAAGTGAAAGATTTTATCCTAGCTTTCTCAATTAAAAGGACAGTGATAAAGGGCTAATAATGAAAAACCATAAGTTAGGTATTTGAAATGGAAAAAAATATGATTTTCTTTTTAAAGGAGTTGTTTTTTTAACAGTATTTCATCTTATTGGGGGGGCATGGCAGGATATCTTTCATCCTTGCTTGGGGTCTGGCTTAGGTGTGACTCCAGGTCAATACAAATATTGCTGACTTTTAACTATCCTCTAGCAGACTATTGTGTTGGGGGTCAATTAGGGATGGGCAATAAATGCTGGGCTTGGCAGCAAAGCTAAAATTCTGAAAAAATGAATAACTAAACAGAAGTAAACAAAATTACTGATAATTTGTTTTGAAGAACAGATGGAATGTTGGTGATATTACATGTGCTCTTGATATTTCAGTTCAGCCAAAATTGGGCTAATTCACTAATTTGACATTATAATTTTACAATAGAAATTTCCATTACTTCTTTCAGTGGCTGATTCCTCTGCATAATGAATCTTAGCTGTGAGCTCAAGAGCACATGGGACATTAGTAATTAAAGACTACTTAAACCTTTAATTTGTCTATTGTTCTTGGCTAAGTATGAGGGTGGCTAAGTATATATCTAATGGTGAGGGCTGGAAAGGGTCATGGTTTTGAGGGCAGTAGCTTTCAAATTGATAAAGCTGCAGAAGATCAATGGATTACAGAATAAACAATGCCTGTTAAAGGAATGATGATGGAACAGGTTCATACTTGATGTGCTAGGTATAAGCTCCTGATGCAGAGAACTAAACTTCACACTGACTGTCGCAATACCCATACAAAGCTATTGCTCACTGTGTTTGTGTTCTAGTGAGGAAAATAAAATGAGGGGGAAGGCTTTTCTAGAATTTTATGAGAAGGAGAGAAAGTCATCAGACTCAATGGACTGACTGATCATTTATACTGTATGTATGAATTTAATTTACTGACTTTGGAGATTTCCTCTTTTCTTCCACATTCCAGGTGCTGTGGCAGAGATTTGCTTTGTGGTTGACTCCACTTTGGTATGTTTGCATTTGCTTGATACTTGCTGACAGTATAGGCCTTGAGGTGGAGCCTGACCTTTTCATGATTTGCTAAAGGTTTGAATAATAATTGGCATATCTCTCCTTAAAAGCATGGGATTTATTTGAAAGCCTTTGCCTAGAAAGAAAAAATAAAATAAGGACATTGAGACTTTCACAATCTTCAACATCTTAATTTTCTAGAGCTACAAAGTTGTTTTGCATTCCAGTCCTTGTTGTAATATCAGAAAATGGCAACTAATTTATGTATAGTAAACTCCTTTTGACAACCAAGCATTAGTGACCAAGTAATCTGTCTCTTCTTTTATGCACACCTGACCTCAGTTTAATCTGATCTAAAAAGCAGCACCTCCAACAGTGCAGCACTCTCTTGGTTTAGCATAGAAGTGTCAAGCTAAATGCATTATTTCAGATTTATGGGGTGATACTTATTCTTACAGCCTTGTAATCCCCACAGAAATGCATTGCCAACTGAGTCACAGTTGTCATATCTGAACAGAATCCAACAATATGTGTCAAGAGAGAATTTCCACATAAAAGAGCAAAGCTCATTGACAGAAAAATAACCAGGTTAATTTCTAAATCACAAATTATCAAGGACCCTCTGAAGAGTAAAATAAACATAATTGAGCCAAAGCACTGATCATTTGTTTTGAGAGTTAACAGACTTTAGAAAACCAAAGGTAGTCTATTTCTTTTTAGGTTAATATTTCAGAAGAGAAAATTGCTTGATTATCACTTTCTACGTTTTCCATCTATTTGTCTCCTATGAACAATTACAACTGTAAACTTCAATGGCTTCTTCCATATACACTCAGTGGCCATTTTATTAGGTACACCTGCTCAATAATGCAAATATCTAATCAGCCAATCATGTGGCTGCACCTCAATGCATGAAAGCATGCAGACATAGTCAAGAGGTTCACTTGTTGTTCAGATCAAACATCTGAATGGGGAAGAAATGTGTTCTGAGGTGACTTTGACCATGGAATGATTGTTGGTGCCTGAGGGGGGGGTTTGGGATCTCAGAAACTGCTGATCTGCAATTTTCACTGACACTATTCTTTAGAATTTACAGAGAAAAGTGTAAACAGCAAAAAAAAAATCCAGAGAATGGTAGTTCTGTGGGTGAGAGTGTTCAGAGGAGAATGGCCAAACTGGTTTAAGCTGACAGGAAGGCGAGTGTAACTGAAATAACCATGTGTTACAACAGTGGTGTGCAGAAGAGCATTTTTGAATGCACAACACATCAAACCTTAAAGTAGATGGGCTACAGCAGCAGAAAACAATGAACATACACTCAGAGCCCACTTTGTAAGTTGCACGAGGTAGGTATGGAGGAGAAACTATTGGGTACTGAATTGCTTAGTGCAGTGTCCTTTCATCCTGGAAGAGCTGGTAGGTAATGTTGCAGCTCTTGGAATATTGTGCTCATTTCTGGTCATCTCATTATAGGAATGACATAGAAGCTTTAGAGAGGGTGTGTAGGAGATTTACCAGGATGCCTCCTTGATTACAGAGCACGTATTACAAGCATAGATTGAGCAAGCTAAGGCTTTTCTCTTTGGAGTGAAGGAGGATGAGAGGTGACTTGATAGAAGTGTATGAGATGATAAAGGGCATAGATTGAGTGGATAGCCAGAGACATTTTCACAGGGCAGAAATGGTTAATTCCAGGGTGTATAATTGTAAGATAATTTGAGTAAAGTACATGGGGGATGTCAGAAGTAAGTTATTTGCACAGACAATGGAGAGTGCATGGAACACCCTTCAGAATCAGAATCAGGTTTATTATCACTGGCATGTGTTGTGAAGTTTGTTAACTTTGCAGCAGCAGTTCAATGCAATACATAATCCAGCAGAGAGAGAAAAAAAAATAATAAATAAAATAAAACTTAATAATAAATAAACAAGTAAATCAGTTACGTATATTGAATAGATCATTTAAAAATGTGCAAAAACAGAAATATCGTATATTAAAAAAGTGAGGTAGTGTCCAAAGCTTCAATGTCCATTTAGGAATCGGATGGTAGAGGGGAAGAAGCTGTTCCTGAATCGCTGAGTGTGTGCCTTCAGGCTTCTGTATCTCCTACCTGATGGCAACAGTGAGAAAAGGGCATGCCCTGGGTGCTGGAGGTCTTTAATAATGGACGCTGCCTTTCTGAAACACTGCTCCCTAAAGATGTCCTGGGTACTTTGTAGGCTAGTGCCCAAGATGGAGCTGACTAGATTTACAACCTTCTGCAGCTTCTTTCAGTCCTGTGCAGTAGCCCCTCCATACCAGACAGTGACGCAGCCAGTCAGAATGCTCTCCACGGTACAACTACAAAATAGAAGTTTATGAATGTATTTGTGGACATGCCAAATCTCTTTAAACTCCTAATAAAGTATAGCCACTGTCTTGCCTTCTTTATGACTACATCAATATGTCGGGACTCCCAGGAACCTGAAACTGCTCACTCTCTCCACTTCTGATCCCTCTATGAGGATTGGTATGTGTTCCTTCGTCTTACCCTTCCTGAAGTCCACAATCAGCTCTTTCATCTTACTGACGTTTGAGTGCCAGGTTGTTGCTGCGGTACCATTCCACTAGTCAGCATATCTCATTCCTGTACACCCTCTCGTCATCACCTGAGATTCTACCAACAATGGTTGTATTGTCAGCAAATTTGTAGATGGTATCAAAGACATTTATGAAACTCTTAGGCACATGGATTATAGAAAAATGGAGTGTTATGTAAGAGAACCGTTAGATTGATGGAGCATTGAGGGTGAAGAACCTGTACTGTGATGTAGTGTTCTATGTTCTATGTTCAATTTCCTAACTTTAGAATGGCTACTACTGAAAGTGCACTAGATAAAATTCATAGTAACTTCTTTCAGAATTTTGCTACCGATGGGTGAAACATTTTTTCCATCTACCCCTCTTTCTGTGAGTCAATTAGCCGTTGAATTTTAGCAATGGCCAATAAAAATGTTTTCCATATTCCTCCTCTGTTCTTGTAAGGACTGTTGAGTACACACCTGTATGTCAGGTATAGCCAGCCTTGATGCCAATCATCACTTACTATTGCCTGTGCTGCACTAATCCAGGGATTGTAATTCCAAGTGGTCAATAGCACATGATTATTCTTTGCTCTTCCTGTCCTTTTCATTAATTGCTGGATGGTCATGTCTTTACTGGCGTGTTCCAACGTTCCCCTCCCCCACCAACTGTTAACTTCATAGGACTTATCAAAAAGCCTGAATACCATGGCTAGACTTGACTTATTGTGAAATGTAAAGAGTTTAAATGAGCTCAGAGCATTTGTTCCGGGTGGCAGTAGACGAGGCTGTCTCAATCCTACACTCACCTGTAACAGTGAGATGAGAGAATGAATAGAATGGATCTCTTTGTTCTTGCAATGCAAACAGATCCTTGCGCTGAACAAAACTTAAGGACTTAAACATGCAGGATAGTTAAAAGGTCTGCAACTAGTTATTTAGTGCTTGCTTAGCAAATACTGTGGAAATCCCAACAGAAGGTCATACATTTATATAGCTCTTTTCACAGGTACCCTAAATCACTTTCTGCAGCCAATTAAGTATTTTCCGAAATACAATCATTGTTCTAATTAAGAAATGTGGCAGCTAATTTCTGGATAATAATCTCCCGCAAACAACATTATAACAATGACCTGTGGTTTGCATTTCAGTTTATTGATTGCAGGGTAAATGCGGGGTCTCCCAGGATAACTTGCAGCTTTTCACTTCAACTGTAGGCACTTTCTGAAGCACTTTCATATGACCATCTAAAGCAGGGGTTCCCAGCCTTTTTTATGCCATGGACCAATACCATTAGTCAAGGGGTCCATGGACCCCAGGTTGGGAATCCCTGATCTGAAGAGAGAGAAAAAGACAATGTGTTAAAGTGAAGGTCAATGGGAACCATGTTAGCATAGTGGTTAGTGCAAAACTAATACAGCTCAGGGTGTTCCGGAGTTTGGAGCTCAATTCTTGCACCATTCTGTTAGGGGTCAATATGTTCTCCCATGGAAGGTGTGGGTTTTCTCCAGGTCCTCTGGTTCCCTCCCCTAGTCCAAAGATGTGGTGAGTGGGTTAATTAGTCATTGTAAATTGACCCGTGATTAGGTTAGGGTTACTCAGGTTTGTCGGGGGTTCCTGGGGCTGGAAGGGCTTACACTGTGCTGTATCACTAAATTAATAAAATAAATGAGTCATTCATCAAGAACGCAAAAATAAAATGAGCTGGAGAAGGCCACCAGGCCCTCAATCCTATCCCGTCATTCACTATCACTATGGCTGATCTATGCTGGCCTCTACTCCTCTGGTATGCTAGTAAGATATTTCTACTCAGATCTGTCTTTGCTGACATTGGACATCGTGTATTTACAGTATTTTGATCTTGTACTACTGTTTAAATGTTTCATTGATTTATCTCTTGCATTTATGCTTGAATTTTACCCTGGAAGATGACAGTATTGAATAGAGGAATATAAGGAACAAAATACAGCTATTTTTCCTACGACCATCAGGTTTGTGAATAGGTCTGCACAACCCTAACCCGAGCTGGGCAATGGAACTTTACAAACCATCTCTTGCACTAACATAGACTTGACTCTTATTGTATATTTGCCTTTTGCACTATATCTTGTTTTTGTAAAGTATTTTACTCTCTTCCCATTGTGTGTATAACTTATATTCTCTGTTGCCTGTTCTTGTATGTTTATGATGCTGCTGCAAGCAAGGTTTTCATTGTACCAGTACCTCAGTATACTTGTACATGTGAAAAATAAGCTCAACTCAACTTGACTTGAATCTGAAGCAGCCATCATACTCTAGGTTTTGTTCTAGGAATAAGATTTCAACAGAGCAATCGACAGTCATAAAATGTAAGTAACATTGACAAGTTCTGTGGGGATAATGATGTGCTTAAACAGGTGGCTTTAAACATTAAGTTTAACAAGAATATGTATGGTCAACACTCCTTTCTCAAATTGGTTGCATTGCTGTTGGGGTCGTAACAAGAAATGGAGAATTAGAGATGGAAGTTAAACTAGTACACGACTTGCATCGTAAATGACAGAGCTCTATGTTTTAGGCACAGAGACTAGGGTAAAACTACATAATTCATACTTTTTTTCCATAGATGCTGCCTGGCCTGCTGAGTTCCTCCAGCATTTTGTGGGTGTTGCGGGTGATTTCCAGCATCTGCAGATTTTCTCTTGTTTATGATAAAGCATACTCGCCTCCATCGACAGGACAATGAGTATAAGAATTGAGATGTCGTCGTATTGCAGTATAGGACATTGGTAAGACTACACCTGGAATACTGTGTGAAGTTTCAGTCGCCATACTATGGGAAAGATGGGATTAAGCCAGCGAGGATGCAGAAAGGATTCACAAGGATGTTGCTGGGACTGGAGGGCTTGTGTGATAAGGAGAGACTGGATAGGCTGAGACTGTTTTCCTGGATGTGAAAGGGGCTGAGAGGTGACCTTATACAGGTTTGTACTATAATCCTGAAAGTGTTGCAAAGAATGGGGCGAACCCAAATGCAGGACACTGGCACGGAGATAGAGTTAGGAAGCAGACGAGGGTGAGAGAGTGGCTGGAGCTGAATGGTGAACAGGAAAGCAGGAGGCAGGCAGAACTTATCTTGACATGGAGCGTAGAAAGGCAAGAGGTAGACAATACTTTTCTTGACATGTAGAGGTGGAGTTACACAGGTAATCCTCGGTACTGAAGTAAAGCTTATTGGAGTATAAATTTTAAACTTGCTATTTGCTATGCATGTACCCAATTTAGTAGGAGAATGAAATCTTAAGAATGTAGAAGACAATGGTGTGTTAATGAGAGGTAGCTAAGAGATGTAGATTAGAACATGATTAAGTCAATGGGTAGAAACAATAGTGGCAGGATGTACGTGTGATACTATAGGCTATAGACTATAGATATGCTAATACAACTGGACCAGGAGATTGCTATAAAAAATGCTGTGTCCAAAGGATCGGTGGGCAATCAGCGACTAGTTCAATGACTGTCTCAGCTTTGATTTGCAAATTAAAGTTTAACCCTTCTTGAAGAATCTTCTCCGTCTCCTGGTCATTTGTGGGGCACGAGAAACCACGCCAAAATTGGCGACCGCGGCAGGACCAGAAAGAGACCCGCGGAAAGGAAACGGCAGATTGGGGACGCTTCCCAGTCCTCTAGGGACCCCCACAAGGCTAACAGAATTAAGGGTGCACCCAAACAAAAGGTAAGCGCTTTTTGCGACAATTTGGACTAAGAATTCTGTTGGCTTTGGGGAGGTCTTGGAGTCTCAGAAGTGTGGAACCACTGCCGAAGTGTCTGTCCGGTCCAAAGAATCTGGCAGAATTGGGGATTAACAGGAGGCTCAGAGGATTGATCAAGAACACTGCAGTGAGGGTAAGTACAAATAAGTTAATAAGAAGTTAAGTTAAGAAAAATTCCACATGGTGTTGGTAAGTCCCTGTGGATACCGCTTCGTATGAAACGAAGGTCTGAACGGGCAGGGAAAGGGAAATAGACTAGGCATAGAATTAGAGTAAGTTAAGTTAAGAAAAAGTCCATGTGGTGTTGGTAAATCCCTGTGGGTACCGCTTCGTATGAAACGAAGGTCTGAACGGGCAGGGAAAGGGAAATAGAGTAAATCCCTGTGGATACCGCTTCATATGAAACGAAGGTCTGAACGGGCAGGGAAAGGGAAATAGACTAGGCATAGAATTAGAGTACCGGTAAGTTAAGTTAAGAAAAAGTCCACGTGGTGTTGATAAATCCCTGTGGGTACCGCTTCGTATGAAACGAAGGGCTGAACGGGCAGGGAAAGGCAAATAGAGAAAATCCTAGTGGATACCGCCTTAAGAGATAAGGGTCTGAACAGACGAGGTGCAAAGAGCAAGTTCTGTGGGTACCGCTCTGAATAGAGGTCTGTATGGGCAGAACAGAATAGGAAACAAGGACAGTCCAATATATAGTTTAAAGCGCTGGTAGATAGACGATAGACTAGGCATAGAATTAGAGTAAATAATATTATCCAGTAAACGAACTGTGAACCTCTGAAATACCTTAAAAGAGAGAATAACATGATAGGTAAAGGAATGGCAGTAGAGATTCTGAGCAAAAAATTCCCGATAAATAAATATGAGATCACAAAAACTTCAGAAAAACGAGAAAAAAGAACCAAAAACCTGCTCACAAAGTGGCCAAGAGAAGGAACGTTTGATGTAAGTTTGTGCGAAGAAATGGAGGGACTAATTAAAAATTACAAACCAAAAGATAAATCTAAGGGGGCAAAAAAGAGAACGAGAAATGGAAATGCTAAAACTCTTCAGAACGGAGGGAGAAAGGCTGGGGAAGACAGGTAGAATATTGATTACAAGCGAGGAAGACACTAAGGTGCTGGAGAAACAGCCTGTTAGAGAGAGAGGAGGGTACAGTGAGAAGCTGGCTTCGGCTCCATACCCGGATGCGAAAGAAACAGAAAAACCCCCTCCCTATAATGAGGAAGGAACCCCTAAGCAGTGCCCCCTGCTGACGGGAACAGTAAACATGCAGGGAGAAGTACAAGATTGGGATAATGAGGAGAAAAAAAAACAATACGAGAAGGAAAAAGCGGCGATATGGAAGGAGATACAGGCAGAAAGGATAAAGATGGAACAGGTACAGAGAGAAATGGAAGAAGGGATTGAACGGATGAAATACTTGAGAGAGGAAAAGGAGTATGAGGAGTATCGGTTATACTACAGAAATAAACAGACTAGAGAAGAAAGTGGCTCATCAGGGCAGGAAGAGATGAGGCATTCTAGAAGAAGTGGGAAAAAGATAGGAGATGAGAGTCTTGGAGAAACACGAGAGAAGGGAATCAAGCACGAGTAAGGATCATGAGGAGTCCCTGCCACAGGTGTACAGACACGGACAGGAAGAAAAAGAAGGTGACTCATTGGAGGAGCAAGAGTTAAGTGGAGAGAGCGAGAGGATGTGAGAATTTGTGGGGAAGAGGTAGGAGGCAGAAGCCTAGAAGAGCAGAAGGAGGCGGTAGGGGAGCGACTTGCGGAAGTAGAGAGATAGCTAGATAAGTTACTGAGAGGGGATTGCCAGAGGAGATGAGAAAAGTATTCCAGGGGCCAACCAAGTATTGAATCAAGACAGAAAGGAAGGACTCCACAGGGAGACCGAGGGAAGAAGAGGACCCCGGAGACATTTGTGTGGGAGGCAGTAAAGACATACCCTGAGACAGATGGGGAGTCAGGCGAGGAGGAGAGCCAGGGCAGGTGGGAAGAAGGAGGAAGAATGATGCCATTGTTAGTAAAAGGATCAGGACAAGTGCAGTATATTCCTTGGGGATCCCAGGACCTAGAAGGGCTGAAAAACACTCTGCCCAATCTACATGAAGGAGCAGGGAAATGGATTAGAGCCTTTGAAGAAGAAACGGTGGGACGATTATTGGCTATGGGAGATTTGAAGGCACTATTGATAAGGTTGATGGGAACCTCCAAATTTAACGAACTAATGGAAATGGCTGGCATAGTAAACTCAAACGACCCAAGAACTGATGGAGATGGGTTTGACAGAGTGAGGCAGAGGGTATGGCAGGCCCTCAGGAAGCTTTATCCACCCAAAGTGGACCCCAAAGCCTTAAAGGGGGATCCACTGGGAGATGCTGAAAACCCAGCAGCCTACGTAGAAAACCAGTTGAAAAGGTGAAGACTGGAGACTGAGCAAGCGGTGGAGAATAGCTTATTTATGACCTCACTGTTCCGACATAGCATTTTGGATGCAATGCCTCCACAAGTAAAGTCCAAACTGGAGGAGGTGGTTGGGCTGACGTCAATGACTCCACAAGAATTTAGAGACCACGTAGTCCATGCGGTTGAGAAATACCGGAAAGACAAATGAAGGTTGGCTGAGCAGCAGGAAAAGGTGCAAAGAAAGTTAATACAAATGCAGCTCGAAGAACTCAAAAAGAAGGAAAAAGAGAAAAACAAAAAGATGCTGCCAGCAACCACCGGTTCGAGTACAGCCATCAAACTGGACAAAGCACTGCTATATGGAGGGACCGATCATACTGTAAGGCAAGGGCTGGAAAACCCCATGCCAATAATTGTCTTTGGGGGAGCATTCCCACAAATGCCTTATCAGGAACAGACTAAATTCAAACAGCCCAGACAGGACTGGAAGTCCCAAGGAGGGGGACAGAGGAGCTATGGGCAGAGGGGACCAGTGAGGAAACAGGGGGAAAGAGAGGTAGAGAGATTGTGCTGGGAATATAATCAGCCAGGTCACATGAGAAGAGATTGTCTGTTTACACCATGGCCTGTCACACACCAGCAGGAACCGATAAGAAGGGAACCAAAGTTTAGCCTAGGACCAGCCCCCACAGGCCCAAGCAGACCTGTGAACCCCTATGCGAGGTATTAGGGGTGCCCCGAGAACTTGAGTGGGAAGGGACATTACCCAATGATAACAAGGGAGGCAGATGAGGAACCCATTGTTCAGGTTATGTTAGAAGGGCAACTGACACCAATGATGATAGATACTGGAGCCACGTACACTTGTGTACAGCCACAGTATGCCCTTCACCTTCCCATGTCAGGAAAGTTTATTAAGACGGTAGGGTTCTCAGGGAAAACACAGTTGACACAGTGCACGGCTCCAGTGCGGTTGAGAATGGGAAATAAAGGAATTGTTTTGCCGGTGCTAGTATTTAAAGGAACTCCTATTAATTTGTTAGGCAGAGATGCCTTATTGAAACTGGAATTAAAATTAGAATGCACCAGAAATGGGCTGAGTGTGGAAAGAGCAGGGGCTCAATTGATAGTGCAAGAAGACAAGAAGGCTAATATCTTTTGGATAGGAGACATCGCAGGTCAGATTCAGGAAACCTGGGAAAAATGGAAAAAGGGCGTGCAGGTTATATTACCCAGGGCTGTAATGCCCAAATCTGAGCTACATTGTACAGTGATTTTTGACGAGACTCAGAACAGGGAGTTAGAGGAGAAATGGCACCTGGAGGTATGTACCCAACAGCACCTGGAAGGGGAGGCTATGATAATTGGAAAGCAAGGGGCAGCTTTACAAGTTAAGTGGAACACCTTTTTAGAAAAATGGTACAGGATACCCCACGTAACATTGTTGGTAAATAAGGGATATCAGTCTAAAGACTTAGGACCTTTAGTTAAGAGTGCTGAAACCGTAACAGTGTGGAGGAAAATCACGCCAGAGGTGTGGATATCAGAAGACAACAATTGCATTAAAATAATGGTAAGTGTAGATATGGTAGGGACAGTAAGAGAGGTCAAAATAACTCCCCAACCACACATGCCCGTGCTGGGAAAGGAAAGAGGCCAGCAGAAAGATAAAAGGTTAGATGAGTTGCCATCTATTCTGTGGTCACAGCATGACACGGACGTAGGGAAAATAAAAACAGCTAGTCCGGTGGAAATAAGGCTGAAAAGGGGAGCAATTCCACCCAGGAGACCACAATACTCTCTAAGACCAGAAGCAGAAGAGGGAATGGCATCGACAGTGCAGGGGTTGCTTGAAATAGGAGTGCTTAAAAGAACAAACAGTCCATGCAATACCCCGTTGCTGCCGGTCTCACAAGCAGATAAATCTAAGTGGAAATTGGTGCATGATTTGCGAGCGGTAAATGATGTGGTAGAGGACTGGCCAGCGGTAGTCCCCAACCCACACACGCTTTTGACTAATGTTCCATCAGAAGCAAGTTACTTTTCAGTGATTGATTTGTGTTCGGCTTTCTTCAGCATTCCTCTAGCCCATATATGTCAAACTCAAGGCCTGCGGGCCAAATCCGGCCCGCGGTGGAATTATCTTTGGCCCGCGAGATAATATCTAATTACTGTTAAAGCTGGCCCCAGTAATCGAAGCGCCTATGGCGTATGATATGGCTAATGCTGAGTTTATTCAGGTACCAGGTTTTCAGGGTTTTTAGTGTTTATTCGGCAGTCTTGCTTGGCAGTCTTCTTCATAAGAAACGGAATTTGTAAAGTGAAACACTTTGTAGTTATAGCAGAGACTGAGACACATGAGAGCAGGCTGAAAAAACGGAGGCAACGAAACCTGCGTTCGCACGCGTTCGACTGATCCGGCCCGCATGAAGCTGCATTTTGCTCAATCCGGCCCCTGACCTAAAATGAGTTTGACACCCCTGCTCTAGCCGATCAGTGTCAGTATTTGTTTGCATTTACTTACAGAGGTGCTCAGTATACCTATACCTGAATGCCACAAGGATTTAAACATTCACCACACATTTTTAATCAGGTATTGAAGGCAGACCTAGAAGGCATGCCATTGGAAAGTACATTGTTACAGTATGTGGATGACCTGTTGATTTGCTCCCACAGCGAGGAACAGTGTGAGCAGGACACTATAACTCTGTTAGAGAAGCTAGCGCATGGAGGACATAAAGTATCCAAAAAGAAACTGCAATTTTGCACGCAGCAAGTGGAATACTTAGGCAGGGTAATATCCAAGGGAGTGAAGGCGATAGCATCAGATCAGATTGAGGCAATAACTAAGGCCCCCAAACCCCAGACTGTAGGGCAGATGATGACGTTTTTGGGAATGGCAGGGTACAGCTCAGATTGGATAGGAGAATATGCTGAGATTGTGGCACCTTTGAGAATGATAATGAAAGAAGCAGGACATAACAATTTGAAGAATGGCCTACAGTGGAATGGAGAGACGGAGATAGCTTTCAATACTATTAAGCAGGAATTGCAGTCAGCACCAGCATTAGCTTTGCCTGACTACGAGAAGGTTTTTCATTTGTATGTATCCAACCGACAGGAGGGTTATGTCACAGCGGTTCTAACACAGGAGACAGGCACAGGAAAAGCAAAGCAGCCGATAGCATACTACAGTACGAGACTAGATGAGGTGGCTCAGGGGTATCCACCCTGTTATCAGGGATTGGCGGCACTGTACTATGCATATGAAAAGGCATCATCTGTAACCCTGGGCTATCCTGTGACTCTGTACAAACACCACAAAGTAGCAGAATTGCTGGAAAGGGGGAAATTTGTGCTGACGCCAGCCAGGATAGCAGCATATCAGATGTTATTGACATTTCCAGACATAACTATGCAGAGATGCACTACCAGTAATATAGCCGATTTTGTCCCTTTGGACTATGAAGGAGAACCCCATGATTGTGTAGGGAAGACGATGGAATTTGCCAAATTGAGAGCAGATTTACGGTCAGAACCACTAGAGGATGCAGATAAAAAGGTTCTGTTCGTAGATGGCTCTTGTTATAGGGATTATGATAGAAATCATGCAGGGTTCTCAGTAGTGCAGCAGGATCAGTCGAGCTATAAGATTATTAGGATGGAGTCCTGTCCCCAACCGTGTTCCGCCCAACTAGCGGAAATCAAAGCCCTGACAGCTGCGTATGAAATAATGGAAGGTGAGAAAGTAGACATCTATACTGATTCGGCATATGCTCATGGAGTATACCATTTGTTCGGGGCAGTGTGGAAGCAGAGAGATTTTAAAAAAGGTAATGGAGATCCCATACAAAATTGTCAGCAAATTCTAGACTTAATGAAAGTCATAATGAAACCTAAAGCATTGGCTATAGTAAAATGCCAGGCACACAAAAAGGGAAATGATGTAATAACAAAGGGAAATCAAGCTGCGGACAAGGCAGCCAGAAAAGCGTCTGGGTGTACATCAGCTGTCATTGCCCCCCAGGTAAGCCTAACTCCAGAACCTGAGGTAGCGGACCTAATTGAAATACAAGGTAAGGCAACTTTGGCAGAACAGACAATGTGGAGAAAAAGGGGGGCCAAGCAGAACCCGGAAGGCTTGTGGAGCATGGAAGATGGTTTGTTGGTAGCGCCCACCCCTCTACTGATGATTCTGATTTCAGAAGCGCATGGGATGGACCATTGTGCAAGGGGGGAAGTGATAAAGAAAATAAAGAAGGATGGTTTTTGGTCACCTTATTTACAGGCTTCAGTGGGCTTTGTCTTGTCACAGTGCGAGGTATGCGCACAGAATAATGTTTGGAAGGGAATTACAACCCCAATAGGTCACATTCCTGTACCTGAAGGACCATTTAAACATCTAGTGATCGATTACGTAGACATGATAAAGACAGTGAGAGGGAAAAGATACATACTGGTAGTAATTGATCGATTTAGCAGATTGATGGAGGCGGTACCTTCAAGAGATCAAGGGGCAAAGACAGTGGTAAAATTTCTGACAAATGAAGTGATCCCAAGGTTTGGAATACCTACAGAAGTTAGCTCAGACAATGGTTCAGCTTTTATCCAGAAAGTGGTCAAACTGGTACTACAAGCGCTGAGGATAAAGCAAAGATTTGGATGTGTATACCACCCTCAGTCACAGGGCACGGTAGAGAGAATTAATGGAACCCTGAAAGCCAAACTAAACAAAATTTGTGCAGACACTAAACTTAATTGGGTCGATGCTTTACCGTTAGCATTGATGAGTTACCGCATGCAAACTAATCGAGTGACATGCTTGACACCGCATGAGATGCTCACTGGGAAGCTATCATACCTGTGATAGGGGTAAGCAAAAATGTTGAATGGATAAACTATATATACTACAATCAACAGACATTCATCAACTACACCGATGATGCACTGGAGGCCTTAGGGCAACAGCCAGATGCAACTAGCAGGGTGGCGTGGCAAAACAGACAGGTACTGGATTGGCTTTTGGCAGAAAAAGGGGGTGTGTGTGTAATGTTTGGAGAACAATTCTGCACTTTCATACCGAACAATACTAGCCCAGAAGGGTCTTTCACCAGAGCAATGAATAAATTAAAGAATCTGCGGACGGAGGTCAAACAGAATGCAGGATTTGAACATCAGTTCTTTGATTGGTTGGAAAGTAGACTCGGAGGATGGGGAGCATGGCTGACTAAAATAGCAATAATTGTCAGTATTGTTGAGCTGTACGCTTGTGCTGTGCTGTTTTCTTCCTTGTCTCAAGTCTCTTGTAGTGCGTGCTGCAACCAAACAATTTCCAATGCTCGTGGCAATTACTGAAGCAAGCTTAGTGGAGAAAGAAACACCGAAAATGTATCGTTACAGCCTACAACACCTGCAGGATGAACAAGAGCAAAACGACAGTGTGGGAGTAGATTGTAAGGGCTTCTGAGTCTTTTTCCCTGTCTCAGATACAGAGGGACAGGTTTTTGGCTCAGCAGCCCAGGGTAACAGGGAGAGAATACTTTGAGGTCTTGGCGCAGAAAATTATAGTTTAACCCGAGATTTGGGAATAAGTGCTTGAGTTTATTGGGGCTTTTGTGCGCAGACTCTTAGTCTTTTCTCTGTGTGAGACCCTCTGGGTCTCAAAGGGGGGATATATTGGAGTATAAATTTTAAACTTGCTATTTGCTATGCATGTACCAATTTAGTAGGAGAATGAAATCTTAAGAATGTAGAAGACAATGGTGTGTTAATGAGAGGTAGCTAAGAGATGTAGATTAGAACATGATTAAGTCACGAAATCTTAAGAATGTAGAAGACAATGGTGTGTTAATGAGAGGTAGCTAAGAGATGTAGATTAGAACATGATTAAGTCAATGGGTAGAAACAATAGTGGCAGGATGTGCGTGTGATACGCAACTATAGACTATAGACTATAGATATGCTAATGCAACTGGACCAGGAGATTGCTATAAAAAATGCTGTGTCCAAAGGATCGGTGGGCAATCAGCGACTAGTTCAATGACTGTCTCAGCTTTGATTTGCAAATTAAAGTTTAACCCTTCTTGAAGAATCTCCTCCATCTCCTGGTCATTTGTGGGGCACGAGAAACCACGACAAGCTTAGAATACATAATCCTAAGTGACTGGGAACATTAATTACCACACTGGCTAATCCAATGATCTGGCAATGAGTGGATGAAAAGCCGGGGTTCTAATGCTGCAGGTCTTGATGAGAACCAGGTGTGCAGCTATCAAAGGGAATTAGGAGAAAATGGGGAATTAATGGTCGGGACGTGACACAATCAAAGGGAATTAGGAGAAAATGAGGAATTAACAATTGGGACCGTGACAGAAAGGCATCGATAAATTGGATAGTCAATGTTAATTCCCTGGGATAAGCAAGTCTAACGTTAGCAGACATAGGTTCAAGGTGAGAGTGGAAAGGAGCAATTCCTTCACTCAGAAGTTAGTGGACATATGGAATGAACTGCTAGAGGAAGTAGTAGCAGGTTTTGGATAGGAAATGTTGAGAGCGATACAGACCAAATGCTGACAAGTGGGACTAGCCTAGGAAGGAATTTGTTTGCAAGTATGGGTCGGTCTGAGTGATTCATTTCCATTCTGTATAACTCTGACTCTGAATAGGCTCTTTTATTTGCTGTATTAATTCTGGAGATTTAAAAGGGTATGACTTCTTCTTGCTCTATCGCTGCACTTGCCTGTTTTTGAGGTCATGATAAAGATCCTAATTTACAATACACTTCAATAATTTAAATTTATTTTGATTTTCAGTGGCATATAACAACACTGGAGGTCAAGAATAGACAAGCACTTGTTTAAATTAGCTGGAGAAAGCTTGATTTCTTTGTCATTTGAGCCTAATCATGATTTTCAGATATGTATGTTAGATAGGTAATTTTATTTCCAGACAAAATCCACCACTGCCATTGAAACACAAGAAAACTGTAAGTGGAAGTTACCTATGTACAGACATTGCAAATTGGGAGTTTTACATCTTAGAATCTGTGATTTGAGATGAAAATATTCTGTATTATTATCTATGCACAAAGAGAGGCATTTTTGTTTTGTTCTCTGAACAATAGCCACATTTTCAAATAGCTCTTCAGGCGCTGGCATTTGAGGAGGGATGAATTTGCTCTCAGATGAATATTGGAGATTTGGAGACCTGTGCATTCTGATTATCTGGGTGTAGTTCAGGAGCAAATTTCAAAATCAAATTGTGGCAACCCCTGGAGAACTTACAGGAATGAGACTTTGTGGCTTATTCAAGGGTTCACTTGTCAAAGTACAGTGGCAAATTAAGAGAACATCTTGGAAATACTATCCACTTTACTTCTAGTTATCTGAGATAATGAGCTTCATACATCAGAAACTGCTGGATGGTGATGGAACTCATAGCTTCATTCTAATGAATACTGTTTGGTGTAATGTTTCTTCTGTAATACCGACAACTATTACACAATATCTCGGTTGAATCTCAGATGAATAGCAGCAAGTCTCCTAAGTAGATGTTGATATTTTCCTGCTTGCTTTGATAGTTAACATTAACTGCTTCATAATCTTTCGGAATCAGAGTCAGGGTTAATATCATTGATATGTGTCATGAAATTCTCAACCCATGAACCTCGTCAAAGAACGGAAAAGGAATGCCCTTACACCATCCCATATTGAGTTCTAATTTAGGAGTGATTCAGGGAGTATCCCAGATAAACATACAGTTCCAATAAAGAGTCTTTGACCATAAGTATCACCATGAACACAGACTGACTTGCTGACTGCTTGCTTCGTTGCCTGTTTTGGTTATATTTTCAACATCTGTAAATATTTTCAAATATGCCTGGTGCTTTATTTTCTAAATACTCAACTACATTTTTACACTTGTATTCCCAGCTGATCTACAAAAAAAAAACAGCAAATGGAGTAGATTTCAAAACTCAATAATGACTGGGTAGAAAATTGTCCCTTTGGTTATCCGTTCTTTATCACCATGAGTCCAAACTGGACCATAACTTCGGCTAACCTAGTATCATTTCTAAGCAGACTCTGATGACAGTGACCTCTGGACAGTCAGTGGTAGTGGGGAGAGATGTAACCGTTATTCTGAGTTACTGCTCCCCATATCCTCTGCTCTGTTGCTTTACAGGTTCGGTGACATCAGTGAGGAGAATTAGTTGCCACCTATTGTGTTGCTTGGGTGGTTTTAGCCTTGAATTTAAGGTGGTGCTAACACAGCTCAGAGCCCAGAAGGAGACTGCAGCTTTGCTGTGAGCTAGGTGTGGGGGATTTGCAGATGGGTTGAGGTGTGGATGTTGCTTCACAGATAACACTACTCTATCTGCAGCTTCAGGCGCTGAACACCAGTACCCCTTGAATGGCACTGATAATTTTTGAAACCCCTAGGAAGATCTGCCAACAATTCTTCTATTGACTGCTGTGGTCACAAGTACATTCTTAAAATTTGATATCACTGACACATTTGGAAGAAAGGTGACCTTACCCTTTAGTGAAAGATAGTCCCTATCCTCTATCTATTTCAGCTCTTGAGCTCCATTGCTCACCGCTAGACTTGCTGCCCCACTGTCAATACAAACAGAAGTGTGCTGATCACCTCTGAGGTGTTGTACCCAAGGTGAACAAAGATAGGCTGCTGTGGTTACAAAGGTGTAGTCAAGTAAGCTCCAAGAGGATTAGTATGAAAAACAGGCAAGGTAACAAAGGCAGACAGTGATTTTAACTTGTGCTGTGATTGGATAAGAGAATAGAGACCATGTGGAAATGTCCAATGTCACCAGTAGTATCCTGGGCTACTAATTCCTGGGCCAAATTTGGTTGACAAGCTAACTACTTTAACACAGTAGAAAATGAATAGCCTATCATTTTTTTCTAGGAAATCTCAAGTAAAGCCATAATTCTTAAATCAAATTTGCAAATTTCCCTGCTTTCATTTTTAGGGTGCGGACAGAATTCCAAGTACAAAGAGAATGTCCAGAAGCTGGAAGCATATCATAGGAAGGGTTGTGTGCCTTTTGAATTTGAAGGGAGGTTGGAGCTATTGCAGCATATCCATGGAACTGACAGAGGAAAAGGAATTGTTGAAAGTTGTGAGAAAGAGTGTTTATCTGTAAAATTGAGAGGAATGTGGGAAGTCTCAGAATGTTAAATACGTCCTGTCTTAAGAATAATCCTGCTGAGTACAATCCTCCAGGCCTGCTGGATAGCGGCCCTAGGATTGTGCCTGTGATGCAGAGGGTCACCTCAGCCCTGCTCATTTTTCCCCTCCACCTGGTGCTCCAGTGAGTGAGCAGAAAACCTTGTAGAAGGCAGGACAGATGTATGACGGAAGATTGGGATGAATGAGCTGATACTCACCAGAGTTTAGATCCTAATGGGACTTGACAAATTATTTTTTCTGATAATGGGGTCCAGAACTAGATTCAGAGCCTGAGGATATCAGGTAGGCTATTTAAGTGTAAGCTGTGGAGAAATTCAGCCAAACACAGTAAACCAACAGAATTCTCTGCAACTGAAGACAATTGAGAGTGAACAATTCAAGAAGGCATTAGATATGATGTTTGCGTCCAAGGAGATAAAGGGATAAAGGGAAAACAAGATACTGAACTTAGATTTTCAGTCATAATCATGTCAGAATCAAAATCAGAATCGCTTTATTGCCAGTGTACGAAACATACCAGAATTGATTACGTATCAACAAACAATTTACAAGACAATAGTGCAAATAGTGATGAGCAATCAACGATTAGCATTCTGCACAAATGTTAATAATCAAACTTAAGTAAGTGTGAACAAATGAACAGACTCAATAATTATCAACAGAACAAGGAAAGACCATTTAATGGATGTTGAGCTGGGTCATTTAGGGTATTACACCTGAATGAGTTTTGTTGAGAGGCTGGATGGTATCTAGCCTACAAGAAATAAGCTTGGAGATGACATGTAGTACTGGTGGTGATGGAGTTGTAGTGTCTCTCGGATGGAAATTTGGTGAATATGTGACTGCTAGGGTGGGTGGAGTCAGCAGTAATTTTTTCAGTTATTTTTGCTCTAGCAATGAACGGGTCTTTTAATGTCAGTAGCTGACAACCAGTGATCTGCTCCGCTGAGTGGACATCTCACTGCAACCTGGACTTGCAGAGGGAGGAGGCAGGAAACCGAACAGTGGTAGAGGTCAAACACGAGGAAATCTGCAGATGCTGGAAATTCAAACAACAACACACACAAAATGCTGGTAGAACACAGCAGGCTAGGCAGCATCTATAGGGAGAAGCGCTGTCGACGTTTCGGGCCGAGACCCTTCATCAGGACTAACCGAAAGGAAAGATAGTAAGAGATTTGAAAGTAGTGGGGGGAGGGGGAAATGCGAAATGATAGGAGAAGACCAGAGGGGGTGGGATGAAGCTAAGAGCTGGAAAGGTGATTGGCGAAAGTGATACAGAGCTGGAGAGGTGGTCACAACCCTCTCATCAGGATACACCCTGAGGTGTTAAGTTTCCTAAACTGGTGTAGGAAGAGCAATCTCTGCTGGGCTTTCCTAGTAATGAACGTAACAATTTTTAATGCCAGTGCAAATGATAGCCTGACTAGCATTAGCCTACTCCTAATTTTTATATATCTTTGAACATTTTCAAAGTCATTATTGATTTCATTGCTGTGAGAAATCAGGTTAGAGAAGGCAAACTTGCATTTAAAACTCACTTTCAGTTGAGAAGCTCATCTGCAGGCTGGGAGTCCATGTACACCAGTGAATCCCATCAGGGGAGTGGTTACATGTCCTCAGGAGCTGTTTGGGGAAATAGAAGTCGTCAGGGGTTGGTAAGTGGCATGAGACCTGACCGACTGTGCCAACTCCCTGCCATTGTCAGCATCCGATAGACATTCCCAGTTAGTGTTAATTCTTAATTTTAATTTAGCCCCATTAATGATGGATAAATATGTATGGCGCGATCTCTATGAGCCCAAAGGTGGCGAAGCCTTGAATTCTAATCCTGCTAAGAAATAGAAATTCTAATTCTAATTCTAATTCTAATCCTGCTAAGAAATAGAAATTCTAATTCTAATTCTAATTCTAATCCTGCTAAGAAATAGAAACATACAGAAAGCATGTCAATACAATGTTACATACCTGGAGTATGCAGGAACACTTCTGTAAAAGACATCCTGAAAAAGCTATTTATGGTATTACTCAGTTCCAGAAGATGAAAGAAGCATTTGAAAAGCATTTCATACTCAAGTCATTTGGCAAGAAAGTCAAAAATAACCTTCATAGTGGTTTCATTCTTATAATGTTTCCAAAATGATAGCAAAGTGTGGAAAACCTCATACAAATGGTGAAAGATTAATAATGCCTGCTGTATCAGAAGTGCTCATCACTTTTCTCAAAATGGATACCAGTATTTTACAATTAATTCCTCTGAGTAATAACTGTGTAGCTCGTTGTGTTGATGAAATGAGTAAAGACATTGAGCATCAACTATGCACAGAGCTAAAAAAAGCAGAATTTGGGATATAACTGGATGAGTCAACTGAGCGAGGCAAGGCATTGGTAATGGCATATGTACGCCTTATCAAGAATGGAAACGTTTATCAAGAGATTCTCTTTTGTAGACAGCTAAAAACTAATATCAATGGAGAATCAATCTACATCGAGCTCAAAATGTATATTGAGGATAAAAGTATTTTGATTAGGAACATGATTTTTTGTGCAACTAATGGAGCACCATATATGACAGGTCGCCATGCTAGTTTAGTAATATTTATGAAAAAAGAAATTCCAAGTTTGTTTGCAATCCATTGTGTAATTCATCATCAACATCTCGCAGCCAAAATCCTCAGCTGGCAACATTTTTTAAGCATGACTCTTGTATTATCTGTTATCAACAGGATTAAAGCTCAGCCATTAAAAACCAGAATATTTCTCCAGTTATGCCAAGATAACGATGAAGAGTTTGAGTGCTTGCTTCTTCACACTGAAGTGCACTGGCTGTCAAAAGGCTGTTGCTTAAAATATTTCTTTGATCTTTTTGCCACTGTGGTTGAATTTTTGCTCAAAGTAGACAAGATTGAACTTCTGAGTGGAGATGGGGCATACCTAGTGGATACGTATGACAAAATGAACAATCTAAGTATGAAAATACACGGTGAGAATTTCAATTTCATCCAGGCAAAAAGTGCAGTGTTCACTTTTATTAGAAAATATATAAGCAAAACATTGGGAGAATACAGTTTCCCTGCATCTCTCTTTCACAGATGATTATTTACAAGAGTACTGCTCAGACTTGCAGTCACTGAAGAAGCAGTTTCAGAATCGATTCAAGGATTTGAATGATCTGGAAATTCTGGGCTGGGTAATTAACCCATTTCTTTGCAAGGTGGAAGAACAGGAAGAGAGCTTGCAAGAAGAAATTATCAAAATTCAGAATGATGAAGAAGCAAAAGTGCTTTTCAAATATGTAGGCTTTTGTGGTATATGACTACAGTGTCATATGAAATTTCCTGGTCTTTGGGGAAAAGCCAAACTGCTCTTCATTGCATTTTCATCCTCGTACCTTGTTGAAAGAGGCTTCAGTACAGTGAACCACATACTAACAAAAACAGAAACAGCTTGGACATTGTTACGTGTGGGGACTATAGGCTTTTGCTGTCACAACTTGAACCGGATATTTCAACTCTTGCTATAAACCATCAAGCTCAAGGATCACATTGATAGAGAATTTGCTGTACAGAGCACAGGTACTGTGTAAGTAAGGTTTAAAGACAAATAAAAAATTAAAGCAGAATCACTTTTTTTCGTGTTAGCATTATGGTCAACATGTTTTTATACTATGCAGGCGCCAGAAAGTATATTGTGCCTCAGAAGGGCGTTTGCAAGTATGAAGCTGCTTTAGGAGGGTGTTGAGCTAAAAAAGGTTGGGAAACACTGACGTACACTAATTACTGAAAAATAACATTGCAGGTTCAGCAGGCAAATGGGAAGCTAAATACTTTTTGGACTTTATCACAAGAGGATTTGAATGCAAGTGCAAATGCATCTCATTGCAATTGAATGAGTTCTGGTGGAACAGTAGGTGAAATACTGTGCAGAGGTTTGCTCTCCCTACCGTTTGTGATCTGTTATCCTTATTCACCTTGGCAATAGAGGCCATTGTTTTGGGAGGTGCTGTAGGAGTACCCTGGGTAAGTAACTGCAATACCTCTGTAGATGATATACAATGCAACAGCATCACATTAGTGCTGAAGGGGATGAATGTTTTTAGTACAGTTCTCCTGAGAGTTGTTGGCACTATGCTCAGCTGGGAAAATAGACATTATTCTATTATGCTCCTGATTTGGGCCTTGCACATGATGAAGAAGCTTTAGGAGGTTAGGGGGTGAGTTACTTACCACAGGATACCTAGCCTCTGATGTGCTCTTGTTTCCTTTGGTTGGGTGTCTAGAACCAGGGGTCAAAGTACCACAATAAGGGCTCAGCCTTTCAGGAATGAAACAAGAAGAAATTCTCATTTTGAGAAGAGTGAGGCCATTTAAAGTTCCCCAAACCAAGTCGGTGATGGAGGCTCATTCAATGAATACCTTCAAAGTAAAGACTAAACCATTAAAGGTATTAAATGGTTTGGGTTAGTGCAGGAAAGTAACACTGAGGTAAAAGAGCAGTTGTGATGGAGAAGACCCAAAATTCACCTTATTCCTGCTTCAATTTTATATGTTCTTATGACAGATATTACATTCATCAAGACAGAAAATTATAGGGAGATGAAATATTTTGGAAACCAGTAGACAAGCTGATCTTAATCACAGTAATGTTGTTTTGCTCATAATAATGGTATGCCGCTTAATACTTCCAAAAATAGTTGGGCAAGTAACTGAAATAGAAACAAATGCAAAAATACTTAGCAGGTTGTCAGCATCTGTGAAGAGAGAAACAGAGTTAATGTTTTAGTCAGGGTGGGAAGGCTGAGTTTGGAGAATACATTTTAGAATCCAGAAGCAAAGTATTATACATTATGAGATAATATTTGAAGGAACACAGTTTTTCCAAGTGAATAGGATTAAGAAAACTGGAAGAATTTGAACATGAGGAAGAAAATTTAGTGGTCAATAAACAAATATAGATTGCTGGAAGCAGAAGAATAATGAAATGACATTTGATGTATAATAAGTAGCAGGCAGGAGTGTTTTGAATGGTTTGAAATTTAGATTTGAAGTTTAGAGAATGAGACATTGAAGAAAGGATTGAAGTACTTCAGCAAAAATGAGACCCAGACGTGGATAGTAATTGTAATGGTAGATGGGCCACACCATGGTTGATTATGGGTAAGATATTACAACCATCTGTATGAGAAAGATAGGAGTTTGAAGGATCCTTCAGGGTCATAGATGTGGCTCCAGTTTTGAGCAGTTGATTTCAAGCTAAAATTAAAGTAATCAGAAAGAAGGAAATTAATTTCTTGTAACATGGAGGAGGTTCTGGTATGACGCAAAGGCATTTGACTTCAGGTCTTCCCAATTGTTAAATGGGTAAATTATCATTAAAGCAGTATTAGGTTTCAGAGGTAGACTAACAATACAAAAGCAGCAGCTGGATCAAGAGATAAGAGTCCAACAATGTTGACGTAAACCAGGGACTCAAAGTCTTTGGACGATGTTGGCTTTGATTCCAAGAATGAAAATTCCTGAGGTAACATTGTGAGGGCTATGAAAACAATGGACTATAATGAAAATGCAGTCATATCCCTCTGGACAACACAACAGAAGCAAAGAAAGGGAAGGATAGATAGCGGTTTATAATTCTGAATTTGATTAGGCCTTCTACATCCGTGATATCTTCTCTATGGAAAAATGACAAACCATGGTATAAGGATAGAACTGACTTTCATAAGGAATGAACCGTATTTTTTCATACATTTTAACAGTTATTTATTTGCCTGGCAAGTACCTCAAATCAAGTGTCTTTTGAATTTCAATCCACAGTTAATAATACTGGACAAGAAAGATTTTACTTCCTGAGTACTTTTGTGTGTACCTTATGGATTCTGGGCTGCTAATCGCACAAATCACCATGAAATTTCCCTATCATGCAACATTTTTATTTGTAATTGCCTCTATTTGTTATTTCAATTCATAATTCATATGGCAGGACAGGTTTTAGAAAAGCTATAAAAGCATCTCTCTCTCAGACACACACACACATACTGTTCTATGCATTCTGTTTACATGTATATCAGTTTGCTATCAAGTTGATGTGCATGCTCTATGTGCATAGCATATTGTGTGTACTCATTATTATAAAGCAATTGTATTTTCAGGAGTATATGTGATAGCAAAATGTCTCACCAATGTTGCAAAAGCCACGATACCTTCTGTGATATTTGTGTCAAGTGTAGGCTTAAATCTCAAAGCAGGAGCGTGACTCCTCTTATTAAGGAATTCTATGAGCTCTACTTGGTGTGTAAGATTGGTGACCAAGATAAAGCCTGAGCTCCTCACATTTGTTGCATTCAAATTTAGACTTATTCCCTGCAAATCTTAGCACTGTCAGTGATGAGCATGGTGAAGGGTTTCACCAGGACATTGCAGTCATGGAGAAACGGTATCAGGACAACTGGAATCCATCAGTGCTGGCTGATTATTGTTGGACACTTACACGAGAAGCCTCAGACACAGAGTACAAATGAAAACCATCAACAAGAATCGTAGTTGACTATTGCAAAGTCTCAGCACCGTTGTGCAATTAAACGCATTGTATTCAATAAAAGTACTTTTCTGGCTTCTCCAAATTCCTTCGTGACACAAGCAGTCTGAAATTATATTTGTGTTCAACTTCAAGCAGTCTACCATAACCACAAAAAATTCCAAGGAAGCAACACTTGCAAAAAAATCTGTTGTCCAGTGTAAATATTCGGGACTTCTGTTCTCTTACCATAAAAGGTCAGCTGCAAAAGTCCACTGATATCTGTCATATTTTCCAAATACCAAGTTTGGTGCTTGTGTGTCGGGCTGACTGAGTTCAGTCAGCCTGACACAGAGCCAAGTTTGATACAAGGAGGTGAAATGTGGATAATCCATGTTTTTATCATTCACAGGCCACTCTTTTCACAGCACATGGGCCGTAGTTTATTAGGTTGAGCAGCTCTGCGACTGCAAGAAAGGTTTGGGCTTTCTCATTGCCATGAGAACAGTGCAATGAATGCTTTCCAAGTGTTTACTCAGCATTTGCCTTCTGTTTCATCAGAGGAATTAGTGACGCGGGGTATTCTGACGATCAAACGGCTTGATGTGTTATGACAATGTTCCATTAATATGCAGAATGGCATAAGGGATTATACTCAGTGCTAGTGCTTCAGGCATTTCACTGGGATATTCAGACTTTTTAAGGATGACCTGTTCACAGTCAGGGCATTGAAAATCAGATTTCCCAGGAGATTTTTTTTTTTGAAAATCACACACTTGTCCAAAGCATTTAACGTCTGGCTTTGAAAACACAATATGTAGTATTCCTGTATTGTTGTCCAAATTAGACACTTTGTTTATGGTCATGTAACTCATTGACTTCTAATCTTTGGTTAAGTTTTGCCTATAGGAATGTTAATTTGGAAAGGACTATCAAACTAAAAGCTTGCATGTTAAAAGCGAATTATTTGTTTAAATAATTGACAAATACTTGTTCATACTTTGCCCCAAATATTATATTAAATATTATATATATGGTATTGCATATATAACTACCAGTTAAAAATGCTGATAATTCTGCAGTCAGCCTATTGAAATGTTACGCTTCTTTCAGGACCTCTTTAAGCATCAGTATCTAAAAAACACCTTTACAAAAATAATAACTGTTTTGCAGATACCCGCCATCAAAAATCTCTATTGTATTTTCTCATGTTCTTTACATCTTCCCAATATTTTCCATTTCTTGGATGAACAAATCAGTTGTTCAAGTTCTTACCCCTATAGTTCTGAGGGAATATGTGACATTTACCCTGGAAAGTGACCTCCATCTTCTAATGTCAAATTCACACATCCTTTCACATCTTGGCTGAGACCAGAATTCTACATACGGCGCATTAGGGACAAAAATTTATTGGACAGCATGATAGTATAGAGGTTAGCGTGATGCTATTACAGTGCCAGTGACCTGGGTTCAATTCTACCACAGCCTGTAAGGAGTTCTTGACTGTGTGGGTTTCCTCCAGGTGTTCCGGTTTCCTCCTACATTCCAAAGATGAACAAATTAATAGGTTAATTGGTCAATGGTTATAACTGGGTGGTGCAAACACATTGGGCTGAAAGGAACTGTTACCGAGCTGCATCTCTAAATAAAATAAATAACCACTCAAGTCAACTGTATGGCAGCATGACAGAATATTTCTATAATTTGATGTTAATATTCCTGCAATATGGATTGTTAATAATGTGGATTATTAATAACAAATACAGTATGTTTATGTAGTTTATTTGGCAATTCACTTTTTTCAGTTTATTCATAGAAAATTAGAATGAAATATTTACCTTAAGGAAAACATTTGACAACTTTAACTTATTAATTAGAGCTTGAATGCAAATATGAAGTTGTGGCCATTACAAAGTCTTCGTTGTCAAAATGGTGGGAATAGCTCCTGGATATTCCAGGGTTTAGATGTTTCAAAAAGGACAGGGAGGGAGATAAAAAGAAGATGGGGGAGTGACATTGCTAATCAGGAATAGTATCACAACTGCAAAAAGGGAGGATGTTGTGGATGGATTGTCCGCTGAGTCAGTGCGGGTGGAAGTCCAAAGCTGGAAAAGAGTATTCCATAGACTTCCCAATGGCAACAGAGATACTGAGGAGTAGATCAGGAGGCAAATTTTGGAAAAGTGAAGAAGTAACAGGATTGTTATCATGGGTGATTTCAACTTTGCTAATATTGATTGGTGCTTCAGTGCAAAAAGTGTAGATGGGGCAAAATACCCAGGAAGGATTCCTGACCCAATATGTAGATAGGCTGACTAGAGGAGAGGCCATTCTGGATCTGGTACCAGGCAACAAACTTGGTCATGTGATAGACGTTTCAGTGAGTGAGCATTTCAGAGACACTGACCATGAACCCCTGTGCTTTAACAAAGCACTGGAGAGAATAGGAGCAGATGTTATGATAAAGTATTTAATCGAGGGAGGGGGAATTATGATGCTATTAGGCAGTAACTTGGGAGTGTAAATTGGGAGCAGATGTACTGAGGGAAATGCACAATGGACATGTGGACATTGTTTAGGCAGCAATTGCATGGGGTTCTAGATAGGTTTGTCTCATTGTGACAGGGAAAGGATGATAGGGTGAAATAATCATAGCTGACAGCATCTAGTCAAGAGGAATAAAGAAGTATACTTAAGGTTTAGGGAGCAAAGGTCAGATAGGTCTCCAGAGAGTGACAAGGTAGGCAGGAAGGAGCTTAAGAATGGACTTAGGAAACATAGCAGGGTACATGAAAAGACATTGGTGAGTAAGATTAAAGAAAACCCAAGGTGTTCTAAAGAGGAATGAATAGGAGGATGAATAAAGTGAGGGTAGGATCAATCAGGGATAAAAGAGGAAAAGTGCCTGGCATCAGAGGAGCTGGGGGAGGTCCTTAATGAATGCATTGCTTCAGAATTCATCAGTGAGAGGGACCTTGATGAATGTGAGGATGGTGTAAAACAAGTTGATATGCTGAAACATATTGACATTAAGAAAAAGTATGTGCTGGAACTTTTGAAAAACATTAGGCTAGGGAGATCACCCAGGGTCAGACAGGAAGTGGGGAAAGAGATTTCTGCACTTTTGGTAATAATTTGGTGTCCTCATTGGCCACAGGAGTAGTACCAGAAGATTGGAGGGTGACAAATCTGTCGCCCAACATGATATAATCGAAGGGTGCATGCTATGATGATGTTAAATAGGACACAGAGCCCTATTCAATAGGAGAACTTAATAAGCAACCATTCTATACATAGCATGTTTTTTCATTGCTCTCCTAATATAGAATGCCATTACCAATACCCACCACATACCAGTAACATCATTAAACAAAAATGGTGATAACAGTATGTAATACACTGTAATGTTCACTGCTGAAGTAATTGTTTCTCTGTAGTGGCCATGTTTGGATTATGGCTGCAGATAACCGGATTGGTGATGCATGTTAGCCAATCAGGATTTTGTTGCCCTGTCTTGTGATTCTGGAAACAATTGTTTTCACAGGCTTTTGCCAGAAGGAGAGGGAGAGATGAAGACAGAAGACGCAAATGGTGAAATCTGGTAGACCGCTGGACGGGGTGGACTCCGAGTGGGGATCTGAAGGTCGGCAACATTCGGAGGCGATCGATGTTAGAAGACTGCCTACTGAGTGAACTCCAACTGGCACTTTGACTTTGACTTCGGCCTTTTTTTTTGGTTTGGATTATTTTCATTACTAACCCTATATTCTGATTAAGATTCATAAAGTCTATCATTTAATTGCATATGGTGTACTGTCTGATATTTTGCGTTGTGGTTTGTAACTGGGGGTACATTACACAGCATCCACACAAACGTGATTACCCGGTTTGGCGGGGCCGCAGGCTGAGTCCCCTAGATGAACACAAGCTGAACAAGTATATCATCATCATGTATCTGGGTTGTTGTATCTACAATGAAGAACATAAGAAAGGTGCTTCAACTTCGCAATTCATTGGCAGAGATTAATGAGTAGTTTTTATATTTCCCTATGACTTAGAAGACCAGTCAGCCAAGCAAGTTCATGCCTGTTTTCAGAGCAAGTCTCATTCCACCAGTCCAACTCTGTAACCCGTTCTTTCTTACATGCCCACTAACTGCCGTGAATATGCCAGGTATGACTTACGGAGGGCTATCTCAAGAGCAAAGGAACAATTCTGTTCTGATTGAAGTTAGAGCCGCAATCAGATGCACGTCATCTCTGGTAGGGTTTGCAGGCCATTACCTCCTACAGAGTGAAACCTAACATCAAGAATGTCAGTGGTGTGCTCAGTGCCTTTTATGCACACTTTGAAAGGGAGAGTAAAACTACAGCTATGAGGATCCCTGCAGCATCCGGTGACACTGTGATCTCTGTCTCAGAGGCTGACGTCAAGCTATCTTTCAAGAGGTGAACCCTCGCAAGTTGACAGGCCCCAATGGAGTACCCGGTACAGATCTGAAAACCTGTGCCAACCAACTGGGCGGGGTGTTAAAGACACTTTTAATCTCTCATTGCTACAGTCAGAAGTTCTCACCTGCTTTCAAAGGGCAACAATTATATTAGTATCCAAGAAAAGTAGTGTGAGCTGCCTTAATGACTATCACCCAGCAACATGCACATCAATGGTGATGAAATGCTTTGAGAGGTTGGTCATGGCTAGAATGAACTTCTGCCTCAGCAAAGACTTGGATGTACTGCAACTTGCCTGCTGCCACAATAGGTCTTAGACAGCCACAGACTCAGCTGGCTCTTCACACAGCCTTGGATCACATGGACAATACAAATACCTATGTCAGGATGCTGTTTAGTGACTACAGCTCAGCATTTAACACCATCATTCCTACAGTTCTATTCAATACACTCCAAAGCCTGGACCTCTGTACCTCCATCTGCAACTAGATCCTCAACTTCTTCACTGGAAGAACACAGTCTGTGGAAATGGGAAATAACATTTCCACCTTGCTGATAATCGACACTGGTACACTTCAAGAATCTGTACTTAGCCCATTGCTCTACTCTCTCTACACCCATGACTGTCTGGCTAGGCACAAGTCAAATGCCATCCATAAATTTGCTGATGACACAACATTGTTGGCAGAGTGTCAGATGGTGACGTGAAGGCATGTAGGCATGAGATAGATCAGCTGGTTGAGTGGTGTAGCTGTAACAACTTTGTCTCAACATCAGTAAGACCAAATGATTGTGGACTTCAGAAAGGGTAAGTCAAGGGCACACACATCAGTCCTCATTGAGGGATCAGAAGTGGGGAAAGGGTGAGCAACTTCTAATTCCAGTGTGTCAATATCTCTGAGGATCTGTCCTCGGCCCAACTTATTTATGCAGTTACAAAGAAGGCACAGCAGCAGCTGTATTTCATTAGGAGTTTGAGGAAATTTGGTAAGTCACCAAAAACACCAGCAAATTTCTACAGATGTGCTGTGGAGAGGATTCTATCTGGCTGCATCACCATCTGGTATGGTGGGGGGGGGGGCACTGCACAGGACCTTTAAAAGCTTCAGAAAGTTGTGAACTCGGTCAGTTCCATCATGAGAACTAGCTTCCCCAGTATCCATGGCATCTTCAAGAAGCAATGCCTCAAAAAAGGTGGGATCCATCATTAGGGACCGCCATCACTCAGGCCATGCCCCCTTCTCATTGCTACCATCAAGGAAGAGGCACATGGGCCTGAAGATATATGTTCAACGATTCAGGAATAGCTTCTTCCCACCTGCCATCAGATTTCTGAATGGACATTGAACCCATGAACCTCAATACTTTTCATTTAACTTTTGGCACTACTTATTTAACTTTTTAATATCTACAAAGTATTGTGCAAAAGTAGCAGGCACATATACATAGCAGGGACGCTGAAAACTTTTGCATGGAACTGTATTTGTCAACATGGAGCAGAGAGCAAGTTTGCAAATCTGGCGGGAGCAAAGAGTGTTCAGAATGGCAAGAGTGGAGCACCGAGGGGCAAGTGGTAGAGAAAAGTGCCAGGGCAGTGGGTGGCCTGGGTGCAGACACACCCAGCCCTCCGACACCAAGCAAGGTCATTTGATTCCAAAAAAATAGTTTATTAATCTTTACAGAATGTCTTTCTGGTGCTTCCCACTCCCTCCCCTCTCCTTTCCCTCTCTCTTCCCCTTATCCCACCAATGATTCCCCTCTCCCTGCCCTTTTCCCAACCATAATTCCCCACTCCCTGCTCTCTTCCCACTCACAGTCCGCAATAGAGACCCACATCAGAATAAAGCTTATCATCACTCACATATGTCATTAAGTTTTTTTTTACAGCTGCAGTACAGTGTGATACATACAATTACTACAGTCCTGTGTAAAAGTCTCAGGCACTCAAGCTATATATATGTGCCCAAGACCTCTGCACAGTTCTGCACTTACTGTAATTTATAGATTTTTATTATTATGTATTGCAATGTACTGCTGCTGCACATCCACAAACTTCACTGCCGGTGATATTAAACCTGATCCTCATTCTGATTCTGCATAACTTACAGTGATCAATTCATCTGCCAAGCAGCATGCAAATCGGACACTTGTGAGGGAGGGGGGAATGCATGCACCCACAAGGAGAATGTGTAAATTCCACATAAATGGCACCAGAACAGTATTGAACCCGGGCTGCTGGAATTGTAAGGCAGCAGTGCTTTCTGCTGTATCACTATGCCATCCACACTTTGCAACAGCTCCAAGTACATGGAAGAATACTCTCCACTTTCATAGATGAATACTGATCAGAAGATATCAGCGAATTTAAGTTATTTGGCATAAAGCAGCCTGCTGCCTCACCATGCTCAATTATCATCTTGAGCTATGACAGCAGAACATTACTTGTTTACTGCTTGGAGTATCAATACTTTCTCCCACCACCCTTCAGCCTGGAAGGACAAGCAATAGCATTTGCTCTCAAGCATGATGTTACTTGAGTGATAATATTTATTTCACCTTTTGCTTACTCATTGTGTTGGAGAAGCTCCTATTAATGACAATGGCAGTTTTCTCATGCACTGAACTTACGTTAAGAAGTTATTGATTGGAGTACTGTGCATTCCCATGCAAGTCCAGAGAAGAGCTTTAGGAACGCAGACTCCAGAAAAGAGACGCAGTGCGGTCATTGTGAGAGCAGTCTGAGACAGAGCAGTAAGGCTTTGGCTCAACAAGCCTTCGTCAAGAACAGGCGGAATGTAAGTAAAACAATAAAACAGGAAAGCTTTCAAGCAGGGTGATGGTTGTTGGTCTCTAAGGTGCCAGGGTTCGTGATGCTTCTGAACATGTCCACAACATCCTGAAATGGGAGGGTGAGCAGCCAAAATTCAAGGTACACATTCAAACCAATGGCATAGATAGACAAAGGGAAGAGGCCCTGGAAAAAGAGTACAGGGAGTTAGGAAGGAAGCTGAGAAGCAGGACGTCAAGGATAGCAATCTCAGGATGCTGCCTTAGCCATGCAACAGTGAGTATAGGAATAGAACAGGGTGGCAGATTAATGTGTGGCTGCAGAATTGGAGCAAGGGGCAGGGGTTCAGCTTTCTGGATAATTGGGACCTCATCTGGGGCAGGTGGGACCTGTAGAAAAGGGACAGGTTGCACTTAAATCTGAGGGGGATCAATATTCTTGTGGACAGATTTACTAGAGCTATTGGGAGTGGTTTAAACTAATATGGCAGGGGGATGGGAATCAGTTTGCTTGAGCTGAGGATCAGCCAGCAGGTTTAAAAATAGATGCTGGATGTAACATGAATGTAAGGAAGAACAAGTCAATGATCGGGTACAAATGCAACAGAGCAAAGAGCTCATTTCTACTACAGAGGCAAAATTCAAAAGAGTGAAGAATGCAGGACCGAAGACACTGTATTTAAATGCATGTAGCATTTGGAGTAAGGTGGATGAGCTCGTGGTGCAATTAGAGATTGGTCGGTATGACGTTGTGGGCATCACTGAATACTGGCTGAAAGAAGGCCATAGTTGGGAGCTTAACATGAAAGAATATACTGTGTATTGAAAAGACAAGCAGGGAGGAATGCATGGTGGTGTGGTTCTATTGGTAAGAGATGGAATTACATTTTTAGAAAGAGGTAACATGGGGTCAGAGAATGTTGAATCTTTGTGGGTGGAGTTTAGAAACTGCAAGGGAAAAAAAATCAAATAGTATCCAAGATGTGGGGTTGAGATTGCAAAGGGATCTGGAAAATAAAGATAATGCCACAATTGTAATGGGAGACTTCAATATGTAAAGGAATTGAGAAAATCAGGTTGATGTTGGATTGCAAGAGAGGGAATCTGTTGACTGCTTATGAGATGGCTTTTTAGAGTAGCTTGTGATTGTGCTACTCAGGGAAAGGTTACCTTAGACTGGGTGCTGTGTAATAACCTAGATCTTATTAGGGAAATTAAGGTAAAGGAAACCTTAAGAGGCAGTGATCATAATATGATTGAATTCATACTGCAATTTGAGAGGGAGAAGCTTAAGTCACATGTATCAGTATCACTGTGGAATAAAGAGAATTACAGAGGCATGAGAGAGGAGCTTGCCCAGGTGGATTACAGGAGGCTACTGGAAGAGGTGACAGCAGAGCAGAGACGGCTGAAGTTTCTGGGAATAGTTCACAAGATGCAGGGTAGATATGTCCTACAGAGGAAGAAGTTCTCAAATGGCAGGTGTAAGCAACCATGACTGACAAAGGAAGTTAAGAACTGCATAAAAGCCCAAGGCATATAAGGTAGCAAAAGTGAGTGGGAAGTTGGCTGATTGGGAAACTTTTACAATCCAACAAAAGGCAACTAAAAAGGCCATAAGAATGGAAAAATTAAAATATGAGGGCAGACTAGCCAATAATATACAGCAGGATACTAAAATGATTTTCAGTTATATAAAGAGTAAAAGGGAGGTGAAAGTTGATATTGGACCACCAGAAAATGATACTGGCAAGGTAGTAATAGGGGACAAAGAAATGGCAGATGAACTTAATGGGTACTTTGCATCAGCCTTCACTGTGGAAGACACTAGTAGTGTGCCGGAGGTCTGTGAGTGTCAGGGAGCAGGAGTGAGTGCCATTGCTATTACAAAAGAAAAAGTGCTGGGCAAACTCAAAGGTCTTAAGGTGGATAAGTCACCTGGACCAGATGGACTACATCCCAGAGTCCTCAAAGAGGTTGCTGAAGAGATAACAGATTAATTGATCATGATCTTCCAAGATGGTCCTAGAGGACTGGAAGATTGCAAATGTCATTCCAATTTTAAGAAGGGAGGAAGGCAAAAGAAAGGAAATCATAGGCTGGTTAGCCTAACCTCAGTATTTGGGAAAATATTGGAGTCTATTATTAAGGATGAGGTTTTGGGATACTTGGAGACTAATGATAAAATAAGTCAAAGTCAGCATGGGTTTCTGCAAAGGGAAATCTTGTCTGACAAATCTGTCAAAGCTCTTCAAGGAAGTAACAAGCATGGTGGACAAAGGAGAGGCAATGGAGGTCATTTACCTGGATCTTCAGAAGGCATTTGATAAGGTACTCACATGAAGCTGCTTAACAAGATAAAAATACTGGCATGGATAGAGGAATGGCTGACAGGCAGGAGGCAGTGAATGGGAATAAAGGGGGCCTTTTCTGGCTGGTGCCAATGACTCGTGATGTTCCTCAGCGGTCAGTATTGGGTCTGCTACTTTTCACATTGTTTATCAGTGATTTGGATAATGGAATTGATGGCGTTGTGGCAGAGTCTGTGGATAATATGAAGCTAGGTGATACTGAAGAAGCAAATTGGAAGAATGGGCAAAAAAGTGGCAGATGGAATACTATGTTGGGAAATGTATGATAATGCATTTTGGTAAAAGGAACAATAGTGTGGACTATTATCTAGATAGGGGGAAGGCTAAAACATTAGAGATGCAGAGGGACTTAGGAGTCCTCATGCAAGACTCTCAAAGAGTTAATTTACAGGTTGAGTCTATGGTAAAGAAAGCAAATGCAATGTTGGCATTGATTTCAAGGGAAATAGAATGTAAAAACAATGAAATAATGCTGAGGCTTTATAAAACACTAATCAGACCGTACGTGGAGTATTGCCAACAGTCACGGGCTCCAAATTTCAAAAAGGATGTGTTGCTATTGGAAAGATAACATAAGAGGAGCGTTTGACAGCTTTGAGCCTGTAGTCACTGGAATTTAGAAGAATGCAAGTCAAGTCAAGTCACTTTCATTGTCATTTCAACCATAACTGCTGGTACAGTACACAGTAAAAACGAAACAACGTTCCTCCAGGACCATGGTGCTACATGGAACAACACAAAACTACACTAGACTACATGAAGCAACACAAAACTATGTTAGACTTCAGACTTACACAGGACCTCATAAAGTGCACAAAACAGTGCAAGACAGTACAATAATTGATAAACAAGACAATAGGCACAGTGAAGGACAAATTACAATATAATAATACATGATGTAAATGTAAATAATGTAAACAATGTTTCAGCAGGAATTGAGAAAGAAATGAGCAAAAGTTGCAAAGGGAGTGGAGTGGGGTAGATAGATAGGGTAGATTGGAGAAGATGTTTCCTGTGGTGGAGGTATCCAGAACTGGAGAGCAACCTTTTAGAACAGAGGTATGGAGGAATATTTTTAGTAGTGGATCTGTGGAATGCTCTGCTACAGACTGTGATCGAGGTCAAGTCTGTACATATATTTAAAGTAGAATTTGATAGTTTCCTGATCAGTCAGGACATCAAAGGATATGGAGAAAAGGCAGGTGTATGGGATTGAGTGGGATCTGGGATCAGCCATGATGGAGAAGACTCAGCGGAGAAGACTTAAAGGGCTGAATAGCCTAATTCTGCTCCTATGTCTTATGGTCTAAGACAGCTACTTACACTCAGTGGCAACTTTATTAGGTACCTCTTGTACATAATAAAATGTCTACTGAGTGTATGTTTGTGGTCTTCTGCTGCTGTAGCCCATGCACTTTGAGGTTCCATGTGTTATGCATTCAGAGATGCTCTTCTGAACAGTACTGCTGTAATGTGTGGTTATTTGAGTTAATGTCACCTTCTTGTGAACTTGAATCAGTCTGGCCTTTCTCCGCTGACTTCTCTCATTATCAAGGTGTTTTTTCCCACAGAACTGCTACTCACTGAATATTTTTTTGTTTTCTGACTCTTTCCTTGTAAATTCTAGACAGCTGTGCATGACAATCTCAGATCAATAGTTTCTGTGATACTCAAATTTCCCATCTGGCACCAAAAACAATTCCATGGTCAGTCATGTCAATCCCATTTCTTTCTCCATCCTGATGTTTGGTCTGAACAATAATTGAACCTCTTGACCATGTCTACATGCTTTTATTCATTGAATTGCTGCCGCATGACTCGCTGATTAAACATTTGCATTTATGAGCTGGTGTACATAATAATGTGGCCACTGATTGTATATCTTCAATAGCAATTATGGTTGACCAATCATTACTGATCATTGAATTGACATCTACTTACCAAGTATGATGATGAATAACCAGAAACTTAAATCCTTGTAGTGACATGGTTCTCATGCTCAATGTTCTCTTCTGTATGAATCAAGAAATCCAAAGCTAAACAAATCAATGGTAATAGAACCATTGACCAATCAGCCTTTTGTATTGACACTTCTGTCTGTCTTGATATGTCTATAACTGCCTGACTATGCAGTATTCATGTCTTTTAGTTAAAGACCCAGGAGATTTCCATGCTTCTTAACCACTTTTTCAATCTACCTGCCATCAATAAACTATGGACAACACCTATCTTCCTATTCCTGTAAATTTTCAAAATTGTGACCTCTTATTTACATTGCCTGATGTCATGATTCTTATGAAAACATGACCATTTTTTTCTCAGCTTTGAATTTTGCCTGTTATCTATCTGCTCTTTCACCTAGTCTGTCCAACTCTCTTTAAAATATGTAATAATCCTCTTCATATTCAACATGCTTCCAGGTTTGATTCCTTTGTAAATTAGGAAATGTAGGTTACATGGTCAACATAACACTGTGGGCCAAAGGGCCTGTAATGTGCTGTAGATTTCTACATTCTGTATGCTGTGTTCTGCCCTATACCCCAAGGGCAAGACATTAATATGGAATAGGGAAAGCAGCGATCCAAGTACTGAATCCTGGAGAACTTCATCGAAAATTTGCTTTAGTCCAAGAAACAACTGTTCACTACTATCATATGCTACTCTTCCTTAAATCTATTTTATATCTGCACTACTATTGCTATCTATTCCATGGACTTCAGTATTGATGCCTTTGGCCCAGAAGTCACAAATTTGATTATGCGTGAAGCCTTCTTATTAGTTATATCTTGCTAGCCCACGTGTCATTTTTAAACTTATCTCTTTTTTGCTATTTGACAGCTGAAAAGGATCAAAGACTAGCCAACAGAATGGTTATAACATCTTTATCAACTATTGAGACAAACCAATTCATTGCCTATTAGTCACAGCTCATGAGGATACTTCAGACTGAGCTCATTAACATCTTAACTACCAATCATATCAGATCCATATTTTAGACTTGAATGAAGACACAATCTTTTAAACAGTGACAGCTTTTGTAAAGATCATCTTTAAAATAAATTATATAGAAATTCACTGCTGATCACTAATATCAAACCCACACATTGCACTGTACGTTGCTCTGCTCACTGCCTGACACAAGCTCCAACACCCTATGGAAACAAGAAGTTTGAACACAAAAGGCCAAAGCTCTAGGTTTGTGATTAATGTTGCCCTCTACATATTCAGATACACTAATGAAAACTGTAAAGTTTAAAAGTTAGTAAAAAAAAATCACCTGCAATGAACTTGGGGAATGGGATGATAGCACTTTGAAAAGGAGGTTGTGCATGAATTTGGCATAATGCTGGCTACTATGTGTAACAAACAATTCAAAGTCCAATGTGATCCGCTTGGAAACTTAATAGGAATTTGCTGTGAAGTTCTACCTTTAGCAGCTAATTTACTATTTGTTTTTTTTAAATCACTGATTTTTATTGCAACACCAACAACTTACATTCAATACAACCAGTTGCTGATTACAGTTTGACTGTTTAACCTAGCCACCCCCAACCCTCATCCCCACTCCCCTCTCCACCCCTCTCTCTCCCCCCACCCCTCTCCCCTCCAACAACCAACTGAATAGTAGTGCATACACAGACAAAGCATTCCTATTTTAACAGAAGATATTTTAAGTTAGATATCAAATTTGTCCACATTAGGATTGTGTTTGGTTGTGCATCATTTACTCTTGCTGATGATAATTCCAGGTAAGAAATGTCCAAAAAAGCTCCAAAGCCAGTGAGTACTTGAAATATCATGAGCAAGTTTCTAACGCTGGACTACAATCTTCTTAGCTGCAGTCAAGCCTGCCAGCCAGATTTTGCATGTTGTTTTCCCTAAGGGAAAGGTGGGAGTCATCATTTAGAAGATGTACAGCAGGGTCCATTGGTAATTGTACCCCATTAGTTCTGTAAGAGTACTGATAAACTTCCTCCACAAACCAAAATCTCCTGGACATTCCCATTCAACAAGTAGAAAAGATCCAACGGTTCTGTGGAGGCAAAATGAGCAATATGGGTCAGGAACCAATCTCTTTTGATGTCTAATTCTTGGTGTTAGATATGCTCTATGACAAAATTTCAAGTGTATATACAGATGATTTGGGTTTTTCGAAGCACCGGCAGCATTTTCCCAAATCGCATTCCAGTCTAAGTCTTGTTCCAATTCAGATATGTCCCTATCCCAGGCTTTCATTCTTCATGTGGGCATATATCTCTGGGAGTTTAATTTATCATAGATATATGACACTATCTGTCTTGTACCACTCTGTATCCAACTTAAAATGGGATGGTCATTTAAATCTGACCCCCAGGGAACCCCTTAGGCTTTACAAGCTAATCTTACTCTAAAGTAGAAGAAAAGAGAGTGTTTATCAATATTATATCGAGATACCAGTTCTTGAAATCTAAGGATAGTATCTGCCCCATTAATATCTTGAAGAGTAGTAATACCTTTATCTTCCCAAGTTCTGTTAGTGAATGGTTTCCTCCCAGATAGAACTAATTTACTATTTGTTGATGTTTAATAACATTAAGATGTATAAATGTATTGTGATATTAGTCTTTTCTGGAAGTCAGATATTTATTGTGATCCCTTTTCCTAAGTAAAATATGTTTGACGTACACCTAACCTCCTGACGTTGTATTAATTTCCTCTGCTCAAATCCATTTCAGTGCTTTGTTATAACAGCATCCTCAGAGATTCCAATACTGATATAATCATGATTTCTTTAGGGATCTATTGCAATTCAGCTACAATTAATATTTCAATGTCATTTTGATTTGGATATATAAGAAAACCAAGAAAAAGAACAAAGCCTTTACTGTTTATAATTATTGAATATTTGTGTGTCAAAAATATTGTGTATTCTTAATATTTTAACATAGCAACAGTGCAGTGGAGCTTCTTACTACCCTTCGTAAGAATTAGCTTTGACTTTGAAAGGTTGGGATGCTTGACAGACCCCACTTGAATTATATCAACACAGACTCTTGGCCTGCCTTGATTAATATTCTGTCCTTTCTAAACAATTATCCCAAAACAATCCTGAAGTTTACCATGCAAATCCTTCCCTTGGACAAACTGTTTGATTTTGCTGAATCATTGCTAAACAGCCTGGAGCAATCAATTGAGAAAATAAAAACAAATAATTAAAGCCAAACCTATTCTTGAAAAATCAACAATTTGCAAAAGGAATTTAGTTGTGTGCAAACAGACCTAATTTGCCATAACGGACTTTTGACATAAGTTGCAAAGAAAGCAAATTGGGTTAGAGATGATCATTTCAAGGCTTTTGTCTTTTATGTTCATTATTTGGTATATGTAGGCACACAGTTTCTTACACAACAATCAAGTACAGGTAATCCTTCGTGAAATATGGAGCAAAATGGCTCTGGTAGAAATGTCAGTCTTTGATTTGCCAGAAAGCCAGTAGGATGCATTGTTTCTTGCCAGGAATCAGTACTTATTTTACCATATTTTAGATGGCTAATTTGTCAATTAATTTTCCAGTGCTCCCTTGGCAACATTAGAACACTTTCCCCTGGGTAATCTCATTTTTCTTTCACATCCTAAAGGCATGTGGGTCGGTAGGTTAACTGACCACTGTATATTGCTCCTAGTGTTTAAGCGTGCAGCAGAGTCTTGGGGAAGTTGATTAGAGTGGAGGCTGAATATAATTGGTTTAGTGTAGGACTGGTGTAAATGGGTAATGAGTAAGTAAATTGACAGAATGGGCATTGAGACTGAGGATCAGAAAGCTTATTCGTGTGCTGTCTGACCTTATGATTCAATAACTGGTCTATCTTTATCATCTGACGCACCATTGCAAAGTGTTCTCTAAGTGCTGGATGGCACTGAGATCAAGGACTCTGAGATTCCTACTTATGGTTTTCATTTGCATGGTAACAAAAAAGACTGTGTGATGGTCTGAAGTTTCCTCGTGAGCTGGCATTTTGATGATTTTAATAAAACAAGCTCATTATTAGTTTAGAGGCAACTTGAATACGATGATACAATGGGATTTAGAGCATTGGTGACAGGAATTGTCAATGAAACATTGGATGAGAAATTGATTCAAACCAGATTATGCAATCAATTGGCCACTAGGCCTAATCTGGATGCACTCAATAGGCTGCCTAAACCAACTGCACCTCCATAGGTAAGAATCCTATTTTAGATCACCTCTGGACAGTGGGGTTAGGGGGAAGGAGTAAACATTGTTAAAATGAAGTTATGTTAATCAAGGTGAACTATTGATTGGAGAAAGTTAGCTGATGCATTCTCTGCTCAGAGCAGTAGAAGTTAGTCATCTCACTGAAAATTGCCAAGAAGCAGTAAATATAACATAAGCCACAGAGAAATTCATCACAGTAAGAGTAAAGAAATTCAAATAACAGTGAATACAACTTGAAAAAAACTACTAATGCTAGAAATACAAAACAGAAACAGAAAATAATGGAAATACTCAGCAGGTCAGGCAGCATCAGTGGAAAATGAAAAAAGTTAATGTTGAGGAAGCCTGGATCTTAATCATTAACTGTTTATTTTTCTACAGATGTTCCCTAATTTGGTGAGTCTTTCCAGCATTTTCTGTTTTGGTCTTTTGATCTAAATTGCAATATTTCTAACATTGGATGGGACCTTAAGATGAATTCACACAGATTCATAAGAATATCATTATTTGATCAAGTTGATCCTGATAAATCATTAATTAGAAGTAAATTGTTCAACTCAGTTTATTATTAAAACAGAATATTTTAACCCAGAAAAATATGCTTTTGTGCTATAAGTTACAAGAGAAAACTGTTGAAGTAATTGTAACAGTTTCAGATAAATAAAGGGTTTTCATCAATTTATTGAGAAAGTTGATTGTTGAGGTGACTTTTTTAAGAATGGGGGTATGGGATGGATGGGAATCTTTAGAATGATCTCTTCCAAAAAGAATAAACTTTACAAATATTGGTTACAGCACACTTGGAGGATTATCTGTAGTTCTGGTAACTACAACAGCAGGAATGATGAGATTATGGTCAAGAGCCTAGAGAAGAGGTCCACCAGGATGTTGTCTAGGTTGGAGGACATCAGCTATGGAATGAGATTGATAGGCTAGGCTTGTTTTCCCTGTAGTGAAGGAGGCTGAGGGATAACCTAATAAAAACATATGAGATAATGATAGACAGTAAAAATCTTTTATCCATGGTAGGGCTAACAAAAGCAAGAGGCCACACGTTAATGAGAGGTAGGTGATTTAAAGAGTTAAGTGATTTTACACAGAAAGTGTTTGATATCTGGAAGCCTCTGCAAGAGGAGGTGGTGGAATCAAATACACCTACTACGTTTAAGGTGCATTTAGACAGGCAATTAAATAGGCAAGACATGAGAGGAGAAGGCACATTGCAGGCAAATAGGATTAGTGCAGATGGACGAATAGGTCAGTGTGGACATGGTGGTCTGAAGATCCCATTTGTGTTATGACCCAATGAAGAAATTAATTTGTGAGCATTAGAGCTTTTCATCAATATATTACATTTCTAAATCTTCATATTGAGCACTGCTATAGTTTATATTTCCATACTATAAAATGTATACAAATATGCAATTGTATTTCCATTGACTTATTGAATATACATATTTTTTGACATGCCATTTAGTATCAACACACCTGTGCAGTAACACTGCAACATTGTTTGAAAACTTTCGAAAGTAGCAATGGTACATTTGTGAAAATGGATATTGCTTTGTCTAATGACTGCTCTCCATCTCTGTTGATTCTGTCAGTTCTATGCACCACTTGCTATAAAAGTGCCATTAAGGGGCCGGCAAGGCTATTACACAGAGTTTGTTGGGTTCAGTCAAGACCAGTCAGGGCTGAAGCTTAAAAAATACTTTGTTTCATCTTTGCTCCTTGACGTCAACATTTTATTTCAATGGTACAGTATCTTACCACAGTTATGGAGAATCTTCTAGTTCACCAATTGCCCCTACTAATTTTTATTAAAATCTTCCATGTTAAACTCATATGTTGTTATTTATGTTTGTATTGTTTAATTTCTTTGAAACAGATGGTTTTTATCTGATGTCATGCTTCCCTCTAAGTGCTTTGTTTTCTGTCACTGTTTAGATAAACAACTTAAAACTTTTATCATTCAGCCAAATGTGGCAACCTATCTGAGAAGCGGGTGATAAGAGAACAAAAATGCTGCAAGAGGAACTGAAGATGTCCGTGTGAATTGTATGTTGCAATCTATAATGAAAGACCATAATGTTCATTTCCCTCAGAGCTCATCTTCGTCTTAACCTGGAAACGTTAATCTTAGAGAATAGTATACAAACTGTACAACTCTGCTTTCTAGTGATGACAGATCTTCCTATAGACCATCAACCAAATGGAACAAAAATGCAATTAGGGAGAATGAAAAACAAATGCCAATTGAAAAGATAATTTTGTATGAATCAGAACTAGAAACATAGGCCTAGTAGGCATTGTCTATGGAAAGAATAATTGAATTCATGTTTTGACTTTTGATGCTTTGACCAAAAATTTGTTTTGAAGCTTGTGGCGTATTCTTTCTTTTTATATCTTTTTATTAATTTTAAACAAACATAAGAGAAACATAGATACAGAGAGTTTGAGAATACATAATGAATAGGTTAAAGTATAAATACAAATAGATGATAATCCATATATAATAACCTCCCAAACTCATAGTGATTACGAAAAAAGGAGTAAATAAGAAAAAAAAACCTCCAAAAAAAAACCTAACCAACATGGGCCATTGCATTATGTCAAATATACACAGCAGCGTCAATAACTCCGCACCTCCATCCAAATAATTAAGGATAATAAAAGTAAGGTTTAGGAAAAGTCAGTTTAGCTCATATGAAAATGTTGAATAAATGGTCTCCAAGTTTCTTCAAATTTAATTGAAGGGTCAAAAACAAAACTTCTAATTTTTTCTAAACTCAAATAAGAAATAGTTTGAGAAAACCACTGAAGTATGGTTGGAGGATTAATTTTTTCCAATTCAATAGGATAGATCTTCTAGCCATTAATGTAACAAATGCAATCATCCGCCAAGCTGAGGGGCATAAGCAACTATTATCCACCATTGGTAAACCGAAAATTGCAGTAATAGGATGCGGTTGCAATTTAATATTCAGAACTTTTGAAACAATACTGAAAATATCTTTCCAATAATTTTGCCCTCTTTTATGGATCACGCCTTTGTATTATGGAAAACAAAAGGTATAACATGTTTTCGTGATTTTTCTTAGACAATCGTTTTATGTCCTTTGAACAGCTATCTAATAAATATAATTTGCCTAAAACTCATTTTTTTAGATACTTGCAAGTTAGAAATTTCTTGAATAACATGTTACAGTTTTTTCTGAAATTATGTCCAATGGACATTACGGAAAAATTTTAGCTCTGAATCTTTGCCAGAAGGATTTAGTAGCCATCATTTATAATATGATCATGAAAATACAGCCAGAAGTATCAGGAAAAATTAAGGAGGAATGGGAAAAAGAACTTCATTGTCTTATACCCACTGAGCAGTGGGAGAAAAGTTTACAATTAGTCAGTTCTTCTTCTATTTGTGCTAAACATGCCTTAATACAATTTAAGGTTGTACATAGGGCTCATATGTCTAAGGATAAACTTGCTCGATTTTATTCTTATGTTAATCCAACCTGTGACAGATGTCATTCTGAAGTTGCTTCATTGACCCACATGTTTTGGTCTTGCCCCTGCTTGCAAAATTATTGGAAAGATATTTTCGCTTGTGGTGTATTCTGAACATTTATTCACTGAAATGGGTTGATATTGCCTCAGTTAATTAGATAGATAGATAGACAGATAGATAGATAGATAGATAGATAGATACTTTATTGACCCTAAAGGAAATTACAGAGTCACAGTAGCATTGCAAGTGCACAGATATACAAATATTAGAAGAGAAGTAAAAAGAATAAAAAATGAGTTACCTTAAAAATAAGATGTACATGGTTTCCATGTCAAAGATTGCAAGATTTACAAGTCCATACTGATAAGATGGTAGTGCAAGAATTACTATAATGTTATATAGTAATGGTGCACATTCACACACTCCAGATAAGAGGTGTTGGTAGTATTGCACAGAGTGTCCACGATAGCAAGGTATGGTAAACCTTAATGCAATTCAGAATTAGTGTCTAGACCTGAAAAGTGCTGTTCACTCACAATCCCCGTGCAATCTGACAGAGCTTGCACGGTTTTGTAAAGAAGAATGGAGAAAAGTTGTAGCGTCCAGATGTGCAAAACTGATGGAGACTATCCACATACACTCAAGGCTGTAATTGCTGTCAAATTTGCATCTACTAAATACTGACTTGAAGAGGGTGAATATTTATGCAATCTATTATATTGTGTCTTATATTAATAATTAAATTAGATCACTTTGTAGAGATCGGTTTTCACTTGCATACAAAAGAATTTTTTTGATCAGTTTCAAAAAAAAAGTCAAATCCACTGTGATTCAATGTTGTAAAGCAGTGAAACATGAAACCTTCTGGTGGGGGGGGAATAATTTTTATAAGCACTGTATGTTGAGTCTTATCAATGTTAAGAAGGATGCTGTACCAGGTGCACTGAATATAGTAGATGACCCCAACAAACTTGCAGGTACAATGTTGTCTCACCTGGAAAGACAGTCAGGGCCCTGAATGATGGTAAGTGAGGAGATAAAGGGGCAGTTGTAGCATTTGTCCTGCTTGTAGGAGTAAGTGCAAGGAGGGAGATTAGTGAGGAGGAATGTGGACAAGTGAGTCATGTAAATGGTAATCCCTGCAGAAAGCAGAGAGTGGGGTGGGGAGATATGTTTGGTGGTACGATCTTGTCGAAGGTGGTAGGTATTACAGAGAATGATGTGTTAGATGCTGAGGCTTATGGGGTAATAGATAAAGACTAGGTGAACGCTATCGCTGCTATGATGACAGGCAGATAAAGTCAGGGCAGATGTCCGGGAAATGGAGGAGATGCAGCATTTATGGTAGAGGAAGGGAACCCCTGTTCGTTGAAGAAGGAAGACCTCTCAGAGTTTCAACATCCAATCTAATTAGTCAGAGCTAATTGTACCATACCTTGTACACAGTTAGAATACAACCATGTAGAAGTCTTATTCATGCCAATTATCTTTGGCCCCAAAGACCTCAGAAGACAGTTTGACCCCCTTTGTCTACATTTGAGGTTTAAATGCACAGTGAGTATCATAACATGCTGGCTTGTCTGAGGAGTTTTACATGCCTGTGGTCACCACTGTTAGAATTCCAATTACTTTAGTCAATTATTTTGTTCTTCTTTATAGTTGTGTACTGAAAATGAGATTAAACAATCTTGTATTTTAAATGGTTATAGGTATTGATGCACCATCAATAACTCACGCTGAGACTTAGGAAGTGAGATATTGGCTTTTATTGACTGGAAGAACAAACAACACTACATCCTGGGAAAATGAGGGAGAGCAGCAGACCACAGTCGCCTTTATACAGGGGTCTGTGGGAGGAGCCACAGGAGCAGTCAGCAGGGTCTGTGGGAGGAGCCACAGGAGCAGTCAGACAGGTATATCTAGTTCACCACAGGTATTGAGCTGGGAGATGATTTATGGCTTTCTTTCAAAAAATATAATCCTATTCTCCACCTTAACACATATGCAAATATATATGATGCACTTCCTTCATTACAGAGTACCAAATTGTTATATCTGCAAACTAATCAGAACATTGTGCACTAAGGAAGAACATTGCCTAAAAGGTTTTTGGTTTTCCAACTGGGGCAATGGAATTATTTTCCTTTACCTCTGTGAGTTGACAAATATAAATATATGAATTAGGAGCAAATATGAATGTATATAAACTAGGAGTGAATATGAATGTATATGAATTAGGAGCGAATATGGATGTATATGAATTAGGAGCAAATATGAATGTATATGAATTAGGAGCGAATATGGATGTATATGAATTAGGAGTGAATATGAATGTATATGAATTAGGAGCAAATATGAATGTATATGAATTAGGAGTGAATATGAATGTATATGAATTAGGCTGTCCTATTGGCTTGCCATTCATTAAGTTCAAGGTTGACTTGATTATAGCCCCAATTCTATATTCTCATCTATACCTGATAAATCTTCATCCTTGTTTATCAAGAATCTATCCGCTCTCACTTTAACAATATTTAAAAATTCTGCTTCTACTGCTCTTTGAGGAGGATAGTTTCAAAAACTCACAAGCTTGTCAGGGAAATAAAAATCACATGATCTCTGCCTTAATTGTGTGACCATTTCTTATGAAACTGATTTCTGGTTAGAAATTCTCACACAAGTAGTAATATCTTCTCCACAATCTGAGTTTGATTGGCCCCGTAGCATCATACATATTTCAATCAAGTCACTTCTTATTAAAATTCAGGGTTAAATATATAACCAGTTTAACCTTTTTTCATAAGACAGCTCACCAATTCTGTGTACAAGTTTAGTAAATGTTGTCATAGTTTAATCATCATTTCTAGTCTGGTCACAGTCTAGTGAACATTTCCTACACAAGGAGTGAATAAAACAGTGCTTTGCAGACTGTCTAGATTGTATGCTTATCTAGATTAGAATTCAAATCTGTTCATCGAGAGGTCATAGTGAAACCACTGAACCAAGTTGTGCGTGGATAACAATGAATCATTTTTGCATCATTGTAGAATTGCAGCAACATTAATTCAACTTAAACTTTCTGAGAAACTTGAACAACGTGTCTGCTTTTGAAGTTTGATAGAGAAAGCACAAACTACAAAGAAGGATTAAATTTCCCACCACAGGAAACATCCTCTCCATGTCCACCCTATCTAGTCCTATCAACATTTGGCAGGTTTCAATGGGATCCCCCTCTCACTCTTCTAAATTCCAATGAGTACAGGCCCAAGCTGCCAAATGTTCCTCATTTGTTAACCACTTCATTCCTGGAATCATCCTTGTGAACATCCTCTGGACTCTCTCCAATGACAACACATTCTTTCTGAAATTTTGAAATAAAATGAGGTGAAGGATAAATGTGTGGCTGAGGGATTGGAGCAGAGGGCAGGGATTCAGATTTCTGGATTACTGGGACCTCTTTTGGGGCAGGTGTGACCTATACAAAAAGGATGGATTGCATTTGAATCCCAAGGGGACCAATCTCCTGGTGGGGAGGCTATTGGGGAGAGCTAAAACTAGAATGTTTGGGGATGGGAACTGAACTGAAATGACAAAGGAAGAGATGGTTGGCTCACAAGCAGAGAAAGCTTGGAGACAATGCAAGAGGGAGGATAGGCAGGTTATAGAGAAGGGACGCGCTCAGACTTATGATTTGAAATGTGTCTATTTTAATGCAAGGAGTATTATGAACAAAGTGGATGGGCTTAGAGTGTGGATCAGTACATGGAGCTATGATGTTGTGGCCATTACAGAGACTTGGATGGCTCAGGGACCGGAATGGTTACTTCAAGTGTCAGGCTTTAGATGTTTCAGAAAGGACATGGAGGGAGGCCAAGCAGGTGGAGGAGTGGTACTGTTAATCAGAGATAGTGTCACAGCTGCAGAAAAGGAGGAAGACATGGAGGGATTGGCTATGGAGTCTCTGTAGGTGGAACTTAGGAACAGGAAGGGGGCAATAACTCTACTGAGTGTTTTTATAAACCACCCAATAGTAACAGGGACATCAAGGAGCAGATAGGCAGACAGATTCTGGAAAGGTGTAATAGTAACAGGGTTGTGGTGGGAGATTTTCATTTCCCAAATATCGATTGGTATCTCCCTAAAGTGAGGGGTTTAGATGGGGTGAAGTATGTTAGGTGTGTTCAGGAAGGTTTCTTGACACAGTATGTAGATAAGCCTACAAGAGGAGAGGCTGAACTTGATCTGGTATTGGGAAATGAACCTGGTCAGATGTCAGATCTCTCAGTGGGAGAGCATTTTGGAGATAGTGATCACAACATTGGAGAGGAATAGGAACAGACAAGTTAGGAAAATGTTAAATTGGAGTAAGGGGAAACATGAGGCTGTCAGGCAGGAGCTTGGAAGCATAAATTAGAAACAGATGTTCTCAGGGAAACGTACAAAGAAATGTGGCAAATATTCAGGAGATATTTGCATGTAGTTCTGCATAGGTACATTCCATGTGACAGGAAAAGGATGGTAGAGTACAGGAACCGTGTTGTACAAAGGCTGTTGTAAATCTAGTCAAGAAGAAAAGAAGAGCTTATGAAAGGTTAAAAAACTAGGTAATGATAGAGATCTAGAAGATTATAAGGCTAGCGAGAAGGAGCTTAAGAAAGAAATTAGGAGAGTCAGAAGAGGCTATGAGAAGACCTTGACGGACAGGATTAAGGAAAACCCGAAGGCATTCTATAAGTATGTGAAGAGCAAGAGGATAAGATGTGAGAGAATAGTGGAAAAGTGTGTATGGAACCGGAGGAGATAGCAGAGGTACTTAATGAATATCTTGCTTCAGTATTCACCACGGAAAAGGATCTTGGCGATTGTAGGGATGACTTACAGTGGACTGAAATGCTTGAGCATGAAGATATTAAGGAAAAGGGTGTGTTGGAGCTGTTGGAAAGCATCGAGTTGGATAAGTCACCAGGACCAGATGAGATGTACCCCAAGCTACTGTGGGAGGCGAGGGAGGAGATTGCTGAGCCTCTGGCAATGATCTTTGCATCATCAATGGGGACGGGAGAGGTTCCAGAGGGTTGTGGATGTTGTTCCTTTATTCAAGAAAGGGAGTAGAGATAGCCCAGGAAATTATAGACCAGTGCATCTTACTTCAATGGTTGGTAAGTTGATGGAGAAATCCTGAGAGGCAGTATTTATGTACATTTGGAGAGGCATAATATGATTAGGAATAGTCAGCATGGCTTTGTCAAGGGAAGTTCGTGCCTTAGGAGCCTAAATGAATTTTTTGAGGATGTAACTAAACACATTGATGAAGGTAGAGCCGTAGATATAGTGTATATAGATTTCAGCAAGGCATTAGATAAGGTACCCCACGCAAGTGTCATGGTCCAGTCCGTTAACTACTCAGTTCAATTTTTCCGTGTTCCACTGGGCTCCTTGATCAGGGCACCTGATCCTCATTCGAACCAGCAGCATAAAGGCGCCAGCTTACATCTACTCGCTGCTGGCTCATCACCTCAGCAGAATGACTATGCAAGTTCTGAGCCCGAGTCAAGTTCCAAGCCGCCGAGAATAAGGGACCATCTTCCAAGCCGCCAAGAATAAGAGACTGTCTTCCGAGCAGCTAAGAATAAGGGACCGTCTTCATAAGCTTCTTCGTGTCAGTCGTTGGTTGCTTTAGTTGTCTCGTTCCCAGCTGAGTAGGTCCGGCCGTTTGCCGCTACTCTTAATTGGGAATTCTATCTCTTCATATCTAACTGAGGATTGCTGGCCATTTACTGCTCCTCCAAGCCAAGATATGAATCATCTGTCTTTGTTTGGTGCTGTCGTCTCCGTGTTCCATATTCCAGGCTCCGAGTCCATGTTTCAGTCCAGTCAGTGCTCAGTGTTCCAGTCCGGTCGGGGCTCAGTGTTCCAGTCCGGTCAGGTCTCTGTGTTCCAGTCCGGTCAGGGCTCAGTGTTCCAGTCCGGTCGGGGCTCCGAGTTCCAGTCCGGTCAGGGCTCTGTGTTCCAGTCCGGTCAGGGCTCCGAGTTCCAGTCCGGTCAGGGCTCCGTGTTCCAGTCCGGTCAGGGCTCCGAGTTCCAGTCCGGTCAGGGCTCTGAGTTCCAGTCCAGTCAAGGCTCAGTGTTCCAGTCCGGTCAGGGCTCAGTTTTCCAGTCCGGTCAGGGCTCAGTGTTCCAGTCCGGTCAGGGCTCCGAGTTCCAGTCCGGTCAGGGCTCAGTGTTCCAGTCCAGTCAAGGCTCAGTGTTCCAGTCTGGTCAGGGCTCCGAGTTCCAGTCCGGTCAGGGCTCCGAGTTCCAGTCCGGTCAGGGCTCAGTGTTCCAGTCCAGTCAAGGCTCAGTGTTCCAGTCCGGTCAGGGCTCCAAGTTCCAGTCCGGTCAGGGCTCAGTGTTCCAGTCCAGTCAAGGCTCAGTGTTCCAGTCTGGTCAGGGCTCCGAGTTCCAGTTCGGTCAGGCTCCGAGTTCCAGTCCGGTCAGGGCTCAGTGTTCCAGTCCGGTCAGGGCTCAGTGTTCCAGTCCGGTCAGGGCTCCGAGTTCCAGTCCGGTCAGGGCTCTGTGTTCCAGTCCGGTCAGGGCTCCGAGTTCCAGTCCGGTCAGGGCTCCGAGTTCCAGTCCGGTCAGGGCTCCGAGTGCCAGTCCGGTCAGGGCTCCGAGTTCCAGTCCGGTCAGGGCTCAGTGTTCCAGTCCGGTCAGGGCTCCGAGTTCCAGTCCGGTCAGGGCTCTGTGTTCCAGTCCGGTCAGGGCTCAGTGTTCCAGTCCGGTCAGGGCTCAGTGTTCCAGTCCGGTCAGGGCTCCGAGTTCCAGTCCGGTCAGGGCTCCGAGTTCCAGTCCGGTCAGGGCTCCGAGTTCCAGTCCTGTCAGGGCTCCGTTCCAGTCCGGTCAGGGCTCCGAGTTCCAGTCCGGTCAGGGCTCCGAGTTCCAGTCCGGTCAGGGCTCCGAGTTCCAGTCCAGTCCAAGTCATGTCCAAATCTGTCTCTATCTCAAGTCTCCGTGCCTGCGTCCTGCACTTGGGTCCGCTCCTTGAGTCACTCCAGCTGCCTCCTTGCAACAGCAAGGCTTATTGGGAAAGTAAGGAGGCATGGGATCCGAGGGGCATTGCTTTGTGGATCCAGAACTGGCTTGCCTACAGAAGGCAAAGAGTGGTTGTAGACAGGTCATACTTTACATGGAGGCCAGCGACCAGTTGTGTGCCTCAGGGATCTGTTCTGGAACCCTTACTCTTCGTGATTTTTATAAATGACCTGGATGAGCAAGTGGAGGGATGGTTAATAAATTTGCTGATAACACAAAGGTTGGGGGTGTTGTGGATAGTGTGGAAGGCTGTCAGAGGTTACAACGGGACTTTGGTAGGATGTAAAACTGGGCTGAGAAGTGGCAGATGGAGTTCAACCCAAATAAGTGTGAAGTGGTTCATTTTGGTAGGTCAAATATGATGGCAGAATATAGTATTAATGGTAAGACTCTTGGTAGTGTGGAGGATTAGGGGGATCTTGGGGTCCGAGTTCATAGGATGCTCAAGATGCTGCACAGGTTGACTCTGTGGTTAAGAAGGCATACGGTGTATTGGCCTTCAACAATCATGGAATTGAATGTAGGAGCCAAGAGGTAATGTTGCAGCTATATAGGACCCTGGTCAGACCCCACCTGGAGTACTGTGCTCAATTCCGGTCACCTCACTATAGGAAGGATGTGGAAGCTATAGAAAGGGTGCAGAGGAGATTTACAAGGATGTTGCCTGGTTTGGGGGGGGGGGGGGGTGGCATGTCTTATGAGAATAGGTCGAGTGAACTCGGCCTTTACTCCTTGGAGTGGCGGAAGATGAGAGGTGACCTGATAGAGGTGTACAAGATGATGAGAGGCATTGATCATGTGGATAGTCAGAGGCTTTTTCCCAGGGCTGAAATGGCTAGCATGAGAGGGCACAGTTTTAAGGTGCTTGGAAGTAAGTACAGAGGAGATGTCAGGGGGAAGTTTTTTATGCAGAGAGTGGTGAGTGCATGGAATGGGCTGCTGGCAACGGTGGTGGAGGTGGAAACATTAAGGTCTTTTAGGAGATTCCTGGATAGGCATATGGCGCTTAGAAAAAATAGAGGGCTATGGGTAAACCTAGGTAATTTCTAAAGTAAGGACATGTTGAGCACAGCTTTGTGGGCTGAAGGGACTGTATTGTGCTGTAGGTTTTCTATGTTTCTAGATATTTTTCTGTTTCTAAAACTGTTGACAATACTTCATGAGGCCTGACTAGTGCCTTATAAAGCCTCAGCATTATTTTGTTGCTTTTATATTCTAATCCCCTTGAAATAAATGGCAACATTGCATTTGCCTTTTTTACCACAGACTCAACCTGTAATTAACTTTCTGGCAGCCTTGCATGAAGACTCCTAAGTCTCTCTGCACCTCTAATGTTTCAACCTTCTCCCCATTTAGGTAATAATCCACATCATTGTTCCTTTTATCAAATTGTATTATCATTAATTTTCCAACATTGTATTCCACCTGCCACTTTTTTTGCCCATTCTTCCAATTTGTCTAAGTCCTGCTGCAATTGCATTGCTTCCTCGGCACTAACTACCTCTTCACATATCTTCGTATCATCCGCAAACTTTGTGACTAATCCATCAATTCTATTATCCAAATCATTGACAAAGCATGTGAAAAAAGTGGTCCCAATACTAGCCCCTGAGGAACACTACTGGTTACTGACAACCAACCAGAAAAGGCTCCCTTTATTCCCACTCACTGCCTCCTGCCTGTCAGCCATTCCTCTATCCATGCCAATATCTTTCCTGTAACGTTATTGGATTTTATGTGGTTAAGCACCTTGTTTGTGGTACCTTATCAAATGCCTTCTGAAAATCCAATTAAATGACATCCACTGCCTCTCTTGTTTTCCACCCTGCTTGTTACCTCCTCAAAGAACTCCAACAGATTTGTCAAGCAAAATTTCCCTTCACAGAAACTATCCTGACTTTGACCTATTTTATTATTGATCTCCATGTACCCCAAAACCTCTTCATAATAGGTGCAAACAGTTTCCCATCCAGTGAGGTTCGGCTAAATGCCCTATGATTTCCTTTCTTTTGTCTTTGTCCCTTCTTTAAGACTGGTGTGACATTTGCAATCTTCCAGTCCTCTGGGACCATGCCATAATCAAGTAATTCTTGAAAGGTCATGACTAATGCATCCTTTATCTCTTCAACAACCTCTCTCTGGACTCTGGGAGGTAGTTCATTTGGTCCAGGTGATTTCTCCACATTAAGACCTTTGAGTTTCCTTAGCCCTTTTTCTTTTGTAATAGCAAGAGCACTCCCCAGCGCTCATGGACCTCTGGAACACAGCTAGTGTTTTCCACAGTGAAGACTAATGCAAAGTACGAATTAAGTTCATCTGCCATTTCTTTGACCCCCATCACTGCCTAACCAGCATCATTTTCCAACAGTCCAATATCAACTCTCACCTCCCATTTACTCTTCATAAAACTAAAAAACTTTTAATATTATTGGCTAGTTTGCCCTCATATTTCATCTTTTCCCTTCTTATAGCCTCTTAGTTGCCTTTTGTTGAATTTAAAAGTTTCTCAATCATCCAACTTCCTACGCACTTTGGCTACCTTATATGCCCTTTCCCTGGCTTTTATGCAGTCCTTATCTGCCCTTGTCAGCCACGGTTGCTTACTCCTGCCATTGTACAGGCCATACCATCCTCAGAAGAGAATAGGAGTACATCCCACTAATATTCAGAAGGCCCATTAATTTACACCTTTAGTAGCTTCCTTGGTTGCTCTTTTACAAATATTTCTTACAGCAGTTTAGTGCTTTTAAAGTTGCGTTACTTGAAATGTTAACCTACATGATTAAAGCATAGTCACCTGAAAAGTTACAGTTCTAGACCGGAGAATTTTCCAGTCAAGATGGCGCCATCAAACAACGATTCCGCGGGTGACATCTTTCAGATAGTCAATCTCTTCAATTATATCACTTTCTGTATGTCTTCTGCTTGTTCTTTTTGTCTTGATTGTGTTACAGAAACTGTTGGAGGCTGTGACTTGCAGTTTCGAAATCGATCGAATGACTTTGCGCTCTGATGTATCCAGAGAGCTGCCTCAAGGAGAAGACCAGAGACAGGGTTTCAAAACAGACTGAGAAAATGAACTGGAACAAAGGAGAGACGGGGCACCATTTCGAATATTCAGGAAGATTGAAGCACACAGGGGATTGTGGAGGGGGTCAGCAATTGCTCTTAATGGGGGTCTTGTGGGCGATGACGGTTGGCAGCTAGGTCAGCAGCAATCAGATCCGATGTGCTGGTTGCTTCTCATGGAAGGTCCGAGTTTGGGTGACTGCTCTCCTTGTATGATGACGAGATGTTTTTGATATTCTGAGATTTATATGATTATTGGACTACTTTATATTGGTCTCATTCAGCTTTTCAGTGTTTTCTTTCTGGTGGCCTATTGGCAGGTGTGCAATATGTTAGCTTTTGTGAGAGGAAGGGGCTAGGGATTTGGGGTACGATTTTCTTGGTGTTTATCCGTGTGGATGAATCTGTTATTTTTTTGTGTGTTGGGGATTTGACTATCTTGTTGCTGTGCTTTTCCTTGAGGGAAGGTGTCAGGGATTTGATGCTATTTGTCTGATTTTTTCTGAGGAGGAGGAGGTTGGGAATTTTATATTATTGTCAATGTTTTTTCCTCTGTGAGGTAGAGGGTTTCTGGGGTTTGTTTCTGAGCTTTGTTTTGATTTTTTTGTGCAGTGGGGTTGGTACTTGTTGTCTTTTCTTTCAAAAACGCCCATGGTTTTTCTGTATTTCATGGCTATCTGGAGAAAATGAATATCAGAGTTGTATTGTACATGAATATTTTGACAATAAAATGAACCTTTGAGCCTTTTAATCTACTGATACAAACTCTGATCCAATTGCCTGCTGTGTACCAAGTCCAATTTGGATCTGCAAAACACAATGGTAATATTGGAGCATAAATAAGAGACAAAATATGCTCCTTAATATTTGATTAAAAGAGATTAGAAATGCTTAGCAGGTGAACTTCTGAGAAAAGTCTTACTTGATGCCAATTGGCCTTCGATTTCCTTCAAAAAAGTCATAAATGTCACTTACATTATATCATTAGGCCCTCTTCTGTCAGTATTACCTCAATAGTTTGAAAGACCTGTGGTCATTCACCTCTTTAAAATTTCTAGATTTGGAAAGAGATTATTCATTGAAACCAGAGCAAAGTTCTGGATCGGTTCAAAGGGCCCTGAGGACTCCATGCAGAATGATAATTAAAACGTTGTGGAGCTTTTCTAAATAAAACAATTGATTAACAATAACTGGAGACTGCAAACACAGAGGATACAAGACTAAATCACACGTGTTGTGTATGTTCATTTCCAGACATTCTACCTTAGAATGCAACAGAACTCCAAGGGTTAAAGTAAAACGAAAGATTATGGAGAAGCATAATCTCTCCTTTTATTTTAACCCTTGGAGTATTATCTTCAAGATAGGGCAGTGTTTTTTATAATGTAAAAGATTCAAGTTGATTTGTAAACCTATTTTGTGGAGAAGATACAGGATAATTGGACTGGTACATTTTTTTTCTGCAGATTAGGGACAACCGCACCTTTTAATGCTGAATTTAGGAATTATTTGTGGAAATTTCTAATTTGTCCTAAACAGAAGAATTGATGCTGGTTCTGTTGTTCATGCTACCTGATACGCTCACTTGATCATTTCTGATCAAATTACACTATTGAAAGGTATTTGCCAAGATTCTAATAATAATTCCAGCATTTCTGTGTACTGACTTCTTTCTACATGTTTGCTGGTGCAGTAGAAACAAGTGGGGCATATGTGGTGTCCTGGGAGGGATAGGAGTTGTCATGCCCATTCTGGAGCAGCTCACTCACCTTTGGGCTTCACAGGACATTAGCTCTCACTTGTGGCTCAAGAAGCTGTTTGCATGTGACAACAGCCACACCCCACCTCTTGGACAGGCAAGCTAAACCAAGTGAGGATAGCCGGTGGGCCTCATATCCTGGTGAGATCGGGATATGCATGTTCATAATCAAGTTTAATTATCATTCAACCATTCATGAATATAACCAAACAAAACGATGCTCCTCTAGGGTCAAGATGCAAAACACATTCCCAACAACAGTCAATATTCTGCACAAAGCACAACTGGTTACGATTTCAGAAAAAAACATACAGTCACAAAAAGCAACAATGAAAATATATCCCAAGTGTCTGAGTGGCAAGACTGTAGAACTGATGGTAAATTGTCCTGGTCCAGCTTGTTTTTCCACCAAACAAACACAGGAGAGCAGTACCGAGGGAATGGCCAGATCCCAAACCAAATACGGCTGTTCTCCCATACGTACTGCCTCCGCATCTCCTCTGCCGGTCAGCTGCTACAGACGACGCCGCGACCTCGACCTTGTTCTCGCCACAACCGAGGTAATGCAGCTCCCCAGCCATCGGTCTCACCAATGAATCAGTGAACCGGACCGTATTCTAGATTATCAATGTCCAACAGCTCTTCTGATCACAATAAAAAAACATCCAAGACAATCACTTGTACTGCGTACCATCCAACGGTACACGACAAGTCCAAGCGACAACACAACAATGGTACGCAGTAAGTCCAGCTCCATCGCTCAGGAGTAACTCACTGATGGAATAGTCTTGCAGCACTTGATGTTCGTTGTATCCATCAGTGACTTGCGATCATAAAAAAAGACGAACAAATACTCCTTGGACTGGACCTGGAGCAGCCACTGTGGCCCAGCGCACCGCCATCTTTACAGAAATATATGTTAAGTCCGCATATGAGCCGGATAAGATCAGCAGTGAGATCCAGCTGCCAACAAAGAGGTTCTCCAACGCTTCATGAGAGAGTGAGGGGTATGACAAATACAGAAGATGTCATGGTCATCTACTGCAACCAAGGAAGACCCCAATTTATGACAACTGCTGGACCTGGACATCCAAGGTCAAGACATTGGATCTGCGCCGGTTTAAAAACTTTCCCGCATAGATCTCCTGTCATTGTATTATACGACGGACAACTAACAGTTAAAAGGAAACCAAAATTATTTGAAAATAACAGGCGTTAAAATCACTTGCCTACTTAACGGCAGGTAAAGTCATTTCAACAACCTGTTCCGTATGTTCAACACATGCTCAATATTATTTTGCATGAGTTTTAACTGTACTCAGAATGATACTATGCTATCATTTTATTAAATTCTTTTGGCAGTGCGGTGTATGAAACCGTGATCCATGGAAATAAAACTCAGGATCATAGAAGAAGCAGCCAGAATACGGCTATATTCAACAGCAGCTTTTAAGGAATATCTTCAGTCTCCTTATTCTGGAAATGTTTGAAGTTAAGATGAACAGAATGAAGTACTTTAACGTTGTATTTTCTCACTTTGATAACCAGTGCAAAATATTATCGAATTGTCTTGCTTACAGTATTTACTGGGTTTATGTACACTTCAAATATGCACAGTGAAATTTACTCCAAGGTACAAACAAAATCTCCCCTGTCCTTGAATAGAAGGAAAAACGGACAGGCAGAATATCCAACATCAGTAAATAATTCGGATGTTGGAAATATAGAAATAATACGATCACAAATGTGCACGAGAGAATTATGTGTTTAATGTCACGTGCACCCCAAGGATGGTTGCGACACCAGTATTCAGATGAAAATTAGAATAGTGGCCATCCATAAAATTAATAGTGTGTAAACATAATTGCATCATTTTTATGAGCTTAACAAAAAAATTTTGAAGCTGATACTTGTTTTAAAACCTGTAAATGGATCGAACGCTAAACATTTAATTCGAATTGTAATGGTATCTCATTTACAGGTTTCTAAAGTAAATATAATACAACGTAGAAATGTAATACAATTTAGAAAAAAGTTTTCTTGAAATTAAAGTATTTATTTTGCGCTGCAAATAACTTCTGCCTTACTGAGGAGAGACACAGGTTGGTCTGGTTCTCTGAAGGGGAAGGTCCGATTCAAAAGCTTTGTGCTTGACTGGAGACCAGGGTCAGGCAAAGAGGCAACTTTTACCTGAGATTACAAACTCCGGAACACACCAAGACCAAACATCAGAACTACATACTAGGGTCCACGATAGCAGACATAAGCCACTCGTGACTCGACCCGAAATCCTTGGGATGGAGTTTACAACTAAAGCTGCCTGATTTCCGCGCATATTTCTGTAATTCGTATTTAACCTGCGATTAATCCTCTTTCCAATTCTTCCTGATTCGAGTCGGTTGAATGTTACAATGATGCCTCAACTGGCAACAACATTGCCGTTGCACTGATTAACTGTCATCTTACAGTCTTTTCTCTGCCCCTGATAAAAGATGTCCCAAAATTAACTCCAAAGAGGATGGGAAATCTCGGATTTTAACGCCAAGTATCAACATTATTTTAACAATTCAACACAGAGATGGATAAACATGGAAGGTTAACTGTAAGTTCGCAGGACAACTTTCATACAAATGCCTGATCTAATTAATTTTCGTCATCTAATAATTACTTAAATAATGATGTAGAAATAACGCTCATAACATGTTCGCAGATAATGCCAATTATCCAATACACGGCAGTTATTAAAGGGGTAGACTCAACAAGTTATTATTATCTGTCCGCTATATTCGCTACAGCAGAACTTGGAATACTGATACATAAATATACATCTTTCTAACGCGAATGATTTATAGGAAAGGTCCCACTTCAAATGATTAAACTGATTTTGAATTACTCAATACAATTTCTTTGAGTAATTATAGATGAACGAAATTGCTTAGTGTTCAATATATTTTATGTAAAATAGACACATCATATAGTGATTTAACAATCTGACCCTGTTGTCGAAACTCTAAGGTTAGTTCATCCATTCTTAACTTCACTCGTTTAAAACTATGCCATACATATTTAATAAAATTAGCGGAATGTGTGCTTCATGATCTACCGCCACACTGGACGGCAATTACCACTCAGTTCGAAACGACAGTCTGCAATGCAGAGTAATAGTCGATATTAAATTCTGCTCCAGTCGTCCCTGACCTTAACGCATCCTCGCGCACTTTCTAAACGGTCTCCTGGTTCTCCTTATTGACCACTTCCTATAAAATCCGTATCAAGAGTTCTAAGGAGAAGCGGGTTATTATTACATTGCGCACCTCTCTGGAGAGACCCTTTAGGAAGGTGGGTGGGCATGCTAATTAAAAGCACTGACACAATGAGGGCAAATAGGGTGGCGCCAGACTCCTCTTGCTCTGACATATAAACCAGGTGGCGTCAGTTCAACACCTGATCCCGGCCTTCTCAGAAGCAAACATTACGCCGGACTGCCCAGAGCAGACCTCAGGCTGAAGTTTATGAATCTAACCGACATCTCGTACTTTACTGGCGCATGCACCATGACCGCCGAGTCTCAGCACTCGCCCACCGAAGCCTCCACCGCTTCGGTGTCGCTGGAGAGCTCAGCGGATATATCGCTAGAGACCCCGGGGAAGAATGAGGTGATGGTCAAATCGGAGCCCCAGGGCAGCACGCCGATCACGGAGAGAGAGGACGAGGAAATTGGGGACATTGAAGGACTCATCCCCACTTCAGGGAGCAGGAGGAGGAAGCGCCCTATCCAACGCGGTAAACCTCCCTACAGTTACATCGCTCTTATCGCCATGTCCATTGCCAACTCGCCAGAAAGGAAGCTGACGCTTGGAGGAATTTACAAGTTTATAATGGACCGGTTCCCATTCTATAGGGAAAATTCCAAAAAGTGGCAAAATTCCATAAGGCACAACCTAACGCTAAATGATTGTTTTGTGAAGATCCCCCGCGAACCCGGGCGCCCCGGGAAGGGCAATTACTGGACACTGGATCCGGCAGCTGAAGATATGTTCGACAACGGGAGCTTTTTACGTCGGAGGAAACGTTTCAAGCGCTCAGACATCACCACTTACCCAGGTTACATGCAGAATTCCAGTGCCTTCACCCCCACTCCGGTTGGGAGACCTTCCTATCCCAATGCACTGTATCCCAGCGTATGTTCGGCCTATAGCCCGCAGGTCCACAGCAGTAGCCACAACCAGGCCATGCTGCATCCCTACCAGGGGGCAGCGGTTAGTCAGGCCCAACACAGGATGTTCAGTATTGACAATCTCATCGGGCCACAATCCGTTTTGCAGGCCTCATCTGGGATTGACTTAAACTCTCATTTAAACGGAGAAATTGGACCAATGGTCAGTTGCTCAATTGGCGGAGTGGACGTTTCCGGTTTTCAATCCCAGTCCGCAAGCCCGACTGGGACTGGGGCCGGGTTGAACAGGTCTTCCAACAGCATTACTTCCAATACGACCTATTCGTATTCTGCATCCCCTCCTCACCTATCTCTATCTCAAGCCAGCTACTCTGCCAATAACACCCAGATGTACTGTCCTTCCAATCGACTTGCCATGCCGCCCATGAGACACAACTCCTGCTCGGATCACAGCGATCAGCTTTTGGGTTTATCCAACCATCAGATGAACGGACTTGCACAGTTCAATGCCAATAATTCATACATGCGACAAGCAAACTGTGCACCTGCACTTGACAGATTCATGTAGAATGCCTTTTAGAGAAGAGAGGTCGCAAAACAAAGTCACTCCTGTGCTACAATACAGGTCAAGGTTAGCTCTTTTACATTTTTTTATTGGGAAACATCGTCAAACTCATATTCATCCGGTCCCTTCTGTAAATATACAGTATGTACCATTGTGCTCTTATATACATTTGCATTTCTAGAACATACGACCTATATTTAATCTCTAAATCGAAGAGGGTCGTTGTCACAATTTAACAATGTTACATTTGCCTGATTAAAGGTGATCAAAATTTCGTTCAGTTAATGATTTAGAAAGGAACTGTGTTCCTTGTGGTACTTTTGTATTTCAGGAAAAAGCGTTAATCGTGTAATTTCTACTGTAGTTGTTTTAGATGGAAAATGCCTGGATAATTCTTATTGTCAATGACAAGAAACAATAAACATTTGATTTTTTAAGTACAAAGAAATTGTCGTTTTTTAGAAAGCATGTTCACAAATAAAGCACGTACGAACCAATCATTTTTCTGAATCATGCATATTAGACATCAACATTTGCACAGAAATAAGAAACTGTACAACTCTATCTGCCTTTTTACTCGGATTGGATTTTTAACAAACACAGATTAATGAAGATTGCTGTGCATGAAGCATCTATCCATGTGTATTTGTACATAGAATCTAGAATGTCGGAAAGTACGAAGTTTGTAAGAACATTTAGAAAAGAAATAAAATTAATGAACAGTTGCACATTTCAAAATTAATTGATATAGAAATATATTAGTTATATGAGGTAATTATTTGACAAAGCTTCGAAACACGACTCATTCTAGTTAAATTAGACTCTGGAATTTTCGACAATGAATAATTAGAAAAGATTTGGACAGCTTCAGTCTAGTGATTAAATTAATTGTAGGTCAAAACCTATTTCCTATCATTCAGATCACACTGTATTTGTTTATAACATTTTATTAAAACTAATCTGAAATAGTTTTAAATGCCCCCAGACGACCTCGAGAGGAACAACTAGAAAACTCTGAAGACGTTTCACAATACCGTAAGAGTAAAGCCACTCCGGAGAATGGCAGTGAATTATCACGTCAGATGGCGGTGTCAAGGGTTATTCAAAGCTATACCAACGAAAACTAGGTATCTAATCATGCCGGGTTCTAAAGAAAATAATAACAGGTAGTCTATCGAAAGAGGACCTTGGGTCATCTATACTTTTATTATTTTTAAAAAAATATTACTTTAAAGTGGGCACAACCTGCAAAGGAAATTAATTTCCTGGAAGTGTGATAAGCCAATAAATTTATTTAGTTAAATGGAAGAGGCAAAATACTGTAACAGCGTGCTTACCTGGCACTGCTATATGTATTACCTTTTTTCGGACATGATCAGCACTGGGAAAAAAAAACCTGCCGTACTTTTCTTTCATTAAATGTCTTCGTCCTTTTTTTCCCTATTTACAAAACTATCTGGCAACAAATAAACTTGGTAACCTTCCGTGGATATCTCATTTTGTGCAAGCATATCAAACAAAAGTCACTGGAGATATTTTCTACTGATCAGGCGCTATTAAAATTGAAGTTATTTTATTTATTTAGTGATATAAATCATACGAAATATAGACATGAATTAGTATTGTGACCTATTTTACATATTTCTATTCAAGCCACTCAACATCTTTAATTATTATTTATTCATAAATGAAGTTTGCAACCCGGCCGATTTTATCTAGTGCGTTCAATGAAGAGACAGAAAGCACATGCCTCGCTGAAGATTTTTATTGAAGTTAACAGCTCTCAGTTCTGGTTTCACCTCAAGTGGTTGTGGAGCCAGGAACGCTCAGAATGTCTGACAGCGGCTTTCGTATCGCTGGTCACCATCTCCAGCTGGCATTATTGACCATGTTTGCTGTTCTGCGCAGCAGTCACTTTAACATGCATGGACGCTCAAATCCTGTAACTCTTTTCAAAAACCTGGAAGGCTCATATTTTTTTTGGGATGGGTAACTTTTGTTGAGCAGCGTAAAAATGTAATAGGAATATCATCAATGGACAATTTAAACAACGATATTGGTTTTCTGAAAATGTGAATTTTACAGATATGCCAGGTAAAAGGGACTTGAACCGCGGTTTGGATGATTCCAGAATCCGGCTAAACCACATCTCTGACCTGCAAGAAGAAAGGCACACGGCACTTGGAAACAGTTGTGGTGTCATCTTCGCCTATTTGCAAAGCGTAGGAAGCAAGGGGAAAGTTCGCATTTGGAGTGTTGATCATCCCCTGTTACAAGCGCCCAAATTCTGGACATCCGAAGGAGCTCTCTTAATATCACTAAATTCAGGAGTCTGACTTACGTATAGAAGTTTACTGCTACCAACGGCAGAAGTCGTTTCTCCTTTATCCACCTTTAGTAATTGTTTTTCCTACTAGTTTTTTGTGCTTTTTAAGTCTTTCCCCACAATTCTATGGAGGTATGGTAAATTTATAGAGTTACCTTTGTGTACTTAAGGACAAAATCCACTTACAGACCTAGGCAAAAATGAAACTGAGACAGTTGTTTTGCTGAAATACTTTGACATTTTTTAAAAAATAGTGAAGAGACTTGACTCCTGTTCATAACTAGGTTTGTATTATTTAACTTTTCCTAGTGTCTTGAGGAAAAATGTTTTTAAAGGTCTATCTTCTCTTGCACCTTTTTTGCTTCATTGAAATACCCCTCCCCCATTCCCCAATCCAGCTATCATCCTTGATTTATTCTCTCCCGGGGATACACTGCCTTCTGAAATAGGTGACCCCCCCCCCCCCAGTACTCCTGATATTCCTGCTCACTTACTGTCATTCCAAGCATTTATTTGTTTTTAAATAAAGTTACACTACTCCTCTGCACCTCTCTGGACTTTCTTTCAGAGGTCCAAGGAGACCATCACAAAGGTCTCCATCTCAACAGTAGCCCAGTGCAATAATTGTCTCCATCCCATCCAAAACATCACTGAGAATATTGTCAATGGATGAGCTATCACAATACTTCTCTGTATCTTCCTCCTCAATTTCCATTCACTTCAGTTCAAGACCTTGGCTGTTCATGAATGATTACATCAGAAAATGCCCTTGACAGAAATTGCAGAGAAAATACTTCCCAGTTGGCTATACCATCTCCAGTTGCCCTACCCAGGCCATATGGCGAGCTTCTAATTGATTAATCACAGCTTATCATTTCTCCATATCCCTTACCAATTCTCCTACAAGAGCTTTTCATCATTTTTTTCTGTTGTTCTCGCCCCAAGATAAAAATTCTTCTTTTATATCATTCTTCCAAGCCCCTTTCACATTTTCTCACCAAGAAGCCTTCTCTTTAACCTCTGCACTTCTCATACTCACTGTCCCCAGAAAGTATTAGCTTCATTTCTCAATCACTCATACAAGAATAGGTTTTAAACCATGTTCATGATCTTCCACTTCCTTGCTCGTGTGCCTTTTCTATGTACTTCCATTTTCTCTGTCACAGATAGGGGCATCATGTGCTGACCCTGCAATGGAAACATGTATCCCTTCTCCTTTTCCAGTCAACTTGCTTCTGTGTCTGACTTAGAAATATATTTCTTCAATTCACTTAAAAATGCATGTTCAAAATCCCAGCTGTTTAATTTCCGGTCCTTCATTCGCCATGCCATTTCTGCAGCTGTCAGTCGGATCAATATATGCTGTCACTTCTATCTTCTATGCCATAGTCACAATTAAGAATATTACTCTCTTTATTTCTCTCTCTGGACCCACCTTTGCTCCTTTAAGAAGGGGGAATGAGACTTGAAAAGATGCGGCAAACAAATGATTTAGACAGAATGACAGATGAAGTTGAATAAAATAATGTTCCATCAAACTTATATTTCTCTAGACAGTGAAATATTGGTATATGAAATATTTTATTAATATTGTTTCCAGCAGTCTGGGTGCACACATTTAGCAATGCTTGTGGCTTTGCTCAGTGGAGACACAGATTCAGCACAGTTCCTTTTAGATTCATTATTGGAAGTTAGTAGTTGGTATAAACCAAGGAACCTGTACGACATGAGTTATAAATTAATATATGGTGTATGGAGGATATTTAAGGTGGAGGGTTATATGGGCGGTAGGGTTTAAGTGTCGGCACAACATTGTGGGCCGAATGACCTGTACTGTGCTGTATTGTTCTTTCTCTTTATAATCATATAACAATCACAGCACGGAAACAGGCCATTCCGGCCCTCCTAGTCCGTGCCGAACTCTTAATCTCACCTAGTCCCACCTACCCGCACTCAGCCCATAACCCTCCACTCCTTTCCTGTCCATATACCTATCCAATTTTACCTTAAATGACTCAACTGAACTGGCCTCTACTACTTCTACAGGAAGCTCATTCCACACAGCTATCACTCTCTGAGTAAAGAAATACCCCCTCGTGTTTCCCTTAAACTTTTGCACCCTAACTCTCAAATCATGTCCTCTCGTTTGAATCTCCCCTACTCTCAATGGAAACAGCCTATTCACGTCAACTCTATCTATCCCTCTCAACATTTTAAATACCTCGATCAAATCCCCCCTCAACCTTCTACGCTCCAATGAATAGAGACCTAACTTGTTCAACCTCTCTCTGTAACTTAAGTGCTGAAACCCAGGTAACATCCTAGTAAATCGTCTCTGCACTCTCTCTAATTTATTGATATCTTTCCTATAATTCGGTGACCAGAACTGTACACAATATTCCAAATTTGGCCTTACCAATGCCTTGTACAATTTTAACATTACATCCCAACTTCTGTACTCAATGCTCTGATTTATAAAGGCCAGCGTTCCAAAAGCCTTCTTCACCACCCTATCTACATGAGACTCCACCTTCAGGGAACTATGCACTGTTATTCCTAGATCTCTCTGTTCCACTGCATTCCTCAATGCCCCACCATTTACCCTGTATGTTCTATTTGGATTATTCCTGCCAAAATGTAGAACCTCACACTTCTCAGCATTAAACTCCATCTGCCAACGTTCAGCCCATTCTTCTAACTGGCATAAATCTCCCTGCAAGCTTTGAAAACCCACCTCATTATCCACAACACCTCCTACCTTAGTATCACCAGCATACTTACTAATCCAATTTACCACCCCATCATCCAGATCATTTATGTATATTACAAACAACATTGGGCCCAAACAGATCCCTGAGGCACCCCGCTAGTCACCGGCCTCCATCCCGATAAACAATTATCCACCACTACTCTCTGGCATCTCCCATCTAGCCACTGTTGAATCCATTTTATTACTCCAGCATTAATACCTAACGACTGAACCTTCTTAACTAACCTTCCATGTGGAACTTTGTCAAAGGCCTTGCTGAAGTCCATATAGACTACATCCACTGCCTTACCCTCGTCAACATTCCTCGTAACTACTTCAAAAAATTCAATAAGGTTTGTCAAACATGACCTTCCACGCACAAATCCATGCTGGCTACTCCTAATCAGATCCTGTCTATCCAGATAATTATAAATACTATCTCTAAGAATACTTTCCATTAATTTACCCACCACTGATGTCAAACTGACAGGTCTATAATTGCCAGGCTTACTTCTAGAACCCTTTTTAAACAATAGAACCACATGAGCAATACGCCAATCCTCCGGCACAATCCCCGTTTCTAATGTTTCTTTGTTCTTTAATTATTAAGCTTGATCATATATTAAATCATTGGCCCTGTTTATTTTAAAGTGCCCTAGTTTTACATAAATCCAATGTAAAGATCATACTGTGTCCTTGATTTTCAAGTGCATATACGAGGGGTGATTGATAAGTTCGTGGCCTAAGGAAGAAGGAGTCAATTTTAGAAAACCTATATCTTTCAACATAGTCCCCTCCTACATTTACACACAGTCCAGCAATCATGGAGCATACGGATCTTGGGCCTGCAGAAAGTGTCCACTGCAGGGGTGATTGATAAGTTGGTGGCCTAAGGCAGAAGGAGATGAGTTATACAGTTCTCGTTACGTGCACATGCAGGTCAACTCTTTGAGTGATTATGCAGAAAGTTTGAAGTTAATAGATGTTCATGGCCTAAGGTAGAAAGAGATTAGTTATTAACTTCAAACTTTCTGCATAATCACTCAATGAGTTGACCTGCACGTGCATGTAACGAGAACTATATAACTCATCTCCTTCTATCTTAGACCACGAACTAATCAATCACCCATCTGTGGACACTTTCTGGAGGTCCAAGATCTGTACGCTCCACAACTGCTGGACTAAGTGTGCAAATGTAGGAGGGGACTATGTTGAAAAATAAATGTGCTAGGTTTTCTACCTTAGGCCACAAACTTATCAATCACACCTCGTATATGTTGCCTAAGATGAGCAACATATGAATGTTGCTTAAGTGCCCATTTCATTCATCAAACATTGTTTCTACCAACATCTTTATCCTAAAACATAGTTCCACTTTTCTTTGTTGTTTTGGTCACATCATGTTTACTAGAAGTCATGTACCATCCAGCCTAGATATGACACCAAAACATGCTAATGCTCTATTTTGTAGAAAACAATGCTAAACTACACAAAAATGTATACATTGTATTGGATTTGCACCTATAATTATTATATGGCATATAGTATTCCTGATAAGAAACTTTGCAGTGTGCCGCTCAAATGATTATTGATATATCATGGCAAAATAAATACTATCTTATCATACCATGCAATGGACTCAGCCTTCACAGTAATAACTGAGAACCTGCAACAGCCACACATCATATAGTGAATAATTAGAAGATATTTGTAGAAAAGTAGCAATCAGCCATTATTAGTATTATTATTTTTGGAATGTTTACTCAGATTTCCTAAGAGGCGACAGAAAAGGAATTGATTTATAGTATCAGTATGCATAAGGATCTGAATATTTATTATACCAATGCTATGACTTAGAACTCAAGAGTTATGAATTTCCTTTGGCTGGGTTATGTTTCTAAAGCGATGTTACAAAGAGCTGAAATTGTTCAAAGTAATTTTCAAACTCCTGGCAATGCACATCTTGCAGAGTCCCATGGTCTCATAACACATCCTGCACAGTCAAGAAAGCTCACCAATACCTCTGCTTTCTGAGGAGGCTGAAGAGAGCTGCACTATGCACATCAATGTTCAGGTCCTTCAATAGATGCGCAGTAGAGAGCATCCTAACATGCTGCATCACTGAACGGTACAGAAACTGCAATGTGGTGGACAGAAAGCCTCTATATTGTGTAGCCAAAACTGCCAAGCGCATCTACAGCGGCACCAATACCCACCATCAAGGGCATATATACAAAAGATGCCGGAAAAAAAGCCAGCAGTATCATAAAGGATCCCATCCACTCTGCTCATGGACTGTTTGCCCCACTCTCATCAGGGAGGAGGGTATGTACTCTCGTATCCACATCAGGACCACCAGACTCAGAAACAGTTACTTTCCCCAAGCAGTAAGGCTGAACAATGCCTCCACCCACTTATCCATTCCACCACAACCCCCACCACCGCTACTTCATCATTTGGCTACCTCATATGGAGCCAGTGATCATTAATGGAGAATGTGTGGAGCAGGTTAAGACCTACAAGTATCTGGGAGTACAGTTGGACGAGAAGCTAGACTGGACTGCCAACACAGATGCCTTGTGCAGGAAGGCACAGAGTCGACTGTACTTCCTTAGAAGGTTGGCGTCATTCAATGTCTGCAGTGAGATGCTGAAGATGTTCTATAGGTCAGTTGTTGAGAGCGCCCTCTTCTTTGTGGTGGCGTGTTGGGGAGGAAGCATTAAGAAGAAGGACGCCTCACGTCTTAATAAGCTGATAAGGAAGGCGGGCTCTGTCGTGGGCAAAGTACTGGAGAGTTTAACATCGGTAGCTGAGCGAAGGGCGCTGAGTAGGCTACGGTCAATTATGGAAAACACTGAACATCCTCTACATAGCACCATCCAGAGACAGAGAAGCAGTTTCAGCGACAGGTTACTGTCGATGCAATGCTCCTCAGACAGGATGAAGAGGTCAATACTCCCCAATGCCATTAGGCTTTACAATTCAACTGCCAGGACTTAAGAACTTTTTTTAAAGCTATTATTAATGCTTTTTGAGTTAGTGATTTAGATGCATATCATATTATTACTGAGTTAAGTATTGTATGTAATGAGTTTTTGCTACAACAAGTGTATGGGACATTGGAAAAAAAGTTGAATTTCCCCATGGGGATGAATAAAGTATCTATCTATCTATCTATCTATCTATCTATCTATCTATCTATCTATTTTCAGTCTGTCATGTACAGACATTCCTGTGCCTAATGTCATGGACATATAATCAAGCTATGTATTTAAGCTATCTTATGTGTTTATATTTAAATATAAATACATTGACTTTTGTTCATTGTCTTTTCTTATGTGTTGCATCAGATCTGGAGTAACAATTATTTAGTTCTCCCTTACACTTGTGTACTGGAAATGACATTAAACAATCTTGAATTTTGAATTTAAAAGTTGTAGAATCTCATCACAAGGTGTGTGAAAGATTACTTTTTTCTAAAATTAATACAAAATGACATGATATGATGAGCAAGACACGAAATCTAATTTTACTATTGCTACCAAATGGATTACACTCCCCAGCAACAGTAAGGAATATGTGAAAATAATCACAACACAGCAGGATAAGTCCTCTAATCTTACAGCCTAATTCAATTCCTTAATGACAATGTTTACAGCACAAGGAAGAAAATGTCAGTTTAAAAAGATCATAATGCCAAATGGCTTAGTTATAAAGTTGAACTAACTCAAGCTGCTACACTGCCATGGTGTAAGAATCTGCCCAATCTGTATAACCGGAAACTGCGGAGCTGAGGGAAACTGGGAAAAGCTGTTCATTTTGAGATTATTTTTAGATCCACTTTATCCTTGCAGCTTGGTTTTTCTGTTCTTAATCTGAATCTGTTATTTGATTCATATAATATATGAATATTGAATGTGAATATGTCCTGCTTCATTTTATTCTCCAACTTTTTGGTCATCCACTTATTTTAATTATCCTCCATGTATAATGCTCTTGAGAGTTAGCCTAGACAGTGCCCAGACTATCATTTTCTTAAAGAGCTTGAAATATTTAATTACAGTATGGCCTGTCAGATTTTGATTCTAATTCATCCAAGTTAGATCTACCCTGGTCAAATTGAGATTGGCCTTTCTGCAACTTATTATTTCTACCATAGTGTGGTAGACATAATTATATACTAGATATATTAAACCTTGATATTTTTGCCGTTATTCCAACCACAAGCTCTGGGTCATTAATTTAAAAATAGCTCAAGGATAGTTTCCACCCTACTGTTATAAGACGATTGAATCATTCCCTGGTATGTTAAGATGGCCTCTTGTCCTGATAATCTACCTTGTTATGACCTTGCACCTTACTGTCTATGTGCACTGTATTTTTTCTGTAGCTGTGACAATTCCGTCTGTATTCAATTATTCTTTTTACCTTGCAGTACCTCAATGCACTGTGCAATGAATTGATCTGTATGAACAACATGTCAGCTCTTCACTCTCATACACAAACTCTCCCATTGAAGCCTCAGCTATGTTTTGGATAGCTGTAGTAACTGCTGTTATTAATCTTTCTGCGAGAAAGCTATAAATAAAATACTTTTCCAAAAAAGTAGTCATTTAATTTTTCACTAAATTAATTTCTAGTTCTTTGCTTCCACCCTCTGAAGTGACATTCACCCATATGCTCAAGAAAATTTTCATGGTCTTTATGTCTTCCACACAATGAAGAAACGGCATGCAAAGTGGAGCAATTTAGTCTGTTAACATTTAGGGAACTGCAATCATACCTAGAAAGTTCAATGTTCAAAGTAAATTTATATTCGAAGTACATATATGTCACCATGTACAACCATGAGACTCATTTTCAGGTAGGCATAACTCAATAAATCCATAATTGAATGATAGAATCAATGAAAGACTGCACCAACTTGGGCATTCAACCAGTGTGCAAAAGACAACAACCTGTGCAAATATAAAAATAAATAAATAATAATATTAATTAAATAAGCAATAAATATCAAGATCATGAGGTGAAGAGTCCTTGAAAGTGAGTCCATAGGTTGTGGGAACATTTCAGTGATGGGGCAAGTTAAGCTGAATGAAGTTAGACCATAAGACCATAAGATATGGGAGCATAATTAGGCCATTTGGCCCATGAAGTCTGCTCCACCATTTCATCATGGCGGATTCAGTTTTCCTTTCAGCCCCAATCTCCTGCCATTCCCCCTCCACCCCACAGTATCCCTTCATGCCCTGACCAGTTTAAGAATGTTACATACCCCATGGGTATCTTGTGACTATCATGTGACCATGGTGTAATTGAGTATCTTGTGAGCATGATGTGATTGTCTTGTGATGGTGGGGTGATGTAATTTTCCCACCAATATGAGGTCACATGATGTAATTTTCCTGCCGGTGTGTCATCACAGGATGTTATGTTCCAACAGGTATATAAGCGGAAACCCTTGCTGTGACGCAATTAGTTCGGGGGTAGTTCGATAGACAGTTTGTTAGTTAGTTTTGCTGCGTATTTGTCTCATGACGCAGTTTTGATTTTAAAGTGGAGTTTTTACTTTTTATTGTAAGGAGCAAAAGCTGTTGGGCCAGCAGTTTTGCCAATTGCTGCCAGTTCTGGTTTGTTGCATCTTTGATTTATCTTTACAGTTGAGTTGGAGAGTGAAGACTTTACCGCAGTACGGGAACCCAAAGGATTGAGTAAAGTTGGTGTCGTTCGGCGGTTTAATGAATGATCGATCTGATTGAATCTTCGTTCAGGAATAGTGATCTGCATCTGAGATAACCCCTGCAAGATCAGGAAGGTTTGTGCAGTGTTCACCTTCCAGCCGCAAAAGGTCAGTTCCTTTAAGCCGTTTTATTTCCTTCACCGTGAATCCTTTGGCCGAGGCATCTCTCAACGGTCATCAGCAGATTCGTCATTTTCTTCGGAGAACTTGTTGTTGCAGTAAAGTCTCTCCTTACTGACTGTATAAATCACTTGGACTTTAGAATTTACCACTTTAAGACTGTGTTCGAATTTACCACTTTAAGACCGTGTTTGAATTTACCACTTTAAGAACTATTCCGGAGTTTGGCTGTTTGTTAAATTGCCGTGTAGCAGTTAACTCCTGGTTAAGTTAGTCGTTTGTTCACTTTTCACTTCTGTTGAACAGAGTTTAATAAATGTTTATGTTTGTTTATAAAACCTGACTCAATTCGATATTCATTGTTGCCGACCACATAACAAGAATCTTTCAATCTCTGCGTTAAATGCAGATAAAGACTTGACCTCCATGGATGCCTGTGGCAAAGAATTCCACAGATTCACCACTCTCTGGCTAAAGAAATTCCTCCTCATCTCCGTTCCAAAAGGATGCCCCTCTATTCTGAGGCTTCGACTTAGACTCTCCCACCAGAGGAAACATCCTCTTTACGAGCATTCTAACAAAGCCTTACACCATTTGATAAGTTTTAATGAGATCACCCCTCATTCTTCTGAATTCCAGTGAATACAGGCCCAGAGCCAAACGATCTTCATATGACAAGCCATTCAATCCTCGAATCATTTTTGTGAACCTCCTTTGTACCCTCTTTGCACCCTCTTCATCACATCCCTTCTAAGATAAGGGGCCCAAAACTGCTCACAATACTCCAAGTGAGGCCTCGCCAGTGCTTTATAAAGTCTCAGCATTACATCTTTGCTCTTGTATTCTAGTCCTCTTGAAATAACATCACATTTGCCTTTTTCACCACAGACTTAACCTGCAAATTAACCTTTAGAGAATCCTGTACAAGGACTCCCAAGTTCCGTTGCACCTCAGATTTTTGTATTTTCTCTCCATTTAGACAATAGTCAACCCTTTCATTTGTTCTACCAAAATGCATGGCCATACACTTCTTGACACTATATTCCAGCTGCCACTTCTTTGCCCATTCTCCTAATCTGTCTAAATCCTTCTATAGTCTCTCTACTTCCTCAAAACTACTTGCTTTTCCAACTATCTTTGTATTTTCTGCACACTTTGCAACAAAACCATCAATTCCATCATGCAAATCATTAACATATAACATAAATAGAATTAGTCCCAACACAGACCCCTGTGGATCATCACTAGTCACCAGCAGCCAACCAGAAAAGCCACTCTTTATTCCCACTCTTTGGCTCCTGCTAATCAGCTACTGCTTTATCCATGCTAGAACTATCTGGTAATACCATGGGCTTGTAGCTTGTTAAGCAGCCTCATGTGTGGCAACTTGTCAAAGGCCTTCTGAAAATCCAAATATACAGCATCACCAATTCTCCTTTGTCTATCCTGCTTGATATTTCCTCAAAGATTTGTCAGGCAAGATTTTCCCTTGAGAAAACCATGCTGACTATGGACTATATTATCATGTGCCTCCAAGTACCCTGATACCACATCCTTAACAATCGACTCCAACACCTTCCCAGCCTCTGAGGTCAGACAAATTGGCCTATAATTTCCATTTTATCTGCCTCTCCCTTCTTTGAGAGTGCAGTGATATTTGCAATCTTCCATTTTTCTGGAACCATTCCAGAATCTAGTGGAGGGCCAGCATTGTGGGGATGTGAGTGGCTGAGACAACTGCAACTTGATTGGAGATCCATCTACCATTTACATGCCACATTCCCTGCAATAGTCAACTGAAAACAAATTAAGAAAGGTACTAGATGACTATTCCATTGCTTTATATCATGACCTGTTGCCCAACAGAGGGCAAACAGGTATTCGTGCCAACCTTTGTGCCCCTGGTTAGAAAGCATACTGGTCCAAGAAAGGACCATGCTGCTTAGAGGAAGCATGAAAGTGTTGAAAGCTCTGGTTTGACTCCAACAGTTTTTGTAGGTGGCATATCTGAGAAAGCTTCTGATATGTTAGTCAGGCAGCTACTTGCAAAATGTAGCTTGCTTTTAAGCTGGAAGTGGGTTCAAGGAGCTTCAGGACTGTTGTGAGCACTCAGACTTTGTGAGTATAAAGAACCAGAATCTACTCTGCATGCATTAAGGTTATTGCATGAACTTCAAGAGCGAGACAAAAAGCTGCTTGTAAAAGTAGATGCAAAGACCCAGTGGGATGAACGGAAGGCCAAAAAGAGAAGAGTCAATGGAGATACAAAAACAGAGGATTCATCAGATGATGTTGAGGATGAAGAAACCAAGAGAGATCAGTTCCTAAAGGAAGCGAAAGAAGGATTAATAAGAGAATACTCCAGCAAACTAAATACACTTTCCCAAGAGCAAAATTCACAAACTAGAAGAAGTAAAAGGAAGGAGAAAAAAGGTGTTCAGAGTTGTCTTAACTGCTTCATTCAGCCTCAGAGTCAACTCCTACAACCACCATGGAGCACTTGAGATCGTTTTCACAGCCACAGGACTCATCTGCCAAGCAGAGTCATCCTCCTTGTCAGGAAAGATGATATTCTACCAGGGCATGAAAGCCTCCACCACTCTTGAATCTTTAGGACTGAATGGGACAACAAAAAAATTTACTCTGCTATGAATGTCAGTATAGTAGCTGTATTTTATATAGTATTGTGTGTATACTGTATAGTTGAGATGCATTCTCTATTGAGTTGGAGTTTTTAGATAAGTAGGGAACCATGTTGTATGCTTAATATTTCAGTAATATTTGAGTAATATTGAAGAATGTTGTTGATAAAGCATTCTTTGTTTAAGTAATTCATTATGGGTTGTATGTAAAAATAATTGAATTGCATATGTTGTGACGCTATCATGTGATACGTGCGCACCTCGCATAAAGTAAAAAAAAACCAAACTAAGACTCGCATCTCTTGGGTCTCTTGTTTTCCTTTAAATGAGTTCAACATTTTGGAGTTACAAAACAGAACAGGTGGGTATCTTCATTTCTTGATAAACTTTTCATGGTGCTTTGTTGCAGTGGTCTTGTTGCACTCGTTTCCCCGACCTGGAGCATCTAATGATTGTGCTGAGCATTCTATTTACTAAGAGAGTTCCCCTCCATGATCCTGAATACAGATATTCAGCAGGCACCCAAGGTATTGAGTGCACTGATTAGCAAACAAGAAACAGCCTACCCTGATGCCTTTCAAATCATTGTCGGGGACGTCAGTCAGGCTTGCTGGAAGAAATCTCTGCCCAATTATCATCAACATATCACCTGCAGCACCAGGCGTCCAATAGACTCGACCATTGTTATATGATGATTAGAAGTGCCAACAATTCCATCCCTGGACAGTATTTTGCATGTCCTCCTTCTACCTGCATACAGGCAGAGGCTGAAGAGCAAGACTCCTGTGTGAGTAGAACAACAAAGAGGTGGTGTGTGAGGTAGAGGAGCGACTATGGAATTGCTCTGAGTCGGAGAACTGGGCCATGTTCAAAGGCTCATTAGAAGATTGGAACTAATATGCTATAGTTGTCACAAGCTTCATAAACACAGTCGTAGACAAGTGTGTCCCCACAAAATCTTTCAGAGTCTTCCCCAACCAGAAGTCCTAGATGAACTAAAGATCAACGATCGGCTGAGGGGCAGATTAGTAGTGTTCAGGTCTGGCAACTAAGTAAGATACAAGAGGTCCAGGTACAACCTCCGGAAAGCCATCTCACATGGCAACCTTGGACTAAATTTGAATCACGGAAGGATGCTCAACAGTTGTTGCAACCCTTGAATGCTATCACCTCTTATAAAGTGAAACCAAGCAACGTAGGTGACAACAAGATTTTGCTTCCAGATGAGCTCAATGCCTTTTATACTCATTTTAACCATCAAAACATAGAGGCACCTTCACAGTTTCTCACAGCCCCCAACAACCCAGTGATTTCAGTCACTGAGGCTGACATGAGAGCATCCTTCAGGAGGTGGACCCACAGAAGGCCTCTGGCCAAGATGGAATGGAGGGGGGGTAGGAATAGAGATGGAATGGAGATGGAGGGGAATGGAATTGGGGTGAATGGAGACCAGGGCGAATGGAGACAGAGAAATGGAGATGGGGCAATGGAGACAGGGATTTAAGGGAGACAGGGGGAATGGAGTTGGAGGATTGAACGTGAGGGGGAATGTAGGTGGGTGAATGGAGATGGGGGGGTGGAATGGAGAGGTAATGGAGATAGGCAATAAGGCCTGTGCTGACCAACTGGCTAAAGTGTTCACTGATGCCTTTAACCTCTCGCTTTGCCGGTCTGAGGTACCCACCTCCTTCAATTATACCATTGCCTGACGAATGTAGTGACCTGCCTCAAATCTGTTGTCCAGTAGCACTTATATCCACTATGATGAAGTGCTTTGAGAGGTTGGTGTTGAAATGCATCAACTTCTGCCTGCTTGGATCTGCTCCACTTTGCCTATCACCACAACAGGTCAACAACAGATGCCATCTTGTTGGCTCTTTTCTCAACCCTGGAACATCTAGACAATTGAAGATACATACATCAGGATGCTCTTCATTGACTACAGCTCAGCATTTCATAGAGCCATAGCGAAGTACAACAAAGAAACAGGTCCTTTGGCCCATCTAGTCCATGCCTAAACCATTTAAACTGCCTATTCCCATCCGCCTGCTTCGGGACCATAGCCCTCTGCATTCCTACTATCCATGTATCTATCCAAGCTTATCTTAAATGTTGAAATTGAGCTCGTATGCACCACTTGCGCTGGTTGCTCATCCCACATGCTCATGACCCCCTGAGTGAAGAAGTTTCCACTCATGTTCCCCCTAAAACTTTTCGCCTTCCACCCTTAAGCCATGACCTCTGGTTGTAGTCCCACCCAACCTCAGTGGAAAAAGTACGCTTGCATTTACCTTCATGATTTTGTAACCCTCTATCAAATCTCCTCCCAATCTTCTATGTTCTAAAGAATACAGTCCTAACCTGTGCAATTTTTCCTTATAACTCAGATCCTCCAGACTCGGCAACATCCTTGTAAATTTTCTCTGCACTCTTTCAACCTTGTTTACATCTTTCCAGTAGGTAGTTGACCAAGATTGCACAAAATTCTCCACGTCACTAATTAGTGATGGCACATCACTAATCACAGGCCTCCAGTCAAAGAGGCTACCCTCTACTATCACTCTCTGCCTTCTCCCACAAAGCCAATGTCTAATCCAATTTACTACCTCATCTTGAATGCCACATAACTGAAACTTCTTGACCATCCTTCCATGTGGGACTTTGTCAAATGCCTGATATAAGCACCTCATTTGTTCTTACCAGCCCATACCTGCTATGCACCTCCTTTTTCTCTTAACCAGGGCTTCAATATCACTTGAGAACCAGGGTTCTCTGCATTCATTACCTTTACCTTTTATTCTGACAGGCACATGCAAGCTTTGCACTCTCAAAATTTTGTTTTCGAAGGCCACCCAGTTTCCAGGTACACCTTTGTCAGAGAACAGCCTGTCCCAATTCACACTTGCCAGCTCATTTCCAATACCATCAAAATTGGCCTTTCTCCAATTTAGAATCTCAACCCATGGACCAGACCAGATCATTTTGCATACTTACTTTGAAACTAAAGGCATTGTGGTCACTGGATGCAAAGTGTTCCTCCACACAAACTTCTGTCATCTGAAATGTCTGATTTGCTAATCACAGATTCAGTATCACGTGCTCTCTCATTGGGACTTTTACGTACTGATGAAGGAAACTTCCCTGAACACATCTAACAAACTATCCCATCTAGTTCTTTTTACAGTATGGGATTCCCAGTCAATAAATGGAAAGTTAAAATCACCTACTATAACAACCTATCATCCCCTCAAAGTTAATCAATAAGCAAAATCTGGGACTCAGTACCTCTTTGTGCAACTGGTTCCTGGATATGCTGATTTGCAGACCCCTGCTGTACTCACTTTATACATTTGATTGTGAGGTGAAGCACAGCTCTGATGCCATATTTAAGTTTGTTGATGACCCCACTGTTATTGGCTGAATCAAAGGTGGTGATGATTCAGAGGGATTGAAAATCTGGCTGAATAGTGCCACAACAACCACCTCTCACTCAATGTCAGCAAGACCAAGCAGCTGATTATTGGCCACATGAGGAGGAGATAAGCCAGTCCGTGTCAGGGGAATTAGAGGTGGAGAGTGTCAACAACTTGAAATTCCTCTGTGCTTTCATTTCAGAAGATCTGTCCCAAATCCAACATGTAAGTGCCACAACAAAGAAAGCACAGCAGCACTTCTACCTTCTTAGCTTATGAAAATTTGGCATGTCATCTAACACTTCGACAAACTTGGCTAGATGTGTGGTGGAGTGTATATTAACTGGTTGCAACACAGTCAGGTATGGAAACATCAATACTCTTCAGTCGAAGAGCCTACAAAATGTAATGAATACAGCCCAGTCTATTACTGGTAAAGTCCTTCCCACCACTGGGTATATCTACATGGAGTGCTGCCACAGGAAAGCAGCATCAATCATCGGAGACCCCCACCATCCAGGCCATACTCTCTTCTCACTGCTGCCATCAGAAAGGAGATACAGGAGCCTCAGGAGCCACACCACCAGATTCAGGAACAGTTCAGCTCTTGAATGGGGTTGGGGTGGGGTGAGGATACCACTTAAACTCACTCCCTCCAACAATGAACTTTTCCCACAACCGATGGACTCACTTTCAAGGACTCTTCATCTCATGTTTTTGATAATAATTGCTTATCTATTTATTTATTTATTTATTTATCTATCTATCTATTTATTTATTTATTATTTTGTTTGTTTTTTTGTTTCTTTGTATTTACTGTGAATGCCTGTGAGAAAATGAATCTCAGGGTTGTGTATAGTGACATATATGTACTTTGATAATAAATCACTTTGAACTTTGAACTTTAGACTGGGTTTCTCTTTTGGCAACCCTGATAGCTTTTTAGAGATTCAATGGTTGTATGGAATCTGGAACCTCAGCTCAAAGAGGCTCCCACTGGACATAAATCTCAAATCATATACTTAAATCTCAATTTGCTGGTGCTAATATAACAGACTTCGGAACAAAATTTAGCTCCATGAATTCATCAGTGCTGATAACAGGTTTGGTGCATCTCTACATAGTAATGTTTTAGTACAAATAAGCATAAATGCAAACATTTCCCAAATCTGGGTGAGATTGGGAGAGAATGGTGGGGAGGAACCCAAGACCAATTTTGCAAATCCAAGACGAGTATCGGTCTGCAAGACAAATGTATTGATTTTGTAAAGTGACACAAAATATCTCAAAACCCTATTTATTTAGTAAAATGTTGAAACACATTGTAAGGAATCATAATTGTGTATCAACTTGTTGAATATGATTTTTAAAAATTTGTTCTGTCATTTTTAAATAACTGAAATAAAATCAATAAACAACTGAATACAGAAACATGGATAATGCAGGTCCATATTAACAGTGTCAAAATAATGATCACTTCTTGTTGTATTTAGCCCTTAGGATAGAGAAGAAACCTATATATAGCACAAAAGCAACCTGTACTTTAATCATCCTTTTCTTGTTTACCAATGTCAAACACTGATCCAGATGGCAGGCAGGAAAGAAAAAAGTTAAAGCTCACACTGCATTTTAAGTGCTGCACACATTTCTGGTCATCATATTGCAGGAAAGATGTGATTGCATTAGAGAGGTTCCAGTGAAGTTTTACCAGGATATTGAGAAGACTGGATTTTTTTTTTGTTAAGAGGTCTGGCTAGGCTAAATTCATTTCCTTTGAACAGAGATTGAGCAAACATTTAATTGAGGTGTGTAAGGATAAGAGAGGCATGAAGAGAATGGTTGGAGGGATTTACTTCCCTAAGCAGTGAAGTCAATAATGAGTAGGCTGAACTTTAAGATAATTGGCAGAAGGATTAGGATGAATTAAGAATGTTTTTTTTACCTTACCTGGTGTGCAAGCTGGAAATTTGGAACTCATTTTCTGAAAAAATGAGGAATTGAGTGGCACAGCATAGAAATAACCCCTTTAGAGCTCTGAAACTGAACCATAAAGTACCCTTTTATACTAATCAAAGTTTAAAGTATATTAATTATCTACTTGGATTGCACTACCTGTATGTATAATCTATATTTTCATTTATAATTATCATTATTATTGTTATGAGCAGAGAGACAACATCTGCCGGAAGTAAATTCCTTGTATGTGCATAGGTACTTGGCGATTAAAGTCTGATTCTGATTCTGATATATAACCTTGAGATTCATCTCCTTACAGGCAGTCACAAAACAAAGAAATCCAATAGAACCCATTAAAACAGAAAACTGTCAATCAGCCAGTGTGTAAAATAAAAGAAGAGATCACGCAAACAATAAGAAGTCAAATAATATTCAGAACTAGAGTTCACGAAAGTGAGTTCACAGCCACAAAGCCAGTCATCACTGCAGCCGTTCCAAGAGCCCGTTAGTTGCAGGCCGCAGCTTCAGTTCAGTACAGAGATGAGTAAACCTTGCCAAGCAGTAAGCTGAACACTCACCCACCACTCGCCTCCAGCCCCAACAACCTAACCTTTTTAGTTTGACCCAGTGCTTAAATCGGGAAAACATCAGCTGGTTCTTCACTCTCAGAGCCAGGCTCTGCAGCTTCAAAATACCTCGATTCAGCGGTTCATGAACCAACTGGCATAGCCCTAATCATTATAGTATAGCAACATTATGACCACTTTGATCACCTTTTATATTGGTTCTAATTACATTCTTTCTGGTAAAATCAGTGAATAACTTATGTGTCTTCCTTGTGAATACTGGTTTTGTGATTCTGTGTGCCTGTAATGCTGCTGCAAATAATATTTTCATTGGGCTTGTGCAGACATTTACGTGTCCAGATGACAATAAATTGGGTTTTGTTTTTAACCTAGGCCATTATGTACATACCCGCAGATGTTCTCTCAAGTGTAAGACAAAAATAGATCTTAAAAATTCAGTCTAATTAAGGAAAAAATATATTTTGGATAAATTAGACCCATATTCAAACTGTTAAACATAGCGATATCAATCATTCTTGTCCTGCATATCCTCCACATCTTTGATTGTTTGCTGCATACAGGGATATTTTCTAATAATGACTATGGATCTGTGCTTCCATTACATGCACCTATTCCCTTGAGTTCCATAATTTGTTCAATTCAAACACTTGGATTTAGGGTAGTCCCTTCAATACTTTGGCTATTAACTTTGATTTATGTCTATGTTTTCCTGACATGAAAAAGAATATGCCTCAGCCTTTTCTGGCAATTATAGATTTGGACTCTGCTCAGAGTGTGATACCCATGAAAGGGTTGGTTATCAGATGATGTCATTCAGATACTTTGGTTTATCGTGTCATGGACTATTAAGTCAAACTTCAGTGTCTGGTCTTTGCCTAAGAGTAAATATTGCAAACAAGGCTAAAATTACAACCTTAGGATGTACAGCTGCAGAAGCCATTCTAACAGCACACAAAATAAGTCATATTGGCATAAGCAATATCTCACCATTGTGAAAGCTAGGCTATAATATTAGCACCAACTGTGATACACGGTGATATCAATCAATCTCTTCCAGCATATCTTTCCAACACCTTCGTAGTGGAGTTCCCAGGATGAGTGCATTGCTCCGTATTCTGCTAAAATGCCATTGGAGTCCTTCATATATTCGGGTCTCTTGACATAATGCATTCTTAACATAAGCAGGTTAACTCTCTTCCCAGCAGAAGTAGTAAGAGCTGTAATTTAAAAAAAAAACGGGTTGATTTCAGCTTCTGTTTTATCCAGTTTCCATCCTGGGAAGGAAATTAAAATTGCCTGAGCTTGTCTTCTCGACTTCATGGGGACTGGCTGATGTACAACAAGAAACTAGCGCCATCTGGTGGCTATTCAAAGTACTGAATAGAGCATCAAGAATATGCAAAACTATTATTGGAATCTACTTCGTGTTTTTAGTTTATTGTTTCTCAGAATACAGTTAACTGTCTTGAACTAAAATTCAAAATGATCACTGTAAATTCCAGTTGATGACATTCTTGACTGTAATGTCCTCTGGAAAGACTCTGAGTGTCCATACCCTGGGCAATATTCTGTAATAAGTTGATTCTCATCGCTTCCCCACTAATATTGAGACATAGGTCAGAAATGCAAGGGAACAATCTCTGCTTCATCAAATTCGTTGCAGCATTGATTCCAAATTAATTCTAGCAAGATCAAATCAATCCACTTCTAAGGGCATCCATTCACCAATTTCAATATCTTTTTGTTCTACTGCTGACACGCTGTGACCACAATGTGCGCTACCTACACAATAATGCATTGCACTAGCGCACTAGTGTTTCTTGCCAGTCTCTCCTAAGTCCATGAACATTGATACCTATAAAGAAATAACATCACCACTATCTCTTCTCCAAATCATTCATTTGACTGATTTGGGCTCTTTCCTGAGTCAACCTCCAAGGGTTCCACTGCTGCCTGCACTACAGAAGTATCTTCAGCACATGCAGTAGGGCAATTCAGTAATGTCACTTATTAAATTCCTAAGGGCAACCAGGGATTGGCAAGAAATGTGGACCCTCCCTTCCAAGTAACTGCTATATCTGGATGAGTATGCTGTACTTGTTACCGACTTATTAAAACCTGTGTGGATGAGTGTGTGCCTTCAAAGACTTGCTGTACATTGCCAAGCCAAAAGCCGTGGATGAACCAGGAATTACATCATCTGCTGAAGGCTAGATCTGTGGCATTCAAGGCTGATGACTCAGATCTGTACCAGAAAACCAGGTATCACTTGCAGAGGGCTATATCAAGGGCAGAGACAATTTTGAACGAGGTTGGAGACGACATCGGATGTACGATAACTCCAGCAGGGTTTGCAAGACATTACTTCCTACAAAGTGAAACACAATAACATGAATGGCAGCAATGCTTCACTACCAGATGAATCCAACGCCTTCTATGCTCACTTTGAAAGGAAGAAGATAAGTTTAGCTGTGAAGATCCCTGCTGCACCCAGTGACCCTGTGATCACTGTCTCAGAGGCCGATGTTAGGCTGTCTTTAAAGAGGGTGAACCCTCACAAGGTGGAAGGCCCTGATGGAGTACCTGGTAAGGCTCTGAAAACTTGCACCAACCAGCTGGCAGGAGTATTCAAGGACATTTTCAACCTTCCACTGCTATGGGCTTCAAAAAGCAGTTCCCACTTGCTTCAAAAAGGCAACAATTATACCAGTGCCTAAGAAGAATAATGTGAGCTGCCTTAATGACTATCGCCCAGTAGCACTCTCATCTACAGTGATAAAATGCTCTGAAAGTTTGGTCATGACTAGACTAGACTGAACTCCTGCCTCAGCAAGGACCTGGACCCATTGCAATTTGCCTATCACCACAATAGGTCAATGGCAGATGCAATCTCAATGGCTCTCCACACGGCTTTAGACCACATGGACAACCCAAACACCTGTGTCAGGATGCTTTTCATCGACTATAGCTCAGCATCATTCCCACAATCCTGATTGAGAAGTTGCAGAACCTGGGCCTCTGTAGCTCCCTCTGCAATTGGATCCTCATCTTCCTAACCGGAAGACCACAATCTGTGCAGATTGGTGATAACATATCCTCCTCACTGATGATCAACACTGGTGCACCTCAAGGATGTGTGCTTAGCCCACTGCTCTACTCTCTATATACACATGACTGTGTGGTTGGCATAGCTCAAATACTATCTATAAATTTACTGATGATACAACCATTGATGGTAAGATCCCAGGTGGAGATGAGAGGGCATACAGGAGCGAGATATACCAACTAGTGGAGAGGTGTCACAGCAACAATCTTGCACTCAATGTCAGTAAGTTGAAGGAGTTGATAATGGACTTCTGGAAGCCTAAGACAAAGGAACATATACCATCCTCACAGAGGGATCAGAAGTGGAGAGAGTGAGCAGTTTCAAGTTCCTGGGTGTCAAGATCTCTGATGACCTGACCTGGTCCTGATATATCAACGCAGCTATAAAGAAGGCAAGACAGTGACTATACTTCATTAGGAGTTTGAAGAGATTTGGTATGTCAATAAAAACTTCTATAGATGTACTGTGGAGGCATTCTGACAGGCTGCATCACTGCCTGGCATGGGGAGGCTACTGCACAGGACCGAAAGAAGTTGCAGAGAATTGTAAATTTAGTCGGCTCCATCTTGGGTACTAGCCAACAAAGTACCCAGGACATTTTCAAGGAGTGGTGTCTCAAGTGGGAGATACAGAAGCCTGAAGGCACACTCAGTCCTTCAGGAACAGTTTCTTTCCCTCTGCCATCTTATTCCTAAATGGACATTGAAGCTGTGAACACTACATTACTTTTTTAATATATATTATTTTTGTTTAATCTAATCAATATACATATATTGTAATTGATTGATTTATTTATTATTACTTTTTCTTCTATACGATGTATTGCATTGAACTGCGGCTGCTGAGTTAACAAATTTCACAACACATGCTGGTGATTCTGATATCTAAAGAAATGAACAGAACGAATTACCACTGTGAGGGGTGCTTATAATGAGGCAAAATGCCTAAGGCAGGGTGGTATTAAATAAAACAGGCCATGTATGGGAATGTTACATGTATGGAAAGCTGAATAAGAGCTTTGTCAGAGATGAAGAGTTTATGAAATTTCTCAAAGGAGGTGAAGGCTTTGCTTCTAGATAAGCTCAGTGTCTTTTATGTGCACTTTGAGAGATTAAAAATGGAGGCAACTTCATAAGTCTCCACAGTGCCTGACAATCCTGTGATTTCAGTCTCTGAGTGCATACTTCGGAGGATGAATCCATCTGTTCTAGATGGCGTACCTGGCCGAGTACTGAAGATCTGAGCTAATCAACTGGCTGAAGTGATTACAGACATCTTCAGCCTCTTGCTTTGGCAGTCAGACATACCTACCTGCTTCAGGAATGCTTCAATTATACCAGTGCCCAAAAAGAATAATCTACCTCAATGACTATCATCCAGTAGCACTGTGATGAAGAGCTTCGAGAAGCTGGTCATGAAGCATATCAAATCTTGTCTGAGGAGAGACCTGGATCTTCTCCAGTTTGTCTACTGTCACAACAGGTCAACAGCAGATGCCATTTCATTGGCCTTTCACTTAGCTCTGGAACAATGAAGGAACAATCTATTCAATGAAGATGCATGCATCACGATGCTCTTTATTGACTACAGCTCAGCATTCAACACTATCATCCCCTTCAAACTCATCACTCCAATTTTAGAGTTTAGTGATGAGTTTGAAGGGGATGATAGTGTTGAATGCTGAGCTGTAGTCAATAAAGAGCATCGTGATGCATGCATCTTCATTGAATAGATTGTTCCTTCATTGTTGGAGGAACAACACCTTATATACTGGCTGGGTAGCCTCCAACCTGATGGCATGAACATTGACTTCTCTAACTTCCGTTAATGCCCCTCCTCCCCTTCTTACCCCATCCCTGACATATTTAGTTCTTTGCCTGTTCTCCATCTCCCTCTGGTGCTTCCCCCCCCCCCCCTTTCTTTCTCCCGAGGCTTCCCGTCCCATGATCCTTTCCCTTCTCCAGCTCTGTATCACTTTTGCCAATCACCTTTCCAGCTCTTAGCTTCATCCCACCCCCTCCGGTCTTCTCCTATCATTTCGCATTTCCCCCTCCCCCTACTACTTTCAAATCTCTTACTATATCTTTCCTTTCAGTTAGTCCTGACGAAGGGTCTCGGCCCAAAATGTCAACAGTGCTTCTCCTTATAGATGCTGCCTGGACCAGCATTTTGTGTGTGTTGTTGTTTGAATTTCCAGCATCTGCAGATTTCCTCGTGATTGCAGCACCTCTGCTTCCTTAGAAGTTTGCGTAGGTTCAGCATGTCACCAAAAACTTTGACAGCTTCTATGGATACACAGTGAAGGTTACCCCTACTTGGTTGCACATGACTTGTAATAGAAACACCAAAGCCCAAGAACAGAAAATCCTACAGAAAGAAGTGGATGCAGCCCAGTCCATTACAGGCAAAATTCTCCTCACCATTGAGCATATCTACAAGCAGCACTGCCACAAGAAAGCAACATCCACAATGAAGGACTCCACCATCCAGGTCATGTTCACTTCTTGCTATTACTATCAGGCAGGAGGCACAGAAGCCTTAGGTCCCATATCACAAGTTCTAGAACAGTTATAATCTACCAAACATAAGGGTCCTGAACTGGTGTGAATAACTTCACTCACCACAGCTCTGAACTGGTCCTACAACCTACAAACTCACTTGCAAGGACTATTTATAACTCATGCTCTTAGTGTTATTTTATTTTTTTATTTGCACAATTTGGCTTTTTCTGCGTGTTGGTTGTTTGTCAGTCTTTGATAATATATAGCTTTTCATAAATTTTATTGTATTTCTTTAGTAAACCTGTAAATGCCTGCAAAAAAACTGATCTCAAGGCAGGATACATTAACATATCCGTACTTTGTAAATAAATTTTACTTCGAGTTTAACTTTGACTTTAAGATTTAAGGAGAAAATTCCAGATCTTGCAGTGAAGGCACAGCCATCAATGATGTAGAAATTAAATTCAGGACTGCAGTAAAAACTGAGAGTAAGAGAGTAAGTAATCTTGAAAACGCTTTGTGACTAGAGGGAAACAGAGATAGGGAAATTGTTATAACATGCACAAGATGCTGAAGGAACTCAGCATGTCAGGGAGCATCTATGGGGGGGGAATAAACAGTCAACATTTTGGGCTGAGTCTTGACTGAATTCGCAGAATCTCTTGAGTAGCAAAATTGGTAAACTGGATTCTTATTGTCACTTGTATCAAGGTAGAGCGAAAAAAACTCTCCTTGCTTATCATTGATACAAATCATCTCATTTTAACAGCGTATTGAGCTAGAACAAAGCAAACCAGTAAAAGAATGAAGAATAAAGTCTTAGTTACAGAGAAAGTACTGTGTAGGTAGACAATAGCATGCAAGATCATAGTCAGATAGATTATGAAGTCAAGAGGCCATCTTATCATACTAGGGGTCTGTTCAGCAATTTTATAACAGCAGGATCGAAGCCGTCCTTGAGACTGTTGCTACTTGCTTTCAGGCTTTTGTATCTTCTGTCTGATGGGAGGGTCTGAAGAGAGAATTTCCAGCATGGGTGGAGTCTTTGATTACTTTACAGAAGCAAAATTAGTGTACATAGTCCATGATCAAGAGACTGGTCTCCACAATGTGCTGAGCTGTGTCCACATCTGTCTGTAGTTTCTTGCACTTTTGGGCAGAGTAGCTGCCATTACCATGATGCAGCCGGATAGGATGCTTTCTATTGTGCATCCGTAAAAATTGGTGAGGGTACGGATCTGGAAGATCTGGTGAGGGTATCTGATCTGGATGAAGCGACAAGCATATGGTTTACCTCACAAGGTGGTTGATGAATTGTAATATGAGTGTATTCTGGATCATCTGACATGTTGTGGATGTGCGTGGGCCTTCGTCTTGAAGTAGTGCGGGGGTATGGCTGTGAAATGTCCGTACTTGTATTTGTGAAGTGTTGTATTGTAAATACAATAGCTGCCATGGTATGTTCGGGGAAGGCAGGTGAGGGGAGGTTTGTTTAGGGGTAAGATATAAAAGCAAAATGGAGGAAAAGGTAATCCATTATGTATTCTGTATTGTGTCATTCCTTCAATAAAAATATATTTTAAAAATTAGTGAAGGTCAAAGAGGATGTGCCAGATTTATTCAGCCTCCTGAGGAAGTAGAGGTATTGGTGAGCTTTCTTGGTCATTGCATGTGTGGTTGACCACGACAGGCTATAGGTGATGTTCACTCCTAGAAACCTGAGGCTCACAACCCTCTCAGCTTCAACACTGTTGATATAAACAGGAATGCGTACACTGTCTCCTTTCTGAAGACGATGACTGGCACTTCTGTTTTGCTGACTTTGTGGGAAATATTGATGTCATGACACCATGTCACTTTGGTCTGTATCTCCTTTTTATACTCCAACTCATCATTGATGGGTTAGTAGGTTATTGACTTCATTAGGACTAGTGTGGATGAGTGTGTGCCTTAGAGAACATACCCGACATCCCAAGCCAAAAACTGTGAATGAACCAGGAGATTCATAGTCTGCCGAGAGCCTGATCTGTGGCATTCAAGACCGATGATCCGGAAATATACAAGGAGTCCAGGTACAACCTATGGAATGCTACTTCAAGGGCAAAAAAAACCCATTCCAATTAAGATTATAGACAAACTTGAATGTACATTAGCTCTGGCAAGATTTGTAGGCCATTACTTCTTAAAAAGTGAAACCTAACATCACAAATGGCTGTAATGCTTCACTCCAGATGAGCTCAATGCCTTTTATGCACGTGTCACAACCACGGACTTGGCCGCGCAGCAGATTTGGCAATTGCGCTCGTGGATGTGCATGTTTATTATTTAGCTCCCTTCTTTTTGTTGTAGCACTTGTCAAAACTTGAGCGAAGCACAGCAATGTTACGTTGCTTGCTTGCATTCGGCTTTGCCTGAGAAAGTGGACTATCGAGTCGAATGATGCTGAGGACTAGCAATATTCGTCTTATATTCAGATGCTGCAGTGTTGGCATCTAGTCTTCTGTTTGAGAATTTTAGTTAAACCTGTTTGGTCTGGTGTTTAATGTTTTATTTTCCCTTAAAATACTGATTGCATTACAGCCTGTGAACCATCGACCCATTTCAGTGTCTATCTCTCTCCACACTTGGGCCATATCTGAATGTGCAACAGCAAGTCTCAACCACACAAAGATGGACCCAGCAGAGAAAGAACAGCTGATCTTGGCTCTGAGATTCATTGGTCAGGTAGGGGACAAGCTATAGGCAACTGAATCTGATCTGGCTGAAGCTACTGAAGCAATGAGGCAGATAATCTTGTGCACACTAGTCCAGTCTCATCTAGAGGAACAGATATCATTCCCTCAGCAACTGTTCAGCAGCTCCATTCAGCCTGTTCAATGCCTTATGGGAGCAAGGATGCCCGACATCCCAGGTGTTCCAGCATTTAGTTCCAGAGTTAAAGAGCGTTTTGGACCTTCCAGTACAGGGTCCTGACCAATGATTCCTGGACCTGCGCCAAGCAGAGGGTTGGTGAGAACCTATGCAGTTGAATTCCGCACGCTTGCAGTAGAGATGGGATGGAATGAGAGATCTCTCATCACTGCCTTCCAGCACGGACTGAATGCTGGGGTCAGGTACAAGATCATTGTCTATGATGAGCAGGATAGTCTGGATGATTGGTCTCTCAAAGCACTGCAAGAGTGGGGACTGGCATGTCTGTCTAACTGTCTGGGTCCAGCTCAAGCTCTGTTCCATGAATCCTCTCCTATGTCAGCGAAGGATGTGGACCTGTCTGGGATTCTGACTGAATATGCTGATCTCCTTGAGGTTTTCTGTAAAATAAAGGCCATCTCCCTGCCAGTACTCCGGCCATACGACTGCACCAAAGACCTCCTAACTGGCACAGGTCCTCCTGCAATCAAATTTTCCAAAACTTATCTGTGCAGTGCTTACAACTGGCTCATATGGGTGTTGGAAGATGGCTTTCAACACCTCTAATGGCCACTATGAGTACCTTGTGATGCCCTTCGGCCTCATAAATGCCCCTGCTGTTTTCCGGGCCTTAATTAATGATATGCTCAGGGAAATGTTGAACCTGTTTCTTTTGTGTATTTAGATGACATTCTTTTCTATTCCCGCTCTCACCAGGAATACATCCAGCATGTCCGGAGGGTTACCAGACGGTTCCTTGAAAATAACCTGTACACTAAGACTGAGAAATGCAAGTCCCATAAAGGTCTGGTGTTGTTTTTGGGCTATATACTTGCCCCATGCAGTGTTCAAATGGACCCTAGTAAAATTTAGGCAGATAGAGAGTGGTCCAAGCCATTTACAGTGTTACGTACCCGTGACACGTGACAGTGGTACCCTTGTCACGTAACTGGGGTTGAAGTTATACTGGACTTGAGGTAATGGTCTTGTGATGGTGGAGTGACGTCATTTTCCCACCAGTAGAGGTCATGTGACAGGTTTTTTTTTACAGGTTATAAAAGGAAGACCCACCCTGTGAGGTGGGGCAGTTCGTGGCTAGATTTGCCAAGCTGACTTCATGCACTGTGTGATTTAATGTGATGACGCAGTTTAGTTGAAAAATGAAGTTTTATATAATGCCTAAAGTTTAAAAGGTCATTGCCAACAGTTTCTTTGCTGGTGGAGAGTGAAGATAAGAATTTGGAAGATAAAGATCGAGGACCATCGATTTTCGACGGTGGATTGGTTTCGACCTTATTTGATCCTCATTCGGAAGGATTTCGTTGACTGTTCTCGTGTTAATCTCCGCTGGGATAGCGGGAGATTGAGAATAGTGTGGAAGGAAGGTCAGTGCCTTTAAGCCGTTATATTTCATAAAATTCTTCGTGGGAAAGTTCGATGCTGAGGATCGAAGGACAACGACGTGGAAGAGAATTTAAATCGCCTTTAAAAAGTCTCTCCTTTTAAATGGACTGTGAGCTTTTGAACTTTCGGCATACCGCTTTAAAGAACTGTGTTTTTTTCAATACCGCTTTAAGAACTATTTGAATTGCAACGCTATTAAGAACTGTGAATCTGCCGCACAGCAGCTGAATTCCGGTTAAGCTAGTGTTTGTTTACTTTTGGGGGGTTTGTTTTCAGTGTTTAATAAACGTGTTATTTGTTATAAAAACCCTTGCCTAACTCATATATATTTATTTTTGCCTGAATACGTAACAACAGTCAAACAGGTACGGCACTTCATGGGGTTTGCAAATTTTTATCACTGTGTCATCCAGAATTTTGGCTGAATCACGGCTCCCATAAATGCACTCAACTGGGAGAACCTCTGCATGATTCCATTGGACAGACAATGCCGACCAAGCATTTTTGGAGTTAAAGTAACGTTTCACCACTGCCCCCATGCTGAAACACCCCAGACCCATCATAGCCATTCATAGTCGAGGTGGGTGCATCCAATGCCCTCTCTCAGAGCTCTTCTGCAGATAGCTGGCTACACCCTTGTGCCTTTCTTTCCTGTCACTCGAATCCAGCTGAGAGTAATTATGATGCTGGGAACCAGGAAAATCTGGCTGTCAAAGAGGCCCTGGAGGAACGACAACATTGGCTGGAGGGGGCAAAGCATCCTTTTTTGGTTTGGACCGATCACAAGAACCTCTCCTACATTCAGGACATAAGGAGACTCCACACCCATCCAGCACGGTGGGGTCTCTTCTTCACCCAGTTAAATTTCATCTTCAGCTGTCGTCCAAGAATACCAAGGCTGGCGCTCTCTTCTAGTAGTTGATTAAGAGACAATTTCAGTGGCTATCTATGTCCCACGATGTCCACGACTTTGTATCTGCCTGTTCCACCTGTGCTCAGAACAAAACATAATGCCAGTGTCCTGTAGGTCTGCTATGTCCACTGCTTCTGCCACACCACCCCTGGTCTCACCTCTCAGTGGAGTTCATCACTGGACTGCCCCTGTCTAATGGAAACACCAGCATTTTGGTTGTTGTGAATCAATTCTCCAAGGCTGCCCACTTCATTGCCCTCCCCAAGCTCCCATTGGCTCGTGAGACTGCCACACTCATGGTGCAACATTTATTCAGGCTCCATGGCTTTTCTCAAGACAGAGTGCCTGATTGTGGACCACAGTTCACTTCCCGCTTTTGGAAGGCTTTCTTCTCTCTTGTAGGAGCCACGGCCAGCCCCTCGTCGGGCCACCCCAATCCAATGGCCAGCCTGAGAGAATGAACCAGGAGTTGCAGACAACCCTGCACTGTCTTGCCTCTTCCAACCCCGCATCCTGATGTTCCCAATTGGTTTGGGCAGAGATTGCCCACAATAACTTTCAGTCCTCCTCCATGGGTATGTCTCCCTTTGAATGCCAGGAGGGATTCCAGCCCCCACTCTTCCCTGATCAGGGATTGATGTAGGAGTTCCTGCTGCTGATCAGCTGATCCAGCACAACAAGCACATCTGGACATGAACCAAGGTTTCTCTGCTGCGCGCCCAGAAACAAAATGCCCGACAGGCTGATTTGCTCTGCGAGCAGGTGAGGCCTTTCAAGCCAGGAGAGGAGGTCTGGTTGGCATCAAGGGATCTTCCCCCGAAAGTCGAGAGCTGCAAACTGGCTCTGCGCTGTGTGGGACCATCGTAGTGGAAAAGGCTGTCAACAAGGTCTCGTTTCAAGCTGGTTACTATGCCCCAGTCACCCCACCTCCCCCTCCTCCCCATTTGGTAGGTGGTTCACTGGTCTATATTGAGCAGTGCCTCCTGGCATCTTGACAGGCAGGTGGTAAGTTCCAGTACCTTGTGGATTGGGAAGGGTATGATCCTGAAGAATGTTCTTGGATCCCAGCAAAGGACATCTTGAATGTCCCTTATCTGGGACTTCCAGCAGCCACAGGTCTGTGGCGCCTTTAGGAGCTATGCCTAGGGAAGGGGCTTCTTTCACAACCACAGACTCAGCTGTGCAGCAGGTTTGGCAAATGCACTCATGAATATGCACATGTCAGCTAATTATTATTTCATTGTGATGGTATTTAACTCCATTCTTTATTTTGTAGTGCTTGTCAAGCTTGAGCAGAGCACAACAAAGTTACGCTGCCTGCTTGCATTCGGCCTTGTCTGAGAAAGTGGACTGTTGAGTCATCTGACGCTGAAGACTAGTGGTATTAATTTTATATTTAGATATTCCCTTTCAGCCACAGTGTTGGCATCTAGCTTTCCATTTGAGAAGTTTAATTAATGGCCTTGTTTGGCCTAGTGTTTAGTGTTTTCTTTTCCCTTAAAATACTGTTTGCAATAAAATCTGGGAACTATTGACCAACTTAATTGTCGCTCTCTCTCTGCACTTGGGCCATATCTGAGCATACAACAGCATGGTTTGAAAGGGAGAATAAACCTACAACTGTGTGAATCCCTGCAGCATCTGGTAACCCTGTGATCTTTGTTTCAGAGGCCAACGTCAGAACATTTTTCAAGAAGATGAACCCTCACAAGGTGACAGGACTGATGGTAGGTCTCTGAAAACCTGTGCCAACCAACTGATGGGAGTGTTCAAGACATCTCCAATCTCTCACTGCTGCAGTGGGAGATTCCACCTGCTTCAAAAGTTCGACAATCGTGCTAGTGCCCAAGTACAGCAAGGGCAGGGTAAGTTACCTCAATGACTATCACCCAGTGGTACTGATATTTATTGTGATGAAGTGTTTTGAGAGGTTGGTCATGGCTAGTGTTACGAATGAGGAGCAACTCTGATGGGCAGAAGGGTACAGAATCGCCAAAGGCCCCCCCCCCTTTTTGGAGAATTGCAAATCGCTACTATTCCGATGCTGTTATCAAAAGAAATGAGAGAGATAAACAGCTCATACAAATTTATGAGAGAGGGGCACAGCACAGGTTGGAATGTCTCCTATTGACAAAGAGAGAGATTACTGCTATTGTCTCTTGGAGAAGGAATCGTGTATTGAGTACTGTTCTATTCATTGAAACCCCTCAGGGGGCAACCAGAGTGGTCTGGTTGAGAGATTACATCATCCCAACTTGATTGACATCTGAGACCCCGTGAGTGGGGATAAAAGTAAGGTCTGGGGAAACACCCCTCAGACGCACCAGAAGAGACGCTACGAGACTGGTGGGGGCTTGTGTGTGTGTCCGCCCTTGCCTGGGTGACGAGTCCTCCATGGAATGGTCTAGCTAAAGGACGGAGACGGATCAAGATCATAAAAGGAAAGTCGGCAAGTTACTCTCTCTCTCTCTCTCTCTCCAACAATTGCAACACAGTGAACAACAACTACTGCAACCTGTATGAACTGAACTGAACTTTATATTTCCATCGGACAATTCATTATCCCCTAGACAACGATAGAGCTTATTTCTTATTGATGATTATTATACCTGCAATTTTAGGTTTAGTATTGATGATGTATATTATCTGTATATTTGCATTGATATTATTTTTGTGTATTTTTACTAATAAATACTGTTAAAAATAGTATCATCAGACTTCAACGGATACTCCTATCTTTGCTGGTAAGACACCCAGTTACGGGGTTTGTAACAACTTGGGGCCTCGTCTCGAGTTTTGATACCAAATTGGAGGGCCAGTAAATCGGGCTTTTAAATCCAGACTTGGATCTGGTTGCACGGGTAACCAGATGGGAAACCAGCAAAGATGGATGTAGACGAATTTACACAAAACCTGACTTTGAAGGCGCTAGAGGAAGCCACAAAGATGGACTTGGTAAATATTGCGAAAGGACTAAATCTCGCAGAGGTGAGGTTGTCATTGAAAAAGTGGGAGATGCGGAGGGCCATAACTCAGTATTATATTGAGACGAATGTGTTTTCGGCTGAGGTATTGGACAATATCCCTGAAAAGGTACCAGCTATTGGGATGGCTCAGTTAGAGTTGGAGAAATTGAGGCTGGACGCGGAACAGAGGAAAAGGGAGTATGAGCTCCAGCTAAAGGAGTTAGAGGTGAAAAGGGAGTATGAGCTCCAGCTAAAGGAGTTAGAGGTGAAAAGGGAGTATGAGCTCCAGCTAAAGGAGTTAGAGGTGAAAAGGGAGTATGAGCTCCAGCTAAAGGAGTTAGAGGTGAAAAGGGAGTATGAGCTCCAGCTAAAGGAGTTAGAGGTGAAAAGGGAGTATGAGCTCCAGCTAAAGGAGTTAGAGCTGAAAAGGGAGAAGGAAAGAGCTGAAAAGCAGAGGGAGCATGAAATTAGGTTAAAAGAGCTGGAAGCAGCTGAAAAGGAGAAGGAAAGAGCTGAAAAGCAGAGGGAGCATGAACATAGGTTAAAACAGCTGGAAGCAGAGGAAAGGGAGAATGAAAGAACTGAAAGGGAGAAGGAGAAACAGAGGCAGCATGAGCTGGACATGGAGAAGTTAAGGTAAGAGTGAAGAGCTCAAGGGGCAGACCGAGAGGAGAGGTTTAATGTTAGTAGGGAGTTTAGGTTAGTACCTCCGTTCGAGGAGACGGATGTTGATAGTTATTTCTTGCATTTTGAAAAGGTGGCAGTGAATCAGAAGTGGCCCAGAGATCAGTGGGTGGCGTTGTTACAAAGTGTGTTAAAAGGGAAGGCACAACGGGCATATGCGGTGTTGTCTGTGGAGGAGGAGGAGTATGAGAATTACGAGGAAGTAAAACAGGCCATTCTTCGGGCCTACGAATTGGTACCTGAGGCCTATAGACAAAAGTTCAGAGATTTAAAGAAAGTGTGGAATCAGACGTATGCAGAGTTTGCCTATGAGAAGGGTGTGCTGTTGGATCACTGGTGTGCGGCAGAAAGGGTGGAAGAGGATTTTCGGCGTTTCAGGGAGTTAATTCTGATTGAGGAATTTAAAGGTTGTGTTTCGGATGATATCCGGATGTATTTGAACGAGAAGCCAAATAAGTCCATATCCGAATTTGCCAGGTTCGCAGGTGAATATGCCCTAACCCACAAGACAAAGTTTTCCTCGACTAAGAGTTACCAGAAAGACTGTAGGAACGGTAGAGAAAGCCCGCCGGCTGAGGCAGAAATTCAGCCGGGAGCTAGTGGTAAAAGTAAGGAGGAAGAAAGGCAAGATGGCAGGAGGGTTCCTGGCTTGACCTGTTTTAATTGTGGAAAGGTGGGTCATATTGTATCTAAGTGCTTTGCTCCGAGGAAGGAGACAGGAAAAGGGAAAGCAGCAGTCCCTACAGGATGTATTGTGTCGATCAGCAAATCGACGAGAAAGCCCCAGGTAGATAGAATACGAGAGGGGTGTGAGAAATTTATTTCAGAAGGGGCTGTGTCTGTGAAAGAGGGAGAAACACCAGTTCCAGTGCAGATCTGGAGAGATACTGGAGCTGAGCAGTCATTGATCCTCGGTAAGGTACTAGATTTTGGTCCTGAGAAAGGAGAGGTAGTTTTGAGAGGCATAGGAAAAGGGACAGAAACTGTACCTTTGCATAGGATCATTATAAATTGTGATCTGGTATCTGGACCAGTTGAAATAGGGGTGCGATCAGAATTCCCGAGAGAAGGCGTGGACGTCCTTCTTGGTAATGATTTAGCAGGTGGTGACGTGTGCTCAGCAATGAAGCTGACGAGCAAGCCTGTAAGTGTTGAGGTCCCGCCCCTAGATTCCAACATCTATCCCGCATGCGCGATCACTCGCAGCATGTTGAGAAAGGCAGCTGAGAAAGAGACCAGTTTAAATCAGTCCAGTATCGATTTGGCTGAGACGTTTTTACCGACCCTGTACCAAGAGGGGTTAGAGGGTGGTAAAATGGAGAATAGGGAGGTGAAGGAGAGTAAAGGAGAGGAGGTAGACCTACCCTTAGCCAGGAGGAAATTTATAGAGGCACGGAGTGAAAATGAGAAACAGATAAGGCTGTTAGAAGGTCCAGGGTTGGACATGGATGATCTGTCGGGCTTGACAGAACTGTTTGAAGAAGTTGAAGAATTTAAAGGTGTTCCCAATAATGAAATAAGGGCAGTCCTAGATGAAAAGGATGCCATTACCTTAAAGGAGTCTGCTGGGTTAGCAGATGAGGTTGTTTTAACCCACAGGGTTGAGTTTACTCTGGAAGGGAGTTGCCCAGAGAGTAACTGGGAGGATCAGGGGAACTTAGAATTTGAAAAGGGGATGGGTATTGAAAGCCTGGAAGAGGCAGATGTCCCGTTTGAGTGTGTTCAAGATGTGGATACACGTGGTACTGAACCTAGTAATGAAACTCAGGAAAAGTCTGAGGTATCTGATTTGGTTGAAAAGGAACGCAGTCCTTTTGGGTCAGATGGACTTGGTTCAGTGAAGAAAGGGTTAACCTTGGTACTAGTGGGAAGTGAGAATTCCCAGTTGTTTGTGCTCGAAGGTGTGTTAAAAGTTAGTGAGGAGATAAAAGTTGGTGATGTGGATATTATTATTGAAGGAGAAGGGAAAAGTGTAGTTCCTAAATTGAATGAAGAAAATTTAAAGTCTGGATTGGTGTCAGAAGCAGTAACCAGGCTGAAGGAACAATGGCTTGTTAACAAGGTGCCTGCGAATCAATTACAGTTTGATTTGGAATGTAAAGGTACCCCACTCGCTAATGTTATTCAAGGGTGTGCTGTGAAGAGGCAGAATTTGAAATGTTGTTTGGACAAAGAGGGATCGCTTGCAGATATTAAACTGAAAACTAATAGAATGAAGGGTCCTGAAGATAAAACTAACGACTTGCTTAAAAATAAAGAATTGTGTGGAAGTTCAGAAGATGGGCTAAGTTTGGAAAACATTGTTGATAAAATAACTCCTATGAAAGGAGCATGCAAAAGCCTATTCCACACTGGTGAGCAAGCTAACCACGTGAGCGTTAAGTGGAAAAGGGGTGAAGGTTGACAAAATGCCACTTTAAATAACAGAATCTGGTTTTGAGGGATTTCGACAAAGCATGTAAATAATAAAGACAACCCCATGGAAGATTGACTGTTAAGTTTGAAAGTAAAATAAAGATTAGTATTTGCATAAACTTTTGTAATATACACATAAGCTAAGATCACAACTCTTCAGTTTTGTTTTGCTGAAGAAAAGGAATAAAAAAATAAATGGTTATTAAATTGGAGTCTGATGCTACAGCAATTTTATGAGGTACAAGATATTAAGATATTAAAGGAAGGGACAATGTAACCGCTAAATGTTTAGATGCTAAATTGAATGTATAACTGTATTACTCTGTAGTGAAAAAAACTCTTTTGTATTGTGTTAGATTCTGAAATTCTGTAAGGCTCTGTAGTAGTTAATTTTTCCCTGTGGTAAAAATTCTTAGAAGGATGGGGGTGTTACGAATGAGGAGTAACTCTGATGGGCAGAAGGGTACAGAATCGCCAATGCCCCCCCCCCTTTGGAGAATCGCAAATCGCTACTATTCCGATGCTGTTATCAAAGGAAATGAGAGAGATAAACAGCTCATACAAATTTATGAGTGAGGGGCACAGCACAGGTTGGAATGTCTCCTATTGACAAAGAGAGAGATTACTGCTATTGTCTCTTGGAGAAGGAATCGTGTATTGAGTACTGTTCTATTCATTGAAACCCCTCAGGGGGCAACCAGAGTGGTCTGGTTGAGGGATTACATCATCCCAACCTGATTGACATCTGAGACCCTGTGAGTGGGGATAAAAGTAGGGTCTGGGGAACACCCCTCAGACGCACCAGGAGAGACGCTACGAGACCGGTGGGGGCTTGTGTGTGTGTCCGCCCTTGCCTGGGTGACGAGTCCTCCATGGAACGGTCTAGCTAAAGGACGGAGACGGATCAAGATCATAAAAGGAAAGTCGGCAAGTTACTCTCTCTCTCTCTCTCTCTCTCTCTCTCTCTCTCTCCAACAATTGCAACACAGTGAACAACAACTACTGCAGCCTGTATGAACTGAACTGAACTTTACATTTCCATCGGACAATTCATTATCCCCTAGACAACGATAGAGCCTGTTTCTTATTGATGATTATTATACCCGCACTTTTAGGTTTAGTATTGATGATGTATATATCTGTATATTTGCATTGATATTATTTTGTGTATTTTTACTAATAAATACTGTTAAAATAGTATCATCAGTCTTCAACGGATACTCCTATCTTTGCTGGTAAGACACCCAGTTACGGGGTTCGTAACACTAGAATCAACTCCTGCCTCGGCAAGGACCTGGGCCCACTGCCATTTGCCTCTTGCTACAATATGTCTACAGCAAAATGCAATCTCAGTAGATTTCCATTTGGCCTTGGCTCACTTGGACAATCACAATACCTACTGCATGTCAGGCTGCTGTTTATTGACTACAGTTCAGTGTTCAACACAACCATACCTTCAGTTCTAATCTACAAGCTCCAAAACCTGAACCTCTGTACCTGCATCTGCAACTAAATCCTCGACTTTCTCTCCAGGAGACCACAGTTTGTGCAGATCAGATGCAATCTATAAATTTGCTGATGACACATCTATTGTTGGCAGAATTTCAGATGGTGATGAGGAAGCATACAGAAGCAAGGTAGATCAGCAGGTTGAATGGTATCTTAGCAACAGCCTTGTACTCAATGTCAGTAAGGCCAAAGAATTGATTGTGGACTTCAGAAAGGGTAAGACAATGGAACACACACCAGTTCTTACTAGCGGATCTGTAGTGAAAAAGATAAGCAGTTTCAAGTTCCTGTATGGCAACATCTCTGAGGATCTATGCTGCACCCAATATATTGATGCAATTACGAAGGAAGCATCACAGCGACTATATTTCTTTAGGAGTTTCAGGAGAATTGGTATGTAACCAAAGACACTTACTAATTTCTACAGACATCCTGTGGAGTGCATTCTAACTGGGTGCAGCACCATCTGCTATGAAGAGGCCACTGCACAGAATTGGAAACATTTGTAAACTCAGCCAGCTCTATCATGGGCACTAGCCTGTCCAGCATCAAGGACACCTTCTCAAGGTGATGCCTCAAAAAGGCAGCATCCCTCATTAAGGACTCCCGTCACCCGGGGCAAACCCTCTTCTCATTGTTATCATCAAGGAAGAGGTACAGAAGCCTGAAGGCACACACTTAGTCTTTCAGGAACAGTTGCTTTCCCTTCCCCATCATATTTCTGAATGTACATTGAACCCCTGAACACTACCTCAGTATTTTTCCTTTATTTCTGTACTACTTATTTAATTTAATTATATATACTTGTTGTAATTTATAGTTTTTATTATTATATATTGCAATGTACTGCTGCCACAAAATAACAAATTTCATTATATATACAGTAATATTCAACCTGATTTGGATTCTGGATACCTGGTGATACCTTTCGGATTTTCCAACAGTCCAGTCATTTTCCAAGCCTTCATTAATGGGATACTCTGAGACACGTTACACAGTTATGTCTTCATCTACCTTGATGACATTCTCATCTTCTCTAAGGACACCCAAGACCATGTCTATCACATCCATTCAGTCCTTCAGTGTTTCCTCAAAAATAACTGTACTGCAAGTTAGAGAAAATGCTGGTTCCACACCACAGTCATTTCCTTCCTGGGTTACTTCCTTTCATCCCAAAGCATAACCCTGGACCCAGAGAAAGTGCACATCATTGTGAAATGGCCTTGTCCATGCTCCGCTCATACAGCCACAGCACTTCTTGGGATCTTCTGATTCCTACCGCTGTTTCATACAGCCAAATTGCTGCTCTTCTCACCTCCCTTACCATGTCACCCACCTCACAGATAACCTGATCTGCTACCTTGGACCACACTTCTGAGCAGCTCACCAGATGCTTCCCCACCACTCCCATTTCTTGGCCATTTGAACACTCTTCTGTGGTACAGATGGACGCTTCTGACATGGGCACCAGGGCTATCCTCTCCCAATGAGGATTGGATGGGAAGACACTTTTGTTGCTTTTTTTCGGGTAAGTTCAACTTTACACAGTGCTGTTATGGAGGAGACAGGGAGCTACTCGCTATTAAACGTGCTTTGAGGAATGGACGCATTGACTATTGGGAAACACTTAGCTCACCCTATTGTGTAGTCATGTATATTTTGATCCTTCTGGGATGCTGCCAAGCTTCCCTGTGTGTTATGTACTGGATGTAATGTGAGAGGTCATTCTGGGTACATGATTCACAAGCTAAATATACAGCTGTATGTTTGTTTTTGATCCCTGTCTCTCATGTCTGTTATTCACAGCCACTCAGCTTCCCAGTACCACAAACATAACAACTGGCGACAAGGTGACAAGTCCTCACACAATATTTATTGTTTTGTTCCCTATTGTGCAATGCTGGCTGGGTTCTGACTGTGTTGTGTCTGGGTGAGAGTAAGGAAACCGGGTGTAAGCAGCATAGTGAGAGGAGAATCCAAGGGCAGAGAATGAAAACAGGACAATTAAATAAAATGATAAGAGAGGGAGACAGAGACAGATAAGACTGGTTAACTTTTCATTGTTTGGGAGTATGGTACAGTATGGCAAAATGACAACAATGAAGTTTATATACTGAAAGATTTGAATATTTTGCAAATCAAATTTCAGATGATTCTCTTACTTCAACACTTCTGTCTGTGATAGGTGCAAAAATATTTAATTTATTACACAACCTAGAGCAATCTGCTAAGCCTGGCAATAAGCCTCATGAGGACGTACAGTAGTTAAAGGCTAAAAGGACCACTCTTCACCTAAACATTTGATTATTGTTGAGAGGTTTAGATTTCAAAAAAGAAATCATGAGGAAGCCGAGTCCATTTCACAGTTTGTGTCGATGCTGAATGACATGTTACATGATAAACTCATATGTGGTATGTGTAATGAGGCAATTCAGAAACGTTTGATTACAAAAGATAGACTAACATCACAGAGGCAAGTGAGATGAGTACATCTATGGAGATGGCAGCCAAAGAAGCACAGCTATTAGGCACATCTTTCCAAATTCATAAAGTTTCTACTGACTTTAGGAATAAGACACCTATTGGCAATCAATGTTACCGTTGTGATAAAACTGAACACATAGCAAAAGAATGCTGGTATAACGATTTAGATTGCCTAAGATGTAGTAAAAAGAGATGTATCAAATGTGCCTGTAAAAGTAAAAATATATGGTCAACCAAGAACACTGAAATAAAGAAAAATGTCTTTGGAAAAAACAAAAGTTGGAACAAGATAGAGCATATTGGGGATGGGCTGAGTGACTCTCAGTCTGTAGTTAAAGAAGCTTTGCATGTTTTATCTGCTTCAGGGCACAAAGATAGCTACTGGGTGATCCCACAATTGGATGGGGCCATAGTCAGGATACGGGTGGACACCAGTGCTGAAGTATTGTCAGTATCAGAGACAGTTTACAAGGAGGTGACCTTTTTGCAAGATTGACCGGAGGACAGATATTTAGCAAGACTGACTTGTGTCAAGATTACTTGCAGATGCACATGGAGCCAGAGTCACAGGAACTGTTGACCATAGTAACTCACAAAGCAATGTTCAGATACCGAAGGCTCCTGTTTGGCATCTCCTCGTCTCCTGCAGGTTTTCAGTGAGCAATTGACCAGATCCTGACTGGGTTGATGGGGTGCAATACTATTCTGATGACTCACTCATTACTGAGAAAACTGAGCATGGCCACCTACAAAGCTTAGATGCTACACCACAAAAATTCAAGAAATATGGGCAAAGGATCCAGAAGAACATGCTTGAGTTCTTTTGACCTTCCATTGGGTTATGTGATCGACAATTCAGGGCTTCGCAAGGCACCATCAAAGTTGAAGACAATTGTAGAGTCTCCACCACCAGAGAATATAAGTCAACTAAGATCTTCTTTAGGACTGCTAACATACCACGCAAAGTTAGTTCCTGACCTAGCTAGCACTCTGAATGCACTTGATGAGCTTTTAAATAAATCATCTGGCAGTGGACAGATTGCTGTGAAGAGGCTTTTTAAAAGGCCAAAGCAGCTCTGCCGCAATCTGAAGCACTCACAGAGTTCAGCCATTCATTGCCCATATAGCTGGCCTGTGAAACATCACCCTATGGTCTGGGGGCAGTGTGCCATTGGGTGAAGAGCGTCCAATACCTTTTGCATCAAAGTCATTAAGCAAGGCAGAAAGCCAGTAAGCCCAGATCGAGTGTGAAGCACTTGTAATTGGAGTCAAATTCCATCAAACCTGAATGGACATTGAAGCTCTGGACACTACCTCACTTTTTTAATATACAGTATTTCTGTTTTTGCACATTTTTAATAATCTATTCAATATGTGTAATTTACTTGTTTATTTATTATTATGTTTTACTTTATTTATTATTACTTTTTTTCTTTCTCTGCTAGATTATGTATTGCATTGAACTGCTGCTGCTAAGGTAACAAATTTCACATCACATGGTGGTGATAATAAACCTGATTCTGATTCTTTGGTCAACGATTTACACTACTGACAGATCATTGCCCCTTGATGTCAATTTCTAGTCTACATGCAAGTATTTCTTCCCTGGCTGCGAGTTGAATACAACGTTGGGCTCTGTTACTATCTGCACATCTGTACGATATAAAGCACAGGAAGTCTGAGACACATTTGAATGCTGATGGACTATCCAGATTTCCCTTTGCTGTTCCAGATCCAGAGCCAACCCCAAAAGATTTTTTGTTTCAAGGAAGTATCTACAGCTCCAATAACTGTGCTGCAAGTCTGAAAGTGCACACCTAAAGACCCTGTTCTACCAAAACTGGTGGAAATGGCAACTCACGAATGGAAAGGAGAGCCAACCGTAGAATTGAAACCTTACCAGGCTCAATAGAAGGAGCTCACAGTCGAATCAGGAAGTTTACTAAGGGGTTACCATGTTGTCATTCTTCCATCATTAAGAAAGCAAGTGCTTGATGACGTACATGCAGGGACTATGGCATAATGTGCAGGGAAGTAATCACACACAGCTACTTCTGGTGGCCTGGACTAGATTTAAGCATTGAAGAGAAGGCCAAAGAATGCCCATATTGTCAGCAAATGAGAAATGTTCCTCAGCTTACTCTTTTGAATCCATCAGAATTGCTTGAAGAACCATGGCAGAGGACTCACATAAGATCTGAAGAAAGCCACATGTTTGTGGTCGTAGTGGACACATATAGCATAAGACCCAAGGATGTCATCATGAAGAGCAATACATCTGAAACTGAGGAGCTACGTTCCACCTTGAACAATTTGTAAGTGACAATGGCCCTCAGCTCCTGTCTGAAGAGTTCAGGGCCTTTATGGAAGCAAATGGTATTCAGCACAACAAGTCAGTGCCACATCATCCAGCCACTAATGGCCTTGCTGAATGATTTGTACAAACAATAAAACAAGCCTTCAAAACTTCAGTGGGGAGTGGAACCCTCAACTAGGGTCTAAGCACCTTCTTGCTATTATACTGCAACACACTTCACGCCACCACCAAAATAGCACCAGCCACTCCACTGATCAAAGGACAGATTTGCACCTGGCTTGACCTACTTAGATACCCAAAGACAAAAAAGACTGTGCTAAGTTAACAGAAAACCCAAGCAAAGAGATGTGCCAAAGTGAAGAGACAGAAGTTTTGCTTGCCCAGGACGGCATCTCTGGAACAAAGTGGATACCTGTGACGGAGCTGGAAGAAACTGGTCCTTTGTCATATACAGTGGAAACTAGTAAACACAACATCTGGAGAAGGTATGTGGTTCAGCTGTTACCCACTTCCGGAGGCTGCTGAAAACCAATACAAACTGACCAATCAACATTCAGAAATGGGACAAGATTCTGAGATAACTGCAAGACCTGATGGAGCCATGGTGATCATGACAGTGGCAGACCGATTCTCCAAGGTGGCCATCTTCAATGCCCTCCCCAGCTTGCATCAGCCGCTAAGATGGTTGACCTTGTTCTCCAATATGTAGTTCACCTCCACAGCTTTCATCAAGCATTGTGCTGAATTGGAGCACACAACTTTCTCTCCCTCTTCTGGCAAGCCTTCTGCTCCCTCTTTCACACCTCGGTGACTTTGTCCTCTGGCCATCATCAGCAGACCAATGGTCAGGCAAAAAGCGCCAGACAGCAAGTGGAGAAGTTTCTGTGATGCTCTTCTGTCTCTAAACTTTCTACAAGGAAGAAGTATCTGCTCTGAGACAAGCTGTGCCACAATCTACAAAACTCCTCTGCTCAGGTATGTCACCTTTTTGAAGTGCTTCTTGGCTACCCCCATTATTCCCCAAGGAGGAGCTAATGGTGGTGGTCCCATCCACCTGGGCCCTGATTTGCTGCTCACTGAATGCTTGGAAGAGGGCAAGGTGGAGAACCTAGCTTCCAACCACTCCTACCACCACCAAGTCAACTGCGGGCATCTTCTATTGGCCTGAGGACTGTGTCTGGCTATCCACCCACAATCTGCCCCTGCACACCAACTCCTGCAAGCTCTCACCCTGGCTCATTGGTCTCTTCAACATTATCCATAACATCAATCCAGTCACTTACCATCTGTAGCTGCCACCATCCCTCAGGATCACACCCACCTTCCATGTGCCCTGCCTTAACCCCGTTATCAATCTGCCTGTGCCTGCACCACTGGACCCTAGGGTGGTGCAGTGTACATTGCCAATTGATGGATTCACGTCATCGTGGATAGGGTGTGTAGTACCTGGTTGACTGGGAGGGCTACCAGGAAGAAAGGTCTTTGGTACCATCCAGTTTTATCTCGAATTCATCGCTCATTGAAGTGTTCCATCAGACCCACCCGGACTACCTTAGGTCTTCGGATGCAGGCCATAGGACGGGGAGTCCTGTCAGGCCTTCACAGGCAGTCACTTCCCAGTCGCCATCCAGCTAACAGGAGTCACCCGCTACTCCTTTCCAGATCATCATCTGAAGCCTGTTTAAACCCAGCTCTCATCCTCAGTCCTTGTTCACCCATCAAACCGGTCAGCCTCAACCAGTTGCTCCAATTCTTCAATTACCTTGCTGCCTGTTGTGTTTAGTATCTGTTCTCTCTTGTCTTGTGGCTCCTTGTGGCTTCTAATCTCACAGTTTATTAGTAAAGTATCATATACCGCTAAATTATCTTCGCTACTCTGCTTTTGGGTCAAGCCTTCTTTACATTCCCTGAAAATTGAATTAGGGTGAAAGATGAAATGTTTAAGGGGAACAAGAGGGGTACACCTTCACTCAGAGGGTTGTGAGAGTGTGCTAGCAGATGTGATGTATTCGAGTTCAAGTTCAACATTTAAGAGAAATTTGGATAGATACGTGGATGGGAGGGGTATGGGGGATATGGTTCAGGTGCAGGTCAATGGGACTGGGCAGTTTAAAAGTTCAGCATGGACTAAGTGGGTCAAAAGGCATGTTTCTTCGCTGTAGTGTTTTATTACTCTATGACTCTACTTGAGATAAGGCTCACCACAATGGTATCATCTTAAGGCAAATTTGTAAATGGAGCAAGAGCAATTTCTGGTCACATAGTCATGAGTATACAGGAAGTAGGGGCTAGGAATGCAGCCTCGTCGGGCATCGGTGTTGAGGATAATTGTGACAAAGGTGTTGCTGCCTATCTTTACTGATTGTGGTCTGTTGATCAGGACATCAAGGATCCAGTTGCAAAGAGGTGTTGAGTCCCAGGTCTAGGAATATGGAATTACACTGCTGCAGGTGGAGCTGTAGTCAATAAAAAGTAATTTAATATTGGTATTGTTACTGTCCAGATGCTCCAGAATTAAGTGTAGGTCTGGAGAGATGGCATCCCCCCAAAGACCAGTTTTGGTGGAGGGTGAATTGCAGTGTGTTGAGGTTGAATGGTAGGCTAGAGTTACTGTGTGCCCTGACCAGCCTCTTGAAGCACTTCATGATGGTGGAAATCAGAGCAAACAGGCAGTTGTCATCAAAATATCTTATGTTATTTGCCTTAGGTACTGGGATTATACTAGTCTTCCTAAAACAGTTGAGAACCTCAGACTGAGGAAAGAAGAGGTTAAAAATGTCTGCCAATACTTCTGCTAGCTGATCTAAGGACACAGACAGAGATGCCATTCAGACCCAATGCTTTCTGTGGGTTTACTCTCTGGAAAACTGATCTTACATCTGCAGCAGTGACTCTGGGTTCATGTGCTCTGGAGGCTGTCAGAGGTCGTGGTGACATCCCAAACCTCTGCTGATCAAACTGTGTATAGAATGTGCACAGAAAAGGATGCTGACTTTGTTTTGCATGTAAACCATGCCACAACTAGTCTGGGTCTTATTTTTGGACTGGTGTTCTCTTCTGGCAACCCAGATAGCTTCACGGGGGTCATATTTTGACTTCTTTTTAAGGCCAGGGTCATCTGATTTGAACGTCACAGTCCTGAATTTCAGTAGGGAGTGATCATGGTTTCTGGTTTGGAGATACTCATTGAAGCTGCTGTGTCTTTGAATGTGGATCAGTTTACCAACTCAATGCTGTTGTGTCAAAGCTGATCTGCTCCTTTAGACCAGCACTGAATGACTTTCTGGCTGGAATCTCATGTTCTACCTTCTGCTTGGATGCAGGGGGAAAGAACACAACCTGGTGGTCTGATTTACCAAAGTGAAGTGGGAGGGGGGACAGTGGCTTGCTGGTGAGGCTTGGTAGGTATCTTTGATAATTGTGTAGTAATTCACAAGGGTTTTTGGGCTCCAGCTGGGACAGGTGACGTGCTGTTAGTATTTTGTTAACACACTGCAAAGGAGGGGTGTGAAAACAAGGATGGGATTTTTTTTTTGTTGGGATATTACTTATAGAAGGCCAGTGTAAAGAACCAATCCTGAGATAGACGGTGATCCTGATGGTACAGTTATTTGCATGATCTCAAGTTAATGGGGAATCGTGAAAAAGAGTTCAGCTATTCTCCACTAAATTGAGATCATGCAAATGCCTGTTACCATCATGTTCAGGATCAAGCCAAGAAGGAACAATGCCATGGAGGAAATCTTCAGCAGCAGATGATTTGAAGTAGGACAAAGTCTGAAGTTAGAATGAATAATATTTAGAATTCAAGAATTTACAATACACATTTTTGAAAACAAAGCAATATTCTCAGAACAAAGGGAAAAATGTCATGAAACATATTCCCTTGAGTATCTAAAGACATTGTGAATGCAGGTAAAAGAATTAAGGCATTATGCAGCAGGCATAATCATAACCAAGGAGCAAACCCTCACTTTTGTAGTGTGGAAACTCAAGTCACTGTAGGTCTTAATATAGCCGTGTACATTTTTCACTGAAACTAAAAGGGATCATAATCAGTGAAGTATGTTTAACAAAGATTTTCTCAGAAGCTAAAAGAGCAATACAGACTGTTCTTTTCTCTCATCTAAAATTACTGTTAGAACTCTAAGCTTCAAGTCAAGATTTACTGTGCTCAAACCTTAATAGAGTCATCCTGCATTGACTTCTGCTTGTCCAAAGCAGGTGGTAGGGCCCTAAAGGAAATGCAAATCAGCATCCTTCTCCAATTTGAAGATATGAAATATAACTTTCTGTTGAGCATGTGGAGTTTGCGCCCATTACACAGAGGTTGAATGGCTTGCCACATGATCCTGAAATAGCTACTGTTGAAGTACGTATGTTAAAAAGGCCTGGAAACTGTGTTTTAATTTCTTTTGAGCCGAGTCAATTTGTTGCTGCTAATCCTGAGCCCTTGCTAACATCCTGAGCCTTTCAAACTCTCCCAGACTCATCTCTCATGAGCAGCATTCTCCCGGCCTGGCCTACGAGGGAATTGTTTCTTACTCTTCCTGACAGCTGGGAGCTTTGTTGAGTTTAATTGATTTTTCTTAGTGATACAGCCTGGAGTAGGCCCTTCTGGCTCTCCAGGCCACATTGCCTCAGCAACCCCACAACCCTGATTTACAATTAACCCCCTTTGAGGCAATTTTACATTGGCTAATTAACCAACCCAGTACTTCTTTGGACTGTGGGAAGAAAGCAGAGCACCCGGGGAAAACTCACACACTCCATGGGGAGGACGTACAGAGACTCTTTACAGAACAGTGCCTGAAACGAACTCCAGAGCTATAGTAATGCAATGCTAACCGTTATGTTACCACGGCTCCTGTGACGTGCATAGTTGCTTTTATACATTTTTAGAGTGTCATTTCCTGTGCTCCCATTAAGTGGCTTCACTGGAAGTCTTATTATAATATTGTGTAAAATTCAAAAATAATTAGGAAATGGGCTGGGGATGAATAATACCCAATAGTCTTGAAAATATGCTCCTATAACACTAATAAAACCTTGCAGTATCAAATGATTGGAACTTTACTGTAATTGTCTTGAAATAACTGGTACCAAAACTGAAGTCTCGAATCAAGTTTCACGTTTTGTTGAATGTGTAAGAAGAATTTGCTGACGATACAACCATTGTTGGTAGAATCTCAGGTGGTGACGAGAGGCCGTACAGGAGTGAGATACACTGACTAGTGGAGTGGTGCTGCAGCAACAACCTGGCACTCAACGTCAGTAAGATGAAAGAGTTGACTGTGGACTTCAGGAAGGGTAAGATGAAGGAACACATACCAATCCTCATAGAGGGATCAGAAGTGGAACGAGAGTGCGGTTTCAAGTTCCTGGGTGTCAAAATCTCTGAGGATCTAACCTGGTCCCAACATATCAATGCAGTTATAAAGAAGGCAAGACAGTGGCTATACTTCATTAGGAGTTTGAAGAAATTTGCCATGTCAACAAATACACTCAAAAACTTATATAGTACCATGGGGAGCATTCTGACTGGCTGCATTACTATCTGGTATGGGGTGGGGGCCTACTGCACTGTACTGGAAAAGCTCCACAAGGCAGGCAATATCTGTAGAGAGAGCAATGGAGTCAACATTTCAGGTTGATGACACTTCATCTGATCTGGAAAATTTGTAACCTTCAAGTTATAAAGAAGAAAGGGAGAACATGCAGACAAGAAATGGAATGCTTGTGATACAGCTTTGTGGCAACCAAGGCTGTCTAGTTAACATATTTGCTTTGATGTCATTAAGTGAACAAATGAATGAAGGCAATGGAGAAAAGAAATAAAAGAACATGTTGAAAGGTTTCATTTTGGATGTATAATATCCATTATTTACCTGCATTGAACCTCCACAACCTAGATCAACATGTTAACATCTTGAGGTAGCTTGCATACTTCAAGGACTCCATCAGATGATGCCAACTCATGACCACCCATGTTGGAATGGCTCTGGACGAGAGGCCAGACAAAAATTGATGCAACCCCGGCTCCCAAACAGACAGACTCATGTCTGCCCCTCCCAAGCCATGCCATACAGAACAACAAACTGCATCAAAGAAATAGTACAGTGGATTGCAGTTAATTGTAGCAGCTTCTTATTTGGACAACTCTTAAAGAACAAAAAATAATCGAGAAAGTAGCTGGGATTCCCATGTTTATTTGGGACACTATGCCACTTGATTGAGGCAGGAGACCGCTGCCAAACAGTTTCTAACAAGCATCAAACATGTGCACTTGTATGGCCTTTAGACACCACATCCTGCTTAGAGCCAACAGTTTTTACATAGTGTCATAAAGTACACTGCAGATCCTGTGGTCAAATCAACACGAACAACACGCTGGAGGAACTCAGCAGGTCGGAGAGCATCTGTGGAAATGAGCAGTCAGCGTTTCGGGCCGAGACCCTTAGTGTCAGTTGCATGCGATTATGTTCAAAAAGTAGTGACTTTTGTCACTGATTGTTGGTGAAAAATAAGTGGTAAGACAATCCTAAGTTGTTTTGCTCACTGTGGTTTCAAGCATTTAGGCTTGGAAATGCTAGAGGTGGCTGGGTGTGAAAATGAAACAATTTCACTATTTCAGCAAGTTAAGAACTCCAAAAAAGTTGAACTCATTGACAATCATTTGAATGATAATGAAAATGAAGATTTGGAGAATGTAGTCATCAATAGCATTGTCTACACAAGGTGTCTGAGCTGATTTTGTTCATTTATAGTTATTAAAAGCAGCATACACTGGATGAATTTCTCCATCGATAACTATAGGGAACTAATACACAGTTTTAGTGTACTATAGTACTATTAGTGTTCTAATTTGTTCTGTATTTCATTTAAATATGTAATTTGGTATTCAGTTAAATGGTAGTTTGTCTTTTTATACCTCTTTAACTATTTGTGTGTAACTTCATCTAATTAGGGTAGCTGCTTAATTGGGCCAAAATATATTGGTCCCAATGTGCCCCAGTTAATTGAAATCTTCTGTATATACATTGTTTTTAATATTTTTAAAACCATCTGCTTTTAGTTTTACTCTCACTATTGACAATTGTAAGTGTAAATGGTGCTTCTACATTTGTAAGGGGTGTTGAGCATTCTTGTAAGCCTTTGCTTTCCTATGCAGCCAAATACTCCTCCATGGTACTCTGTGCTGCTAGCTACTTAGTGAAATTGAAACTAGAAGTGAACTCCCACTGTCCCTTTTTTTTTACAAGTTGCTCACATGAGCAAGCAACAAAAGACAGTCCAAAGTGTTGAATATAACCATATTTCACTAGCATAACAGATCTATATTACTCATGTGTACTGGCTTAGAAATGTTCTCCCTTGTGGACAATCCATTTCATTTAATAATCTCAGGTGAATTATCCTCTATTGTTACCATGTGGCAACATTAAAACTGCACGTTTGGTATTTTTTCCCAAGAGGGCAATCCTCCTTATTTATGGCTTGATGGCCCACGAGACTGTGCTGCAGTCTAAGGAACAGGAAGTCACACTGCACACAGCAGAATGTGAGACAGTTGCCCTCACTGAGATCCTATGATCTCTGATGTCACAAACCTTCATCCTGTGCTCAGTGATTACCTGATGACTCCAGTCATAATCCATCTTGAAATGAAACTGTACTTCAAACAATCAAACGTCCAGGAAACTAGCTTGTTAATGTGTTGAAACAAGTAATTTCTCTGTGGATGTCCTGGCTACCAACCACTTGTTGCTCCCTATTTTTGGCACTCCGTATTAGCATCAAGAACCATGTGGCTGAGGAAAAGCTTGGTAAATTGAAAAATTGTGCAAGCATCCTGTAATCAGTCCCAACAACTTGCCATATTTCAATCTTTTGAAAGATGCCTTCTTTTCCCTAATAAACATCTGAGGAAAGCAGCCAAGTTGTTAACATTTTCAGGCTCATTGGCATCAACATGTACAATGAGAATGTATGTGTGTGCTTAGTGGTGCTATTTGGAAGTGAAATGCAGAAACTGCTAATCATTTTGAAAGAAAGCTCTTGTTACTTCTGCACTTTCTTCTGGAGTTCTGCAAGGCATCATGCTACTGTGCCAAATCTTAAATTGCCAGCTGCTACCTAAAATCTCTCACTGTGGCACGAGAAGCAAATAGAACCATGGGATACATTTTGACTTCGATTATCCAGCTGTAAAAACATATAGATGCTCAGGTCACATGAATGACCTTGAGTTTGACAAAGTTTTCAATTTTCCATTCGGACTTATGTTATTCTCAGTTAACATGCTTGAATTTCAGTCTGATACATAACCAGTCACTGTATAATCACCCCTCAAACTACAAACATAATTTAATTCTTATTTTATGTTGTTTTTTTATGATTCTTTGTTGGTTTTAAAATATTTGCACTGAGATCACTCTGAGTTTCCTAGAATTATCACTATCTTTGTTGATTCATTTTTAAATTACAGAGATGTTTTCAGGGTTTAGCAAGGAAAAGAATCAGAAAAATAAATTAATATTAATATTATTTCTATTGGATTTTATTGAATTATTCTTGCTAAAGAGTAAAATTTTCCAACATATGCCCCTTCTTCAGATTCAGGTTCATTTATTTATCACAAGTGCATTCTCCCACAACCTATGGACTCACTTCCAAGGACTCTTCATCTGATGTTTTCAATACTATTGCTTATTTATTTATCATTATTATTTATTATTTCTTTCTTTTTGTATTTGCAGTTTGATGTCTTTTACACTCTGGTTGAATGCCCAAGTTGGTGGGGTCTTTCATTGATTCTGTTTTGTATATTATTCTATTACGGATTTATTGAGAAAATGAATCTCAGAGTTGTATACGCTGCCATATATGTACTTTGATAATAAATTTACATTCAACTTTGAACTATGAACATAGAGAGCAATATGTCATTTGCATTAACAGCTAACACACCCTAGTGATGTGCTGGGGGAAACATCAATTAATCTGCACCACCCTAAGATACACATTTAAGAGAAAAGTAGGGAAAACACTTATGTTTCCTTTCAGTGCACTTATTTGTGTCTCCATATATCACGCACAACCCTGCATGGGAAAGGAACAAGCCTGGTAGCCATTTTCATATCTCTGATACTATCACTCAATTTTTCTGCCTGTTCTACACCCCAACTCTAGTAAAATCCACAATTAGGTAAACTGTGGTTCGTGAGTAAACACAAGAGATTCTACAGATGATGGAAATTCAGAATAACACACACAAAAATAATGCTGGATTTACTCAACAAGTCAGGCAGCATCTATGGAAAGAAATAAAGAGTCGATATCTCAGCCCAAAACATCGACATTCATGTCAATAGGTGCGGCCCGACATGCTGAGTTCCTCCAGCATTTTGTGTGTATCACTGCAATACTTCAGTGCTATTTGAGCACTGACACACTGTAATTTTCAATGATGCCCTAATTCACATCTACGGATCACACATATCTATTGTGAAGGGAAATATAAAATAGACTAAAAGTTGGTGATATTACACCAATGAGTTGTCTATAAAATATGATTCAGTGCTACAGTTCAAATGTGAACAGGGCCTACAATTCAGAATGTGTCGTATTATTTGTCTGTGTGCTATGCTGTACCATTTAACTTAAATGACATGGAGTATGGTGGTTTCTGCTGGAAATACCGGCATTTCTTGGTGTAAGTGCTAATTTCTCAAATAAGTTTAAAGACCCCAGCATGAGTGGAAGTCCCAAATTTACTGGTGGATTTCTAAATCCAACTTTGTTTTACTACTGTGCTCACCCAGAGCCCAAAAAATAAACCAAAGGTTTGCTGTGCTTCTTTAGTATTTATGTAAGGAAGTTTGCACTTGGAAGTCATGCCAGACCTGGCGTAGTGTGCATAGTTCATTGGGGTTTGTAGGACTGTGGGAAAGAAAGAGAAGAATAAGGGAAGTGAGACATTTTATCAGTTATTTATTTGGATTAATGCTTTTAATTATTTGGAAGTATTTTAAACTAATGTAAATCTGGAGTTATAAGTTTTTTATATTTTAAAATGACTTACTTTTTAAATATTTTAAATGCTTCTGAAGGAAAGAGACATCAAAAACATTGGAAATCTTTGACTGCTTTAATGGATGGAGGAGCTCAGTAGGTTGGACTTGTTCCACCCCATCAATTTTGCCTTGTTACATTACTTGGGGTCCTGCCAGTTCGATCCAGGCCAGCAGGATTGGCTTTTCTCACTTGGTAAAGTTGAGGAAATGAAATACGTGGGTGGTAAGTGTGGGCATCTGGGCTAGTGATAAAAATGCCATAAAAATAGATAATTACTGTGGGAATCTTCACAACAAACAACCTTTTGATGACCACAGCATTTCAGGATTTCCATGTTAAATTAATCAGTAAGGAAACCCCTCAGTCATGAATTAATATTTGTGGAAGTTAATAGTGGTCATTATTATTTCCAGTCTGTCTTATTGAGGACATTTCTACATTCAGTTCTCAGAACAGGACACAGATATGCTTTCATCAAAAGAAAATTAAAATTCTTTCTGAATTATGACAACCACACATTGTTTTTTACTTTTTTTCCCCTACTTTTTAAGACTTAGTGATGATAACATACTCCTGGCTTTTGGAAGTCTAATGGACATATGCCATCATAAAAAAAACAGGACATGCTAAAACCGTGCAGTGGGCCAGGCAGCATCTGAGGAAGAGGAACAAGTGTTATCAGAACTTTCCAATACCTCCTGCCTCACTAATGCAAGTACTACCCTATAGCTGGCCTTGCAAGGAGTACAAGAATATCTCAGGGTCAATGTCTAGACCCTGCTCTGCTATTCTCACCCACTGCATAATACATACATAAATTCATTACATTGCATTATTACATATTGAAGAAAGTGGACTTTAGAAATTCCTTATAAACATCAGCATGAGCCACAATCTAATCCCAAAATATGCTAATTTCAGTAATTGTTTAACAAAGCCTTAGTCAATTTACTAAACACTTCAGTGGCATTTCACTTTCACTGGCAATCGGTTATCTGTTTCGATCTGAAGTTATTTAACTATTCCCTGGAACTTATTTATTCTTTTTTGTTTGCCTTCATATACACTTACATATATACAGACATTTATAGCTCAGAACTCCTTGTTATTGTTTGAAATAAGACCCCATTTTGTTAAAAACAGATTAGCTTTAACTCTACTTAAACTATTCAGATTTTATCTAGAAAGTAATTTCAAGTTATGTCAATGTCAATGGCAGGCAAATTGTTTACGTTACAAGTCCTGTGGTGTAGCTGCACTGTATGCCTTCCCGATGGGAATTAGATTCTCTTCCTTGAGTGCTTGATTGGAAGTTCCCAATCTCAGGCAGCAGATTGTTTCCGTATGAAGTAAAAGAAAGTAATTGTGACTCTACAGCACAGGTCCTAAGAATCTATTTGAAAGTTCTGTATTCTTAGATTTTGGTTTTGAGTAGACCTTCTGTATTTGCAGAGTATTATTGGGCTACAATATCTGAGAACAAGAATAATCATTTGTTAGTATGTGAATGAAAATATCGGAAAAACTAAGAATTCTACCTCAGTTTGTTGTGATGACAAAGTGAAGTCTGGCAGCTGAGTTTGTTCAATTAATTCCATCAAATATAAATTGATTTTCAGTTTACTTGATATTTAGTAGACTGAGCTGATACCTTTAGGTGACTAGTAGTTGTCAAGAATCTTTAAAATGGTAATGAAATGGCTCTTTGTTACCATTAGACCACCAAAGAAAAGGACTGCCCCACTATAGGAACACCAATGAATAGTTCACATGCTGGCATAATACCACAAGAGAATAAAACACTAATCAGCAAAACCACAATAGAAGACAATATGCACATTGTCAAAAGCCCACCATGTGACATAGATGCAAAATTCAATAGACCACCATGAAAATGAATGTTTGAGCAGCAAATGATGTGGTAAATGAACCCAGAACTCAAAAAAGTATCCCAAAGCCAACACATTTTCTTTGAATATGTGCTGGTTGTACCGAGGCAGAGATTTAAATCTGGAACATTTTCAGTCGCTTAAGCATATAAACCAGGATAAAATTTATGAACATGTGAGTATGTGGTGGGGGGGTGGGGGGGAGATTGCCCATTACAATTTAATAACTTGATCAAGTTTTCAATTTCTTTAATTAATAATGATGCCCACTTCCATATCCAACCCCCTAACTAACACAGAGACCAGATAAACAAAGTTTGTATTATCTTTCCCAAAAACATATAAATGAAGACAAGTTAATTTGTTCACAAAGAGAACGTAATCCTTTTTTGGGCCAACATGAGATTGGTGCCGCTTAATTCTGCAAAGAAGGAGTGCCTTCTGCAAAAATATTTACTTTATAAGTGAATGGGGAAACTGGTAATTAAACTGCAGTTAACGGATGTCGCAGACTTTTGAATTTGGAGTTTGTTTTTTGATGCGTTGATAGCCTCATGCAAGTAATATAAATTTGCACAATGTTCCATAGAAGGTTTTGCTGTTAGAATGTACATGAATGTAAGAAGTGTGTATTTTGAGCTGATGTAATTCAACAACCAGTCACCCTGGTGCAAATATAAATTAAAGACATAAATAGACCAATTAAAATAAAGTCCTGTATTTACATATTGTATTTCACAACCTCAGGATATATTAAAACACATCATAGTCAATGTAGTCCTTAGGTGTAGGAGCAATTGTGATGTTAGAAGTACAGTAGTCAGATTGCTTCATAATAAACTCCTGTGAACAGTAATCCATTAATGATGGATGATTTAAGATATTCGGTTTTAGTGACTTTGACTAAAGGATAAGAATTGATTAGAACTCATTCACATTCATATCTAACTCAGAGACAGTTAGCCGCTACTGTTGTCTCATTCTAATAGAGCTGCAATGACTTGGTTCAGCTCCTTTACCCTTTCCCACTTTTTAAAGCCATTCTCTCCACCAGACACCCACCACCAAAACTACATATGTAATCTCCTGGCAGAGGAGAAAAATGTGTCATAAACCCTGTTACAAGTATCATAGAATCATTTGTCACAGAAACAAGGCCTTCAATCCATCAAGTCCATAATGACCACCAAGTGCCCATCTTTACTAATTCCATTTTCTGGCACTTTGCCCAGAGTCCTCAATGCCTTGGTGTTTCAGCTTTTTCACTTATACCTGTTGTCAGAATCTCGGAATTCTCCATGCCATTAGGCAGTGTGTTTCCAACTCCAGCTATTTTCTGAGAGAAGAACGTTCTTTGGATCACCTAATAGCTGGGGAGGCAAGCCTTTTTGGGAACATATGTCCAAAGAGGTGATCATTGTCTAAAAGATTTTCCCACATACCATGGGAACCTTCAGCAGAGATTATCAGTGAATAATGAATTAGTGACAGTAATTATGGACTTCCATGAAAAGAGGATGAATCCTGTTCTTATTTACATGTATTCATTGTTTTATTATTAAAAATATAACAGAGACAAAGTGAATTAAATGAAGCATTTTAGAAAGCCTGTTAAAATGATTAATATTAATCTTTTTAAAAGGAAATAGAAAAATAACATCATTTATAAATAGTATTGCTACTGCTTATTATCCAAGTACTGATGTGTTCTCCAGTTCTGTGAGGATTTCACAGTATATCATCCAACATCTCATGCTTTCATAACCATCTAGCTGGTATTAAGCTGGCATACTTGGATTGTAAAATACTATTCTCTGCTTCTTTTGGCAGGAAAGATAATCATTCTGTATTTCTTTATTATTGTGAATGGGGTTTAAAGAATTGAGGAGCATCACTGCATGTTGCATGTCAACTAATTTTTTTCCATGCCAGCTTGGGCACACATGCCATAGATTTTGTCACTATGTTCGGATATGGCCCAAGTGCGGAGTGAGAGACACTGAAGTGAGTCAATACTTCACAGACTTTAATATCAACAGAGTTAGAGGGAAAAGAAATCAACAAATGCTAGGCCAAGCATGGCCGTTAACTAAAACTCTCAAATGGAAAAATGAAGCCAACATTGCAGTTGAAAGGAATAACTAAATATAAAACTAATACTGCTAGTCTTCAGAGTCAGTTGACTGAACAGTCAAATTTCTCAGGCAAGGTCGAATGCAAGCAGGAAGTGAAACGTTGCTATGCTTTGCTCAATTCTCAACAAGTACTACGATGAAAAGAAGGGAGTTAAATGTCATTGCAATGAAATAATAATTAGCTGACACGACACATGCATATTCACGAGCACAATTGCCAAATCGGTGGTTGTGACAGATTCACCACACCTGCCTAATATAACATTTTAACATTTTAAGATGGCTAGCTAACTTGGTTTATAAAAATGCTAGGCTCCTGACAACAATGTATTCATACTGTTTGTGATGTAAATTTTTGTTTTATTTAATACTGCAAAGGGTATTAAATTTAAAAAAATCATATATTGAGGAAGAAATTAACACACAACAGAGCTAAGGGAACAAGATGGGTCAGGCAGATGGATAGTTGACATCTCAGGTTGAGATTCTTCATCAGGACTGGAAAGGAAGAGGGGAGAGAGCCATAATATAAAGGTAGGGAGGGGGCGGAGCAAGAGTTGGCAGGTGATAATGAGAGAAGAGATAAACAGGTGAGAGGTGGACTATAGGAATGATGTAAGAAGCTGGAAGGTGATGGGTGGAAGTGACAAAGGGCTGAAGATAGAATGTGTGGACCATGGAATAAAGGGTTGGAGATGAGGAGGGCAACTGGAAGGAACAATGTGTGTATGAGGGACAGTTCAAGAGGGTAGGGGAGTGGAAAAAGATGGAGTGATGGGCCAGTGAGATAAGGACAAGAAAAGTGGGACAAAGTTAGTGAAATTGATGTTCATGGTGTCAGGTAGAAGATTATTAAGGTATTAAGGCAGAATATAAGGCGCTGTTGTAGTACCTCTGAAAAAGGGAGATGGTGAATGAAGTATACAGACTATACTGTTCATGCATCAGTAACTTTATGGTGAATGAAAAACACAGCATGTACATCCCCGCACCCCCCCCCCCCCCCCACAGGCATTCTGGCAATCAATTGCATGCCGAAGTTTGAATGCAAGACTTTACAAGTCAATGGCAGATTCAGTGCTCACTACTACAAAAGAATACCTTGCACACAGATTCTCAGAACTTTCAATTAAATATATTTGCATGTTTTTAAAGTAGTCCCTTTTTTCTCAACATGAAATGACATTCACATTAAATAAATTATTTGAACTCTTTTTAAAAAATATTTGAACAATTATTTATAACCAAATTGAACGGATTTCAGTGTTGTCGCACACTCACCCTCAAAGGTAGATGTCGTCCAGACAGTTCCTCCCAGTATTAGATTTGCAATCACTACTTCTTTTATTTCATTCTCAAGGCTGCCACCCTGTAGTAATTTGGACAGAGAAGTCGATCACAGACACTTCTTTCCCGATACTTAGCTATGAACCACAGTCACTCAATACTAGAAATCGCTTGACAATGAAAGCAGATCACAATCACAAGTGCACTTAAACGGACCATGGCTGCCACATCCTGTTTTCTAACTGGAATCTGTAATTGCTAGGGCATTTCTGGGCTCCAATGAGGAAAGGTTTATATGATTTTCTCTCTGAAATGTTCTATGATAGCAACAGGTCGTTCTTTGAGCACCTGGAGCATTCCTGCCAATTAGCATAAGGTATAACAGCAGTCCATGAGCACTTCCTTATGTCAAATTGTTGGCTGCTTTATAGTGTGACATTCACTTGTTTAGGGCATAAACAATCCTCTCAATCAACAGTCCCTATACTACTTTCCTTGTACGGAACATTCCTTTGGTTTCTGCCTGGCACATAGTAGTTGATGTAGGAGCAGGGGTACAGGTAGCCATAAAGTCATTGACATTACATAATTATAAGGCAAGGCCTGATACTGATGTGGTTTACAGTCTGTATATTGTGACATGTGGGGGTTCCAAACCTATTATAAGTAAAGTGTTTTGTCATTCTCTCTGAGGAAACTTTGAGTTCCCTTGTTTTTGCTCCATCTGGTTGTCTGGCTTATCATTCGCTGGAGTAAATACAGGAACTGGTATTGGATGACATACAGGAAAATCATGTGGGTCTCTTGGTTTGGATGAACGTACAGGGACTGGTAATGATTCACAATCCGTTAAGTCATCTTGGTTACATGGTACAGATAAAGATACAGGGACTGGTACTGGCTCACACGTAGGTAAGCTCATCATTTGTCACTGAAGTATTGTGAATCCTCAACCCTCATTTGCTACTCAGCAATCTGTATAGGCTCTACTTCAAAACTATTGCATTTCTTGCTACCGTGAGGTTGCAGACATTCAACTTGGCAGTAATATTCATCCTCACTGTCACTGGCTGGTTCACTCACTTCCCATGCTTTAGACAGACAAACCCTGGTACTCCGTTTTGGCAGATGCCCTTGTTTTGTTGCGGTATCTGTTTGTGGTTCAACATCCAAAGGCAGGTGTCCACATGGCCTGAGAAGACTGCGATGTAGTACTCTGGATCTTCCCTTCCCTTGTTCAGGTATCACTTCATAGAGTGGTACATCCTCCCCAACTTCTCATACAATATGGATGCAGTCCTAGCAATAGTTTCAAAGCTTTCTCTGGCCTCTGTGGGGTGTCAGATTCTTTACTAGCACATGATTCCCAGGTTGTACCTCCGTAAATCTTACTCTGCTGTCATAATTTCTCCCTGAGATATTTTGCATATACTCCTTGGCAATCAGGTGGGTTTCTTGCATGCCTCTTTTCCATCTTTCCAAGTATTCACTGTGGGTTGCAGGACTTTTGTCAGTATTCAGGCCAAAGAATATACCTATGTGCAACCTTGGCAATCTACTGAAGAGAAGGTAGAACGGAAGGAATCCTGTTACTTCTGACCTTGTAGAGTTGTAAGCATAGACCATTTTATTCAAAGACTCGTACCAATTTTTTTTTTGGTTTTTCTGTTAGTGTTTTCAACATTTGCAGAAGTGTCTGGCTGAACTTCTCAACTTGTCCATTTCCCTGGGGGTGGTACAGCGCAGTTTTTGTCCAGTTCCCTGGGGATGGTACGGTGTAGTACTTGGTCCTGCCAAACCACTATGTTTTCTCAGTTACGTGAAGAGTTATTCTCAAATTCGTCCCCTTGGTCATGGTGTGTTTGTGATGGGAACCCAAACTTCAGGCCAAAGTCATTGAAAAATGGTCAGCGACAATTTTTCCTGACCTTGAGGTTGTGGCATCTGCCTGTTCAAACCATGTGAAATGGTAAATGATCACCAGAATGTACTGGTATCCACCCTTACATTTGTCTAGGTGAAGAAAGTCAACTGACACAAGTTCAAATGGGTGTGATGCTCTTCAGTGGTGCCCTTGTTTCCCGACACGGCTTTTTTTTTGCGTGAGACAGGTACAGACTGTTAGCAAATTGTGCTCAATGTCTCTCTGCATGTGAGGCCAGAAAAATCTCTCTGTTACCAGAGCTGTTGTGCAATCAGCATCTCGATGCCCATTTTATCACATAGCTCTTTCAGGACTGCACATTTGAACTTCTCAGGAAGCACCAGTTGTGTTCATTGGCTAGTTTTGCGATGAAGGATACCATCCTCATCCAATGCTAATTTATCCCACTATTGCAAAAAGCACCTGACTCGCTTGTTTAATGTCGGTATTTGTGGAAAAATAGGTTTTGAACCTGAGTGTACAAAGTCGATTACTATTTTCAAGTCACCATCGGCATCCTGGATCTCTCTCCTGGACAGTGACGGAACTGATGTGTGCACCAAATGGACATTTACTGTGTCTAACTGTACAGATACCACAATGGACCAGGGTATGTCTGCACTTTGCTACATTTAACTGACCTGGATCATTGACTCTTACGGAATTAGATGAAGATTCTCCCACTCATAGTCATTCCATGGCTACTGGCATTTCGGACAAAGAGTCGGCATCAACATTTTCTTTTCCTGGTCGACAATAGATAGTGAAGTAGAACTTGGCCTGTTCTGTAACCCATCTATATCCAGTTGCATTCAACTTTGCTGAAGAGAGAACATACTTGAGGGGATTGTTGTCACTGTAAACTGCGAATGTTGGGGTATATAACCATATATAACCATATAACAATTACAGCATGGAAACAGGCCATCTCAGCCCTTCTAGTCCATGCCGAACGCTTACTCTCACCTAGTCCCACCGACCTGCACTCAGCCCATAACCCTCCATTCCTTTCCTGGTAAATCGGATTAGTAAGTATGCAGATGATACTAAAATAGGTGGTGTTGTGGATAATGAAGTAGGTTTTCAAAGCTTGCAGAGAGATTTAGGCCAGTTAGAAGAGTGGGCTGAAAGATGGCAGATGGAGTTTAATGCTGATAAGTGTGAAGTGCTACATTTTGGTAGGAATAATCAAAATAGGACATACATAGTAAATGGTAGGGCATTGAAGAATGCAGTAGAACAGAGTGATCTAGGAATAATGGTGCATAGTTCCCTAAAGGTGGAGTCTCATGTGGATTGGGCGAAGAAGAAATCTTTTGGTATGCTGGCCTTTATAAATCAGAGCATTGAGTATAGCAGTTGGGATGTAATGTTAAAATTGTACAAGGCATTGGTAAGGCCAAGTTTGGAGTATTGTGTACACTTCTGGTCACCGAATTATAGGAAAGATGTCAACAAATTAGAGACAGTACAGAGAAGATTTACTAGAATGTTACCTGGGTTTCAGCACCTAAGTTACAGAGAAAGGTTGAACAAGTTAGATCTTTATTCTTTGGAGTGTAGAAGGTTGAGGGGGGACTTGATAGAGGTATTTAAAATTATGAGGGGGATAGATAGAGTTGATGTGGATAGGCTTTTTCCATTGAGAGTAGGGAAGATTCAAACAAGAGGACATGAGTTGAGAGTTAGGGGGCAAAAGTTCAGGGGTAACATGAGGGGGAATTTCTTTACTCAGAGAGTGGTAGCTGCATAGAACGAGCTTCATATAGTACAGGTAATTCCTAGATTTTCCAGTAATTTCCCACTTCAAGTCAAGGAATTACAATTTCCTGTTGTGTCGGTGCTAGTTTTTTTCTACATTTGTCAATGTTCATGAACCATAGGCTATTACTCTCAATTTGCCATCTTGCTTTTGATACAAGACTGCTCCCAATCCATGATTGGAGGCATCAATGTTGAGAATAAATGGTTGTTCAAAGTCTGGGGATCCCAGCACAGGGGTCTGTACTAGGCAGTCAATCAGCTCCTCCAAAGTTTTTTGATGCGTCTCTGTCCAACTGATCAGTTTGCAAAAGGACACACACTTCCTCTGCTTATTTGTCTTTATGATGCTACCCTGTCAGTACCTCCAGTTGAACTCTGTCTTTTTGTGTGTTTCCCCCTAGCTGTCAGTCTGTGGTTTTGTATTGCCATGTGCTCCTGTCCCCACTCCTGCTCTACTCCAGCCCCTGTATTACTGAGTACTCAGTCTCTCATCTGTTTCTCATTATTACCTGTATCGCTGCCACCTGTGTCTCATTGTGCTCCACCTATCATCTGCCTCTCTGTTATTGCTCAGTGTATTTCAGCCCTGTGTTTTCAGCTGTTTGTTGCCAGATTGTGCCAGTGAATTTTCCTGAGCCTTTCCAGTATTTGTATCTGTACTCTGTCTGTCTGAATATTGACTCTGCCTGTTTCCTGTTCTTGGATTTCTCTGGATGTTTTGATTTCTGCCTGAACTTTGATGCTGACCTTGTTTGCACCTTGGGATTTGATAATTAATATCACTGTGTGCACAGTACTGGGTTTGTGAGTAGATCCCTTCTCCAGTGCCCTGACAGTACAATCTGGTCAGAATGGATCCAGTCAACCCTGGTTGTCTGAGAGCTATCCTGGAACAAGAGGGAGTGATGCTGGGGAGACACCAGAACCAGCTGGACTCCATGTTCAGGGCAGTGGAGTCGCTTTCTGCCAATGTAGCTGAACTTGTGGCTCAGACTCAGTCACTCTAGCTGTCCCAGAGCACCCACCAACATTCTGTGACTAGATCTTCTGCCCTGTCCTCATGCTCCTCCTGTCCAAGAGCTTCACCAGCCTCCTCCAGAAGAGTACTCGGGTGAGCCTGATACCTGCTGCTCTTTTCTTTCCCAGTGCACCCTCGTTTTTGAATTACAACCAACAACATTTCTGACTGATCGAGCCAAGGTAGCCTACGTCATCACCCAACTGTCCGGTTGGGCGAGAGAATGCGGAACAGCCGTCTGGGAGGCAGGTTACCCTTCCTGCAGTAGTTTTCTTCTATTTTCTGAAGAGATGAGAAGTGTTTGATTGTTCCAAACATGGGAGAGAGGCTGCCAGGGGTGCAGATCTGTGTCAGGCTATGCCATAGAGTTCCAGACCCTAGCCACCTCCAGCAGCTGGAACTGGTATGACACCTTCCTGAATGGCCTCTCTGAAGACATCAAAGATGAGCTGGTCACCCAGAACTTTCCTGCCACCTTTGAAGCCCTGGTGGATTTGGCCATCCGTATTGATGTTTTCCTTCAGCAGTGCCACAGAGAGAGTGGGGTCCCAGAGGGTCCCTGGGGGCACTGGATGAGCTCCAAGCTCCTCATCAGTCTACATTGCCCTGCTGTTTGCCCCATCCACAATTCCCATTCCAGAGCCTGAGGCCGTACCGGCCTAATGCCGACTGGAAGGTTTTCTTAGTGATGTCCTCTCCTGGGAGATGAAGGAAGCTATTGAGTTTACCAACTTGTCTTTAGATAATTCACATACTTTCTCACTAATTTCTTCTTGGAGATTCCTAAGCAGCCCCATTTTCTTTTCCCCTTGGCAGTGGTGCAAGTTGTTGTGGCTGTAAGTCTACCTGCTGCTGACTGGATTCTGCAGCCTCTAGCATTCACTGTGCCTCAAATGCATGCACTACTTCATCAGATCTCAGCCTCGCCTGCCTCCATCAACTGCCTCACTCTTCAGCTACCCTAGGTGATTAAGGAGTGGCTTGGATGAACTTAACTGGTAAGGAGATGGTCTACCTGCACACCCACCTCAGTGGTGCCTCCAACATTTTGTAGTACCACTGAAAAGGGGAGATGGTGAATGAAAAGTACATGCTGCACTGTTCATGCATCAATAACTCTATGGTGAAGGAGGAATACAGTGTGTATTTCAACGACCCTCCCCAAAACAGACACACCCCCCCCACCCTTGGCATTCTAGCAGGCATAAGCAATCAATTGCATGCTGAAGATTGAATGCAAGACTTTGAGTCAATGGCAGATTCAGTGCTCACTACTATAAAAGAATACCTTACACACAGATTCTCAGAATTTTCAACTCAATACATTTGCATGTTCTAAAGTAATATTCCTTTTTTTATCTGAACTTGAAATGATATTCACATCAAACGGTTACTTTAACTCTTTGAATTGAGTAGATTTCAACCTTGCCACATTGTTCCTCTAAGGGAAAAAAAATGATCTAGAGAGTTCTGATATATATTCAAAGTTTATTGATAGCATGATCCTTTCATGATAAATTGGTAAGAAAGCTGCAAAGTGATTTACAAACTGGAGATGCATACCCTGGTTTATTTGGAACCTATGGCGTGCAAAAGATGAATATTTTTGGTGTTATAAGATTGAATTTAATTCCTGACCTTTATTTGCAACATGTAATAAAATATTATGCAATTGGTGTTCTGAGATATGATCACATTTCAACTTTCTCCATATGTTGAATGAGACTCATGACCAAAGCTATACATGACCCCTTAAATGCACCCAACCCCTTTAGATTTGTGGCTGGAAAACAAGTCTTGTACATCTATATTGTATATGCCTAACACTCTCAGCTGGTGATAAGAATTCTGTTGTGCACCAAGCTGTATCAACAAGCTTTTTCCAGCTTTTTTTGTACGTCTTGTATCAACAAGATACTGTCTGACTGTGACCACAACTGCAGTGCAATTATTAATGTCACGTCGCTAGCTAAGATTGCTAAGCTAATAAGCCAATATTGACAGCAACATGTATTTACTAATTTACGCTTCAATGTTTCAAATCAAAAACATTAAAAGGTAATACAAACAATTATGTTATTACACCTATAATCCTTGGCCTTGGATTCATGATATAGTAGCAAACGTCTGCCAATTCAGCTGGAAAAATATTATTGTAGCCAATTAAAATAAATCTGGAGTTAAAACTAGTTGTAGTAATGTTAAATGCAAAATTAATGAATTGTTATAAATATCCATTTGGTTCGTTCACTAATATCTTTGGAGAAGGAAATCATTCTGTTTGCCCTTGTGTCTCTCAATCATTTCCCATAAAAGTTAATAAGCCACTGAGTTGCACCAAATAGCTATGGACTATCTAATATGAGATGGCCTATAAGTCTTGCCATTTATATTAGGACCCAGGGTTGTGAATGAATCAAAAACTTTGAAAAGATCAGAAAATCTTGCGGTGAAACTGAGTTTCAAGTCCCACCCCAGTGATAATCACAAAAAGAAGATTCTGCAGAGTCAGAGTTACTGTTGTCTTATGGTCTTTATTACCGGAGTTGTCTGGGGTTCCCGCTCTCAGATTCTTTCCCACTAATGTGAGGTGGAAGGAAGAAACCAGATGTCCTGATTTATATTTATTCCTAATTTAATATTGCCAAACCATAAGAGAGTAACACATTATTATTGCACTACTGTTCTGGAGAGCTTGCTGTTCATAAGTTTGCTGTCATGTTTCATACTTAAAAGAGTTATCATATATCAAAAGTTCTTAGTTAACAGGGGTAAATTTTCACTTTAAAAATCACTAGATCTTTTTATGATCTTTTGTCAAGATCAGTGGAAAACACCATCAGCTCACTGACTGCCAAATTATCAGCCATTATTTATATTTAAAATGTGCCCATTTATGGAATGTTTCAATACTGACATTTTAAAATTGTATTAAATTAATCTCAAGACAAAAAGCTTTAGAAAAGTGGCTTTGAGATTTGCCATGCACTGCAGTCTTGACTGCTGTCAAAGTGCTGTAAGGTCTGTCTTTCATAGAACACAGAACATAGAATAGTACAGCACATTACAGGCCCTTCGGCCCACAATGTTGTGCCGACCCTCAAACCCTGCCTCCCATGTAACCCCCGACCTTAAATTCCTCCATATACCTGTCCAGTAGTCTCTTAAATTTCACTAGTGTATCTGCCTCCACCACTGACTCAGGCAGTGCATTCCACGCACCAACCACTCTCTGAGTGAAAAAACTTCCTCTAATATCTCCCTTGAACTTCCCTCCCCTTACCTTAAAGCCATGTCCTCTTGTACTGAGCAGTGGTGCCCTGGGGAAGAGGCACTGGCTGTCCACTCTGTCTATTCCTCTTAATATCTTGTACACCTCTATCATGTCTCCTCTCATCCTCCTCCTCTCCAAAGAGTAAAGCCCTAGCTCCCTTAATCTCTGATCATAATCCATACTCTCTAAACCAGGCAGCATCCTGGTAAATCTCCTCTGTACCCTTTCCAATGCCTCCACATCCTTCCTATAGTGAGGCGACCAGAACTGTACACAGTACTCCAAGTGTGGCCTAACTAGAGTTTTATAGAGCTGCATCATTACATCGCGTCTCTTAAACTCTATCCCTTGACTTATGAAAGCTAACACCCCATAAGCTTTCTTAACTACCCTATCTACCTGTGAGGCAACTTTCAGGGATCTGTGGACATGTACCCCAAGATCCCTCTGCTCCTCCACACTACCAAGTATCCTGCCATTTACTTTGTACTCTACCTTGGAGTTTGTCCTTCCAAAGTGTACCACCTCACACTTCTCCGGGTTGAACTCCATCTGCCACTTCTCAGCCCACCTCTACATCCTATCAATGTCTCTCTGCAATCTTTGACAATCCTCTACACTATCTACAACACCACCAACCTTTGTGTCGTCTGCAAACTTGCCAACCCACCCTTCTACCCCCTCATCCAGGTCGTTAATAAAAATCACAAAAAGTAGAGGTCCCAGAACAGATCCTTGTGGGACACCACTAGTCACAACCCTCCAATCTGAATGTACTCCCTCCACCATGACCCTCTGCCTTCTGCAAGCAAGCCAATTCTGAATCCACCTGGCCAAACTTCCCTGGATCCCATGCCTTCTGACTTTCTGAATAAGCCTACCATGTGGAACCTTGTCAAATGCCTTACTAAAATCCATGTAGATCACATCCACTACACTACCCTCATCTATATGCCTGGTCACCTCCTCAAAGGACTTTAACAGGCTTGTTAGGCATGATCTGCCCTTCACAAGGCCATGCTGACTGTCCCTGATCAGACTATGATTCTCTAAATGCCCATAGATCCTATCTCTAAGAATCTTTTCCAACAGCTTTCCCACCACAGACGTGAGGCTCATTGGTCTATAATTACCTGGACTATCCCCATTACCTTTTTTGTGCAAGGAGACAACATTCGCCTCCCTCCAATCCTCCGGTACCATTCCCGTGGACAACGAGGACATAAAGATCCTAGCCAGAGGTTCAGCAATCTCTTCCCTTGCCTCGTGGAGCAGCCTGGGGAATATTCCACCAGGCCCCGGGGACTTATCCATCCTAATGTATTTTAACAACTCCAACACCTCCTATCCCTTAATAACAACATGCTCCAGAACATCAACCTCACTCATATTGTCCTCACCGTCATCAAGTTCCCTCTCAGTGGTGAATACTGAAGAGAAGTATTCATTGAGGACCTCGCTCACTTCCACAGCCTCCAGGCACATCTTCCCACTTTTATCTCTAATCTGTCCTACCTTCACTTCTGTCATCCTTTTGTTCTTCACATAATTGAAGAATGCCTTGGGGTTTTCCTTTACCTTACTTGCCAAGGCTTTCTCATGCCCCCTTCTTGCTCTTCTCAGCTCTTTCTTAAGCTCCTTTCTTGCTACCCTATATTCCTCAATAGACCCATCTGATCCTTGCTTCCTAAACCTCATGTATGCTGTTTTCTTCCACCTGACTAGATTTTCCACTTCGCTTGTCACCCATGGTTCCTTCACCCTACCATTCTTTATCTTCCTCACCGGGACAAATTTATCCCTAACATCCTGCAAGAGATCCTTAAACATTGACCACATGTCCATAGTACATTTCCCTGCAAAAACATCATCCCAGTTCACACCCGCAAGTTCTAGCCTTATAGCCTCATAATTTGCCCTTCCCCAATTAAAAACTTTCCTGTCCTCTCTGATTCTATCCTTTTCCATGATAATGCTAAAGGTCAGGGAGCGGTGATCACTGTCCCCCAGATGCTCACTCACTGACAGATCTGTGACCTGACCCGGTTTGTTACCTAATACTAGATCTAGTATGGCATTCCCCCGGTTGGCCTGTCAACATACTGTGACAGGAATCCATCCTGGACACATTTAACAAACTCTGCCTCATCTAAACCCTTGGAACTAATCAAGTGCCAATCAATATTAGGGAAATTAAAGTCACCCATGATAACAACCCTGTTATTTTTGCACCTTTCCAAAATCTGCCTCCCAATCTGCTCCTCAGTATCTCTGCTGCTACCAGGGGGCCTATAGAATACCCCCAGTAGAGTAACTGCTCCCTTCCTGTTCCTGACTTCCACTCATACTGACTCAAAAGAGGATCCTGCTACATTACCCACCCATTCTGTAGCTGTAATAGTATCCCTGACCAGTAATGCCACCCCTCCTTCCCTCTTCCCCCCTCTCTATCCCTTTTAAAGCACTGAAATCCAGGAATATTGAGAATCCATTCCTGCCCTGGTGCCAGCCAAGTCTCCGTAATGGCCACTACATCATAATTCCATGTATGTATCCAAGTTCTCAGTTCATCACCTTTGTTCCTGATGCTTTCAAAGTGACAGGAGTCACCTATTTCTTTGCCTCTTGGATCTTTTCGGGCCAATGCTGAAATAATTGCAAAATATTGCAATTTGCAACCCAGAGGATGGTTATGGAAATGATAAAGGTATATTTGTCTCTTTGTCCTTGGGCAGAGAACACCGGTGAGTAACTGCATAGGCATTCACCAGAATCCTGGGCATCTCAGTGGTACAGGGATCCATGGTGCACCTGAATGATGTAAATGAATGACAATTGAAAGAGGAAGGGGTCACTCTCTGAATGTAATATCAGACTGTGACGAAGAAATGCCTTGATCTCAATAGTAGGAAGTACTGTGGTGGTGGGGGTGGGTGGGTGTTACCTTACATCAGGCCACTGTGCCCTCAATCTTTTAGTCATGCTGCTGTCTGAGACCAAGTCCATATTCTATCACCTAACTCCTGACACTTCTTTGAACATTGTGTGAACGTGTCAATACCTCTAGCACTGGATTAAACATTCCAGAGGCCATGGTCATTTTTGTGCAAGGCGAGATGATTCCTATCATGAAAAGTATGCTGCCATTGAAATGTCATCAATCAGTATGAACCCACAGCCTAGCCTGCACCAAGGCTGCCTTATAGTTTATTCCAGAGTAGGTCTCACGAGTTGTCATGACTTGCAGCATCCTGGTTATTCTATGGACCCAGTTCTTACCAGCAGCTGTGAAGAAAAGACAGAATGGAAAAAGGGAGAGGGAGAAGGTGTGTTGAGAGACCCTTTGTGGTGCAGAGTCCAAACGTGACTGTTGGCATTGTGCTTGAAATGAGTTAATGCTGCAAGAGAGAAGCTGGGGCCTGCACTCAGACAATATTTGTTGGGACTGCTATAAGTAATATTTACACCATACTGGTGCCAGACATCAATCACTTCTATTAAGGTAGAGTTTAACACATTCCCTTGTCAGTCAATGGAATAATCTTGGCAATATCCACACTATGATTATAATGTTGGCCAGAAATTTAACTGGACCTCCAATCAACCCAGCAGCTCACACAGCTGGTCTGATTATTTGGACAGCTAATTGAGAGACCCATGAGGAATGGCAAGTCAGCATGTGTCAATGTATTTGGGGTGCTTAGATCTGTACTTTGTAGTATAGATCCAAGCACCCGAACATGTTGGAAATTTGACCATGCACTTCAGGATTGGACTTGAGTCCATGGGTGTTCTTTGAGGCGTCCTGAGTTGAGCAACCAGATACAAAGAGTAGTTGGCCCTGCAACCATATGCTACTCTCTGGTGCTGGTGTAACCAATCTATAGACACACATATTTGAGTATGGCTGACCTTCAATAAAAAGGTAGGGTAAAATGTAACAGAGGTGGTTGCCAGGCTAGTTTGAACCAGGGTTGTATGGTAAAATTCCGTGTTTTTAACCCTTTGGACTACCAGGAGTGACGCAGATCAGATGGGCTCAAGTGCACAGACCAGGGACGAGGATGAGGTTGAACAAAGATTCTTTACTTGAGGATTGGTTAGTAGAGAACATAGGCCAGGACTCGGGAATCAATGCACACATGGTAGGTACACTCAAAACTGAGCAAAGGCAAACAAAACAGAGGGAATTTAAACTGAGAAACAAAACGTGGCACGGGTGCACTAGAACAAGATGCCCATGAAAATAATCAACGAATAAGGAGTGTCAGAGATTGGGAGACTCGGATATCCCCTGGCAATCAGAAAGCAGCATGACAGGACACATCCACTCACCCCCTACGGAGAGCCCCTGTCAGTCCCGGGCAATCCAGGTGGCGCCAGTGGAAGTCCCTGATCAGATCCAGGTCCAGGATGTCACAAAAATGAGGAAGAAGGAAGGTGGGGTTGATTTGTGTGGCATGTGCTACTGGAAATGGTAAGTGGCTTGCTGATCTGACAGAGAACCTTGTACGGTCTGTTGTAGTGTGATGCCAGTTTCTGAGACTCAATCTGAGAGCCAGATAATTTGGATGGAATGAAGGTTCCATCCACCATTGATGGTTAGTAAAGCTCTGTTGTTGCAGGGAATCCTTCAGCAGGGCTGCCTAAGAATTCTTCCACTACCACTGGCAACGACGGACCAGCTGTTCAGTCATCAGGACTCCACTTCAAGTCAAGTCAAGTCACTTTTATTGTCATTTCAACCACAGCTGCTGGTACAGTACATAGTAAAATGAGACGTTTTTTCAGTACCATGGTGTTACACGACACAGTACAAAAACTAGACTGAACTACATTTTAAAAAACACAGAAAAAAACTACACTAGACTACAGACCTACCCAGGACTGCATAAAGTGCACAAAACAAGTGCAGGCATTACAATAAATAATAAACAAGACAATAGGGCAGTAAGGTGTCAGTCCAGGCTCTGGGTATTGAAAAGTCTGATAGCTTGGGGGAAGAAACTGTTACAAAGTCTGGTCATGAGAGCTGGAATGCTTTGGTGCCTTTTCCCAGATGGCAGGAGAGAGAAGAGTTTGTATGAGGGGTGCGTGGGGTACTTCATAATGCTGTTTGCTTTGTGGATGCAGTGTGTAGTGTAAATGTCAGTGATGGCAGGAAGAGAGACCCCAATGATCTTCTCAGCTTACTTCACTATCCGCTGCAGGGTCTTGTGATCTGAGATGGTGCAATTTCTGAACCAGGCAGTGATGCAGCTGCTCAGGATGCTCTCAATACAACCCCTGTAGAATGTGATGAGGATGGGGGGTGGGAGATGGACTTTCCTCAGCCTTCGCAGAAAGTAGAGACGTTGCTGGGCTTTCTTTGTTGTGGAGCTGGTGTTGAGGGACCAGGTGAGGTTCTCCACCAAGTGAACACCAAGAAATTTGGTGCTCTTAATGATCTCTACCGAGGAGCTGTCGATGTTCAGCAGGGAGTGGTCGCTCCGTGGCCTCCTGAAGTCACCAACCATTTCTTTTGTTTTGTTCACATTCAGAGACAGGTTGTTGGCTCTGCAACAGTCCATGAGCCGCTGCACCTCCTCTCTGTAAGCTGACTTGTCGTTCTTGCTGATGAGACCCACCACAGTCGTGTCATCGTGTCATCACCTTGCACTCCTGCTCAGGAAACAGAGGGGGTGAATAATTAAACTGGCACTCAAAAGGAGATATACCCATAGAAGAGTGGCGCCAAGTATTATGAGAAAACTCTTCCCAGAGCAGATGATCACTCTAATGGATGGGTTGCCCAAAACAAGCCACCTCAGGGTCTTTGCCAGGTCCTGGTTCATCATCTCCGTCTGCTCACTGGGATGAAATCCCAAAGAGAGGCTGACCGTAGTTCCAATGAGCCAACAGAAGGCCTTCCAAAGCCAGGGGGAAGGGTAAACTGAGGGAGGGCATTGGTCAGAAACAATGTCCTGGGGAAAACCATGAAATCTAAACATATTGCAGTGTAAGATTGGCTGTTTCCTGAGCAGCGGGAAGCTTGCATAGGGGCACAAAGCGGCAGGCATTAGAGATCTGGTCCACTACCACCATAATCACAGTGTTATCTTGTGATGGTGGCAGATCAGTAATGAAATCTACAGAGATAGGGAACCAGGGACAAAAAGGAATGGGGATTGGGTGCAGCAGCCCCTGGGTTCGTGATCTGTGCACGACAGGCTGCCATGTATGATTTAACATCCTCATCCATGCCCAATCACCAGAACTGCCTCTTGATGAACTCTGCTATCCAAGCAGTCCCTGGATGTCCTGTGATACACTGTAAAACTGTAACATAGCTGAATGGACAGAGTTAGGAATAAAAGGTGACCTAGTGGGCCAATTCCTGGGTCTTCCTCGGCTTCTGGGCTCCAGTTAAATGGGATAGAGGTTCCTGTAGTCAGAACAATAAAGGGATCTTTGATGGAATTGAAGTTGTGGATGAATCTCCAATAAAAAATTACAACCACCAGAAACCTCTGGGGAGCTGTCTGATCATGGTGGGTTGCGGCCAATCCTTGACAGCCTGGGTCTTGGTAGGAACCATCTGCAGATTCCTTTTAGAGACAGTAAATCTGAGGAAGGAGACTATGGAGACATTGAACTCACTCTTCTCCAGATGAAAGAATAGTTGGTCAAACGTGTTGGATGTTTTTATCATCCTGGTACACAAAGACAAAGTGATTTAGCAAGGAGAACCTGGAAGACCACTAGGATATTGACTAAACTGAACTTTACAAGATATTTATAGTGGGCAATAGGGATGTTAAAAGTGATTTTCTATTCATGACCTCCTAAATGTGGATCGGGTTGTATGCAGTTTGGAGGTCCAGTTTAGTAAAGATGGCTGACCCTTGCAGCAACTTGAACACCATGGTCATCAGTGGCAAGGGGTACCAGTTCTTCACAGTGATCTTATTGAGTCCTTGATAATCTATACATGTTTGGAGTCCACCATCCATTTTTACCTTGAAGTGCACTAGCAGGGCAGGTGAAGGAGCAGATGAAAGCAGATGCTAGGGCATCACAGCTCATCACGAATCTCACCCTTTTTGGAGCTGACAGGGAGTGGCCTTCCTTGAGGTGGGCAGGTTCCAGACAGCAATTTAATTGCTCATTCATAGGTTCAACACTGACAGGAGATGCTCACACTCTGCCACGTTTTGGCTCACTCTTGCTGTAACTGAGGTGATGGCCAGGCTGCGTTGAGCCAGGGTTGGTACGGTGAAGTTCAATATCTTTAGCTGTGGACTACTGGGAGAGATGAAGACAGGTGGACTCAAATGCAGAGCAGACCAGAGAGAAGGATGGTGTTGAATGAAAAACTTTTACTTGAGGATTGGTTAGTAGAGAACACAGCTAGGACTCGAGAATCACTACACACAGGTTAGGTAAACTCAAGGCTGAGCAAAGACAAACAAATCGAGGGAACTTAAATCAAGAAACAAAATAAGGTACAGGTGCACTAAAGCAAGACACAGGTGAAAATAATCAACTAATAGTCTGGGGAGGAGGAGCATCAGTGGCTGGAGGACTCTTGCACCCCCTGGTGATCAGACTGAAGCATGACAGCAATTTGTCCGGAGATCATCAAGACTATTAGAATTTCCATTGCCTTTGGTTTCGTTACCACTTTAAATAGGGCATTAAGTTACTAGGAGTTGCAAGGTAATGTCTAGAATGGGAGGCAAACATGAGGCGTGGTTGCACCCAGAGATTCATTGCCCTGTTACTGTGTTACAACAGCAGATGAGAAGATAGACATTCTGCGCCTTGTTACTCAACTCCATACACTCAAATATTTAACTAATTCTTAAATGCCTGAGTCAATCTGCTGTTTGAATCCAAGTCATACACCATCTAGATTTTCCTGTCTGAATCCACTGACACAAGGAATACAACTGGTGGTAAATGGGACTTGCTATTGTTTTCACTGAACTTTGATCACTACTATGAGATCATTAAACCTTTTGCAGCCATGCCCTTTAATATGTTACTTACTAAGTTTCGACCTTGTCTGTGATCTCCTTCACTATTGCTTGATTATGAACCTGGATGTCTTAGGGCATATATCATAGAACAGTACCACACAATACAGTCCCTTTGGCCCATGATATTGGGCCAACCAATATAACCTACTCCATGATCAAACTAACCCATAACCTTCCAATTTTCTTATATCCATGTGCCTATCGAGAGTCTCTTATATATCTCTAATGTATAGGCCTCTAGCACCATCTCCAGCAGTGCACTACAGGCACCTGCCACTTAATGTATAAAAAAAAAACCTACCTCTTACACCCACCCAAAATCTTGCTTCACTCACCTTAAATAGATTTCCTCTAGTATTGCTTATTAATGTCTTGGGGAAAAATACATTTGCTGCCCACTCTATCTATGCACCTCTATTCTTCCAACAACTTAAGTGCTAGCTTGCTCAATCTTTCATCAGAAGGCACGTTCTCTGATCCAGGCAGCATCCTAGTAAATCTCATCTGCACCCTCTCTAAAGCTTTCACATCCTCCTTATAATGAGGTGACTAGAACTGAACACAATATTTCAAGAATTCTATATCCTCCCATTGAAGAGAACTTAACTCCTTCAATTCATCTTCAGGATGAAGACTTCCACAACAGTGCTGGAAATTCATGACTACCTCCACCAACTATGAAGCATTGTTTCCAAAAGCTGTTGGAAAGTTTCCACCTCCCTATAACAGAGTGCAGGCCCACTTTAATCGATGCTAGTTGTTAAGGAATTAAATGAGACCACGTCAGGTGACTTTTTCCTCCTTCTTCGAAGAAGAGTGTTCTTTCTAGGAAATGAATACAACAAGGGTTACCTGGGCCTATTTTTACAATGGCTGGCATAGAGACTGATTGGGTCAATTATGGGAGTATTGAAGGGAATGAGGGTATTTCATAGAGACTTAGTCTGATATGGGTATCTGTTCTGGACTGAGAATGGGAAGGAGGCAGGAAGAGGGTTGGGAAAGGGGAAAGGAAGAGGGGAGAGAGCGGGAAGCACCAGGGAATCAAATGATCTTGCCTGGTGTCTCAGGGTTAGGCGTGTCTGCAGCTACAGTACATTCGCTCCCCTCCCCCGCACCTGGCTCTGCTTCTCTGCCCCCGTCTCAGCGCTTCGGCCTCGCCATTCTCAACACCTTTGCACCCGCCAGGTGACAAACTCGATCTCCGCTCCACGTTGACAAATAATGCAGTACTGTGCAAAAGTATTGGGCACCCCAGCTATACATGTGTGCCTAAGACTTTGGCACTGCACTGGATATTCAAGAAGTGTGTAGGCATTATTTCTTCATGCTAAGGGAATGAAGCGATATGAGGGGACAGATCAATTAATATATCGATAGAAATGTTTTGTCATGTCAAATGCACAATTTATACTCCTATTATCAAAGTTTCATATTGCTCCTTCTACGTTACACCGTATCGGTGTAAATCACGTTGTGACAAGTAGCCAGATTTAGAATTCAACACTAGTCTGTGATTGGTCAAATATAAGTTACAAGCGGTCGTCAGCAACCATGTCTTGCTTTGCCTTACTGAACTAATGAAGAATACCATAACTGGTTTGGGATTTTGTGTTTGTATGTATTAGGGATAACAGGGTAACTTTGACTTAGTCTAAAATTGTATTCTACTCGTTGCTTGTAGAAGATTTTGGGACAGAGTGAGTTAGTAATGTTTGGATAGCGACATCCTAACAACGTAATAATCTAACAGAGAGAGCGGAGAGAACGCGTTCCGTTCTCCGTCATTGAAGATGATAGTTGACTTTCCATTTCTACAACAGACAGCAGGTGGCGCTTTTGACGCTCGTTTATGAATATGGACAGGTTCGCTATAAATGGACCGACACGGAGTTTTAGAAAATTACGACCAGAGCCTTCAATTTGGGGATGAGATTGCAGTAGTTAGCCGTGTTGTGTTCCACCCACAGAACGTGATCTACCGCGCCAAAGGGAAGCAGGAAACAGAAAGTAACCAAGATTTCCAAACCACAAGGAGCCCCTGCTGGATGTTAACGGTGAAAAGAAATTACAGTGTCGTTTGAACAGTCTCACCTAAACTTGATGAAATAGATCCAGGTAAAAATGTTTCATTTCTTAATAAAGCTGATACAGATCAAATCTATTTTAGCAGAAAACTACATTCACATTTTTTTCTGAAAGTAATCAAGGTTGATGCGAGAACCGCTGCTCACACTTCTAAAATGACCTTTGCCCCTTTGATGTGGGACACCGTGAAAATCTGCACAGTATCACACCCAGATTCCTCGTTATCTATTTCAATAAAAACACCAGGATTAGTGTCGTTTCCGGTGTGGTTTAAAGGCCACTGGATTTAATAAATAGATCCAAGTTTAACAGAGTAAGAGGAATTTTTTAATGTTTGTATGGTTTTCCCCCAAATTAAGTATTTTAAGAGCCGTGTTTTACTGCTCACCATGTAAGTGACTAGCTGAGGAGTCCGCTTCCATTCTTGCTAGTATTAAATGCTGGTTAAGGTATAATTAATTAGACCCAAAGATATAACAGTTAATATTTTGTGGTACAGTTTTAATCTTTTTTTTGTTTTTCACGAGCTTTCCTTTTCTTTAGGGAACCTGTGTTCGGGACTTTGCTGAGTTTAAATCAGTTTGTACACAGTCCTCTGTGCTTTTGGAGCACACATGGGACAGGAATGACCATTTAGGAAGTGCAAACTGTTGGGGATTTGAAGACCGTGTGACATTTGGAACCAACAGCTGTTTGACCATGTTGGCTACCGTCCTACGAGAAAATTCTCCGAGTAAAAGGCAGCCCGCACCTGTTCTGAAGTAGCAGAGCATCGAGGCGACAATTGAAGTGCTTAGCTGCCCTTTAATGCTCGGCACCCCCTCCCCTTCTCATTCGCACAACTGGCTATTTTCTTCTTCTTAAATCTAACACCCCTATTGGGACGTATACGGCCGACAGTAGCCCGCCAGAATCCTCAGTCCTGGGCCGATAGAAGGCTTTTTACCATGCGTCTTTTAGGCAAAGATCCATTCCCAGCGATGAGCTATTTGGACATTTTTGTTGGCGTTTCTATAGCTCTCTGATTTTACCAGATGGGGGTTGAGAGCCCCATACTCAACCTTCCTCCTTTCGACGGGCTTGGGACCGTCGATGGCGGAGTTAACTTACACAAGTGCCTTAAACAGTGCATTTCTACGATTTTCTTTCAGAGTAATCAATGGTTAAATTAATTAGTTATTTTAACCAAACATTCAAAACTGTAAAATATTCTAAATATAAGAAACAGATCAAAATATCCATCCAGTGGGAAATTATTAAAACGCAAGTAATATATTTTTCTTTAATGTAGTCAGTCTGTACAACTAAAGTTCATAACTGATTTGCTACTTGAAAAGGGAATCGTCTAAATGCCGAGCATATCGCTTAAATCGTGAAATATTTTTGGGTGACATATATTTGAAAGATGCATGCTGATTTGTTAAGCGACTTCGACACTTAGCAAGCATTACCTCGTAGTTACTTATCTTCCTATAATAATCCAGGCACCTATCGGATAAACTGTAACTACATACAATATCTAATAAAGTTTGGAACTAACCGCGTTATTGATTAATGGGAACGGGGGAAATTAGCAGGTTCGGTGTTCCTGGTGGTAAAGGAAACATTATCCTTGATGGACAACATGCTTTTGAAATTTGACCAGCTAAAAGGAGTGTTTAGGTGAAATTGCAAAATTCAGTATTGAGACTTGGGTGTAGGAAGGATTCAACAGACGCACAGCAAGTTCTATGTGCATTTCTGTTAATGTAGTATTAAATACACACTCCAAATGACCTTTTGAAAATAGTCGATGTTTGAAATCGGGTGCGGGATTTTTTCTTGCAGTTTTGGAATGGGGATCATGAAAAATGATAAGTTATATTTCTATATCCGGTCATTTGCTATGCGTTTAAGTCTGTGTGCAACAATTATTCACAAGATCAAATCTGTGTTTGCGCGATTGCAAACAATCTCGAGATGAAAAGTGGTGTATGGTTTATTCATTTCTTTCTTTCTTTCTCTGCCTACCGCCCCTCAAAAAAAAATAAAGTCGGTTGATGTTATGAACCCTTTAAGAATGGATGTGGTGAAAAGCTCAAAGTGAACAGAGATGGTCAGTTTCCTTTGGTCTGTTGGGTCCCTTCCTGCTTCGTGTCATTTCGCTTTTATGCTACTCCTATTTTCTTGCGTTCTTGTCTTCTGCTGCCTCAAGAATCGACAAGTTTGAAGAACTTTTAGTCATGGAATCCTGAAGAAGTACAATTTGGAAGCAAATCCTGGGCCCACTGTGTGCGTGCGCGTCGACCTATTCCCACCCTCTGTCCGCTGCCAACCCGAGCTATCGCAGCATTTGCTCGGATAGGTGGACTATTCTGTATTTGTTAACACACTGGCACTACACATCTTCATCAGTTAAAAAGCGGGCAATTGACGGAAAAAATTCTCGTAAAGGTTAGTTGAATACTCATTACCAGAGCTGCTTTAGACAAAACATGAAAAAAGCAAGTTTTAGTATATTCTCCAGCGAGTGAAAGGTGTGTTACCGAATTGTCGGCTTTGGTTGAAAAACAAAATGCAAACATCGCCTTTTAAAATTGCTGCCATTCCGGTGGGTCGAGAAGAGCTTTTAAACTTTAAAAAAAAATCGTGTATGTTTCAACAAAATTGCCTGTCGTCTCGACCACCCGGCCAGTTTGCGCATACGGTGTTATAATGTGCAGAACAGAGAGGAAATGATGATGGAACAAGTGCTGCGCACGGGCGTTCTGGAAAACGCTATCTTAACACGACCATACTTAAAGAAATACAGAAAATTACAGATCTTAAATTACAAACTTTAGTGACAATCAAAATCACAGATTCATACTGAATCGCTGGCTGCTTTGGGTAGCGTTAGGTAGGAAGGCTGAATGTCCCTCTGTATTTCACTAGTGACCCCTGTCAGGTCACCCTTTAAGAAGAGCCCGGGGCTGATCTCCGCGAGGGAACCTAGCTCACCCCTTACGTCACGGCCACGTGACGCCCCCTGTCGGATAAATGTCTATTGACAGCAGATTGAGGAGCAGAAGAGGCTTCCGCTGGCTGGCTCAGCTTTGCCAACTTTTCCTTTTTATAAAAAAAACAAACTTTGCTCCTAGCGTCGAGCGGCCGGGCAGCCGTCTACAAACAATGTGCACTTGTCTGAGTGTGGGAGCCGCGACACTACACTAAAAGGGGGCAATATCTGCAAAGTTGTCGATGAGGAAACAAGAGACTAAGTAAGGATCCATTGGAAAGGAGTGCGGCTACTCTGATTCCGACTTCTTTTCCCCTTGGCCATTCTGAGCCACTCCACTAGGGGGTCTGAGAGACTGGAGAGTTGCTACCGACAGAAGGGTTGAAGACACTGGGCCGCTCACTTCAACAATGACTCTAGGTGCCGACATGTCTGATCATTCACTGCTCTCCGAGGATACAGATATTGATGTGGTCGGTGATATGAACGGCAAAGAAGGGAAATATGGTCATTTTCATTCTGACAACGATTCAGACGATATCTTAAGCAGGAACGTTTCCGAGAATATTGAGTCCCCGGACTTGTCCGGCGTGTCTGACCCAGGTACAAACAGGGCAAGTGACAAACCATGTAAAAGTACCTTGGTCAAACCTCCTTATTCTTACATCGCTCTGATCACTATGGCCATTCTCCAGAGTCCAAAGAAGAGACTAACACTGAGTGAGATCTGCGAGTTTATCAGTAATCGTTTCCCCTACTACAGGGAAAAGTTTCCTGCCTGGCAGAACTCCATCCGACACAATTTGTCTCTCAACGACTGCTTTGTGAAAATACCCCGGGAGCCCGGGAATCCTGGCAAGGGCAACTACTGGACTCTCGACCCTGATTCTGCAGACATGTTTGACAACGGGAGCTTCCTTCGGAGGAGGAAACGGTTCAAAAGGCAGCAGCCGTCCGAAATCTTGAGAGATCACGGCAGCTTCATGCCAAGTTTTGGATATGGACCTTATGGCTGCGGTTATGGTATCCAGCTGCAAAATTTCCACCACCCTCATCACCATGCTTCCCCGAGTACGTTCCCATTCCAGCCTCCGCACTGTACGGTGCCATCACCGGCGTCAATGTTCCCAACTGCAGCCATCCCCTCGCTTTTACACAGCAACGACTTAACCAGGAAATCCTTCTACCCGCAGCTGAGTCCCACTCTACCTAACCTACAAGGATTGAAAGCAGACCCCAGTCAGTCCAGGCCTTCCTTCTCTATAGACAATATCATAGGGGCTGCTCCGTCAAATACCCCCGGGTCTCCCTACTCAGCTCCGCCTGGAAGCCAAGCGCAGGTCCTGGCAATGTTAACTCCAGCACTCACGCAGTCCCAGAACCCTCTAAACTTAACGCACGATAACGTTCTACAGACTGGACAGACCTTTTCAAGTAAACTCACAAATCTTAACACCTGTCACTATTAAAATTTCTCGTCCCGTGTAAGGTAGGAATTATACCTTTTGAATATTTGGAACCACAAAAGTATGCTTCTGCTCTGGAAGAAAAGACAAGATATATTTATCGTATGTATATATGTAAAGATACCTGGGGAATATTGAATTCTTAATGTCATTCTTTCTCGTGCTGTCTGTACCGAATGTTACCTTTTCCAATAATTTGATCCACTATACTGTTTAAGCACTGTTAAAGGACGGTTAGGGACCCTCAGGATTATTAAAAAATGATTTTGATGTAAAATACGCGATTTAGAAGGGAAATGGTGAAGAGAATTAATAAACGGATCTTCTAAAAATTCTGTTGCCTTCAGTCCCTAACTGTCTAGATTTATGGGTTTTCGGTAATTATTTGTATAAAGATAGAGGAAAGATGTACAACTTTCGCACCTCCTGCCTGCTGTCTCATTGGTTGTACATCGATCTATTTTACAAGGGAAGTCTGTGAACAATACAGTGCTATATGTTTAAAATGTCCATCAGGTCGTTTGGTGTAAATTAATAAATGGTTTTAACTCTGAAAAATATGCCTTTCCATGTATTTGTACATAATATTTGCTCATAAAACTTAAATCATAGTTTTAAGTAACTATTTGGGGCCTAAGATTTATAACAATTTCACAGGATTGAAGTTTGGCGATAATACAACGCCCTGTTATTTTATAATATATATATATAGAACACATTCTGGTAATACCTCACTCTAACTAAATTAACATATTCTGTTTAACTCGAATAGTTCATAATTATTTATTATGTAAATGACATTGTTGTATTCAAAGGTCCAGTGAAAACTCAGGCCTCAATTTTGTTCGACAGAGATGGGTGAGCATGATATCAAAGAGAGAATTGTAAAATTTCAAATATATCTAAAAGCTATGGAGAATGAAATTGTTTATAGCTGCATTTGTTCCCCTTTTTAAAAAAAACTATACTCCAATTTAGAAGTGAAACCAAAAGAAGAGTGCCCATTAAAAAGGCAGTGTTAAGAGTAGTTATTTTAATTTTCTTCTTGTATGTTTATTTTATCAGATGAGCTGAGTACTTTTCAGAAGAGATTTGTGCAGGTTTTTTTTATTTTAAAAGTTGATTAGCAATAAGGAGTCAGAGGGAAGTTTCATACAATTTGCAAAACATTTTATTCACTCCATACATAAAGACTAACTAGAATTTTCAGTTCACCTGTGCATATGGCTATTATGTTCTTAGAAGCTGGAAATAGTTTTGAAGTCTTACTGGTACTTGTTAATCCAATGGTATTGTCTGGAACAGCTTCTTCCCAGCTCCTCATAAATAGTCTTGCTGGTGGCTCTCGCTTTGGATACAATTTTCTGGACACCACTAATTTGCAGAAGCGTTGTATCTGCTGTAATCCACACAAAGGCCGTCTAGTTTGTTTATGTTGCTGATAATGCCTCGTCCTGAATAAATGACTCCCAGTGAGCGGTCTCAGGCCCAACTCACGCATTCGCTTTTGAAAAGCGATCTTCTCTCAGACAGTTGGTTGTCTTTTATCTTTGTGTTTCTTTGCCTGTACAAAGGTTGTTTAAGACTCGAAGATCCGCTCCACGGGATAAAACAGACGGGCAATCTATCTATTTTAAAGGTTTGCCAACTACCATGTTTTACTTAGCATAGTAAAGCCCTTTCATTTGCTGTGATTGTGTTCAAGTTGCAATTTTACCACATAGGGCTTTTTCTGACACGCTCATTAGCCGAAGGTATCCCTTTTTGAAGCATGTGATATCGATAAAAATGCGGTTCAGTTCTCAAGATGTCAATGGAACTGTCTTTAATTATTGACATTAGCCTGTACATTGAGGTCGCATAATTTGGACTAATTGGCAAAGGAATGAAGACAGTCTTCAAGGCTCAACCACAGGATAAAAGGAACACATCTAATGAAAATGCGCTATCCATCTGTTGGGCCTGTCTATGTTGAAATTCCAAATCAAAATCAAACCTGAAAGATTTGTTTTTAGTTTTCCCACTGCCACAGCTATTATATTGTTTGTATAGAGCTAAAATGGGATGAAGTACATAGCAAATAAATAAAGTTTGAATTTTGTTCCTTGAAGTTTCCATTTTAAGCGAAGCGTCTACTGGATGTGTTCTGGTAGTTAAGTTTTCTTCATCAAAAATTGATCGATTATAGTTTTTTTTTGAGAGAGTGAAACTGATCTAGCGTGACATTTTGCAGAAAATACTGAAAAACGATATCTTAATGAGGCATGGAAAAATATGTTTAATTTCAGATTTACGACATCTACGTTGGTTTTATAATAGGAGTTCAAGTGATAGCTGGTTTGTGTCATTCGGAGTTGGGCACTTAAGATGTACATCGACCATTATGAAACTCCGTGGCTCTTCACAGGTAAAGTGTTGCAGCCTAGTTTCTTTTGTTGATATGTGAATATTGCCTACAAGTAATCTACATCAAGAGCCGTCCTTAGCTATTTGCATAACAACTGAAATAGGACATTTGCGATTTGCCCAGCAAGAAGCCTCACGCTCGAAATGGGGGCTTTTATCTTCAACGTTAATCTTTTAAAGGGCAAGTTAATATAGGATTATTTGCAACAACGGCAATAAACCCGCCCAGAACTAGTACCTGTTTGTAATAGGCTGCATAAATCTCCAAGTTATTGTTGAATGGGTCATAGCTGACGTTGAACGTCGGACAATTCAACCGAAGTAATTGTTGTTAAATGTACCGTTTGTCGTCTGCTTAATAGAATTAGGAATTTCTTACCCTTGCTATTCTATTTCGATCACCTTGCAATTTATTTAATTTTCGGGATTCTTAAAGTAAATTCTGCAGTGATTAGTCCCGTCTTTTTTAGTTACGAGCTACCAGTTTTATACTGATGAGTAAAACAGTAGAAGTATGTTCGAACTGATTATTGTGATAATTCTGGTTGGCATTTTGTGAGCCCCACTGCCCACGTTGGGTCAATGAGCAGGGAACAGACCTATTAACCTACGTTTTAGTGACACCTATAACGGATACGTGCCAGCTTCTTTATTACAGCGTTAAGTTTAGAACACAGCTGAGAGTAATGATTAAATTTAAATAAGAGTATAAAACGCGTGTAATTTATATTTAGAGAAAACGCAAAATATTTTAAGTCGCAAATTGTAGAATTGTCACTTGTGTCCTTTCCAATATCAGATAAATATTTTCAGGGCTTTTAGTAAATGTGTTTGAAGACATTTTTAGAATCAATGATCAATATCACTTTCGCGTTATACGATTGTATTCAAAACCAAAAATAAAACATGTCCCACGTTTAACATTATCTGAAATTGTTAAATCACTTGCAGCGTGAAATGGGATATCATATGTACCATCAGGATTAGCTAACACCAACCAACTACTAAATGGTTTGTATGAACTAACATTAAGATAGTGTTACAATGTGTAATGCTATATCATCTCTATCTCCAGGTCTTAGCACCCAACGATTTAGAATATAAGGGAGAAATATGGATGTTTGGTGTCCACATATTCAGGAACAGCATTGAAGTTACATTCTGGAAGTGTTCTGTGTTTTCTAAAATATACAGTCTGTTTTAACAGAATAGGAATTTTGTTTTCCATTTCAAGAATATAGTCAATACACTTGTTTGAAATGTGATGAGCTGGTGTGTGTGTGTGTGTGGAGGTGGGGGCGGGGACGGTGGGAATCCTGCAAGAGCCGCTGCTTGCCAAAGAATAATTTGGATCTTGTTCATCTGTAAACTGGCCAAAATTATTAATGAAGACAAATCATGTTAATTAATAGGAAAGAGAACACAGATAAATGAACAGGATGAAATCCACTGTTACATTACTTCGTTAGAAAACATTTGGCAAACAAATCCCACACGGGGAATGTTGTGGGATTATAGACAGTGTGCTATCTATAACCTGATAAAATATCAAAACAAGTGCTTCTATAACAAGTGTTAGGTTTCCTCCTAACGAGACTTTTTTTTTTGTTCTGGGATTATTCGCGTCGTCTATGTGAATTTGAAAGAGATTCAAATGTCGTGGGTTCGGTTCCTGCTTAGATAGCGAAGAGTGATCCAAGCACTCCGATTGCTGTGGGGTTGGAGCTTGTGATGCGTAAACGCCTTACATGGCGGGTTATACGCCATTGGATTCTCGCTATGATTGTCAGCAAATGTGTGGGTTGGTAAAAACGAACAGAGAAAGTATTTCTAGGAGAAAGTTACCCTGATGAAAAGGAGCAGAGGGTCAGTCAGATAGGAAATGTTCAATCGTTTATAAGTTGTTTGTTCTTTTATTTGAGAGTCATAAATATTACAGTCTGGGTGTTGATCAGTACGGCCTGCTTCTTTTTTGGAAATTTTCTCTGGATGAATATTTCATTTGTAATACCATGACAGAGATAATTGTCATGTTTTCTCTGACGATTCTTTCCATGTATAACCTGTAATGGGAATATGAAGCAGATGTCAGCAAGTGAGTTGTTAAACTTTCATGCAAATAAAATGAGATTATCTGTTTTTCACCAGAACCAAGGCGCCACATTCTCAAAACAATTTATTGAAGTCCTTATGTTTACAAATCAGATTAGTGACGCGCTCAGCCTTAATAACAACCAGGTATTTATTTCAGCATATTATTAGCAATATGCTAATATTCAATGGGTTCAGAATTCCAATTCACGTAATTGTATTCAACTTCCTAATATTTTAGCTTTTTTGAAATAAACTGGTAGAGTGTGACAAATCATTTAAAGCTGATTTCAACTTGGCGTTGTTTTTAATATGCTTTCAACTTGCTGAGACAGATTGTCAGATACATTCCCGAGTTTTCTAACCATTTCGAATGGGCATTGCTCAGAAATCTGTTAAAGCTTCACACAACAGGGCTATTCTCGTAACTTACTTTCTTCCGGCACATTTATTCTATTATCAAATGATCAAACAAATTTATTTGTGTTTTTAAATGCATTCATTGATTATCCCAACAGTTGTTTTCATTTTAGGTGTGAGTTAGACCAAACCGATGCTTTAGGTTATAAAGCAGACATGAGGTGTGCGACCTACAGTTTCAAAAACCTTCCGCGCAATTAAGTTTTGTATATCATTTTTTGTAGCAGCTCATTAATTTCGAAATGACAAATGAATGATTTGGTCTTGTTGAAGATGTGTCAAATAACATCAGAAGGTAGCAGAGTACTGATACCTATATTTTCTCTTTATTCACCTGGATTACAAAATTTGAGCAGGGGAATGCAATCCAATTACCTCTAAATGATAGCGAAAAGAATATAAGGGTTCGGGCAACGTTTGATAATCGCATTAAATTTAAAAAAAAACGGAAAAATAATTTGTCGTTTGCCTTAGCTCAAGAGCCAATGGCCTCAATTGGTTTAATAATCGGAATGAAAACCAGTTCGATAGAAGACAAATTGTACACCGAACTATTTATTATCTGCGACGGTGTTTGGCGAAAAATATAATTAAATATACTTTTTCTAAAATGTAGAGAATATTACAAGATAGTTGTCCATATATTGTTGAAGATAAAGAAGTCCTAAGTTTTCTGACTTGTGTTCAGCTCTGGGTTTATTATGAAATGGAAGCATACAGGACGGAAGTAGGCCATTCGGCCTATGGTGTCTGCGCTGATTAGCAAGATCATTAATTCTCTTTTATCTTTCTCACATTCCCATCAACTTCCTCCACATTCTACAACACACACTATACGAAGCTTGTAATGACCATCCCTTGGGTCTTTATTTTTTGCCAGAGCACCCAGGGGAAACCCACGTAGTCACGGGGAGAAAGTGCAAACTTCACGCACAGAGCTGCGTACGCCAGTCAGGACTGAATGCAGGTCGCTGGAGCGCAGGCAGCGGTGTTACCAGACGCGCCACTTATGCTTCCCTGTCTTTGGAATACAGTATTTACAAACGTAGAACCCTGCTGATCATTCAGTTATCTGAGATTTACTTAACCTTCCAACCCCCAAAGAGATTCTTCCAACTGTAATTCCTAGCAGTCCTTTGGGCAATACCTTCATCCTGGTTTTGTTTGGTTCAACACAACGACTTCACCTGCAAAATAAGCACAGGCCCTTTACTACCAGAGTTGTACGGACCCACATTCCTTTTCTTCGGAAAGGCAACCACACTTTCCGTGTGTTGTCCCATGTGCTGAACGAGGAAAGAGCAGAGTTTCGTATTTTAGAAAAAGTGTATTTAAAACAAAATTAAATGAATGATATAAGTTGAATTTCATCAAATATGATAAGATTAAAAACAATGTTCTTACATTTTCTGCCAAATGGACCAAATAATTTTAGCTGACTCTTTTTTAAAATGTAAGCAGACACAAATGACAGCAACATAACACTTGAATGTATAGTTTTAGTAAAACCAGCTTCTGCAGTGATGGTGGAGGGAAGATCCAGCCATCGAAATCCTAGGACTGCTAAGGTGCAGCAGCTGCACAGACAAGAGATGCTTGCTGATTATATTGAGAAAATTATCTCCAAAATAATTTTCCAAAATTATTGTAGGTTTCATCTTAATTCTTCGCCCACTTGCATTGTACCATCGAACGGGCTGCATTCTTGAATTTATCATCTTCTGCATTTAAGTCTGGAATAAGTCCAAGGAGCTATTAATGTTTTGATTAAAAATACTCATGATAACGGAGATTGAAATTTTACGCAAACCTCATATCCAGTGTTGTTGTCACGCAAACCCAAAATAATATGATTAAACTCGAATATTCAAACTTACAGTGTACAAGTGCAATTACTCATACAGTATACTTACATAGGTTCACATAGACAAACCAGCAGCTCTTATGCGTTTCATTTTAAGGACCCTTTATTTTGAATATAGTAATTGTTTATTCAACAGTGTACTTCAAACCCATCACCAATTTAACTTTTATGTATACTTTAATAAACATTAAATGACACATTATTCGAAAGAGATTCTCTACTCCTTTTGCAGTGTTAAGGAGAAATGTTTTCTTTCTGACTTAATTTTTATATCTCTGACCTTCCTTTACTAACTACCAAAAGGCGCTATCAAAATCTCATCATTTCTATCTGACCAACCAGGATCACACATTGCGAAATTATGTATTTTTCAGAAACTTTTCAACGCCTAGAGCAAAGTAAACATAGCCTCATTTCAAATGTCCTATACAATTTTCAGAGGTACCGCACGATAACAGGTCTTTCCGGCCTAACGAGCCTTTTGTAGAATTCGTTATTATTAATTGCATGGGAAATGTATTTTTAGCAGTATATGGTACCCTATTCGGAAAAGTGATCCAGGGAATCGGGAAATAGGTGAGCTGTGTTTTTATCTTGTACTGCTTTTCGTCTCCCTTTCTGTGTATCCAAAGTTTAGACATGGTCACAGTAAACTAATAGCTCGACTTCTGAAGCCAGGTTGTCCGCCGCTAATGTTAACACTGCCTTTCTTTCCTTACTGATCTGTACGTACTGGTCTATATTATTTTCCCACACCCCCACTCCTTCAGTTAATTCTATGTGCTTGTTGTAACACCCAATCATGGATAATTAATACATATAATAATTAATCGCTAATATATCCGACCATTGGAAATATATGCGTGTTTATTTCTTCTGCTGAAGAGTCTCGCGTGGAATATTCCCCTTTCCATCGTTGCCTTCCCCTGACAGATGTGGAGTTACCTGCTACACAGTTCCTGCAATTTAGTTCTCAATTCTCATTTCACACTTCTACGCATTTTTGATAAAATTAAATTACAAAGATCGCGCCCTATACAAATACAAACACATAAGAAGATTCTGAGGCAGTTAAATATATTCTTCAGTGTTGCTAGGGTTATGGACGTTTTGTTTACTTAAATAGTCTCCTATGTATTCTTATTCTGATAGTTGTAAAGCGCTCGAAAATGGAAACTCGTGCAGGACTAGACCAGTGCTACACTGACAAATATGTCAACTCTTGGATGTGATGACAAACATTCAGTCTACCCACGTGGAAGTAAGAAAAGCTCTACTTGGAAGACGGCAAGGAAATCATAATACTCAATCAACTTCGCTAAAAGGATTCTCTAGTTATTCGGACAAAGCCGTTGGCGGAAGCTTGCTGCGTGTAACTAGACTGTCGCAAACCAAATGGTTCACTAGGATTTCACGTCAAAGATATTTTATTGGCCATTTGGTCGTACATCACTCCCGAATGTCTCGGAGTCACCAAATGGTGGTCTTCTAATACACTGTTTTGCTTACATCCACCAGGATAATGGGACCAAAAGACTTCCAAACATACGCATCGAGTCAGAGTACAAATTTTCTCAAACCCATACTTTGGTAAAGAATGTACAACGGGAAGCGATCAAACTACATACTGTAGTAACATGCACATGGTGTAACTCAAAATCCACCCTTTTTATCCAAAAGTCTAAATCTTGTTTTTTTTTAGTACGGTTATTAGACGTCAAGAATTTGTTGATAAAAGAATACGTCAGTTTCTAGGGCATCAATACATATTTCAGCTAATATTGAGTCCCCCAGCAACACTGAAATGACAAATAATCTGTCGATACTTTGAAACCTTATCCACTTTCCCCAAAAGACGCCATGTCTTATGAAAGTTTCTAGCGAATCCTGTTTTTCTAAATTTAAAATGAAACATGCTGGAGGTGTTCAGCAAGACACCCCGTTACCGCGGAGAAGAGAGATATTTGCGGTCAGAATTGAAAAGATAACCAGTTTCTTTATCCGCAAATGCTGTCTGATTTGCTGAACATTCCCAGTATTTTCTCTTTTGCGTTATCCAAGTTTTCCAGCATTTTCCTTTCTAGTTGCTGTATTTATTGAAAATAAATCTTTGTCTAAGCAACGCAATCTTATTAATTGTCCTGAGTTAAAGTGGAAGTATAGAATGCGATGCGCATTGTGAGGTTTCATAAAGACCACGTGTCCATGGAACTCTTTCGAACACCTACCGAGGTATATACCAGCGTTAAAAAATGTAGCTCTGTTCTTATCTGTGCGTTTGCTCATGTTTGTATTTTTGTGGAAAACATCAATATATGTGCCTACAAGGCTGTGGACAAAAATGCTTCAGATCTGTGAAATAGCGATGGAATAACCCTCACTGTTCAGGCGGAGAGAAAAAACCCATGGCATTCTGTATATCATCGACTGGATATTTTAACTTTGACTTCGCCAATAGCCGTCGGGCGGCCGAATATTTCCAGCGCTTTTTTAAAAACCAAAATTTTGATCTAGCATGTAAAATATCTGTTCCCGCTCGCCTTTTACATATTTGTGAATTTGCGCATCTCCGTAGGTATAATTGAGGGTATCTCGTGCCTTTTAATATGTGTAAATGCCTCTGGAGTGGACTGTTGCTTTTCTATCTTCTATTTGTTTTTAACAGTTTTCAAGCTTTCTCATGTATAAAAGAGCTGTCTTTTGTGATTCAGAAGGTGAGTCTCCGTGTCGTTGGTATATTTCTACATTTCCAGCTATCGGCTTCTCACCGTTGCGAAATTTAAAAAAATCCAGATCGGGATCTGTGTCAGGAGGTCAGACAGTTGTGTTTTAGTATCAGTTCCAGTAACCGGAGGAATGGATTAGACCATACGAGCTCTAATCCATTCTTGGAAACGGCTGACTGTGTGTGGTTCATGCTTGAAAAAAGTCAGCAAACGTGCAGTGTAAGGGCAGAGATATTAACTAAATGACTGAAAGGGTTTAACATGTGACCTTCGCAATTACGGTAATTCAACCTGATCGCAGCTGCGGCCGTCTCTTTGAGTAACTGTAGTGATCTTACGACAAAATCTTTCTCAAATAAATTAGATACGTTTCACTTATTAAAGCGGCCCTATCGGGCTTTACCAATCTGTTCGACAGTTTTAAGTCAGCTAGACCATTGACTGAAACGAACCGACTAACCAATCAGCTTTGCAATAAACTTCGGAAACTGTGTTGTAATTTTACTTTCATTGAAAACAAGACTATATCGTTTTTTTTATTATCCTTCGCGTTTTGTATTTTGTCTCTTGTCTGATTCGCGGGTGTTTGAAAGAAAATAAGTCTTGGTGATAAAAAAAACGAAGTGTGCTCTTAAATGACAATCTAAGTTCAGGATTTTCCTTCATAAAACAGATGTTGTGGCTGTTAGTTTCCAAGATGATCGGTAAAGTAGATCCGTTGCAGTGTCGAACGGATTTCGCTTTCTAGCAACACACCACATTGTTTCAGTTTCTGTAAAAGGAGAAGCGATTTAACTCCGAATACTTTTCTGAAGCCCCATACTTCCTTCTGCAATTAATTTCATCTGGACATATTATCCGTCAGCTGTCAGGTTTCTAAACTAGCATGCGTTCGAACAAAATAAAAGAATTATTTTTGGAATCTAGTGGTCTGTAATCAGAAATTCACAAAACCATTTGAGAAGACTATATAGCCAATGCATAGATATTACCCGTACGCAAATAAGACTGATAAGATGATGTATACATGTATTCTTAATACAATACGGGAAGTAGCAACATATATGATAGTTGGTTTTCTCGCCTGAACTACTCCTACGTTAACAGCAAGCGAGTGCAGCAAATCAAAGATCGCTGAACACATTCCAGACAGCAAGAAATAACACGTGGCCTAGTTGTGATATATTGCGGAAATGATGCTACATTCAAAATTTTGCTGATCAATTGTTGCCTTGTCAAAAACATCGGACACCGCAACAGAAATGATCGAGTTTTTTTTTTGGTTGACTATCGGCACTCGATGCATCTTCCCTTTTCAAGTTAATAGTCTTTGGATCCCAGTTCACGAGATAATCTTTTAAAAGCAAGGCACAGTGAAACAAATCTTACCTTTACGTAACGAGCGAATCTTATCTTCAATCATCGCACGGCGCGGCGTGTAACGTTGCAACTACTTACATTACGAAATTGCATCACCACTTCAAAACGACCCGTGTCTACTTATTCACCAATATTAATGATTCTATCGGAGAATAACCGAAGCGGTTACTTTTAATGGCGTCAATATCACTTAAGTGAAATGTTTGCCCAGGTTACAAAAGTTAATAGTACCTAAAACTCAAATCCCCGAATAGACACCTTCGTGCGTTCTCATTACGCCGAGGTTCAACATCTGACAAACGCCAAATGTCACCTTGTGTTTTTCGTTGAGGAGTGTAGTTGCCATCCTGCTCCGTGAACCTAAAACCCTTAATGAGTTTTTTTTCTCTCCACAGGCCCGGGTTGTAATTCACAACACGTTTCAGGCAAATGAACACCGTTCGAACTTATTGCAGACCCGACCCCCGTATTTTGATTTATTGCCACCCCCATTCACTTCTAAAGGGGCCAGCACATAGACATACTTTCGCCGTATTTAAAATATAACATTCAGTGAGTGGGACTGGGAAGGGCGGAGGGACTGCGGTTATGTAATTAGACTTTTTCTGTTACACAGACCCCGACGTGGGGCAGATAGGGGTGAAGTGGGGAGCAGAACCAGAAAGGGTTAAATTCAGAAAATTCAGAAATTTAGAAACATTGAGTTGCACTGCCAAAGAAAACTATTTAATCTGCGCAGGGGAAAAAACGACATGGTTTTACAGAAATAAACGCAATCCAATGACTGAGGTCAATAGTGCAAACTTTTTAAGACTAATGTTTATTTAGAAGAGTGATTGGTGTCTGCCTCGCTTTACTTGTGCCCCTGTGCCTGGATTCTAATAACTTTTCCAGATGCGCGCACAACAGCCAATGCAATAGCACGGCCTGCCAAAGCTAGCGTAAACTCCTATCAACATCTATCACTAACCAGTTGTAGCACTCACAAACGCATGTATCATTCTGGTCGTTACTCCCTTCCCTGAGAAATAGTGGTTGAGATTAATTTCCTTGTGAAGAAAACAACTGAGTGATTTCTGAAAAAGAAAACATCCGGATTTTATTTTGCTGAGGTATTTTATTGCCTGAAAATTATAAGGTATTAATCAACGCTTTTGCAAGAATACAAAAAAAATCAAATAAGAACGGAATCGTTGAATTCCCCCAATGCCGGGCAAAACGGAGGCTCGATGGATTCTTTCGAGCCAGATAAAACAAAGAGAACAATTTCTAACCAAATGCCTTCGAATGTTATTGAATATAAAGCCAGGGGAGCATAAATCGCCATTACCGCCAGTAAAAAAAAAGTCGCTTCTTATTAAGTGAAAAGGAATCCCGGTGCTTCGACAGGCGAAAAGTTCAAAGTAAACTAATAATTCATATCATTCAAATACTGTATGAAGCATCTCCGACTACTAAGCATATACACTCTGTGATTTTTTTATTCCATACCTTGATGCTATGTTGTTGAATGCTTTTGCCTTTTCTCCCAGATGCCAGCCGGCTGTGCCTGTTTTTAACCTGCCCCTGTTGAGGGTTACAGTCTTACCTCTCTACATTAGCCGTGCTTTCAATCCACAACGGCTGCCCGGCCTGGGGTGATTCAATGATTCATTTCTCCTCTGTCATTCTGCGCCAGCGCTGCGAGTACATTTTCGTTCCATGTTTTGTTTCTTTATAATTCCTGGTGGAGACATTTATTTTTGTTTGTACAACTGGAAAAACCATCGGAATCTTTCTTTTCCTTTAAAAAAATGGCCACGGGGTCGGGGGTGTCCAGTTCTCTCGAACTCAGCTACGATTTACAATCTTACTTTTAAAAAAAACAAACCGCTCATTACCTTTCTGCGGTCTCATTCTTTAGTGGTCGAGAATGAGAACTCGCTGAAAATATAAACGGTAGGCCGATGTTTGTGGGGTCTCCCAAAGGGTAGAAGGCAATCTTTCGGGTCCACGCTCTATTGGCGACCTTCCTCCTTCATTGGCGAACGCTCGGCCTATGCTACAGTTTAAATGTTAAGATAAAAATCCCTTTTCAGTACTAGACTGGGAAAAAAAAATAAGCGTGTAGCTATGAGTCAAATGCTTTTCATTCAATTAAACGTTTGCTGGAGGTAATTCTCCCTAACAAAAATATTACATCATGGCTTTGGGTTGTTTTCCTTTCATGGGAAATAACATTGCAACGTTCTCCTAAATAAATAAGGTCAAAATGTTCATGAAGCATTCATTTTGACAAAATTATATTCACAACACATACAGGTTGGCTTTAATTTATTCAAAAAATTCAAGGGTTAAATTTTAAATAAAAATGTAAATAGCCTGGTGGCCAGTCTGAACTTTTGGAAAACAAAATTTACAGAGCTGGTGATGGCCTGAGGACCTGGTGTAGAACTAAAGCTCCAGCAAAAGCAGCAATTCCTGTTGCCATTTAAGAGGAATCAGCTGCTGTGTATCCCAAACACCAAAGCATTTCAGGCAAAAAACCTATTTAAATATGTAAATAAAACTAAATTGTGCTTGAGTCTTAGTTCAGGATGGTAATGGTGGAGTGTTACCAGGTCTTCTCGAATTACAATGGTGGCTTGCAAACCATGATCATTACCAACATGCCCACCATCATGTAGACCAGGGGTTCCCAACCATTCTTATGTGATATTCCTGTTAATGCCTTATGGCACATCGGCTGGCATTCTAGCCATTTTATTTTAGCATTTTATCTGTTTTTTACAAGGCCACATTGCTAGATCAATGCTTAACCAAGCACGGATGGAAAGCGTGCAAGGAGGTGGTTGGATTTGATCCCTGGACCGCTCGCCTTGAAGTACGGTGCTGATGCCACTACACCACTGGCTGGCCAACCATTCTTATGCCATGGACCAAGCTTGGGGTTTGTGGCCTCCAGGTTGGAAACCCCTGACATTGCGGACAGGCAAGGCTAAGTTATTGTCCCTGGACTAATTTTTCCATGCTGCAATGTTTCAACTAATCTCCAATAAGCTTCCTGCTGGGGTGGAGCTAATTGACAAGACAAATGAGAAACTATTCCAATATATGTATCTCCGCTCAGATTCAAAATGTCTGCAAACTCAGGACATGAGTTGTTCTGTGCTGATGAAGCTTCATTAAGTGTGTGCTCAAAAGTGGGGCCCCAATCACATTAACTCATTCACGATACTTATAGGAATACCAAACTTGCAAAGCAAAGATCCTCTCTCAGCCTTTCCCCACTATGTAACTCTAACTCCATACCTTCAGTGCACTAGCACAGCCTTTGGCTATCTGGCAATAAACAGTTTCTGAGAACAAGAGCTCAAATTTGTTACTAAGATCATAGTCTCCCTGATGACGGTGATACCTCTGGTACGCTTCAGAGAAAGGACTACCTGGAACTCATGCCTCAAAGTCCCAGAAAGATGTTACATTTCAAACCCTCCTTTCATCCCAAACCCTCCTTTCAAAATTGTAACCTTGCTACCGATTCCTGGAAATCCCTGACCATGACAATGGGGCCTTCAGTCTCATTGTCAGAAGTACACAGATGCTCGGCAGAAGGGATCCATACTTTCAAAGCTACCCAACCTCCATCCCATCAGGCTGTTTTTGCCCCACCTATGGATAGCTCATCTTACTCCTCAGAATCCACTGTAAGGAGTAAAAAAAAGGTCATCATCAGCTCTGAAAACAAAAAAGAACTTTAGAAGAAGAAGAAGGAGACAAAAACTGAATAGAAGAACTGCAGAAGTTCAGGATAGGTAAGATCCTTTAACTTTTGTGTCAATCCACTCAGACTCTCCTTGAGGCCACTTGGTATTAGGTGGTTAAATCCAATGAACTTCATCAGGATGTTAATTTGCTATCACTAGCTTTTTGCTTCCAGATTGGCTGATGTGTTGGAATACTCTGTAGGATGATCTCCCAACAATTAAAAGCAACACCACGCTGCTGTAGTGCTGACTTTGGTGGGATGAAGAATCGATGAAATTTGAAAGATAGCTAATCAAATACCCTGCCAATTTTCTCTCTATATTAATTGAATGGGAAAGTTGGGTGAGAAGCAAATGGATAGTGAATTCATATAATCGTCCATACTTCAACAAGGTTAGAATTTCTACCAACCGGGAATTTCTATAAACCAGGAATCAGGCCACACTGTCTCATCTATTGCAAAGAATCCTACAGTGTGCATAGGACTTACCTGGTGCTTTTTATAGAATGTATCTCTCTCCCACTTGCATACAAGAAGATTTGGCATTAACATTATTAAATAGTTAATGGCCCACCACTCCACACACATATATTAGGTGCATTCTGCTCAAAATAAAATGAAACACAGAAATAAAATTTCACATTTAGATAGTGTCTTTACACTATTTAATGAAAAAGAACCATAGTTGTCACCTATGGCAATTGAATATAGGAATTAAGTCGCTACTTCAGGCTCCTGAAAAAATATTTGTCCTGATTTAATACTTAATATTATTTTTTAGAATGTGTTTTTTTTAGCTGAGGTGGCCTGAACTTCTCATAGGTATAGAAATAATCTACAAATAAAATAAGTGGTAACCCATCCTGCTTATTGTCTGTTTAATTTTAAACAGTGTGCCAAACTAATCAATAGAAGCCCAGGAATTAACGTCGAAAATCTATTTCTTTGTTGCTAGATCATATTCCACGTGCAAGTAATGGCAGCGAAATGTTGTTCTTCTACAAGTCTATGTTTGAACTTAGAATAAAATGAAACTCTAAAGATCTGCTTATCCCGCAATGATTGGCAAGGTGTATTGTACGGCACTTGATGAGAAGGCTTAAGCTTTCTTTTGTCCAAGAACATTTAAAGAGTATAATGTGAGAGAATCCAGGCTGCACAATTCGTATTTAGTTTGCTCCAACGATGATACAACCTCTTGAAATTCGGCAGATTTAAGGACCTATAGGAACCATTCAAGTGCAAGTTCTTTTATTTTGTAGTTAATAACAGGGTGAAGTAATTGAAAACCTGAATTGGGAAAACACATGCTAGACAGAGCTGCTGTGCATTATTAGCCTAATAGCACATGAGTCTCCACATTATATTTGAAATGTGTGAAATCTGCAGGATTTCAGATTGGAGAAGAGTATAATTATACACCAAAGACTAATCAGTCAAATAAAACATTCAATCTAGTAAATATAAAACACTCTCCTTTGTACCTTTGAAGTACTTAAAAAATTACAGAGGCAAAATCCCAGGTTAGAAAGGTTATTGAAACTGGAATACATGGTGATAAAATACAAAAATCAATCACTAGCCCTAAAATGTTGTTGAAGCTTCAATCAAAAGCAATTTTCCTGATACTAGAGTCCAATTTGATTATTAGTATAGGTATTGTGCAAAAGATAATGACTAATATGTGGACACAAAACTTTTCTGATAATTTTCTCTTCACTTTCACTTTGACTCATTGCTGATAATCTAACAATTGTCCTCCAGCTTTTGACCGATATCGTTCATGTTCAGTTGTTACTTGCATATTTTGACAGACAGGAAGTTCTCCCAAGTAAAGGAAGGGCAAGAAGGAGAGAAGATTGGGAGTGGTGAGATATTATTGTAGTTAACCTCTGTCACCTTTTCCTTCATCTCTTATGCGTTAGCCAATATTTTTATGGGGATCATAGATTATCAAAAATTCAGGGCAAAACAGTCACCAAATACAATCATATTATCCAACTACAAACCAAGCTAAGATTAGCCTTTTCAATAGTGACTGCAACTTAAAACCTGTCTGTATGACTGTATTACTAGAGTAACACATACAAAATGCTGATGGGAAATCAGCCGGTTAGGCAGTCTCTATGGAAATGAAAAAGCAGTTGATGTCTCGGGCTGAGACCCTTCATCAGGACTGGAAAGGAAAGCGGAAGAAGCCGGAATAAGAAGGTGGGGGGAGGGAAGGGGAGATGAAATAAGAAGCTGGGAGGTGATAAATAGAAAAGGCAAAGGGCTGAAGATGAAGGAAAATGATAGGAGAAGAGAGTGGATCATGGGAGAAAGGGAAGCTGGAGGGACAGCGAGGGGGAGGTGATAGGCAGCTGAGGAGAAGAGGTATGAGGCCAGAGTGTGGAAATGAAGAAGAGGGAAAGGAGAAGGGAAAAAATTACCATATGTTGGAGAAATCAATATTCATGCCTCCAGGTTGGTGGCTTCATGGATGGGATATGAGGTGTTGCCTCGCCAGACTGAGAATGGCCTCATCATGACAGAAGAGGAGCTCATGAACTGACAAGCAGGAATAAGAATAAGGATAGGAATTAAAATGGTTTGCTGCTGGGAAATTCTGCTTTTTGTGGATACTGCTGAGGTGCTCGACAAAGTGGTCTTCTATTCTATGTTGGATCTCATAGTTGAGTGGGGTTATTCTATTTGGTTCAAGAGGCCGATGGTTGAGGGGTAATAACTGTTTCTGAACCTGGTAACGTAAATTCTATGGCTCATGAAAGCACGCACTCAGCGATTCAGGAACAGCCTTTTCCCCTCTGCCATATGATTCCTAAATGGACATTGAACTCATAAAACCACCTCACTTTTTCTTTTGTAAATTATTCCTGTTTTGCACCATTTTAATCTAACTATTTAATATTCCTATATATACTTATTGTAAATGATTTACTTATTTTTTTTCTTTCTTTATTATCATGTATTGCATTGAGTTGCTGCTGCTAAGTTAACAGATTTCACAACATATGCTGATGATAATAAACCTGATTCTGATTCTGTACCTTATTCTTGAAGGCAGCAACAAGAAGAGAGCACGACCTGGGTTGTGGGGGCCCCTGATGATGAATGCTGCTTTCCTGCAACAACAATTTATGTAGATGTGCTCAGTGCTGGGGGGGGGGGCTATATCTGTGATGAATTGGGCTGTATCCTTGACTTTTTGTAGGATTTTTGATTCAAGGACATTTGACTTTCCATACCAGGCTTTCAATATACTCTCCACAATGCATCTATAGATGTTTGTCCAAGTTTTAGATGTCTTTGCAAAATCTTAAGGAAGTAGAGGTGCTGCCATGGTTTCTTCATAATTGTACTTTTGTGCTGGGCCCAGCAGAGGTCCTTCGAAATGGTAAGCCAAAGAATTTAAAGTTTCTGAAACACTCCGCCTCTGACCCTTGGATGAGGACTGGCTCATGGATTGGTTTCCTTCCCATGAAGTCAATAATCAGCTCCTTGGTCTTGCTGACATTCGCGTTGTTGTTATGGCACTATTCAGCCAGATTTGCAATCTCCTTCCTATATGCTGATTCATCACTACATTTGATTCTGTCCACAACAGCGTTGTCATCATCGAACTTGAATATGGCATCAGAGCTGTGCTTAGCCACACAGTCATAAGTGTAAAGTGAGTAGAACGGGATCTAAGCATGCAGCCTTGTGGTGCACCGGTGCTGATGGAAATTGTGGAGCAGATGCTGTTGCCAATCCAAACTGAATGGGTCTTAAAGTGAGGAAATTAAGGACCCAATTGCAGAAGGAAGCAATGAGGCCAGTGGTCTTGAAGCTTATTAATTAGTTCCGAGGGGATGATTGTATTGAATGCTGAGCTATAGTCGATAAAGAGCATCCTGATGTATGCAGCTTTGCTGTCCAGATGTTCCAGGGTTGAATGAAGAGCCAATGAGATGGCATCTGCTGTTGATCTGATGCGTTGGAAAGCAAATTAGAGAGAATCCAATTTGCTTCTACATACCTTTAAACATTTTATCTTCCCAAGCACATCTACCTATCACCTCCCTTTCTCCCATGATGCACTCTCCTGTCCTGTCAGATTCTTTCTTCTCCAGCCCTAGCTTCAACCCCTCCTCCCACCCATCTGGCTTCAACTGTTACCTTCCAGCTTGTCCTCCTCCCCTTCCCCCACCTTCTTGTCCTGGAATATGTCCCCTTCTCTTCCAGTTCTGATGAAGGGTCTTGCCCTGAAACGTCATCTGTTCATTTATTTCCATAGATTTTGCCTGACCTGCTGAGTTGCATTAGCATTTTTGCTGCTCTGAATTTCCAGCATCTGCGGCATCTCTTCTATTTGATTGTATGACCAGCCTGTATCACTTGTAAATGGCCATTAAGTGAAATGCCTGCAGCAAATTGTTGAATTTTGTCTGGAATTTGTTCATTCTGTGCCTCTGAATGAAAAGCAAAACCCACTGCTTTGAATAATAAAAAATTGTAAAATTCTATTAGGTTGAAAAAATCCTTTTAATGTCCTTCTCTAAGTACATTGTACTCAAAGGAACAAAATATTGCTTTCAAGATTATATATATTTTACAAGTTAGTGATAATAATAATACAGAATTCTTTTGCAGAGTGAGGAAGCAATTGCCCTATATTTTAATAAAAGTTTCAATGGACCATTAACTCCGTTTCTCCCTTCACAAATGCTGCCTGAGTGCTAAGTATTTCTGTCATCGGATTTCAAATTTCAAACATCAGAAATACTTTGTAATTACAAGATTAGCAGCTACAGGGTGCATAGAATATTTGGCTAAATGGAGTAATACTATATCGCAGGAGGGGTTTGGTATGGAGAGATGTGGAGCATTCTGCTGCCTCAGCAACACATTTTAATCTGGGGCAGAGATTAATTTAAAGAGCCTCTTATTGAAAAATATTGAAAGACTCAAATACATACGCAAAGTCATCCGAGGCACTTATGGACCATTTGAGTTTTATTCTATTTGTGTTTTTTGCCAGAAAGGATTCATACAATGCTTCCTTCTTTGAAATGACTTAACTACTTGCAAGGTTTCATAGATCTTGGTTATGGACTCCAGAAGTATAATAGGAAACTCAAAGTGTAAAGCGGCAATAACGAAGTCACAGTGTTACTAAGTAACCAATACTGACTTAACAACATATGCTAATTGACTTTGACTTATCTTCTCTCTAACAGTTTTGAACGTGAAACAGAAACTGCTGGAAACACTCAGCAGTGCAGGCATCATCTGTGGGAGCAGATGTTTCAGGTTTTGATGAAAGGGTCTGGATCTGAAACATTAATTCTCTTTCTCTTTCCAAAGGTGCAACCTGACTTGTTGAGTGTTTCCAACATTTTCTGTTTCCAATTCAGATTTCCACCATCTTTGGCTTTTGTTGATCTTCAGCTTTTGAGCAGGCTGTGTGTCTTGATACGAGCATTACTTATTTAAAAAAACTCAGAATTTTCCCTTTGAAAACAGCTTTTGTTTGACTAATCACTGAACACTTGCTCTATTTTCATTAAGAACTTCAAAATCAAAACTTCACAAGAATGAAGTGTTCCCTGATTTCACCCCTTGATAAAATGACTGTAAAATTAAGTTTGTGGAGGTTTGAAAGGATTCATCATCAAGACGAAATTTGTCTTCCATACCCTTCACACCGTGGAATCATTCTAACTTACACTCTTCCAAGGGCAATATATCTTTTATGTTTCATGCTGAAAACTAAATGTTAAAAGCTAGATAAAGTTTAACTAAGACCTTTAAACAACTAAATCATCAGTTCTCCAGTTTTAAATTTTGTAGCTGTGTGCAAGCTTTTGACAATTTGTGTTAATAGAAAGTTATATTCTCATTTTCTTAGTCTTATTTATTTTTCTTACATCCAAAGTGATTAACATCACAGACTACCACGTTGAAATTCATCTGCTAAAGTTTGGGCCACATATCTGGTCTGTATTTGTCCCTGAGCAATTTCCTGTTTCCATCCAAACAACTAATCATATTCCTAACTTAGTATTGTAGAGTCATAGAACATGACAGTACAGAAACAGGCAGTTCAGCCCATCTAGTCTGTGCTAAATTATTAAGCTGTCTGGTCCCATTGATCCGAGATCATAGCCCTCCATACCCCTCCCATCCATGTTCCTATCCAAATTTCTCTTAACTGTTGAAATTGAACCAACATCCACCACTTGCACTGAAAGTTCATTCTACATTCTCACCACTGAGTTATGAAGTTCTCCTCATACTTCCCTTAAACTTTTCATTTTTCACCCTAAATCCAGTTGTAGCCTCACCCAATATCAATGGGAAAAGCCTGTTTACATTTATGCCATCTAAACCTGACATAATTTTGTATACAGCACAATCTATACAATCTTACCTCAATCTTCAACATTCTAGAGAATAAGGTCCTAAAATGCGTAACCTCACCATATAACTTAGGTCCTCAAGTCCCAGCAACATCCTTGTAAATTTTCCCTGGACTCTTTCAATCTTACTTTCATCTTTTCTATAGGTAGGTGACCAAAACTGCACACAATACTCCAAATTAGACCTCAGCAACAATTTCAACATAACATCCCATCTCCTGTACTCAACACACTGATTTATGAAGCTCAATATGCCAAAAACATTCTCTATGGCCCCAGCGCTATCATCCTTACTGATAACTTCCTCAAAAAACACTGTAAGTTTGGTTAAACATGATTTAAGATTTCCTCCATCTCTTTCAGCTCCATGCATAGATGACCACTCTTATCCTCCAATTTTGTCCCTTGTTATCTTTTTGTACTTAATATATCTGCAGAAGCCCTTAGGATTCTCATTCATCTTGTTTGCTAGAGCAATCTCAAGCCTTCTTTTAACCCTCCTGATTTCCTTCTTAAGTGTTTTCTTGCAATTCTTAAACACTTCAAGTACTTCATTTGTTCCTGCCTGCCTGTACGTGCAATGCATCTCCTTCTTTTTCTTAACTAGGGCTTCAAAATCGCTTGAAAGCCAAGGTTCCCTAAACCTGTTATAATTGCCTTTTATTCTGACAGGAACATACATACTCTGTATTCTCAAAATTTCACTTTTGAAGGCTTCCCACTTACCAAGTACACCCTGCTACAATTCACACTTACCAGATCTTTTTTGATACCATCAAAAATGGCCTTTCTCCAGTTTAGAATCTCAACCCAAGGACCAGTTCTATCTTTTCTCCATAATTACCTTGAAACTAATGGCATTATGATCACTAGATGCAAAGTTCATCACACAATCTTCTGTCACCTACCCTGTCTCATTTCAAAATAAGAGTCTAGTTCACACTCTCTCTAGTTGGAACTTCTATATACTGATTAAGGAAACTTTCATGAACATATTTGGCAAACTTTTCCCCATCCAGCCCTTTTACAGTATGGGTGTCCCAGACAACATGTGGAAAGTTAAAATCACCTACTGTGACAATCTTAGTTTCTTGCAACAGACTGGCATAACTCTGCAATTTTGCTCCTCTAAATCCCATTGACTGTTATATTATAGACTGTACGGGGAGGGGGAGGATGGGGGGATTTAAACTAGACTTGCGGAGGGATAGGAACCAAAGCTTCAGAACAGAGAGTGGAGTGGCTGTGGAGAAAGCCTACATATAAAGTCAGAAATCAAAAGGTTGAGTAAGCTGGGACTAATCCTGCTAGGATATTAGACCTCATCCAGCTCAGGTGCAAACCATCACTTCTGTACAGATCCCACCTTTCCTAGAAGAGAGCACAGAGATCCAAAAATCTTAAGCCCTCCCCCCCGCTCCATCTCCTTACCTATGTGTTAAATCATATCATCTTCCGATTTCTGGCCTCATTAACACATAGCATGGGTAGCAATCCTGAGTTTATAACCCTGGAGGTCCTTTTCTTTAACTTAGCACCTAACTCCATGAATTCACTTTGCAGAACCTCCTCACTCCTCCTACCTATGTCATTGGTACCAACATGGATCACAACTTCTGGCCGCTGATCTTCCCACTTAAGATTGCTATGGACTCGATCCAAGATATTCTTGACATTGACACCTGGGAGGCAACACACCATCTGAGAATCCCATTCTCATCCAGAGAACCTCCTCCCTGTTCCCCTAACCATTGAATCCTCTGTCACTACAGCTCCCCTCTTCTCCCCATTCCTTTCAGAGCCACAGAGCCAGACTCAGTGCCAGAGATCTAACTGCTGTGGCTCTCCTCTGCTAGGTCATTCCTTCCAATAGTATCCAAAGTCATATACTTGTTGCTGAGGGAAACAACCACATGGATACTCTGCACTGGCTGCCTATGCCCTTTGCCCCTCCTGGTAGTCACCTGTGTACTGCACCTTGGGTGTAGCTACATCCCTGTATGTCCTGCCTATCATCACCTTAGCCTTTCAAATGATCTGGAGTCCATCCAATTCCAGCTCCAGCTCCCTAACACAGTCCATTGGAAGCTGCAGCTGGATACACTTTTTGCAAGTGTAGTCATCAAGGACACTGGAGTTTTTCTTGCCTTCCCATGTCCTGCAAGAGGAGCATTCCACTACCCTGCCTGGGAGCCCCTCTGTGTTAAATGTGCAATTAGAAAGAGAGAATAAATAGCAAAAAAAAATCCACCTACGGTCTACGCCTCATCTCATCAAAGCCTCAATTCCCCACTCAAACACTGGCCCACTCACATAATGACCACTCCACTTAAATCTAACTTCTTTTTATTGGATTTTGCCAAGTGCCTAATTATGCACAATCTGGGTCTCTTCAGGAACTATGGCTGTGGCGTACAAAATGTGCCTTCTGCCCCCACTTGCTTCTTTTAAACTCTCTCTTCCTCTATATGCAATATGGATATTCAACCCTCTATTATTTTCATTTGTAATTAATACATACATATGAAAATTTAAGGATTCAGTATTGATTTCTGAAGGTCTCCACATTATATCTCAGCATTTAGAGAACATACGTACAGTCCCTATTCTTATTGTTTTTAAATCTTTCCATGGCTTTACTCTTTCTTAATTCCCTTTCCTCCTCTGGCCCTATAACAAACCAAATAATATTCCTCCACTTCTACTCTCTTGAGTACACAAATATAATGGGTGCAAACTCAGTTGCCAACAACTTATTGCCTTCCTCTAAACTCATATTCTCTGGATGTGGCCTTTGAAACTAAACTTCCACCCCTTTAACGTTGCTGGGTCAAAGTCCTGCAATGCCCTGCCCAAGTACATTGAACCTCTGCTGTTCAAAAAGGTGGCTCACCCAACAGGCTGTCTTCTTGAACATCTGCAGTTCTTCTGGTGAAAAGGGGGAGGAAAAACAGTAGTTCTGGAATTCCATGTGTTTACTCTCCTGTCCTTCCTGGTGGTAAAAGTTGCAGCTCTGGGAGGGGTTGTTGGACCTCCTTGTTGTGCAACTACAGTAAAATTTGTAGATGATACACATTTCATGCAAGGTGAGCCAATGGAGGATTGATTGAGTACTTTGGGTGCTGGTGGGGAGGCCAATTAAGTTGACCTGCTTTGATGATAAGTTGGTTCTTGGATATTGCTGGAGTCGCGCTCATTCAAGCAGTTGGAAAGCATTTCATTACACTCCAGTTTTGTGCCTTCAATGTGATGGAAGTACTTTAGAATGGCAGAAAATGAGTGATATATTATAGGATACCACATAATTCATGCAGCCCCAAAATATATCTGTTGATGTAATTGACTTCATGGTCAATGTATTCCTTAAATTGGTGAGGGCACTTGTAATAGTAATGGCATAGAATGTCAAATGTGCATTGTTAGATTTTCTCTTATTGGAGATGGACTTTGCTTAATGTTACCTTGCCACATATCAGCAATTGCCTATTTGCTATCAAGATCTTTGTCATAAATGCAAGGATTGCTTTATTTTACAAGCAGCTGTGAATTAAGTTGAACATTCTGGAATCATTATTGTATAACTACCTTATGACCATATGAAGGAAGGAAGGTCATTGATATACTAGCTGAAGATGATTGGGCCAAGCATGTTGCCCTAAGGAACTCCTGCAGTGATGTTGTGTGACTGGATGATTGACCTCCAATGAAAATAAGTATTTTGCCTTATGAAAGATATGTTTCAACAATTAGAGAGTTTTCCTCAATGCCTATTGCTGAGTTTAATCAAGTTTCCTGTAACTATATAAATGTATTTATTGTTCTCCTAGTACCTCCCATCTTTCAATTAATTAGTAATCTGTGGCATAAAGTTACCTGTAATTCCATCCTTCTTAATTCTAATACTCCTTTGCAAAAACCTGATAAAAGCCTCTTGAGGACGACCTTAGACATATTTTTCCCCACCGTGAGAAGTGGGATTTTTCTGCACCATTTCGAGTGCTTGGATGTCTATCTTGTATTTCAAATGCATAACTTCAGTTATGTTAATTGACATGGCAATGTCAGATCAATAACTTTAATGTGGTTTATATAAAAGGAAGTCATGGCATATAAAACTTCAGTCAGACCACACTTGGAGTATTGTGTGCAGTCCTGGTTGTCCCATTATAGGAAGGTTGTGGAGATTGCTGAGAGAGTGCAGATGAGGTTTACCAGGATGCTGTCTAGACTAGAGGCTATGAGCTATAATAAAGGATAATATGTATACTGGGCACCACAGTAGCCGAGCAGTTAGCGCGACGCTATTACAGCTCGGGGCATCAGAGCTCTGAGTTCAATTTTGATGTCACCTGCACCTCCTTCCCATGGAATGCATGTTTTTTTCCTCCCACAAACCCATGACGTACCGGTTAGTAGGTTAGTTAGTCATTATAAATTTCCCTGTGATTAGGCTAAGATTAAGTCGGGGGTTGCTGGGTAGCAAGCCTCGAAAGTCTGGAAAGGTTGATTCCACGCTGCATCCCGAAATAAAAAACAAATCAAAATAAATACATGTTCTCCCTAGAGTGTCAGTGGCTAAGCTGAAACCTGATATAGGCTTTTAAAATTATAAGTGGTAGTGAGTCAGAATCTTTTCCCCCGGGTAGAACTGTCAAACACCAGAGGACATAATTTTGCTCAGGCACCCCCCAACCCCCTGCCAGTCTGTCAAAAGGTTTGTTTAATTTTAAGTTGGTGGGTGGGATTTAAAGGTGTCGTGAAGGGCAATTTTTTTACACAGAGAATGGTAAGTGCCTGGAGCAGGTTACAAGGGCTAATAGTAGAATCCCGCAGTTTGCTAGAGTTTAGGAAGCTTTTAGATAGACACATGAATATGGATGATCTACAAGAGTATGATAAATATTATAAATTGCTATCAGTATTGTCACAATAGTATGGGTCAAAAGACCTGTCCAGTACTGTACTGTTCTATGCTCTATGCTCTAAATGTCTTTCTGACTTAAAATCACAATTTCTTTCAGTTGTTTGTTTTGCATCTTTCGTCCAATGACAAATAAACCATAAAAGTTTAACCATTTATAGAGGTCAAGTGGTAAAATTATTGGATACTGATCATTATGACTCAAAATGGTTGCAATATTAATAAATAGGATTTTAAAGCTATTCATATAGGAGCAATAGAGTGACACAGTATCAAAATCATTTAGCCCATCACATTCAAGCTGACTTCCTTGTCCATCTGCACTATTTCCATTTGCCCACTGTTTCTTAAATCTCTTGACTGTATCTAAGTCCACCATCTCCTTTGGCAGTGAGTTCCAGAAATCTACCGCTCTTTTACGAAAAAGGTTTCCCTCAAATTCCCTTTAAAATTCTTTCCTCTTATTTCAAGCCTATTTTTTTCTTCTTTTTTCTGCCTTCTTTTTTTGCCAATCCTACCATGGGGAAAAAATACTGATTATCCATCTTATTTATGCATCTTATAGTTTTATGTATCTCTATCAAGTCATCCTCTCAGCCTTTTTCTAACTAAGGAAAACCTACTTAGCCTATCCCATCTCTCCCCATGACTGAAGTCCTCCAATCAAAGCAGCTCCCTAGTGAGCTTCCTCTGCACACTCTCCATTACAACCCATGTCTTTCAATAGGTAGTGATCAGAACTCAAAGGTTTCAAAGATACGTTTAATGTCAGAGAAATGTATACAATATACATCTTGAAATACTTTTTCTTCACAGCTATCCACAAAAACAGAGGAGTACCACCAAAGAATGAATGACGATTAAATGTTAGAACCCCAAATCCCCCCCCCAGCTCCCCGCTCCCACATGTAAGAAGCAGCAAATCAACAATCCCCCCCTTCCCCACAAACAAGATAAAAGCATTGGCACTCACCAACGAACACTCAAGCGTGCAGCAAAGCATTGGCAAAGACACAGACTTGCAGTCCCTGAAAAGACTACTCGTTCACCCTGTGTTCGACATACCACAGACTCTCTCTCTCTCCCTAATAAGGGGAAAAGAGGTGTCTCCATTTCACAGCGCACTGATTTATGGTGTTAGAAGTCTGTTGTGTCACTTTTTCCAGGCTCTGTGCCCAAAGAAATCGGGTCTCTGGGCACACAGCCAGCTCGCTGTTTTCGATCTTCCATCTCCCACGACACACTGAATTCCTGCAGAGGCACTGACCTTCAGTTCACCTTTCTCCAGAGCCACGAGATCCCGGAACTCTGAAGGCGAGCAAATCTCCTAAGCCGCATCCTTGACGTATCACTAACGGCCAGTCAAGAAACCCCGAGAGCAGATCCCATTCCCACAAAGAACCGAAGTCAACGTGTAACTCCAGGTCAGGGTCTTCAAAAGAGCCCTGAAAGGGAAAAATAGAGAATGTAAAGATAGAAATAGAGCTGTTTCCGAAGATGCAAGCAAAGGAGTCGCCATTAGGCATCATTGTCTCTCTTAAGCTCCTCCAATACTCCAATACTGCACACAATAGTCCAAATACAGGTTAATTATGTTTTTAATGTTGCAACATAATATCCTAACTTTTATATTATGTGCCACAAAATATTAACACAACCATACCCCTGGACTTTCCTTATTACTCGATTACTTGTGCTACCACTTTACGGGAACTGTGGACTTTGAAACTCCAGTGTCCTTCTGATCAACATTTCTTAGCATCCTATCAATTACTGCATATTCCCATGCTTATTGGACTTCTAAAAATACATCATCTTGCACTTATCCAGATTATATTTCATCTTCCAATTCTGTGCCCAAGTTTCCATCTGATCTATAGTGGTTGTAATCTTAGACAACCTTCCTTACTGTCCACAGCACCAACATTTATGACATCCACATATGTTATTGTTAAATTTCCACCACTTGCCTTACATTTTGGTATTCTATTCAACAGGCATGGTTGTAATTTCCTACAGTAAAATAACACAAATACTGCAGTTACCAACAAATTCCCAGAATCATTGCAACCCTGCTAATCTTTTGATCTAACTTGGCAGTTAAATTACTGGTTGAGGAATTAATTCCTCCTTTTCAGTTTTTAACTTGCCATTTGGTATAACCTGATGCCATGAGTCATTTGCCCATTCTAGAAAAGCCTACTTTTCATTTCTATTGAAGTCAGTAGAAATGAAGACTGGACGATTAAGAGATTAATATAGAACAGTTAACCTGATAGAAAGTGGCCAGCTTGATGTAGGAACCCTATGGCATCATAAAGGCAACACTCATTTTTGTTCAGAGTAGTACCATTCATGTTTCCACTAACTATACAAATTTACAAAGCATGCAAAATATTTATGCATTGAAGCATAAGTACGCTCTATATGATTTGTTCTCCGAGAGTGGGGAGAACACTTACATAGTGTAAATGGCGTACGAAATTTGAACTTTGGAAACAGAAGCCATGTAACTTAAATAACCACATGATTCCTGACCTTCAAGTCTTGAGTGATGAGGATTAGAACATCAGGATAAGTTTTTAAACATTTTTATTTAGAGATACAACACGGACCAGGCCCATACACCCCAATGAACTGCACTGTCCAGAAGCCCGCATATTAAACCCTAGCCTAAGTAGAGGTCAATTTAAAATGACCAATTAGCCTAGTAACCGGCACATCTTTGGTATGGGAACTGTACTTCCCTCAATCGCAGGACTCTGCAGAGAGTGGTGCGGACAGCCCAGCGCATCTGTAGATGTGAACTTCCCACTATTCAGGACATTTACAAAGATAGGTGTGTAAGAATGCCCGAAGGATCATTGGGGACTCAAATCACCCCAACCACAAACTGTTCCAGCTGCTACCATTTGGAAAACGGTACCGCAGCATAAAAGCCAGGACCAACAGGCTCCGGGACAGCTTCTTCCGTCAGGCCATCATCTGATTAATTCTCGCAAATGCAATTGTATTGATAAGTTATATTGACTGTCATGTTGTACATACTATTTATTACAAATTACTATAGATTGCACATTGCACATTTAGACGAAGATGTAACTTAAAGGTTTTCAGTCCTCAAGTATATGAAGGATGGAAGTAATAAAGTTAATTCAGTTAAAGTCAAATCATGGGAGAAAACCAGAGCACCTGGAGGAACCCCATGTGGTTCATGGGTAAAAACGTACAAGTTCCTTCCAAACGGCCCAGAGTTGAATTCCGAACTTGGGAACAGCGGGAGGTGTAATAGTGTCATGCTAATTGCGATGCTATCGTGGATGAATGAAGTTACATGAATTCTATTGGTATAGCAAAATTTCACCTGTAATTACTGTTAAGTAATAACACGATCTTGTTATTGAAGCTGCATCCGGGTTACACATGAGAAAAATTGCAGAATTTGAGAGAAGATGGCAAAAGATGATGGTTAGCAATAATTTTAGTAGCACTTGACTGCAGAAGCCTCCTCTGAAACAGACCACACAAGAACGCGTCCACTAAAATGAATAATACTCCAACTCTGACATAGTTCATTGACAATTGAGGAGCTGGGTGGTTTGATTTTTTTTCAGAAAACATGAATAGTGTAATTAAAAAAATCATTACCTGCTGTGTTTTTCCAAAGTTTCCTTTTGCACATAAGGTTAGCTCTTTTCCCTGGATACAGTTCTTCACTGATGTTATGGCTTTGTACAGCCCGTGCTCAGAAAAATCTGGCTATTGCCATCTGTACAAATATCTAATTAACACAGCAGTTGATATACAGTACATCGTAACAAATAGAAGTTATTGTATACCCCACATCCTTAAATAAAAGGAATTGGATTTACCTCCCATCCTGAACTGAAAATATATTCCAGTCCCTGCAGTATTTCTGGGTCCGCGTTCCCTGGAACTCACTACCCAAATACAATATGGCAGTGCCTTTGTTAGAAAGACTGTAATGGCTCAAGAAAGGCAAGTACGGATAAGCAATAAACGGTTGGCTTGGATTGATGCCCACATTCCATAAATTAATATATAAAAAACACCTTTCATAATCTAGAGCAGCCAGTAGAGGATTATACCTAATGTACATTTGAAATGCTGGTAATGTAATGTCAAAATGAAAGTAAAATTTATTATCAATGTATGTATGTATATCTATATACTACCTTGAGATCCTTTTTCTCGCAGTCATTTACAGAAAAATAAAGAAATACAATAAGATTTATGAAAATCTATAATTAGACAAAGATCAGTAAACAACCAATGTGCAAAAGCAAAACCAATGTGCAATGTGCAAAATTATGCAAATAGAAAAACATACAGATAACATGAGTTTCAGAGTCCTTGAAAGTGAGTCCATAGGTTGTAGAATCAGTTCAAAACTATGGTGAGCGAAGTTATCCACACCTGTTTCTGGTGCTAGTGGAGTTTGAATTGAATTGAATTGATTTATTACTTACATCCTTCATATACATGAGGAGTAAAAATCTTTACGTCTCTGTCTAAATGTGCAATGTGCAATTTATAGTAATTTGTAATAAACTGTATGTACAACAGGACAATCAATATAACATTGAAATGCAGTAGTGTCAGCATGAGTTAATCAGTCTGATGGCCTGTTAGAAGAAACTGTCCCAGAGCCTGTTGGTCCTGGCTTTTATGCTGCGGTACTGTTTCCCAGATGGTAGCAGCTGGAACACTTTGTGGTTGGGATGACTCAGGTCCCCAATGTTCCTTCGGCCCCTTTTTACACACCTGTCTTTGTAAGTGTCCTGAATAGTGGGAAGTTCACATCTACAGATGCACTGGGCTGTCCACTCTCTGCAGAGTCCTACGATTGAGTGAAGTATAGTTCCCATACCAGGCAGTGATGCAGCCAGTTAGGATGCTCTCAATTGTGCCCGTGTAGAAAGTTCTTATGATTTGGGGGCCCATACCAAACTTCTTCAACCGTCTGGGGTGAAAGAGACGCTGTTGTGCTTTTTTCACCACATAGCCAGAATGTACAGACCATGTGAGATCCTCGGTGATGTGGATACCGAGGAACTTAAAACTGTTCACCCTCTCAACTCCAGATTCATTGATGTCAATAGGGGTTAGCCTGTCTCCATTCCTCCTGCAGTCCACCACCAGTTCCTTTGTTTTTGCGACATTGAGGGAGAGGTTGCTTTCTTGACACCACTGTGTCAGAGAGATGACTTCTTTCCTGCAGGCTGCCTGAGGACCTAGGGCTTCTGTACCTCTTGCCTGATGGTAGCAGTAAGGAGAGAGCATGGCCTGAATGGTGGGGGATCCTTGATGGTGGATGCTGCTTTGTTGTGACAGTGCTCCGTGTAGATGTGCTCAATTGCTTTGCCTGTGATGGACAGGGCTGTATCCTTCACGTAAGGTAGGAAACATGGCAGCAAATTCACAGATAACAATAAAACATTAAACAACAAATGATAATGGCTAACTGACATTGTCTGATCATATAAGTTGAAGTTTAAGTTTTAACTGTGATACAAATTGCCACTTTTTTCTTCGAATCAGAATCGGAATCAGGTTTATTATGACCGGCATGTGACTTGTAATTTGTTAACTTAGCAGCAGCAGTTCAATGGAATATATAATCTAGCAGAGAGAGAAAAAAAATAATAAAATAAAAATAATAATAACAAATAAACAAATAAATCAATTACAGTATATGTATATTGAATTGATTTTTAAAAAGTACAAAAACAGAAATACTGTACAGTATATAAAAAAAAAGTGAGGTAGTGTCCAAAAATTCAATGTCCATTTAGGAATCAGATGGCAGAGGGGAAGAATCTGTTCTTGAATCGCTGAGTGTGTGCCTTCAGGCTTCTGTACCTCCTGATGGTAACGGTGAGAAGAAGACATGCCCTGGGTGCTGGAGGTTCTTAATAATGGACGCTGCCTTTCTGAGACTTTCTGTGAGAATTTCTGTGGGATATTGTTGGCAATACCTGAGCAGGCAGGTGCAGACTCAAATTTATCCCTAATTTGACAGACGGTACCTATCACTGTACAACACATTTTCAGAAAAGCACTAGAACACTGGACTAAATTTAATAGAAATCCTCCCACCATATTTTGCCACATAGTGATATACCATGAGCCTAAACCTAAATAACTTGATGTAGAAATGAAAGTTAAAGAAAAAAACATTGTCGTTAATTAGATACTGTAACTTCATCTATGAAAAAGTAAAATTACCATGGTGATAATGGAGTTAGTCTTTATCCAGTAACAGGATGTGTGCGTACTCAGAAAGACCTGCATCTTTTCTCAATGACTAAACAGCCTTTAGGCTATTTTTGAGGTCAGTTAACAGCCAACCACATTGATGAGTTTGGAGTTACTGATAGTTCAAACGGTAAGGATAACATATTTCTTTGCTTGATAGACATTTGTGAACCAGATGGGTTCTTATAACAATACCACAGTTTCATTGTCACTATCACTGATACTAGTTTTCTATGCCTGATTTTGCTTAATTACTTAAATTTAATTTTGGTGAATGCCATAATGAGATTCAATCTCATGTTGAATAACGCAGGTTTCAGGAGACCAGTCAATAACATACCTGTAATGATACCGTATTATATAATACCAGAAATAAGAAGTAAGCTATCATTAATATCACGTCCTCGAGTTTGTCAGTCCTAAAGTTAGTCTTGAGGGAGTTGTTGAAACACAGTGACAATTGGCTCTTGTTTAAAGAATGTATGCAGGAACTGTAACAGTTATATATTTCTGTCTGATGCTAAAATGAAAAGGAGAAGTGGTCAATAAAATAAATGAAGAATGCTGTTAGACCCATAGAGGAGTTAGATGAAATGGCAAACTTAAGGACTGTGAGTGTTTCAGACTTCAACAAAGAAGAACAAACTATTGATGAAATCTAACATACAGATTCCGGTAGGACTAGCCAGACAATACTTCCCCTGACTCCATTATGATAGGTCACAGTTGACAGTGAGAGAGAGAGAGAGAGAGAGAGAGAGAGAGAGAGAGAGAGAGAGAGAGAGAGAGAGAGAGAGAGAGAGAGAGAGAGAGAGAGAGAGAGAGAGAGAGTGAGAGAGAGAGAGAGAGAGAGAGAGAGCGGCAGGGCAGAGAGAGAAAGAGGGACAGAGAGGTAAGAGAGACAGGGAGAGAGAGGGGAGAGGGAGAGAGGGTAAGAGAGAGAGGAGGAGAGAGAAATTTCTGACAGAAATTGCAGATTTTAAGTTTCAACTTTGCATTCAGAAATTTAAGCCAATCAAAATTTCTCACATTTTTATTTCTACTTTCAGCATCTACTGTACATACCTTTGGTAATTTCAGTTAATTATTTGGCATTCTCAATTGTACATTCTGTAGCCCGTTACCATGACCTTGTGTTTTCAATCCTTTTGTTATTTTATATATTTTGGCTTTCACCCTTTTACAAATTTCCCCATTTGTTCCATTCTCCCACCTTATCCTTTCTCTGCACCTTAGAACTTGTTTTATTTCTAGTTCTTATTAAATGATCTGAAATACCAATTCCATTTCTCTTTCCACAGATACTACCTGGCCTGCATGTCCTCATATTTCCAGTCTACAGTTATTTTGCCCTGGTATTAATGACCAATATTTGGATCACCTGAGTGTGAATAGGGCAACGGTGGAAGCAGTCACTCTGGATCCACCCAATGAGGAAGAAGCAGACACTGATAGTCCTCGATTTGGTATGTTCATTGGGAGCTACAGCACTGTAGTTATGCCATTAACTGGTCTAGTTACCAAATCTCAGCCAAGTGCTCTGGTCCATTTATTTTGAAAATGTTGTTAAGTGGAAAGTTATTGAAAATCCCCGAAGGCTTTTGCTTGGTTGAAAACTATTGCCATAATTATTCAGCAAATGAAAAACAACATTGAAGTGTCATCTGGATGCTGCCTGATTTACAGTGATGTTTTTCTGGGAATATGTTTAGTGTTTATTCTGAGCACAGTTAGTCTGCTTGCATTTAAATTGTGTTAGAAACAACCAGGTCATGTTTCCTAAAAGAAAATTATGACAGATTTTAGCATACAAGTACAACAGTATGTTGCAATCACAAGAAATGAATAAAAATGAGAGCAGTATAATGACAAACATAAAACAATATCATCGAAGGTTTAGCATGATATTGGATTCTTTTATCTCAATCTGAGTATGCTGTGGATTATAACTTACCTCACTCAGTTATGGGACTTTTCCTGGATTTTCCTTACTAAAAATGGAAAACTTTGGTAATCTGATTTATTATTGTCACATGTTCTGAGGTACAGTAAGAAAATGGTCCTGCATACCATCCATATGGATCAAGTCATTACAAGTGTGTGCTGAGGTAGTGCAGAATGAAGTGTTACAGTGCAGGTACACAGTATGATGCAAGGTCACAGTGATGTTAAGTCCGTTTTATCATGCCAGGGAAACATTCAATAGTCTTATAATAGCAGAATAGAAGGTGTCATTGAGGCTGGTGGTATATGCTTTCGGGCTTTTGTAAGTGCTGCTCAATGGGAAGAGAGAATATCTGGAGAGGGTGGGATCTTTGATTATGCTTAATGCTTTACTGAGGCAGTGAGAAGTGCAGACAGAGTCCACACTGGGGAGGGTGATTCCTGTGATGTGCAGAGCTGTTGTCCACACCATTCCTGCAATCATGGATAGAACAATTCCCATGATGCATCTGGTTAGCATGCTATCAATGGAGAAGAGGAAAGCCCTTAACTCCAAGTGGGGTCATTGGGATGCCATCATGATGGTGCTTTTTTAGCAGGCTTTCTTGTTTTTACGAGGCCGAGTTGCTACCTCAACGCTCAACCCAGCACGGATGGAAAGCATGCAAGGGAGCCGGCCAATTCGAACTCGGGAGCCTTTGCCCTGAAGTCTGGCGCTGATGCCACTACGCCACCAGCCGGTCAATGCTGCCTACGGAGCATCAATACAAATTGGTGAGGATTAAAGGGTGCATGCCGAATTGTTATACAGTCTCCTGAGGAAGCAGAAGCACTAATGACCTTTCCTGACCATGGTGTCAATGTGACTGGACCAGAACAGGCTATTGGTGTTGTTCACTCCTATGATCTTGGAACTCTCAGGCCTCTTAACCTCAGCACTGTTGATGTATGTAGGAGCATGTGCATCACCCCCATTCTGACAGTCAGTGACCAGCCCTTTTGACCACATTGAGGGAAATGTTGTCTAGACAAAATGCCACTCGAGACTCTATCTCCTTCCTTTACTCTTGACTCACAACTATTTGAGATGCGGCTCACTATGGTGGTGTCATCTGCAAATTGATTTATGGAACCTTGTGAGCAAGTGTTGGCAGAGATGTTATTGCATACCCTTACTGCTTGCAGTTTGGTGGTCAGGAAATCAAGAATCCACTTGCAAAGGGACAGGATGCTTCTCAGGTTTAGGAGTTTGGAGATGAATTTCTTTGGAATTATTTTATTGGAGGCAGAGCTGTAGTCAGTAAGCAATAGTTTAACATAGGCTGCTTTACTTCAGAGATGAGTGTAGGGCTAGTGGCCTCCACTGTAGACCTGTTTTGGCAGTAGGCAAATTGCACTAGGTCAAGGTTGTATTGTACACAGGAATTAATGTGTGCCATGATTGGCCTCTTGAAATATTTCATGATGGCAATTGTCAGAGCCAACAGGTAGTAAATATTAAGGCATGCTACCTTGTTTATCTTAAATACTGGGGTGATAGCAGTCTTCTTAAAGCAAGTGTGAACCTTAGACTGAAGCAGAGAGAGGTTAAGAATGTCTGCAAATACCCTCACCAGCTGATCTGTAGAGGATCTAAGGACAGGGCCAGGGACGCCGTAAATACTACAACCAGTCCTGCCTTGAGCCAGTGTTTTGACATAAGAACAAAATCCACTCAATTCAGTTTATGGACTGGTCTGGAATATTTATTAAATTGGCTGGGATTTGAGAATTTAAGAGATAGTAACAAAGTTGTTTAGCCAAGGCTTTTTTTTAAAAGTGCTGTAGTTCTTATCTTATAGGGAGTGTCTCTGAAGCTTTTAGAGAGAATATTAGGCCAACAATGTTATGTGGGTAATGGCGAAAAAGAACAGTTGCATACAAGGATGTTATTTTCATCATAGTTCTTGTATGATGCATCCGCCTTTCTTATGTGTTGTTTTTTTATTTTCAGATAGAGAAGGAAAAGCAACTGCTGAAAAGTTCAGAAGCAAATTACAGCAGAAGCTGGAAATCTGACAAAAAGAAAATGCCGAACAACAAAAGAAAATGATAAAATAGCAGATGAAGGCCATTTGGCCTCTTGAGCTGCCTCGCATAAAGTCATGTACCTTGTCATCATTTTTCTGCAGCTGTCCTTTGATTCCCTCAATATCCTATCAACCACTTCTTGAATACACCCAGCTAGTTGGTTTCCACAGCCCCTTGGGTGGTGAATTCCAAACGATTTTCTGCATCTCTGAAGTTAAAGGTTTGGCCACTAATATTGTGAATATGAAGGGCACTCAACCGATTAGGCAGTGTCTGATAAAGAGAAGCAAAATCAATGTTGCTCAGGGCTGTAAAACCAAAATTGCTGGCATTTTGTGATTGGAAAAAAATCCAGCAGTTAAAGTTTAGTCAAAGTTCTATGCTGCCATTCTCTAAATTGAAAGACATCATGACAAGTAACAAAGCAGAAAGAAGAATTTACTCTGCTCAACTTTTGGACATATTTTGGTTACCTCATATTTTGAACTATGAAGGTAACATTGTCTGTGGCAAGAGATTGAAATTTTCATACTGAAGTGAAGTACAATGAAAGCATAATTTTGAACTAAAGTATGGCTTGGTTTAATTCTTATACCTGGAATGAAAAGCTAGTTTTATGAATGTAATATTTTAATTCAGCATTTGCAATTCATTGATATCTGAACTAAGTGCTTGGTTGTAGAAGGGAAATTATGAAAATCAAATATACCATCTCAGTGGGATTGGCTTGAATAAATTTGTTCTTCCTGAGTTATTGTGAATTCAGGTGATGATTTGATCTTGCTGTCATTTGAAATATTAAAATATTGAGGGAAGTGACAAAAATAATGTTAAACTTATGCTGATGTGAAAGGAAAAGAAAACATTTTTTAGAATTTCAGATCAATGGGAATAGCCTATCATGATATCCTCCAAAATTATTGAAACTATAGAAGATTAATCTGTCAAATTCCAAATTCACAATCACATATTTTTCATTTACTTTAAATTCTATGTTCTATTCGTTCTGTTTACTCACTTCATATACCAACAATGTCTTGTGCATTGTGTTAATTCATTCCATTTCTTTATTGATAATTGATCTAACAGTGTTAACAAAAGTACTCATCTGAAACTGCTCCGAGAAATTACTAGTAGGGCTTCTTCTACTGCCTGTACTTATTGTGATGACATAATAAGTAAAGAAAACAGAAAACTTGACTAAAGAATAATGAAAGAATGGCTATAAACATTTAACTAGGGATAGCTTGTGATTTGTGGGAGGCTGGGAAATAGTGTTCTCCCTTCAGAATCAGAATCAGGTTTAATATCACTGGCATATTTTGTGAAATTTGTTGTTTTGCAGCAGCAGTGCATTGCAATATACAATAATAATAATAAAAACTATACATTACAATAAGAAGTATATATTAAAAATTAAATTTGGTTAGTACAAAAAGAGAGCAAAAATAGGATAGTGAGGTAGTGTTCATGACTTGATAATCCATTCAGAAATCTGATGGTGGAGGGGATGAAGCTGTTCCAGAAACACTGAGTGTGTTTCTTCAGGCTCCTGTACCTCTTCCTTGATGGTAGCAACGAGAAGAGGACATGTCGCATATGATGGAGGTGCTAGCTTTTTGAGGGATCACCTTTTGAAGGAGTCTTCAGCACCAGGGAGGCTAGTGCCCATGTTGGAGCTGGCTGATTTTACAACTTTTTGCAGCTTTTTCTGATACTGTGCAGTGGCCCTTCCATACCAAACGGTGATAGAACCGGTTACAATGCTTCTCATGATGCATCTGTAGAAATTTGTGAGTGTCTTGGGTGACATACCAAGATGCTGTCCTGCCCTCTTTTTAAATGCATCAATATGTTGTGTTCAGTATAGATCTTCAGAGATGTTGACACTCTGGAACTTGAAACTGCTCACCATTTCCACCACTCATCCCTCAATGAGGGCTGGTGTGGTTCCTTTGACTTCCCCTTCCTGACATCCACAATCAATTCCTTCATTTTACTGACACTGAGTGCAAGGTTGTTGCTGTGACATCACCCAACCAGCTGATCTATCTTACTCCTGTACAGCTCCATGTCACCATCTGAAATTCTACCGACAACAGTTGAGGCATTGGTAAATTTATAGATGGCATTTAAGCTGTGCCTGGCCACACAGTCATGGGTATAGAGAAAGTAGAGCAGTAGGCTAAGCACACATCCTTGAGGTGTGCCAGTGTTGATTGTCAGTGAGGAGGAGTGTTATTTCCGATCCACTCAAAGTGTGGTCTCCTGGTGAGGGAGTCAAGGACCCAGTTGTTGAGGAAGGTACAGAGGCTCAGGTTTTGGAGCGTGTTGATTATAACTGAGGATAAGATTGTGTTGAACACTGAACTATAATCAATAGACAGCAGCCTGATTTAGGTATTACTATTGTGCCTTGATGTTGTTGCTCAGATCCTCCGCAGTGATAATAGACAATAGACAATAGACAGTAGGTACTGGAGTAGGCTATTCAGCCCTTCTAGCCAGCACCGCCATTCACTGTGATCATGGCTGATCATACACAATCAGTACCCCGTTCCTGCCCTCTCCCCATATCCCTTGACCCCGCTATCTATAAGAGCTCTATCTAACTCTCTCTTGAATGCATCCAGGGACTTGGCCTCCACTGCCTTCTGGGGCAGAGCATTCCACATATCCACCACTCTCTGGGTGAAAAAGTTTTTCCGCATCTCTGTTCTAACTGGCCTACCCCTTATTCTTAAACTGTGACCTCTAGTTCTGGACTCACCCATCAGCGGGAACATGCTTCCTGCCTCCAGTGTGTCCAATCCCTTAATAATCTTACATGTTTCAATCAGATCCCCGCTCATCCTTCTAAATTCCAGTGTATACAAGCCCAGTCACTCCAATCTTTCAACACATGACAGTCCTGCCATTCTGGGAATTAACCTTGTGAACCTACGCTGCACTCCCTCAATAGCAAGAATGTCCTTCCTCAAATTTGGAGACCAAAACTGCATACAATACTCCAGGTGGGGTCTCACCAGGGCCCTGTACAGCTGCAGAAGGACCTCTTTACTCCTATACTCAATTCCTCTTGTTATAAAGGCCAGCATGCCATTAGCTTTCTTCACTGCCTGCTGTACCTGCATGCTTGTTTTCATTGCCTGATGTACAAGAACACCTAGATCTCATTGTACCTCCCCTTTTCCTAACTTGACTCCATTTAGATAGTAATCTGCCCTCCTGTTCTTGCCACCAAAGTGGATAACCTCACATTTATCCACATTAAACTGCATCTGCCATACATTTGTCCACTCACCCAACCTGTCCAAGTCACCCTGCATTCTCATAAAATCCTCCTGACATTTCACACTGCCACCCAGCTTTGTGTCATCAGCAAATTTGCTAATGTTACTTTTAATCCCTTCATCTAAATCATTAATGTATATTGTAATGAAGGAATGGTTGTATGATGCTGTCAAAGTATGAATTACTGCATTGTATTCGAGATAGTACAAAAGCCCCAATGTGTATGATTGTATAACAAGTCTTTGTGGGGAAGAGGAGGTGTAAGCCTTAGGAGGGATGAAAAATCTTTGGGGGTAGTGTATGGAGGCAGATAGAAAAGTTTTGAAGGAAGTTAGAGACCTTTGAGTGTAATTGATGAAACATCCACCTCAGAGATCTCATCCTCTACTTTCATCACCACAGCAGCTTCTGATCAGTGATGACTTCAAATGAGTAGATGGTGCACCTAATAGGGAATGATAGTTGGTGTATGATGTATGATGATCATTGCATGAAATTTAAGTGGCACAAACATCGCTCTCTTTAATCAGATGTAGACTTATTCACATCCCATTGAACACCAATTTAAGCAATTCATAATCTGCTCCATTTGAATTGTTTGTACTATACTCTATCATTTACTTATGTACACCATATTTTCTGTGCAAGTCTGTTACCAAAAAGTTCTGCATGTTTTTCTTTTATTGTCTTCTGGAGATTATAAGTTCACTGAAAATTCTCTTGAACATGCAACTTATCAAAAATTGAACTGAGGAAATTTGTTTGAGAAGGGGTATGAAAATTTTGATCATCTCACATCTGATATACATTGGGTTTCTTTCAACACACCTACAATTATTTATGGCACATGCATAGTGTATGAACAACAGAGGACGTGTTTCCAGCAGGAAATTCCTGTCCACAATAATTACTTTACCACACATGAAGAAGCCAATGTGGCTACACCACAGCTTTCCAAATCCCTGGTGGTCCCCATGCAGTTTCTGGTGCCAATATCATTAAGCAGCCCCACACAAATAAAGTTGCATTTTAATTAAGGTTGAGACTTTTCCCCAAGTCATTTCTGTTGCACATGTGTGTAACTTGTGATAATATGACATCAATACTCTGATGGCAAAGTATATTTCAACAAGCTGAATATATTGCTTAAATGCCTTGATATAAGTAAAGACAAAATAAAGAGTATATTTTGCTCAAAACATGCTACGTTATTTTTTTTCTGCACATATCTGAATCAAGATTCATTTCTTAGCTATAATACCCATACTCTATTTTCCCTTCAAAGAATAAATATTTTAATTACCTTATTTATTTTGATAGAGCACTAATAAAATATTGTATACTCATGTTCCTTTAAAATTAAAAAGTCACTTCCCAAAGAAGAAAAACATTTACTCACTGGCTCCTAACTTAAAGCTGGCCTCATGTAAGATTAGGAAGATTTCCTCATGGGGGCATTTGTTTAAGTAATGGAAATTTAGCTTTACAATTAAAACAGTGTTTGTTAAGGAACAGCTTTAAATAGAATTGTTCTAAGGAAAGAAAACATTTATATTGGAGATGTTTTTTTTCTTCAGAAGTTAGTACCATTCTGTCACTGAGTATTGTCAGTAAAGGGGAAACATTGTGAGTAAGACATGAACTGCTGGTTACAAAAGAGGAAAATGAAGCACAGAGTTCAAAATTATAAAACAAGTGAGAAACTTTGTCAATAAAAGAGCACAGAAAGTCCTAAAGAAGAACCTCTGTTAATTTTTTTTGAAGTTGATAGGAAAATCTCAGTCTGATCCAAAGAAGGGTGGCTTGGTAAAAGAAAAGGACTTTTTGACCCAGTCATTTTGCTTATCTCCTCACCTCTGGAACTTTCATTTGAACTTAGCCTTGTTTGGGCTACAGATTCTGTTCTCTTCTGTCACATGTACTGCCTCTTCCTGAAATTCTACCCTAAACTCCAGTGTTCAGATTTTTCAAAGCCTTATTTTTCACAAAATCTAGTTCAGATAAAGTTCACTGCATTTAATATTCTTCCTTTGGGTTCACCATCCATAGTTCTCATCTCAGTAAAGTACTATATTAAAGGCACTATGTACAGTAAAAGTAAGTAGCTTTTGTTCCTTAAACAACATGAAAAAAAGAGAAGCAGGAATAGACCGCTTGAGCCTGCTCCACGATTCAATAAACATTTGTATTGATGCTAATTCCACTATTCCATGGTCTTGTGTTCTTGATTTGTTTAAAATTAGAAAATCTATGGAAGCAAATCCAGATATACAGTATCAGGATAGAGCAGAGGTAGATAACACATGTTCTTTTTGGGCTCAGAGGGACACCCTACACTTCTTATTTTATATATTCCTTTATAAAAGAATTGATTCAAATTTGTCAGTCTTCAATAATTTGAATGAAAGATGTTTTGCAGCTCTGATGTACTAAGAGCCAAGTTACAGAACTAAAGTACCAAACTGTACATAAATTTAGTAACAATTCAATGAGTTGTCATCAGTGAGGATAACCAATGAGAAGCCAAGTTTAGAGCTAACAAGGTAGAGCAAACTTCCTGCAATCTTAGGCCTTTTGGACGAGTGAGTAAAATTCAGATTAGGTGGATTTCAATGATTTCTTACAGACAAATGCAGAATAACCTGTTTAGGTCCTGATATTTAATTCAAGCAGTAATTCTGCCTTGGTACACTATTAAATTTTCCTGTACACCTCTTGCAGTAAAATGCAATATTTAATAATATAAGAAATAAGAGTAAGTTATGTGATGTCACTTCTTGAGGCTGCTCTGCTGTTTATTAAGATCTTGACTGTTCGTGTCTTGGCTGCAGTTCCACTTTGCTGCCCAATTACCATAATTCCTGACTATTTTAGTGAATAAAATTATACTTATCTTAACTCTGAAGCTACCTAATGACTCAGCCTCCACACAGGTCTTCGTGGGCAGTGAAATCCAGAGACTCAAAATTGTGTGAGGAAAGAAGCTCCTTCTCATCTCCACCTTAAGTTGGTTACTGCTTATTCAGATGAAGTGTTGAGTTTTAGACTTTCCTTCTAACATCCTTCCAATCTCTACCTTGTCAAGTCATCCAGTTTACCTTTCATTCAATGAGAATAGACTCAACTTGCTCAACATTTTCTTATACACCAATCTTTTCATCTCTCCAGGAGACAATCTAGTGAAAGATTTAAGACTCCCACTCTAATTACATTCTGATCCCCTGTTAATTTTAATGCTTTTTCTAAGTGTTCAATATAAGAAGCAATGATTCAATGGCTGAGAAAGGACGGTAGGTGGTAATCATCAGAAAATATTTTAGCCCGCATTTGGTTTGATGCCATGAAACTTCAAGGAGTCTGAAATGATTGTTGCGGAGTCCCAGGACCTTTTCTTCCACTTTATACCACTGAGAACATGAGTCTGGTGACTCTGTTCTAGTGAAGGGACAGGATAATTGTAAGGATATTGCTCGAGAATTTTGGCACTTCTGTAAGATGCAATTCTGTGAGGATGACTATATCAGGATGTAGCTTGTTAAGCCAATGGGACAGCTCTCTCAATTTAGATACCAGTTCCAAAATGTTTATGAAGTAAAAACAGTAAAGAAAAACTCAGCAGGTCAGGTAGCATACTTAGAAAAAGAAAGGGAGTTGAAGTTTTGGGTCAAAAACCCATTGTCAGAACTGGGGAGATAAAACATGTTAGTGTTAAGCTATGGGGGAGACGTCAGGGAAGATATTGGACAAAGGGAACATCTCTAAAAGGGTGAGGTCAATGTTGCCCTGGGGTTAAATTGTGAACAAGATCATCTGGTCAATGGGTTAATGGGGTCAATTAGTGAGAAAGAACATGGTTCTTTGTTCATAAAAGGTATGAACCGAGGCCAGCTGGGGAGTGAGAGCATAGTCAAAGGAATGTTAAAGTTGTGAAATGTAGGATTACAGGACATGTCCATCAGGTCAGGCTGTGTACAAAAGAAAGAAAAACAGCGAATTTAACAGATGGGTGACCTGGACTGTTCTGTTACAGACAGAGAAAACTAATTATTTAATATTGGCTCCATATTGGTGTGCAAGACTGCAATGTGCCCACATGGAAGATGAGGTGTTGAGGTTAACTTTGGGCCTCATTATAACGGTGCAGGAAACCACAGAAAGACAATTCAGAGTGAGAGTGAAGCAAGTTCAGGATTGTACTGAAATGTTACTCTGTTTCTCCTTCTACAGATGTTGCATGACCTGCCGTGTGCTTCCAGAATTTTCAGGTTTATTTCCGATTTCCTGAAGCTGCAGACTATTAATTTCAAACATTTGTGAGTTGGACTTTGGAAGTTTGACTGGGCCGGGTGCAACTGTACTATGTCAGAATTTGGTGTCAAGGTTAATGCTGGATAGTCCATCTGGATTTATCTTGTGTTTGAATGCAATGATTTTGATACAATTGAATGGCATGCAAAATAGTAATGGAAAAAGCAGTTAAGATTCAGCAGTATTGTTATAGTTTTGGATAAGATTTAGTGATCCATATTTTCCTGAACCAAAAAGCACTCCATTATCATTTGATTGTTCCATAGGTACCATGATTGAGATTAGGTAATTAAAAAACAAAAATCATTTCCTGCATTTAGATTCCTAAATGTTTATGAATTGAAGTATCGTGGTATCTGCCTGTATCTTAAAGACACTATATAAATAGACATTGCTGTTAAAAAATCTTAAGCTTCTTTCAAGAAAGTAATTAAGTTATTTCAGAGTTTGAAAGATTATACAGTTTTGCTTCCAAATACTACATTTATAATCTTTTTTCTGTGTTGGCCACTAATTATATTCTGGAATATATTTTGTTTCTGTGGCCCATTTGGACAGAGATTACCAGGGAGGAAGGCAAAGAATTCTTCAGTTTGACAAGATGAGTACAGCATTGCTCCTTCCAAGTGTGGAGAAACTGCAGCAGTACTGAACCCTGTGTTAAGCAAAGCAATTTCAAAATAACAGCTGGAAGCTGCTGAAAGCAGGAGAGCCAAATTCCAGTGGTTCAATCAAATGCAGGTGGACATGGTGCTGGAAGGAATGCTCAAACCCCAATCGATAGAGCAGCTGATGGCCTTGCAATACACTGAGGTAAAAATTGAGCTCACCTTGGTGTGGCCTGTCCATTGCAATCTCCATTGTTTTCTCACTACTGCTCATCACATAAATCTGACCATTGGTACTGCCATTTTAGGACCCCTTCTGGTGACCATTTCATCTGTGTCAGAACCTGCTCATAGCTTGTTAGTTGTTTGCAGTATCTGTCACCACCAGCAAACTCCTTATTTTACAATGCAAGTAAAAATGAATAATGTAGCCTTGTTTGATGAGCTGTTGATAAAATAATGGTCTTATTTTTGAAATTCACTCAGTCTGAGGTTAGGCTTATGTGATTAGATTGGTCGGTTTATGCCATGCCATGATTTACTTTAGTTTCTAAAAAGCACAGCTGGGTTCACATCTTTAAGATTATATTAAGAACCTCAGCATAAGGATTGCTCGGAGGCTATCCGTAATTTATTTGCTAGTATTGCAAATTCAGTGCAGTTAGATCTCTGTAAGTCTATGACAGTTTCATGTCAATGTCTATTGCAGTTATATCCCATTTCACAAAATTATGAGCAGAGTATCTGTGATAAAACTTCCACTTTGTAGTGAGTCTATAATTCTGGTGATGAAATAAAGGAGCCAGATTTAGCGATACAAACCCCAGGAGCTGATCTCCAGATACAGACTACATCAGTGTAAAAGCAGCTGGAGCTAATCATCAGTTACGGAGTATCTCTCCGTTTTATGGGAAATCTGTGACCTGGCATTCTAATAGAATTTTTCCAGATCTCTCCTTACTCCCTGCAATCACTGAGGTTAGGTATTTGAGGTATCTGCCTTCAGATACTCTTATCATTTTATCAAATATATTAAAATATGTTGAAAATATTTCCTTCATAACATTCCAAAGAACTTCATATTTCATTTTTATACTTCATTGTGTGTCCTTATAGAGTTGCTAATCTCACAAAGAATTGACTGCAGGGAATTAAAGGGGGAGCAATGACATTTCCTCCAAGTGAGTGTCAGCCAATAATTTGAAGGCAAGGCAGAGTATATATCTGTGTTCACCGTGGATATTTATGCAGAAAACAGACTCTTCAAAGAACAGATATAGAGCTCATTACAAAAACTACAGCAAGAATAAAAGCAGGTTTATTTCATAATACAATGAGTGGAAGATGGGCACTTACAATTTTTGCGTGTAAAATCAATCTCATTAGTATCAACAATACACTCACTGTCTAGATTGATATAGTGAAACTCCAGTCAGGTCTAGCTGCGAATAGAGATCTCACTGAAGGAAGGCAAGAAAAAAATTAAAGGTAGAAAATTAGAATTCATACCCATTGGCTCATGTTCACTTTGCGTTTAACTAGGACTGTCCTTGATATTTTGTAGTTAAGAGCATAAACAGAGGTGGCACAAGCAGATCAAAAGATCCTGAGTTCAGTTCTTGGCCTATGTTGAGTTAGCTGATTTTGATTAAGGCTTCACAGTTGGCCTCAGCGCCCAGGGGCTAGGCAGGAAATAGTCAGGTAGGGTTCCTGGCTGTGATTGTTATGCAATGACTCCTGTACTTATATAGAATTACAGGGACTTTGGGTCAGAATTGGGTTCTATTCGATGTTTTCCTTTATTTAGTTGCATATTAACACTTTGAGTCTAGACACACATAAGTGGAAAAAAAGAGGTATCCATGCAAGTGAATTCCAGCAAAATTAAAACCTTCAGAAGACCAAATCCAAATATGGAATTATAAATAAATACATGAACCATTTTAGCTCTGAGTATGACTAATTTTGAATCAGTGCTAATAATCTTAAAAGCATGTTATTCTAAGCAGCTGACTAGCTATAAAGAACAAACTCACAAATATTCGTCAACATTAGAGGGAACTAGCTTTCTATTAGCCGGTTATTTCAATTTTATACTGGAGATGAAAAATATTTTGTGAAAAATAATTGTGGCTTTTCAATATTTTGATCTATTTTTGTTTTGGTTTTTAAAATATGTGAAATGCCAAAAAAAATGCCTGCTGTGGAAAGTTACTTGTAAAATCAAACACCAATTAAGCTGAGTAGAACCGGCATTTCTGGGCCTGTATCTTGACAGAGTGAAATAGACTTGAAATGACAGAATACAGTCATTAGCAAAGCAGCTGGATTGGACATGATTTCACACCTTAGGGCACCTTTCATTTTACTAAGGCCTATGTGACTAGCAAGCTGCAGATGACAGCCTGCAAGAGTCTCACAATGTTGCCAAGCCACACTGACAGAAACAGGATGTGCACATTGGAAGAGCCTGGGGGATTTCCTTTGTTGCTGGACTGTAACCAGCTTATAAGTACAGTATTGTATAACAAATTAGCAATGACTTTAATGAATAATGAGAGTTGGTCAGTGAAGTAGCAGTAATTATATGTGTATTATTTTGACATTGTCTTGGCATTTTAATTTTTTTCTATTTCACATCCTGATTTCTTTTAATGTCTTGTAATTTTTTAACCTCTTTTAAAATTTTATTGTAGTTAGCACTTACTTTCTTTTCTAAGTTGCTCGCTGTGATCCTGCTTTCCTTTAGCCTGCCTGGATTGCTTACGCTGCATACATCCACCACACACACACACACACACACACACACACACACACACACACACACACACACACACACACACACACACACACACACACACACACACACACACACACACACACACACACACACACACACACACACATCGCTCTGGTGCTGCAGTCTTTCTGAAATTAGTTCTAATGTCCCAGAAAGCATGGGAGTCAGGAAGTACAGAGTAGCAAAGAAATGCTATTAGTATGATATAGTGCCTTCTTTCCTGAAAGATTGGTGAAGTGGCCCACTTTTGAAGGGGCCGGGCACTGCCATGCAAAAAGTCATTGTACATCCCAGAAAATCGTGAGCCCAGAGTATATCAGAGGAAGCAGGTGGAATCATCAACATATCTATTTTCTGATTAGTGAATCATATCGTTGGATGGTTTCCTTGGATGCTGCAAAATGCAGCCATCTTGTTAGTGTGCGAAAAAGGTAAAGGGCAAAACAATTAATATGCATCCAAATTGAAATATATTGGCTGAGACAAAAGTATGCATTGCAGCCATGTCGTATATTAGACTTTTGACCACATGCAGTGTGCAGAGATAATAAAAACAAAATAAACTAAAAATGAAATCAATTGTGTGTAGCATTCAATGAAGTGAAAATATTGCAATAAATGTACTAAGTATATCATTCTTTAAATCAGACATCACAGGAAATAAATAGGTGAAGATATTAAAATAGTGATACATATAAATCTTATGGAAATAGAATAAAAATAATATAGTTGCCTGTCCAAGCTGTTCAACTACCTGAAAATTTATTGTGAAATATATAAACATATTGATACACTGAATTCAGAATAAATTTATAGTGCACTGTAATAGAAAATTGATCGAATTCTTTCAAGTTATACTCCCACTCCAGTAGAGCATAGAAAGATGTTAAAAGTCAGCTTGTCATATCCCATATCCAGCAGTTGAGTTAAAACATTTGTGCAATGAACAATTTAGTCTTACATCAGTCTTTTGTAAATGTGACCCCTGCTCTTCAAATATTCGATCCCCTATGGTATGTACAATCTGCCTGGGCCTGTTTCACTGGAGTGCCATTTGCTTCGAAGCCACAACTGTGTCTGGTAATTCTTCTCGGTTCTTTGATGGACCCAATGCGGCAACCCAAACCCATGTATTATTTTTAATATAAAAGCTGTATTACCAACACAGAGTATGCTGCAGGGCAGATTCATTTTTCCTAATAGACTTTGAAAAGGAGGAGTTGCTTTTTAACAGAACATTTGTTGTTTCTGGACACTAAACTTGGCTGCAGTAACCGCTGTCTCAGCCTCTTCCTACCACAGGCTTTCTGCTAAAGACAGTAGAAATGCCTTCCTTCCATCAATGGGAATGGTGGATTGTACATCCACGTTGTCTCAATAAGGAAAAGGTTCCCAGTTTCTGTTTCCAACCATCTTTCAGATGCCTACTTCTACTGTTTGTTGTTGCTCTTAATTGTAAACATGTTTGGAAGTCTGCGCATCTTCTTCTTACCTTTAATTTTCTTTAAATTATGCCGAGAGAAATTTTACATTCAGTTCCTCAGCCAGTTACAATATTTACTTTGAATCCATAAACACAAGAGATTCTACAGATGTTGGAAATACAGGGTAACACATTACAATGCTGGAGGAACTCAGTAGGTCAGGCAGCATCTATGGAAAGGAATAAAGAGTCAACATTTTGGTCCGAAACCGCCCTGATGAACAGTCCTGGCCAGAAATGTTGACTCTTTATTCTCTTCCATAGATGCTACCTGACTTGCTGAATTTCTCCAGCATTTTGTGTTTGTTACTTTGAGTGCATGTTGAGTTTCTGTTTAGAAAATAGAAGCCATTCTGATAGCCTTTTCTCAGTTACTATACTGTAGTTTTAGAAAAGGTTGACATTAATCCTAATTTAACACAGCATTTGTTCTGAGAAGTAAACTCCATTTCACCTTTTGTTCCACTTCATTGTTCTTATTTTCTCTCTCTTGCTTACTTTCAATTCATTATTTTGTCAATTATTATTGTTTTGTTGTTACTATAAATTTTGTTTTTCTTAGGACTCCTAATTAATCTGTCTTATATGCTTTGTCTCATTATGTTGAAAACAAGATTAATTCTGCAAAGGTTCAAATTTTCCTGGGAAATTCTCCAACTTCCTGCAGTTCATCAGCAGTATGCTGGGAAATCTGCCTAGTGAGCTGCATCAGGTCACGCTTGTTGTAGTTCAGTGACTTCCTTCACTTTAATGCAAAGGAACAGCTGTAAGAAACGAGTGTATGCATATAGAATTTATTAGACGATGCTTTCTTAGAGTTGTATGGCATTTGGATTATAAACGTTATGTTTGAGTTTAGTGGTGGAGCACAGACCAGAGTTTGCTTCAGTTAGTAGACTAGATCTGTTTTTGCTGTTTGAGAAGACAATGATACAAGTCCTGTGCAATCAACACAAATAGAAATTTAGAAATACAGATATGTGCAAGGAGAATTTGGGAGGACAATCATCTAGGCCAGACCACTAGATGGAGCACAATGTAGAAGCAACGCCTAAGATTCAGATCCCGCCTTCTGATCAGGTATGAGTGGACATGATAATATTGGCAGGTAAACTCAAAGTCTGAGATAAGGGGAATAACGACAAATGAAATCATTCTGAAAGGAGGAATAGGCTTGCATATATGCCCTGAATAACAATATTGAATGCAATTTTTTTGCTTGTTTTATTCATTGTGCCTTTAAAGTTACCCATCGGTCTATCCCCTTTGCTTCATTTTCAAGTATAGCGACCAATGACTGTACACATATTCAGACATATGAGATTTCACAATGAATTCAAAAGCGGTGTGGTTTCATGAGAGGAAGGGCAGCGTGCTGCTCTAGATCTCATTATCTGTAGTTGAACTTCCAAAATAGTAACCTCACCAATCATTAATAACCATGTCTTAAGGTTGGTCTTCAAAGGGATTCTGGAATGCCAGAATATTTATAGATGAATTCGTTGAGTTGTGAAAGTGATGACTGAAGTTGACACAGCTATTGAGCTCTGATTTGTCTCTTTGAAGTTCTACATATAAAGAGATTCAACATACTTCAATGTAAGATTGTTTTATCACTGACTCTGGTGAGATCTAAAATGAAAATAGCTAAGAGTATAAACTATATGATCCATTTAGACCTCTACAAAGAAGAATTGAAGATAAAATCATGGCTGAACCAACATTTCAAAACCAATTTTCTAATTAATCTTTTGGTCCAAAAAATTTGATTGTTTCACTTTAGAATCACCAAACACCTGCAGCTATCCAGTGCAAAGAATTTCAAAGACTTAATGCCCTATGCAGAAAGAAATTTCCCTGAATTTCAATCCTCAGAATGTGACCTCTTTCCAGGATCAAATTATGCAGTGCCAGGTTCACGAGTCTGAGAAAACACTCCCTCAACTTGCATTTCCTCTTAGATAATTGTTGGTCTCACCAAAACCACATTTCACCTACCATTTTACTTTAAAGTTTAATTTCTGCTCTCCTTCCTGTTATTATTAATGTTTTTGAATGAGCACTGAAACTAGCCACTGTACGTATAAAATACAATTTATTGTTAATTTTGAGCTTCCCAAAAAATGTTAAATATAGGATATCAGAATGGGTGAAGCTTATATCTGTCATCATTCTCTCTACAGTTCTGCTACAAATGGATTAACTATTGTGTGAGGGAACAAGGGTGGGGCAAGATGGTGGTGGGTTGAGGTCTATCCAAAGAGAAATAAATCATTTATAATAGTTAGGGGGTACAAATGTGATGTCTTATCAATGATTTTACTTGGAAGTGAGAGTAAAGTGAGTGGGGATGGAATAGAGTTTATCAACTGTGTTCAGGCAAGTTTCTTGAATCAATATATAGAGATCCCAAGTACAGAGAGTGTGATACTGGATCTCCTATTAGGGAATAAGATAGGGCAGGTGACAGATGATCATAATTCCTTTAGCTTCAAGATAATTACAGAGATGGATAGGACTGGTCCTTGGGTTGAGATTCTAAATTTGAGTTTAGTTAATTTTGATGGCATCAGAAAGGGTCTAACGCGGGTGGATTGGGACAGGTTGTTTTCTGACAAAGAGATACTTGGTAAGTGAAGTATTGAGAGCACAGAGTTGTATGGTCCTGTTAGAATAAAAGAAAAGCCTTTTAAACAATTTTAAGGAACTTTGGTTTATCAGGGACATTGAGGCTCTAATTAAGAAGAAGGAGGTGCATGGCAGGTATAGAACATAGAACAGAGAGCAGTCCAGCACCGTACAGGCCCTTCAGCCTTCAATGTTGTTCCATCCCTTTAACCACTCCAAAATCAATCTATCTTTTTCCTCTCACATAGACCTCCATTTTTCTTCCATCCATTTTTCAATCTAAGAGTCTCTTAAATGTCCCTAACTTATATGCCTCTAGCATTACCACTGTCAGAGTTGTCCATGCACCTACATAAAAACCTATCACTTACCCCGCCCCCATATTGTCCTCCAAACATCTTAAAATTATGCCCCCTCATGTTAGCCATTTCTGCCCTTGGAAAAGGTCACTGGCTGTCCGTTGTATCTTTGCCTCTTATCATGTATACTTCTATCAAGTCACTTCTCATTCTCCTCCTCTTGAAAGAGGATGACTCAACCTCATAGGACATGTTCTGTGGTTCAACCAGAACTTTGTATAGCTGCAATGTGACCTTGCAGTTTTTGAACTCAGTCGCCTGACTAATGCGGACCAAACCACCATATTCCTTCTTAACCACCTTATCAGCTTGCACAGCAACTTTGAGGGATCTATGGATGTGCGATGAAGAGAAGCTCGGGTAGGAGCGTTAATGGGAAGGGTAAGGCGTGAGGGTCGATAGGACTCAGCAGAATAACAATTCAGCATGGACTAGATAGGCTGAAGGCCTATTGCTATGCTGTAGCTGTTTATGATTTTGTGAGTCTTTAAAGCACAATTTTAGCAAAGGGTACCTTTTCACTTAATAAGGTCAGTATATGAAAATCTGTATACAGTAATTCACCCTTTAAGAAAATTCATTGTTACACAGTACATTTCCACTAACTTTTGTTATTTCTTATGTTTTGAAGTTGTACTGTCTTATGATGCTTTCTGGAAACTAAAAGTGCTGTATGATTCTATAATTCTAGATTCTGCAGTTGTAATTTTAAATAAATTTTTGGTGTTCATCATTATGTTATGAAATTGATAGTAATATCCGCTGCAAACATAGCTTAACACTAAAATCCCAGCTACTGTCTGCAACTTGGCCCTCTCTCACAGGTAGCACTGATTTGCAACTTTCACCACTGCAATCAAGAGAGACTGATGATTTCCTGAAAACTTCAGTTCTTCAAAATCTTTTATTTTCCTGGATTGATGCACTGATCGTGTGTTAGAGGTGCCAAATCAGGTTGGTGCCAAACAATAGGGGTTTACGTTACAAGCTCCATGCAAAACCAGCTCGCTAATGCTATCATATAAACCAAATAGTATGGGTCGAGGCATTGTCTGATTTGATTGACAGATTGCAAGGGCTAGACAAGGTACAAGAATGAATTTGCTTCTAACTTCATGTGCAAGATAGTGTTGAATCAGAAGTGCATCATTTCCACCCTGTACAAATTTTCCCAGCAATTTTCTACATAAACTTTGTAACATGATTAACTTCTCTCTGTACACGTCCAAGGTGGCATATGGATGGTGTTTCATGAACATGCATTGTAATAGGAAATGCCTGATCTAATGTCCAGGCTAACATATTTCAGAACTATAAGCTGCACTATCATAATTCATCTAGAAAAATATAATTTTCAGTTGCATAGAGTTAAAAAAGCAGTATTTGAACAATTAATTGCTAGGCACAGGAATTTAAGAATTAATCTCACTGTAAAATACCTTAAAATATGACTTGCCTATGATGAAAGAGGGTCTAATGGTGCAAAATGCTATTAATATTCCTTGGCCCTAAATCACCAGTCAAATGTACTGTAAATCACTTGGGAAAACACTTAAAATTTACTACATTATGATATATATTTCTCTATTATTTTAGTAAAGTTTATTTAGGGTCTTTTAGCTTCTAACTTAATAATATATTAATGTTTCAATATATATCTCATACTCTTTAAATTACTTAGAGTATTAGCTACAATCTCTTCATGTTCCCACCTGCATCTGTGAGAATTCTTCAAAATAATTGGCTGGTCAGTCAGCTTTATGACATCATGGTTTGTGTGATGGCCAAAAGCAAATGGCTCTTTAAAAGGGAAAGACCTTGGCATAAAGTATTACTAGATTTATGTAAGTACACTCATGTTACCACTAACTGTGAAATCCAAGACATTATTTTGTTTTTTTTTAATTGTAGGAATAAGTATTGTATTGAATTGAAAGTTATGGTGTGATGAAATTACCAGATTTTTTTAATAGGAAACAACAAAAGTTGTTTTGGTAAAGTCACAGGAGTCATCTATTTCAGAATAAATGTCAAAGTTGTAGGAGACTGAATTGTTTCAACATAGCATCACGGGAGTACTGAACCACAAATCAACACATGGGTGTTTCCTTGAACATAAAGAGAAAAAAAACCCAAAAAAGACTAATATTGTTATTCAAAGGGCACATTCTCAACAAAACTATTTTTTGTTTGAAAGAAAATGATGTTAGTGAGGGGCTGGGAATGTGTGGGGCACATGAGAGCAGTTGTTAGATGAAGTAGTGGCAGAAATAGCATGGAAGTACAATAAAACAAGAAAAATGAAAAAAAAACCCAAAAGATTCAATGTGCAAACACGAGGAATTCTGCAGATGCTGGAAATTCAAACAACACACACAAAATGCTGGTGGAACACAGCAGGCCAGGAAGCATCTATAAGGAGAAGCACTGTCGATGTTTCGGGCCGAGACCCTTCGTCAGGACTAACCGAAAAGAAAGATAGTAAGAGATTTGAAAGTAGAGGGGGAGAGGGAAATACGAAATGATAGGAGAAGACCGGAGGGGGTGGGATGAAGCTAAGAGCTGGAAAGGTGATTGGCGAAAGTGATACAGAGCTGGACAAGGGAAAGGATCATGGGATTGGAGAACTCAGGAGAAAGAAAGGTGGGGGGGAAGCACCAGAGGGAGATGGAGAACAGGCAAACAACTAAATATGTCAGGGATGGGGTAAGAAGGGGAGGAGGGGCATTAACGGAAGTTAGAGAAGTCAATGTTCATGCCATCAGGTTGGAGGCTACTCAGCCAGTATATAAGGTGTTGTTCCTCCAACCTGAGTTTGGAGTCATTTTGACAGTAGGCCATGGATAGACATATCAGAATGGGAATGGGACGTGGAATTAAAATGTGTGGCCACTGGGAGATTCCGCTTTCTCTGGTGGACCAAGCGTAGGTGTTCAGCGAAACGGTCTCCCAGTCTGCGTCGGGTCTCACCAATATATAAAAGGCCACATGGGGAGCACCGGACGCAGTATACCACACCAGCCGACTCACAGGTGAAGTGTCGCATCACCTGGAAGGACTGTTTGGGGCCCTGAATGGTGGTGAGGGAGGAAGTGTAAGGGCAGGTGTAGCATTTGTTCCGCTTACAAGGATAAGTGCCAGGAGGGAGATCGGTGGGAAGGGATGGGGGGGACGAGTGGACAAAGGAGTCGCGTAGTGAGCGATCCCTGTGGAAAGCAGAAAGGGGGGGAGGGAAAGATGTGCTTGGTAGTGGGATCCCATTGGAGGTGGCAGAAGTTACGGAGAATTATACATTGGAGCTGGAGATTCAATGTAGTGGATCACTGCATTTCCATTTTGAGGATCCCCATTCATTAACTTCCACTGAATGCATCTTTTGTTTTTGTATGGGATGTAAAGGGGGAGGTGGAATAGGGATGCGGGAATCCTAAGTTGCATAAGTCTACCTCCTAACAGCCAATCATAGTTTGGCACTGCCTGTAGTTATAGAAAAAGTTACATGCTGTTGAAAAAATATTTCAGCCTACATCTAGAAAACTAGTCTTGTAGCAGACAATAGATGTCACTGAAATCACTTGCTGGAAATCATAGAACTCCAATGATTTAATTTATCCTTAAAAGAATATTGAAGTAGCCAAATTTTCAACTGTAATTAATTATTATTGATCTATCAGTTGACAATTTTTAAATTACCTTTTTGATGTGTGCAACATGAAAACAGTAATGCATCAGCATGCATTATTGTGTAAGAATGTTTTGGGTAAAGCCCAGATTGTACTTACTGGTTAGAGAGCGATTGATGCTGTGAATTTTTCTCCCTGAACCTAAAAAGAATTAAGATGTTAAATGGTTTATTCCCGAGTAAAGGAGAACAATATAGAGGTAGAAGGTTTTCCATTTTGCTGCTAATACATTATTAAGACCACAATAATATAAGACCATAAGATATAGGAGCAGAAATAGGCAATTTGGCCCATCAAGTCTGCTCTGCCATTTCATCATGGCGGATCCAATTTTCCTCTTAGCTTTCTCCCCGTATCTCTTCATGTCCTGACCAATCAAGAATCAACCCCTGCCTTAAATATACATAAAAACTTGGCTTCTGCAGCTGCCTGTGGCAAAGAATTCCATAGATTCACCACTCCCAGGCTGAAGAAATTTCTCCTTATCTCCCTTGTAAAAGGACACCCCTCTATTCTGAGGCTGGTTTTAAGCTCTTCACCATCCACTCTATCAAGGCCTTTCACCATTAATAGGTTTCAATGAGGTCAATACTCATTTTTCTGAAATGTAGTAAATACAGGCCAGAGCCATGAAATGCTCTTCATATGACAAGCCATATCCTGGAATCATTTTCGTGAGCCTCCTTTGAACCCTTTCCAGATTCAACACATCCTTCCTAAGATAAGGACTGCTCACAATAATCCAAGTGAGGCCTCACCAGTGCTTTATGAAGTCTCAACATTACATCCTTGCTTTTATGTTCTGGTTCTCTCGAAATGAATGCTAACATTGCGATTGCCTTCCTCCCCACAGACTCAACTTGCAAATTAACCTTTAGGGAATCCCATACAAGGACTCCCTAGTCTGTTTGTGCCTCAGTTTTTTGTATTTTCTTTCCAATTAGAAAATAGTCAGCCCTTTCATTTCTTCTGCCAAGGTGCATGACCATACATTTCCCAACGCTGTATTCCATCTGCCATTTCTTCGCCCTTTCTCCTAGTCTAAGTTCTTCTGTAGTGTCTCTACTTTGTCAAAACTACCTGTCCATCCATCTACCTTCATATCACCTGCAAACTTTGCAAAAAAGTAATCAAATCTATCATTCAATTCATTGCCATATACCGGTAACATTAAAAGAATCGGTCCCAACACAGACCCCTATGTTACCACTAGTTACCAGCAGCCTACCTGAAAAAGTGCCCTTTATTCCCACTTTTTACCTCCTGCCAAACAGCCACTGTTTTATCTATGCTAGTATCTTTCTTGTAATACCATAGGCTCAAAGCTTGTTAAAGCGGCCTCATGTGTGGTACCTTGTAAAAGGCCTTCTGAAAATTCAAGTACACAACATCAACCAGTTGTCCTTTGTTTATCCTGTTTCTTATTTCTTCAAAGAACTCCAACAGATTTGTCAGGGAAGATTTTCCCTTGAAAATCTTGCTGACTAAGGTCTATTTCATCAAGTGCTTCTGTACTCTGAGACCTCATCCTTAATAATTGACTTCAACATCTTCCCAGCCACAGAGGTCAGACCAACTGGCTTACAATTTATTTTCTTCTGCCTCTCACCCTTCTTGAAGAGTGAAGTGACATTTGCAATTTTCTAATCTTCCAGAACCATTCCAGAGTCTAGTGATTCTTGAAAGCTGCCTCCACAATGTCTTCAGCCACCTCTTTCAGAACCCTGGGGTGTACACCATCTGGTCCAGGTGACTTATCTATTTTCAAACCTTACAGTTTCCCAAGAATCTTCTCTCTAGTAATGATAACTTCACACACTTCATGCCCCCTGACACCTGAAACTTCCACCATATTGCTTTGTCTTCCACACTGAAAGCTGATGCAAAATATTATTCAGTTCATCCTTGTCCCCCATTAATACCTTTTCAGTATCATTTTCCACCAGTCTGATATCCACTCTCACCTCTCTTTTACACTTTATGTATCTGAAGAAACTTTTGCTATCGTCAATATTATTGGGTATCTTACTTTCATATTCCATCTTTACCTCCTGAATGACATTTTTAGTTGCCTTCTTGTGTTTTTAAAGGCTTCCCGATCCATTAATTTTTCTTCTATTATATTCCCTCCTTTATGTTGGTTTTGACTTCACTAGTTAGCTACAGTTGTGTCATTTTGTCTTTAGAAAATTTCTTCCTAATTTGGGATGTATATATCCTGTGCCTTCTGAATTGCTTCCAGAAATTCCAGCCATTGCTGCCATACTGTCATCTCTGCCAGTGTTCTTTTCCCATCAATTCTGGCCAACTCCTCTCTCATGTCTCTGTAATTCCCTTTACTCCATTGTAATACTGATGCATCTAACTTTAGCTTCTCGTTCTCAAATTTTAGGGTGAATTTGATAATATTATGATTATTTTTCTCTAAGGGCTCTTCTACTTTAAGCTTTCTCATCAAGCCCGGTTCACTGCACAACACTCAATCCAGAACCGATGGTCTCCTAGTGGGCTCAACCATGAGCTGCTCTAAAAAGCCATCTTGTAGGCACTCTAGAAATTCCTCCTCATGGAATCCAGCACCAACTAGATTTTCCCAATTTACCTGAATACTGAACCTCCCCCTTCCCATGACTATTGTAACATTGCCCCTTTGGCATGCATTTTCTATTTCCCGTTGTAATTTGTAGACCACATCCTTACTACTGTTTGGAGGTCTCTATGCAACTCCTACCAGGGTATTTTTACCCTTGCAGTTCCTTAGCTCTATCCACAATGATTCAATACCTTCCAACCCTCTGTCATCTTTTTCTAATGATGTTATTTCAATTTTACTAACAGAGCAATGCTGTCCCCTCTGCCTTCCTGCCTATTCTTTGGTACAATGTGTATCCTTGGACACTGAGCTCCCATCTATAATTTTCTTTCAGCCATAATTCAGTGATGCCTACAACATCATACATGACAATCCACATCTGTGTGACAAGCTCATCTATCTTATTCCATATACTGTGTGCATTAAAATATAACACCTTCTGTCTTGTATTCACCCTTTTTGATTTTATCTGCCTTTTTTGTTGCAATTCATCCAGTTGCTTGCAATTTTGCCCTATCAACAACCTGTACTCACTACACATTGCCTATGTTTGTAAACCAGCTACCTCATCTTCAGCACTATTATCCACTTTCCTATGATACTTCTTGAATTGAAACATATGCAGCTCTGGACAGCAGTTGCACCATGCTCAACCTTTGGATTCTTAACTTTGTCTGAGGTCTTACCAACATCTGCCTCCACAAACTCTCCTCTAACTGTTTTGGCACTCTAGTGCCCATCCCCCTGCAACTCTAGTTTAAACGCCACCATGCAGCACTAACAACCCTTCCCACTAGGTATTAGTCTTCTTCCAGTTCCAGTGCAAACCGTCCCAACACATTCCCTGGAAGAGTGCCCAATGACTCAAAAATCTTATGCCCTCCTCTTACACCAGTTTCTTAGCCATGTATTAATTGGTGTAATCTTCCTAGTTCTGGCCTCACTCGCACATGGCATGGGTAGCAATCCTGAGATCACAACCCTGGAGGTCCTGCCCTTTAACTTAGCATCTAACTCCCTGAACACCTTAAGCAGAACCTTGTCGCTTGTCCTACCCATGTCATTGGTACCTAAATGGATCACCACTTCTGGCTGTTCACCCTCCCACTTAAGAATGCCAAGGATTCGATCCGAAATATCCGGGAATCTCATCCTCACCCATAGAACCTCCTGTCTGTTCCCCTAATTAACAAATCCCCTATCACCACAGGTCACCTTTTCTCCTCCTGAGTCTGAGTCAGACTCAGTGCCAGAGACCCAAACACTGGGAATTTCCTCTGTTATGTCAACTCCCTGACAGTATCCAAAGTGATACTATGTGTATTGCATGTTTTATATGCACACTATGGATTGGAAAAATGTTGTTCTGTTTCATTGTATATATGTACAGTCAGATGATAAATTTGAACTTGAACTTTATTCCTATGATTGTGTAGCTAAGTACTGCTCTGTTGTTGTATTTAACTTTGCTACTGATACTACTGTTGTTGGCCAAATCAAAGGTGGTAATAAATTGGCATATAGGAAGGAAAACTGAATATCTGGTTGAGTGGGACCATAACAACAATCTTTCATTCAATCTTAGCAAAACCAAAGAGCTGATTATCGACTACAGCAGGAAGAAGCTGGAGGTCAATGAGCCAGTCCTTATTTGGGGATCAGATATGGAGAGAGTCAGTAGCTCTATATATCTGGACATTGACAATCAGAGGATCTATCCTGAGACCACTATGAAATTGCCATGACAACACCTATACTTTCTTAGAAGTCTGCATAGATTTGTCATGTCATCAAAACTTCTGACATATTTCTATAGATGCACAGTGGAAAGTATCCTAACTGATTTCATCATGGACTGTTATGGAAACACCAATACCCAAGAATGGAAAATTCTACAGCAAATGATAGATACTGCCAAGTTCATCACAGGCAATTTCCCCTCCACCATAGAGTATGTTTACCAGGAGCAGTGACATAAGAAAGCAGCATCCATCATCAAAAACTGCCACCATTTAGGCCATGCTTTCTTCTTGCTACTACTTACCGGGCAGGGGTACAGAAGCCTTATGCCCCACACCACCAGGTTTAGGAACAGTTATTACCTTACAACCATCATGCTTATGAACCGATGTGGATAACTTCACTGAACACAACTCCAAACTTATTCCGCAACCTAAAAGGATTCTTTTACAACTCATGTTCTCAGTATTATTATTATTTTTCACAATTTATCTTCTTTTTTACATTGGTTGCTTGCCAGTCTTTGTTTATGTCTGGTTTTTCATAGATTCTATTGCATTTCTTTATTTTTCCAGCAAGGGAAAATCAGTCTCAAGGTAGCATATGGTGACATATACATTGTACTTTGATAATAAAGTTACTTTGAAATTATACCAAGTGCAAAGATTCCTTGCAGTTTAGTAACATGAGAATCACATAGGCAGTTTCTTTGCTACTCTGAAGCAAAGGCAAAACCAATATCCTATGTTTTACTGTAAAATCCATTTGAATTTCAAATAATGTTCATCTCACAATTTTGAGCAGAAATACTGAAAATCACAACAAAATATCAATATATCTGTCACCAGATGATGTTATTTGGGAAAATCAAATGGTTCTACACTGCACTCATGAGGTGGGAGAAGACCCAGTAAAAGCAAAAATGAACTAGAGCTCTTTGACTCCGAAGAAATTATCATTGCTGTTAGACATTTTGAAAGGGGAGTGGGGAGGCCCACAACAACTTAGCATATACAGCAGAGAAGTTGCTCTATCAGCCCTAAAAGAATAAACTAGAACTTATCTTTGATCTTCCTCTCACCATTTTGTCTCGGCATAACCATCTACATATTCTCTTTCATTTCGTTATCTATAAACACATCTATTTATCTCTAACGCTCTCTATTTTCATGAGTTGCAATGTTTCATATTCACTTCCTATTTAATTTCTTGGTAAATCTATTGTATTGATAGTCTTTAGCTTTGATCTTCCCCACCAGGTTATTTATAGTAGGCAGCATGACATTAGCGAGTGTGCAAAGATTTAAAATGATGCGCCATGAGTTATGAGGAGAAACTGTAAACATTAGGATTGTTTCTGTTGGAGACTTGATGGAATATTTAATTAAGGTGTACAGAATAATAAAAGGCCTAGACATGTTTGCAAGCAAAACATACAGTATTTCTGTTGGCAGACTGGTTGAAAACAAGAGGACTTGGAATTATGTTAAATGAAAATTAGAAGACAAGTGACGAACAATGTTTTTAAGTAAAAAACATAAGCTCACTGAACAAAGGATAATAGAGGCAGAAATCCTCAGCACATTTAAAAGGTATCAGGAAAAGCACTGGGAAAAGTGTAATAAAAGAAGAAAATGCCGAGAATACTTACAAGTCAGGCAGCATCTATGCAGAGAGAAAAAGTTAATTTTCAGGTTAAATCCCTTCTTCAGGACTGTAAAAGTTAAAAAAAGGAAGGATTTTAAATTGCAGAGATTTGGAAGAATCAAAGAGAATTATCTGTGATAGCATAAAGACTATGATTGTTCATGTGATGGAGGTAAATGTTAGATGTTGCACCTTAATAGGGTGAATGCAAGGAAAACAGTGCACTGTTAAAGGCAAAACCAAGCTCATAACTCCATGAAAGTGACCTCACGTGTCGACAGGTGGTTTAGTAAGATTATGAAATGTTTGCTTTTATTAGTCGAGGCACTGAATTCAAAAGTCATGAGGTTATGTTGCAACTTTATAAAACTCTGGTTAGACCACAGCTGCTATATTCAATACAGTTCTGGTCATCTCACTATAGGGAGGATGCTGAGGCTTTGGAGAGGGTGCAGAAGAGGTTTACCAGGATGCTGCCTGGTTTAGAAGGCTTGTGCTATCACGAGAGTCTGGACAAACTGGATTTGTTTTCTTTTGAGCAGTGGAGGCTGAGGGGAGATCTGGTAGAGGTTTATAAGATTATGCAAAGCATAGGTAGAATAGACAGGGAGTATCTTTTTCCCAGGATAAAAATGTCCAGTACCAGAAGGCATGCATTGAAGGTGAGAGGGGGTAGGTTCAAAGGCGATGTCAGGGGTTTTTTTACTCAGAGAGTGGTGGATGCCTGGAATGCATTGTCTGGTATGGTGGTAGAGGCAAATACATTAGAGGCTTTTAAGAGATGTCTAAATAGAGACATGAATGTGAGGAAGATGGAAGGATATGGACTTTGTATATGTAGGAGGGATTAGCTTTTGTCTTTTTAAAATTTACTTTTTAGCTGGTTTGGCACAACACTTGTGGGCCAGAGCACCTGTACTACGCTGTACTGTTCTATGTTGTATGATATATTTACTCATGACACCAGCAAATCGTTGCTGATCTGAATGGTGAAGTACAAGCAGAGTGAATGAATGAGATTACTATTAATACAGAGAGGGAGAAAGGAACACCATGCTGCAGCAGTGGACTGCAGAGCACTGCTGATGCAGGAGACCTGAAAGACAGTGTTGGACATACACAACAGGTCGAGGTCTCAAAGGTATACCTAGGATCAAGGATAATAATCAGGAGCAGGTACTTGGCTGATTCCCTAATAGAAAACCAGAGCCTCTTGCAATGCCACATCTTATTCTCTGGTTTTTCTTGTAATACAGCAAGCCTCCCTCACGTCAGCTGTCAGATCAATCCTATTTCCTTACGTATTTCATCTACCCTAGATGTAGTCCTCTGTAAATCCTCTACACATGGTCTCAGAAAAGCTCCTAGGCTGATGGAGGCAGTTTATCTTACCTTTGGTTTGTAGCTTCGTTTGAATGTTATGGACTGATCTAAAAAAAATTTGAATAATCATTCCAATGATTGGGCTCATGGGCTTCTCTTTCCAGTGGTTTGCCATCGGATGTATCAGGATGATGCACAAGCAGGACTGACGGGCATCAAAAAGATACTTGGGCAACCCATTACATAGTGAAAAGCTGCCACATCTGCTCTGATGGAATACTGCTGAAATCTGCAAGGTGTCACCAGCATCTATGAAACAGCTCTTAGAATAAGACTAAAAGCCACATCATCATGCTTAACTAATGCTAAATTAGTACACCCCAAGGATTAAAGCTTGGGCCTGCCAGATACGTATTTCTCAGAACCACCATTTCTATTACTGTTACCATACTGGCCATTAGGAAATTGTCCTGAAGAGCTTCAGGCTCCTAATTTTTATTTGCTGATGCCACATGCTGAATCCAGCGTCTTCTATTGTACACATCGAAATTATTTCCCAAATATTACGTATTTGCAACAAATACTTAAAAATACAAAATACAGCATTTTAGTTTTTGACATCAATACTAAATATGCATTCAAGTAGTGGTAATATGATCTACAATCAAATTGATAATTCAACATTTTTACTGAAATTATTCTCTTAACTTATTAGTTATTTACTCTTTCTGACATTCAGTACTGCTGCAGCTGTAAGTCTTCTGTCACCAACAATTTCTACATTCATTCCATTTTTTGTCATGGAAAACACTGAGATTTGCTTAGAAGGAGTTAGGTAACATTTATCAGGCAATGACAAGTGCTTAAAATTGTTTCCATGGCAGAAATCCAAGCACTCCACTGGGTTAAATCTTCCCAGCTTTCATTGTATGTACTGACTAGCAATATGCAAGAGAATATGAATGAACGGTTTAAGTGAGTGATGACAATAGAAAGAAGCAGACAGTGCACAAATCAGCTACCTGACCCTGAGCAACAGAAGAGAGAGAGAGAGAGAGAGAGAGAGAGACAGACAGACAGACAGACAGAGAGCGAGACAGAGAGAGAGAGAGAGAGAGAGAGAGAGACACACACACACTATTATGATAAATAACTTCAATAACTTCAGCCAAGTATCCCTTTTCCTTTTTGTAACACCCTTGGAAGGATCACTTTTTCCAGATCAGGGCCGGCAGCTCCACATATTGACATAGCAATAATTTCTAATGAAATTTTCTTGCATTTGTGTGGGAGATGTGAACATTGTGTACACAGATGCAGCATGGGCCACCATGCTGGGGGCTGAAGCACTCAGTGCCTCTTCTTGGCCTGAACTGTCAGGTCCCCAGACAGATTCCTTCCAACCTGGGGGGAAGCAGGCAAGCCTTCTCACCTCTGAACTTTATGCGAAGCTGTTTACCTTGGCAAGGAGAAGTGGCAGATTTACAGATGTTAAATACAGTCCTGAGGGGTCTGGAGGCATTCCTAAATTTTAATCACCTAATTTAAAAATTGCACAGCAAAGACCAGAGGTGACCTGTTGCATCTCGTTGAGTGTGAACTGACTAAATAATAAAAAATGAATTGTGAAAGCAAAAGGGAAAAAAATGGAACTACTTTTTATTTTAATATTATAATGAAAGAAAGTGTGATTTAATAAATTAATCCATAGCACCTCATGCACCAGATGGTTTCTCCTCAGGCATTTCCTGCTGGTGTGTAATACCCCTGGTAACCCCAACTCCCCCAGTCTCCACATGCTTCATGAGCCATTCATCTTCTGGTTTGATTTTACCTGTCAGGGAATATTGTTCCAAACCAATTTTTTGCACATATTGAATTGAGGACGTTTGTGACCAATGTTCGATGTCATGTCCAGGTCACAGCACAAGGAAAAAAAAATGATTGTATCTTTATTGATTCCCCTCCTCAAAAGCATTAAGCTGGTAACAGAGAGTATATGCTGAAGTCTGTAAAACCTGGATTTAGTAGTTATGCCTCTGCTGGCTTGTCATAGTTCGTTAAAAGACACAACTCATATTTTATTTTACAGATAATGTTGTTAACAATGTTTCACAGAGGATTTATTAACTTTTAATTAGATTCTTATGGCAGACTAAGATAGAAACCCCCCTACCACTGCACTTGCATTTTGATGTGAGTGTGTGCATGTACACATAAGATGACAGCATTCCCTTACGAGCATAACCAAGGGAAAGTGGAGCTCTCTGTGACCACACAGGCATAGGAACATTTTAACCAACTGCTGAGTCCAGTTGTTGACCACCTGCAATGTTTGTTTAATATTTGTCAAATTTATGAAGACCATAGCTAATGTGGAATAATAACATATGTGTTCCAGATTAAATGATTCTGGCTCGAGGCCATTTCTGATATGGTCACTTAGAGTCAGACCTAATCCTTTCAATTTCTCAACAAATTCTTAAATTCTGAGAAGAGTCATTAAAGAGCTAGACAGCAAAATGATTAAATGAGAGGCAGGGCTGTAAAAACATAAATGTAAGGATTTTCAGTGCAGAAATTAGTGATCCTGACAACATCTGCAAAATGCATTAGTTGTTTGATTGGCCCCTGTTAAACAAAGATGGGATTAGATTTCATACATTTGCTGTGGGAGGCAATCTAAAGTTTCAGTTTGATGATTTAGTCAGGTGTAAGCATGAAGTTTCCAATTTAGACAAATAAATCTGAGTGATTTTATTATCTTCATTTTTTTCCCTGACACTCCACTAACCCCTTCTCCCTATCATGCTTACATGATCTATTTACTAGAATTGGAGTTTGATTGATAAGCTCATAGCCCCTGTTCTACTCCCCTTTTCTTTAACTATTTCCATATTTTTTTCATTCTTTTACACAACCTAAGTGAGCTCTTTACTGTATCATCTTCTCCTATTAATTTTACTTTGCTATTCACTATTTTATTTTTTCTTTCCAGATAATATTTGGAGATTGGGCCCAGGCAGAAGTTACTACTACAACATTTTTACCTTGTTAGATGAATTGCAAAACTCAACTGATGAATAAACACGATGGCTTGTAAGAAATTGTATTTCCCCTGAATTCTTAGCTTGTGCTCCTCATTAATTTAATATAAACACTCTAATGAATATTTGCTGCATTTGATACTTTAGAGGATTTATTCATTTAAATTTGTTAATATATTTATTCGTTTAATAATTTTTGAAACTGTCGAAGTCAGAGGACGCATTCAGTTTCATTAAGACATCACTGTTAAGCAGGCTTAGTTACTTTTAGTTTTATACTTCCTATTGTTCTCATCCCAGAAACAAAAAAGTATCTTTCTTTCTCTAATGCTTCCTTCAGTTTTTACTGTCTTGCTCTTACTGCATTTCACCGTTTGTGGGTCTGTACCTCTCTCCTTTTCTCTCCTTGACTGTTCTCTGTCTTATTCCAGTACTATGCTCATCCATGCTAGTTTTCATCCTTCCATCTCTCAATCTCTTCAACTGTCTGGCAAACTCTACCTCAGATCATTTGAAATGATTGAAACCCAAGAGGGTTAACAGGCATTACATACTGTTGATGTGTTTCTGAGTGAGTGAGATTAGCAAATCTGCAGATAGACTACAGTTTCTACTGCAGTTGCTTAAAGCTGTACTTAAGACATTTCAACACCAGCATAAATTGTCAGTTGTGAGATCATTAAAATGAACATACAAAATTAAAATTTAGCCACATATGTCTATCTGATTAGCTCTTCTGTAAAGTGGGAAAGAAAACGTTTTAAATTATTGTGCTTTAGTGAAACTGTCAATAGACATCAAGCTACCCTTTAAAATAAGTCAAAACGATTTACCCTATAAATTAGCTTGCTGTTTTCTTTGACCAAAAGAATTGCCCATGTGGTGAGACTTCCTATGGGAGGGGATGTGGCTAGTCTCTAAATTTATCTGCTGTGTTTGTCTTTTCGAAAGGCAACACTGAAAGATTAACAAATCTGTCAGTGAGGGAACTGAATGATGTGTCAAAGCTGTGGGACAATGTGTACTATTCATTCCTGGCATTTCTTAATGAGAGATTCGATGTATACTGAATTCTGTGGCTTTAGGCTTCCAGTAAAATGCACTGCGTGCAAAAATCCACTTAAAAACTTATCCTTGCTCACAACCAAGCTTCGTAAGTGTATTTGCCCTTTCCTGAAGGTTAAGTTGTCCTAACAGGTGCTAATTTTTGTTTTCTCATGGAGCCTTGTCCACATTAGAAGCAACTGTGAACAAACAAAAAAGCCAATTAGAGTGCAAGGGCACTGCTTGTTACTCCCTTCTCCCTGCAGTGACCAGCTGAACCCCAATCAGTCATCTTAAGCTATCATCTGATCCCCTCAGCTAGTTTGAGAAGTGTCAGACCTCTGTCCTCTTTGGGGAAATGCTGTCATAATGGCATGGGAAAATACTGTCATGGACAAGTGTCTTGTCCCCTGCTAAAATGAATTTGTCATCACTTAACGTGCATACTGTATATTGCTCCAGAGATTCAATGGGCCATAATAGTTGGGTTAGAGCAAACATTGTAGGCATGCAACCAATCAGAGAGCAAAAATCAAATTTAAAATATCGATGAGATGGCTTAAAAGAAATTGAAAACAATTAATTCTTTTTTCCTTAATACATTATTTTGTGTTCTTTTGTATACAAAAGCAGTGACAATACACATTTAGCAGGTGACAGCATAAACATCAGGGCAAATAGGCAGTGAAATGAAGGCTCTGGCACAACATTTATGTACAGTACAGCACAGTGCAACAGCCAAAAACGTCGACTGTACTCTTTTCCTAGATGCTGCCTGGTCTGCTGAGTTCCTCCAGCATTTTGTGTGTGTTGCTTGGATTTCAAGCATCTGCAGATATTCTCTTGTTTGAGCACAGTACAAGCTCTTCAGCCCACAATATTGTGCTGCCTATTTAACCTACTCTATGATCAAGCTAACATTTCCCTCCCACATAGCCCTCCATTTCTCTTTCATCCATGTGCCTATCTAAGGGTCTCTTAAATGTCCCTTATACAATATATCTGCCCCTGCTGCAGCTCCTACAAGTGTGTTCCTCGTGCCCACAACTCTCTGTGTAAAAACTTACCCCTGACATCCCCTCCTGAACTTTATTCTAGTCACATAAAACATATGTCCCTCATAAACCATTTCCACCTTGTTGAAAGGTTTCTGGCTGTTCACTGTATCTATGCCTCTTATCATATTATAAACATGTATCAAGTCACTTCTCACCTCATACTAATTTCTCTCTTTTACTTCTTCAAATACTTCCAAAATCACAAAGAGCAGAGGTCGCAGAACAGATCCCTATGGAACACCACTGGTCACTAGCCTCCAAGCAGAAGGGTCTCGGCCTGAAACGTCAACTGTACTCTTTTCCACAGATGCTGCCTGGCCTACTGAGTTCCTTCAGCATTTAGTGTGTGTTGCTTGGATTTCCAGCCTCTGCAGATTTTCTCTTCTTTGTGATTGGAGCCTCTAAGCAGAATACATCTACTACCACCTTATGTGGGTAAGCTAAATCAGAATCCATGCAGCCAAGTTCCCCTGGATCCCATGCCTTCTGACTTTCTGAATGAGCCCACCAAGGGGAACCTTGCCAAATACCTGACTAAATTCCTTATACATTGCATTCACTGCACGAATTTCATCAACTTGTACAGTCACTTCCTCAAGGAATTCTATCAGGCTCATAAGACATGATCTCACAAAGTCCTAATGACTATCCCTATTCAGATGATGCCTGTAAATCCTGTTTCTAGGAATCCTTTTGGATAATTTGCCCATCCCTGAAGTAGGATTCATTGGTCAATAATTCCTAGTGTTATCCCTACTTCCTTTCTTGAACAAAGGAATAACTTTTGTCACCCTTCAGTCTCTTGGATACTAGTCCTGTGGCCAGTGGCATGCAAAAATCATTGCCAAAGGTGCAGTAATATCTTCCCTTGCTTTCTGTAGTACCCTGGAGTGTCTACTATCCAGTCCCAGTGACTTATCTATGCTAATGTTATTCAAAAGTTCTAGCACATCTTCTTTCTCAACATTGGAATGGTCCAGTATATCAGCCTGTTCAACGTTGTTCTCACATTTGTCAATGTCCTTCTAACTGGTGAATTTTGAAGCAAAATATTCATTAAGTATCTCCCCTTCATCCTCCAGCTCCTAACACATGTCTTGATCAGTTCTATCTTCATTCTGGTCATCCTCCTGTTCTTCATGTACAATACATGTAGAAGAGCTTGGTGTTTTCTTTAATCCTACTCAGGGCCGGCCCCTTCTAGCTCTCCCATGTCCATTTTTAAGCTCTTTTCTGATACCTTGAAACTCTCTAGAGCCCTGAATTTTTCTTGCTTCATAAACTGTAAGTAGGCTTCTTTCTTTCTCTTGCCTAGATATTCCATATCTTTTACCAGCCATGGTTCCTTTACCCTACCGTGCTTTCCGTCCCCCAATGGGACAAAGCTACAGTATCCAGAAGCAAGTGCTTCCTAAATCACACCACATGTCTGTTGTGTATTTCCCTGGGCACATCAGTTCCCAATTTACGCTCCCATGTTTCTGCCTAATACCCACGAAGTTAGTACAGTAGACTCCCAATTAAATATTTTCCCGTGCTATCTGCTTCTATTCCTGTCTAGGGCTATGGTAAACATCAGGGAGTTGTGGTCACTGTCTCTGAAACGCTCACCCCCCAAGAGGCCTATCACTTGATTAGGTTCATTGCCTAGTACCAGATCCAGAATGGCTTCTCCTCTAGTCAGCCTGTCTCCATATTGTGTCAGGAATCATTCCAGGACACACTTGACTAATTCTGCCCCATCTATGCCTTTTGAACTAAGGAATTGCCAATCAATATTAGGGAAGTTGAAGTCCCACATGACTTCAACACTGTCAATTTTGCACCTTTCCAAAATCTACTCCCAATCTGTTCCTCAATATCTTTGATGCTATTGGGTGGTCTATAGAATAATTGCAGTTCTGTTTTTGACTTCTATCTGCATTGACTGAGTAGACAAGATTTCCACAACATCCTCCCTTTCTGCAGCTGTGATACTATCCCTGATTAGCAATGTCACTCCACCTCTTTTACCTCTCTCCCTGTGAAATAAGTTGAAAAATATTGTTCATTATCAGGCATTTAATGATTCTAATGATACCTTCTCCTTGTGGAAATGAAAAATAATCTGTCGTCACTGTAGCTCCGTAGAAAAACAATAAAATTCTGGAAATACTCAGCAGCTCAGGCAGTATCTGTGGGAAGGAACGGGTCAATGCTTCAGATCAAAATTTTGATCTTTGTTAGAATTTTGATCTGAAGTGTTTCAATGAACATTGTCTTTCCATGAACATTGCCCGGCCTATTGGGTGTTCCAGCATTTTCTGGCTTGCCTTTTCATTGTATCAGTTAATCATCACATTAAGAGATACAAAAATAATAGAATAACAATGCCAGATGTTTTGCCATTCCCTTAACATTGTTGTTTGTGACCAACAGTTATGCATTGGTGTCCACAACTGACCGTAAAGAATACTGGCCACAAGGACCAAGTGGTAATACTTTCATGTCCTCCCTTTCTTAACTTCTTAGCTATTTTATTCTTAAATCCATTATATTTTGAAATATTTATGCAACAATGTGACAAGCCATATAAGTACCTTATATGAAATACAGTAACATCCTTCTAAATCTTTTAAACATTCTTTTCAGTTTATTTACATCCTTCCTATAACTAGATGACCAGAATACTATAAGTGTGCTCTCACCAAAATCTAGTATAGTTGTAACATTATGTCCTAACTCGAGTACTATACACATGTATGTTGTGTCTCCTATGAAATTTTTCTCTACTAAGTTCATGGACTTAATTTGCAGCTAATAGGAACTAGTTAGCAAGAGAAGGTGGTCTTGACCCAAAATGTCGAGTATCCCTTTACTTCCACAGATACTGTTTGACCATCTGAGTTCCTCCAGCAGTTTATTTCTTGCTGCAAGAGACTGTTGAATGAAAATCAAAATTAAAATTCATCTTAATTCATTGACAACATGAAGAAATTGTCTGCTTGGAATACAGAAAAAAGTCAAGTTTATTGTCATATACACAAGTACGTGTATGCACAATTCATGTGCAGAGTGAAAAATACCCTTACAGCAGCATCAGAGGCACATAGTATTGGAGGAGTATTGTTCAAAAGAAAAGAAACATAAAGAATGCATAAATCATACAAGAGTTGTACAAGAACACAAGTTGAAGTATAAAAAAACCCAAAGTTCCTTGTAGTGCAAAGTGGTCATAATGTTGTTTTACTGAGGTAGTGATTGGGATTGTGCAAGTTTGTTCAGTAAATGACTGTTTGAAAGGAAGCAACTTTTGCCGAATTTGTATTGTTGGACTACAGGTGTCTCTTGCCCAATGGTAACTGCAAGTAGATCCATAGCCCAGATGACGGAGGTCTTTGATGACAATGCTTTTTTGAGGTAGAACTTGATTAGACACTTTTGATGACATGGAGGGAGGTGTCTGTGATCTACTGAGCTCAGTTCATTACTTCCTGTAACTGGAATTTTAATATACATCATAATTAATTCATGTTCATACTCCTTTCTAACAAAGTAGGGGTGGCGCATTCAACCATCAACACTATGCCAGTTCTCAGATTACTCCTCTCAATTTCATTGCCACATTAACTGCCCTATTTCCTCTCAGATGCACATCAGCACACTCCTCCCACATAACTAATTCTCCTTCCACCCTCCCACACCTGGGGTAGTTTAGGCTAACAAGCCTAACAACAAGATGCTGCTATGATCTTGAGTAAATCTGAAGAACCAAAGGGAAAGCCACGTGGTCTCAAGGAGAACAAATAAGCTCAGCACACAGGACTGGAGGTCAGGATCAAATCCAGACCTCTGGAGCAGTAAGACAGGGGAATGAACTGTTGTGCAACAAGGTGGACAATTCATCTAAACCAACAAGTTATCCCCACAGAGATATTTTATAAGATTAATATATTAATGTTAGTTAGATTAAAGTATGCATTGAATGTAAATGAAGGATTATAACTTTTTAAGCCTTTAAATTGTGCTCATTATGACCATGTTTGAAAGACATATATACCTTAAGATAGGCCTGAAATGCTCCAGAAACATATCAATACTGCTTTCAGTTCCAGGCTTAATACAGAATGACTAATTAGCAAAGAATGGAGATTGCATAGTGATCCATGTAATTTAAATAGCAATATAGTAATCAAAGTCAACTCTGCAGATGGTCAACTGGAATATATGAGGTTCATATGAAATAACAATCAGCCATTGGAGATTGATGGAAATAAGTAAATAATATTCAGTTGCTGTGTGATCATAAATGGATCTTAGATGCAAATAGCATATGAGTAAACCATCTATCATTTTATTTGAAATGTAGAACTGCTATCAGTTTTCATTTTGTTGCACACTCAATACTAATTAAAGCAGTCATTCCATACAAATGTATAACCTTATCATTAGGAGAGAGGGTGCTGACATGTTTAATGACTGTATGGAATTTACCAGCAAGGCATAGAGAATCCAAGATGTGATACTAAAAAAAAAGTACATCAGCAGAGAATTTGATACATATTCCTGCCCCAATCATTGAATGAAACATGGAAAATGAAATAGCCAATTCATCCTCTGAAGACTGGGAGATCAATCTTAAAAAGGTGTGTGGAGAGTCCAATTAAGGAGAGACCATACTGGGCCTAGTTTTGGGAAATGAGCCTGGCCAGATAATAGGTGAACATATTACAGGATAATATAGGAGTTAAGGAGCACCGATTGGAAGCAGATGCTGTTGGACACATCCATATCCGACATATGCAAGTTTTTTAAAAAAACAGCTGTTCAGAGTTCAGGATCAGCATATTCTGGTAAGTAATAAGGACAAGGAGGGTAATGTAACGGTGCATTGGATGACCCAAGATATCTTAAATTTAGTCAAGAAGAAAACAAAAGCATACTTAAGGTTTAGAAATCTAAAGTCCGACTGGGTGCTTGTGAAATATAAATATAAGGGAAACTGCTTAAGCAGAAAGCAGGAAGACCAAAAGAGGCTGATGCACCATCAATAACTCACGCTGAGACTTAGGAAACGAGATATCGGCTTTTATTGACTGGAAGAATAAACAGCACTACATCCTGGGGAAAATGAGGGAGAACAGCAGCCCACAGTCGCCTTTATACAGGGGTCTGTGGGAGGAGCCACAGGAGCAGTCAGACAGGTATATCTAGTTCACCACAGAGGCCATGAAAAATCATTTAGGAAAAGAGGATAATTAAGGAGAGGGTAGGTTTACTCAAAGACAACAGAGGGAATTTGTGCTTAGAATCAGTGGCTGAGCAGGTGGCTGAGGAACTAAATGAGTACTTCACATTGGTGAATACCTTGTGTTCTCCTGATCAATGATGTCCTGGAGGACAAGATAATAGCAACTGTTGTGCCTTTGTTCAAGAAGCGAAATAGGGATAATCCAGGTATTTATAGGTCAGTGAGCCTCATGACAGTGGTAAGAAAGCTACTGGAGAAGATACTGAAGGTTAGGATTTTTGTGTATTTGGAAAGGCATGACCTGCTTAGGGGACTTCTGCCCAAAACTCGACACTATTTGCCCCGCACAAAGCCATGCTGTCCCTTCCAAATTAGGTCATGGTTTTCCAAATGCTCATAAAGCCTATCCCCAAGAATTCTCTCCAGTAAGTTCACGACCACTGATGTGAGACTAACAGGTCTATAATTTCCAGAATTATCCCTGGTTTCTTTCTTGAATTATGGAACAACATTAGCTACTCACCAGCCCTCTGGGGCCTCACTTGTATCTAGAAAAAACCGAAGATAATGTTTAAGGCTCCAGCAATCTCTTCTCTTGCCTATCTCAATAACTTGGGGTATATCTCATCAGGCCCAGGGGAATTATCCACATTAATGCTCTTTAAAAGACCCAACACTACCTCCTCCTTTACCTCAAAGTGCCCTAGTGTATTAATATTCTCGGCACCGACCTCCCTTTCCTCCATGTCCTTTTCCTTGGTAAATACTGGTGTAAAGTTCTCAGTAGGGACCTCACTCTTATCTTATGCAACCAAGCAAATGTTCCCCCCTTTTATCTTTGAGTGGTCCTACTCTCTCATAGTTATCCTTTTGTTCTTGATGTATGTATAGAATGCTTTGGAATTCTCTTTAATGCTACTCATGGTCCCTCCTGGTTTTCCAAATTACTTTTTCTTCTGGCTTCTTTATAATCCTGAAGGGTTGAGTTTGATTTTAGCTTCCTAAACTTTACATACTTTTCCTTTTTCTTCTTAACTAAATTCATCATCTGCCTTGACATCCAAGGTTCTCTTACCTGGCCATCCTTCACCTTCTTTCTGACTGGAACATGCCTGTCCTGTGCTTTGTGCAGTTGTTCCTTAAAATCTCTCCACATGTTGGATGTGGACTTACCCAAAAATGGCTGTTCATAATTAATTCTCCCTAGTTATTGCCTAATGCTCTTGTAATTTGCCCTGCTCCAGTTTCAAACTCTCCTACAAGGTCCATACTTATCCTCTTCTTTAGCTATCTCAAAACTTAAGGAGTTGTGGTCACTGTTCTCTAACTGCTCACCCACTGGTAGGTCCATAACCTGGCCAGGTTTTTTATCTAACACCAGATTCAGTACCATCCCTCCTCTTGTTGGACTATCTACATATTGATTTAAGAATCCCTCCTTGATGGATTTAACAAAGTCTGTCCCATCCAAACCTCTAACACTAAGAATGTCCAACTTTATATTAGGAAAGTTGATGCCCCCAGGACAGCACACTTATTGTTTTTTCACCTTTCCTCAATCTGCCTGCATACCCATTCCTCAACGTCCAAGTGGCTATTGGGTGTAGGGTCTATAGTCAGAGTGGTTACACCCTTCCTATTTTTGAGTTCTGCCCATATAGACTTTGTGGAAGAGCTCCCCATTATGTCTGCTCTGAGTGCAGCTGTATTATTGTCCATTATTAGTAGTAACACCCCCTCACCACTCTTTTACCTCCCTCTCTATCCTTTCTAGAACGTTGAAATCCTGGGACATTATGCATCCATTCTTGTCCCTCTCTCAACCAAGTCTCCGTAATGTCCACAGATCCATGTTCTGATCCATGCTCTAAGTTCAACACCTTTACCCATAATTTTGCTAGAATTCAAATATACATACTTCAAACTATCTGTTCTATTGTATCTATTATCTATAGTAGATCTATCTACAATATATCGTGGGTCAGATGGCCTTTCCAATGCTGTACTTTCTTATACATTATCCAATCAGATTATGAATAATCTGCTCCTTAACTCCATTTAAATGCTTTTTCTCCTTATCCCTTGCTACTCTTTTCTAACCAAGTTATATCACCCTTGGCCCTGAGGATCTCTATTAACTCAGCAGTAACATTTTTTTTTGTGAAAAATTATTTCCTAAAAGACACCACTTAGTGCTAAAAATTCTTTATTTCATAGAACAAGGCATCGTTGAATTAATGCTAAATTGCGGTCCCATGTCAACTTAAGCTGGTAAGGTAGGTGGCTGATTTTCCAACATGCTTAATTGACAATGCTTTGTATGTGTTAGAATTACAAACACATGGCCTTGTGTTTGGAATTATGTATAAAATAGATGGTTAATCTTAAACTGTGTGAGAAGAGCAAACAGGACTTTGTGATCACAGCATGGTAGGGGCTCTTAATGGGTTCCAAATGGGAAATGCTACTTGAACTAGGGGCATATTTGAGACATACATGCTTTGAGTGGTGGGTGAGTTATTTGCATGTTCACTGTACTTTGCCAACAACTGATGGAGCTGTTGCTGTAAATGGTTCCTATTGCAGATGTTGGTGAGAGAATTTGAGTGTGGTTTTGGAGTATGGGAGAGATAGTGTAGGTTACAGGAACACACACAAAATGCTGGAGGAACTCAGAAGTCCAGGCAGCATCTACGGAAAAAAGTACAGCTGATGTTTTGAGCTGAGACCCTTCAGCAGGACTGGGAAAAAAAAAGATGAGTAGATTTAAAAGGTGGGGTGAGGGGAGAGACAAACACAAGGTGATAGGTGAAACCGGGAGGGAGGGGGGATGAAGTAAAGATCTGGGAATTTGATTGGTGAAAGAGATACAGGGCTGCAGAAGGGAGACAGGAAAATAAGTAAGGGAAGAGATTGATTGGGTTACCCTTAGTTGTTACAGACCTGATGGACTCAAAGATTTCCTATGCTATAGGAGAATATAAACATGGGCTAAATGTTAATTGCAAAAACACGAAATGCTGGCAGAACTCAGCAGGCCAGACAGCATCTATGGGAGGAGGTAATAATGACGTTTTGGGCCGAAACCCTTCATCAGGAGTGAAGTAACATGGGATGGTTGAGGGGGGATAAGAAGTGGGGGGAGGGATAAAGTAGAGAGCTGGGAAGTGATAGGCTGGAGGGAAATGGGCTAGGGGGTAGGTAGAGAATTATGGGAAATAAAAGAGAAAGAAAGGTAGGGCTGGGGGGAGAGATTATAGTGAGGGGGGAAAAGAGAGAGAAAGAGACCCAGACTAAAATAATAGATAGGGATGGGGGTAAGGGTGGGGGGCAGGGGTATCAATGGAGGTCAGTGAGTTGGATGTTCATGCCGGCAGGAAGGAGGCTACCTAGGCGGGAGATAAGGTATTGCTCCATCGACCTGCGTGTGGCCTCATCTTGACGGTAGAGGAGGCCATGGACAGACATGTCGGAGTGGGAGTGGTCTGTGGGATTGAAGTGTGTGGCCACAGGGAGATCCCGCCACTGCTGGAGGACTGAGTGCCTGTGTTCGGTGAAACGGTCTCCCAGTCTGCGGTGGGTCTCCCCAATGTATAAATGGCACCATCGGGAGCACCGGATACAGTATATCACCCCAGTAGACTCGCAGGTGAAGTGGTGCCTCACCTGAAAGGACTGTCTGGGGCCTGGGATGGTGGTGAGGGAAGAAGTGTGGGGGCAGGTGTAGCACTTCTTCTGTTTGCAGGGATGAGTGTCCAGAGGGAGGTCCGTGGGGAGGGATGGGGGGGATGAATGGACAAGGGAGTCGCGTAGGGAGCGATCCCTGGGGAAAGCTGAGAGTGGGGGGATGGGAAGATGTGGTTGGTGGTGGGATCACCTAGGAGGTGGTGGAAGTTACGGAGGATTATACGTTGGATCTGTAGGCTGGTAGGGTGATAGGTGAGGACCGGGGGACTCTATCCCTGGTGGGCTGGCGGGGGGATGGGGTGAGGGCAGAGGTGCGTGAAATACGGGAGACGCGATGGAGGGCAGAGTTGATAGTGGACGAAGGGAAGCCCCTTTCTTTAAAAAAGGAAGACATCTCCTTTGTCCTAGAATGAAAGGCCTCATCCTGAGAGCAGATGTGGCCGAGGAGGAGGAATTGAAAGAAAGGGATAGCATTTTTGCAGGAGACAGGGTGGAAGGAGGAATAGTCTAGGTAGCTGTGGGAGTTAGTAGGTTTGTAGTAGACGTTGGTGGATAGGCTGTCTCCAGAAATAGAAACAGAAAGATCTAGAAAGGGGAGGGAGGTGTCGGAAATAAACCAGGTGAATTTGAGGGCGGGGTGAAAGTTGGAGGCGAAGTTAATGAAGTCGACGAGCTCAGCATGCGTGCAGGAAGCAGCACCCATGCAGTCGTCGATATAACGCAAGAAAAGAGGAGGACAGATACCGGTGTAGGCTTGGAACATAGATTGCTCCACATGGCCGACAAAATGGCAGGCATAGCTAGGACCCATGCGGGTGCCCATGGCTACACCTTTAGTTTGGAGGAAGTTTCTGGGCCACAATTAGGTTGATTATTCATTGCAAATTCTTTTGTGATCAGGGTAGGGTTAAATAGGAGGGTTGCTCAGCAGGGCGGCTTTTGGGCAGAAGAGCCTGTCCCATGCAGTATCTCGAAGTAAATATGAAAAAAATAATTACAGGACACTACTGGAGAAAACTCAAACTTACTTTGAAAAAGGCTAACTTCAGGATTACCTTGAAATTAAAGATATACACTATTAGACTCCTTAAGACTGATTTATACTTTTGTGTCACATCTATGCCGTAGGTACCGCGTACCCTACGCCGTACCTACGCCGTACCCTATGCAGTAGGGTGATGTGCATCTCACCAGAAAAGTTATTCACGTGTCGTGGCGATGCAGACCGCAACAACTGTGATTGGTCCGCTTGGTAGCATTGCATTTCCGGTTGCTTCTTCTCCGCCACGTCTGCACACCGATGTGAAATAGATGAACCGAATCGTCAAATGTACCTGCCAACATGCGAAAATGTTTGAAATGCATTTCCTTGTCCATGTCACTCAAGAAGAAACGCAACAGGGCATAGAAACCCCACCGCCAACTAGTGTTTTAGGGCACACCAACGCATGCTCGCTACGGCGTAGAGCGACGCAGAAGTGAAAATCAGGGCTACGACGTAGGCTGCAGTGTAGCCCGTATGCACAAGTATAAATCAGCCTTTAACAGTGACCCAGGTGAAAAGACAGGAGAATTGCTCCTGCAGTCAGAGTCATATCCATTCATGAAGCACTTTTTCAAATTAGGAAACTGAGATGTGGAGGCCCACCATAGGTTGGGGTCAACCATGGATGTTGCGTCCTAGCTGTCTACATCGATATGCAAACCAGGGAAGTATGAAATAAAGCGTAAACTGTTGCCCATGTAGAAGTCTCCCCTTCCCCCCTTCATGCAGTTGATGAATCCTAAGGAACGGCAGAGACTGATACATTTGGCACCAGCAGCATTGCAGGAGTTGCCAGTTAGCGTTGAACTCATCGTAGGAGTGCCTTAGAGACTCCAGCCTCAGAGTTTTCCTTGGGATTTACTCCTGAAGCCTTCCCCATGAGTGGGTATGTCTGCAAGGCAGCAGAGGTTTGAGATCAGAGTTTTCATTCTCCTAAATGAGCTGCCAACCATGGCTGATGAGCCCCATCTGCCTAAAGCAAATGGTTTTAAGGTTATTTGAGAGACACACCATTGGAAACATTAAATAGACAGTGGGAGCTTATTCCTACTGTTATCCCCTGCTCCCTCACCCCACCTTTTCCTGGCTATCACAACCTTATGGAACCAGACAACTGAGGTAATCATCTCGTTTATCTCAGTTACCCTGTATAATGTATTACTAGCAGTGTGGAAGTATAGTGGTGATTAATAGACTTTGGTGAGGCAAGTATATGAAAGGTTAAGGATAAAAGGTTGAGAAGCAGAGTTGTTCTACAGATACTTTCTGATATAATTGATCAATTAAACATGAGGGCTGATATGTCCGCTGCAATTTCAGGTATTGTGATGATTTGATTTGAGATAAAACTCCATGAAAACCTGGGACTATGTTGTTTAATTTCTATAACATTGCCTCTTTGTTTTGGGTTATTTCTACATTTATCCTACATAAGCCCTTTTCTGAGTTAAACTACAAACAATTATACTAAATCACTCCTCCATCTCCTAAATTCAAAAATATTAAGTCAAAGTTATGCAATTTGTCTTCAGAATTTAAGTCTGGGTATTTTGGTGAGTTTGCACTGTATTGTCTTAAAAGCCTCCAAATAAAGGCACAGTTCAACACACACAAAATGCTGGAGGAACTTAGTAGGCTGCCTTTCCATAGATGCTGCCTGGCCTGCTGAGTTCCTCCAGCATTTTGTGTGTGTTACTCAGATTTCCAGCATCTGCAGAGTTTCTCTTATTCGTGAAAAGCACAGTTCAGATGGAATCAGTCAGAATTTCTGTGTCTTCTACTGTTAATATTTCAGCCCCCTAAAACTATGACCAATCATACATTTGCCTTGGGATTTCTTGCCTGTGTTTTTATCTATTTGTATTTATGGACATCTTATAGGCTCTCTGCAATCAAAAATGTGTCTACCTACCTTGCATGATCCAAAATAGATACATTTGTGATTCCCCACACTGGATCTTACCCACCAGTCTTGTTAGCTCACAATACCTGCTCCTATCTGCATAACTTATTAATGTTTGTAACTTAGTTTCATTTGTGGTGTTGGATATAGGATATATTCATTCATTAATCTAGTGGATTGACATGTGTGTTGTACAATTCAATATTGTAAATGATCTATATTACATGCTAACCTCACATTTTATGAGCTCTTGTTTTGTTAATCCTATTTTCTTGTAAAACCTACTATGCAGCTTTTGATAGTGGACAGTAACAGTATACATCTGCATTCCTCTGCAATAGTTGATAATGCAAATCCCTGCTCACTCTTTCAAGAGTTTATAATTTCAGAATTTCAGAATTCCATAACAGGAGGTACATGTTCTGAGATGTCTTCATTAACGTAGGTGCTGGACATGACAGCTTTGACAACAACAAACTTGATGGAGGTCAAGGTTACTCAGGTGACCATGCACAATGTCGTATACTGCCCAGGACGTCTTGCTGGTCATTGGACAATCTGCTAGTTTGTAGCATTCATGGGTGTCAAATACATTCAAAAGCAGCTAATGATTTTATTCCACTGATATGTTGAATTGAACAGTTGATTGGCCGTTTAGGAGTGCATCTTCATTCATGTTTATTGTTCTTTGCTAAGCTGAATATGTGATGATGGAAGAGTGCAAAGTGAAAGAAAATCTAAAATTTGCTTTTATTAACTTCTACCATTGGTAGTGTGCCTTTTTTCAGTAATGGAAATGATAAGATTGGTGCACATTAATATTTAAGGAAATACAGGGAGAAGCGCAGAGAACCAGGGCAAAAGTTTTTGAACTCATTATTCACAGCGGAAAGCAGAAAAAATAGCGACGTCATTTCATTTTTTAAAAATGTCAAAAATACAATCTTGGGAAATGTAATCTGTTATGATGACATTTATAGTAGAATAAATATTGACATTTATTATTGGGGAAGTAGTTTCAGGGAATTATCAAAAGAAAAAGCAATAACTTAAAACTATACTATGGTAATGAAGTGCAGGAGAAGCCTCGCAAACTTAATTCGAACTCCTTGTGGATGGAACAAAATTGGTGATTAACAGTCACACTGTGGATTATTCCTGGCACATTTTATTGTAATCTTAGATTTGAAATATGAACAGGACATTACAATATGCTAGGTTTAAAATGATTACAATTAAAGTCATTAATTATCAGACCTTCTCAGCCCAACATTTAAACCACTAACAACACTCAGTAGATCATGTGATGACTAATAGAATATCTATTTTCTTGAAGTTACTCAGTGACTGACTCTTCATAACACTCTTGTGTTGAGAATTCTAAATGAAGAAATTACTATGTATTTCTGTCCTGAATGGTTGACTCCATATCTTGAGATTATGATTCCTGCTCATCAGACATATCATAAGGGAAATATTGTCCATGCATCTACTGTGAGAAGCCCCGTAGAATTTTGCACATCTCAATAAAATCACCCTATATTCTTCAAAACTGGAGAGAGCATAGACACTGATTCCTTAATGTATATTCATACAAGAAAACTCAACCCAGGGATCAATCTGACAAGCCTTCACTTCACTCCCTGCAGAGCCTTTCTTTCACAGAACACCAGATATCTACACAATATTCAAATATGATACATTCAGTTTTCTTTTTTTTCCCCTTTGAAGGTGTCAGTGTTACAAATGACAACTTACTATGGCACAAAAAGAGACAAAAAAGTGAGATGCCAATTGCAACCTCTGGCTAATATTTGGATATTTTAAACAACCTATGTTGAAAAGTTATTTCCATCTTCAATGTCCTTTTTAAAATATTGATAGTGGCCAGGAAGCAAAGTTCAAAGTTAAAAGTCAATTTATTATCGAAGTATGTATGTATATGTCACCATATACTATTTTGAGATTCATTTTTAAAGCCATTCACAGTAAAACAGAGAAATACAATAGAATCAACGAAAGTTTATGCACAAAATCTGACAAGCAACCAATATGCAGAAGAAGACAAATTGTCCAAATAAAATAATAAATAAGTAAATAAATAATACTGAAAACATAAGTTGTTGAATCATTCAAATTGAGTCCATTGATTGTGGAATCAGTTCAGAGTTGACATGAATGAAGTTATCCACACTGGTTCAGGGGCCTGATGGTTGAAGGGAAATAATATTGCTGAATCTGGTGGTATGGGGCCTTGAAGGTGTGCTCAGTGGTGGAGAAAGATTTGCCTTCGATGAACTGGGCTGCTTCAAATTATTGAGAATCTTCAAATGAAATAGCACTTACATGATACAGGTTTCTTGTGCCTAAATTGTTTTTTGAAGAGTCATACAAATAAGTTTCACCCATGGTGTCTCTTTCCAAAATCCTTGCAATTTGTACCCTTCAAGTATCGCTCCAGCCTGGACCTTGACTGCAAATGTCCCCAGGCTGAGACTTTACTTGCTGCCGCTGACCCCACCCCCCAGCCTCCCCTTCCCCCACTACCACTCTCTGATCCCGGGTCTCTCAGCCTCCACGGAGGCTCTTGGGACCTCGGAGCCACCACACCAATCCCAACACTCAGACACATCCTCATACTGTACCTACCCATTGAAGAGGACTCACTCCGGACCAGAGGAAAACTGTCTCTGACACCATCACTGATCTCATCAACTCTGGAGAACTCCCATCCACTGCCATCAAACTCATAGTTCCCATGCCCCACACTGCCTGCTTCTATGTCCCACTCAAGTTCCACAAACCTGAATGTCCAGGTAGGCCCATTGTCTGCCTGCCACAGGCAGCTGTGAGAGTCAAGTCTGAATGTATATTTAAGGCAGAGGTTGATAGATTCTTGCTTGGTCAGGACATAAAGGGCTACAAGGAGAAGGAAGGAGACTGGGGCTGAGAGGAAAATTGGATCAGCCATGATAAAATGGCAGAGAAGACTAGATGGGCCAAATGGTGTAATTCTGCTCCTATGGCTTATGGTCTTACGATCTAATTTCCATCCTGTCCTGAAGTTCACTTAGTCCATTCCTGACTCCTCCCTCACCTTTCTTGATCTCTGTCTCCATCTCTGGGGAAAACTGTTGAACTCATGTTCTTATAGAACACTGAACTCATGTCCTCCTACCTTGTCTCCTTTCTATCCCCTTTGGTTCAGTCCCTTCCCTCTTACATCCTCGACAATTCTCATGCCCTTGACCACTGCACTAACTTTTAATTCCCTGGCCCTGACCACCTCATTTTCACCAGTCCCTATACACTTCTATCCCTCATCAAGAAGACCTTAAATCTCTCCACTTCTTTTTCAATAAAAGAACCAAACAGTTCCCCTCCACAACCACCCTCCTCTTCCATCTGGCAAAACTAGACCCAACCCTTCAACAATTTTTACTTCAGCTTCTCGCACTGTCTCCATATTTGAGGCGTAGCCATGGGCATCCGCATGTGTCCCAGCTATGCCTACCTCTTCATGGGGGATGTAGAACAATCTATGGTCCAAGCCTTCACCATTAATGCTCCCCAACTCATCCTCCACCTCATTGATAACTGCATTGGTGCTGCTTCATGCACCCATGCTGAACTCATCAATTTCATCAACTTTGCCTGTAATTTGCCTCACTTGGATGATGAAATTGATGGCTTTGTTGCAAAGTTTGCAGACAATGTGAAGATAGGTGGAGGGGCAGGTAGCTTTGAGGAAGTAAAGAAGCTACAGAAGGAGTTAGACAGGTTAGGAGAAGGGGCAAAGAAGTAACAGATGGATTACAGTGTTGGGAAGTGTACGGTCATGCGCTTTGATAGAAGAAATGAAAGAATTGACTATTTTCTAAATGGAGGGAAAATACAAAAAAAAACTGAGGTGCAAAAGGACTTGGGAGTCCTTGTGCAGAATTCCCTAAAGGTTAATTTGCAGGTTGAGTCTACAGGAAGGCAAATGAAATGTTAGCTTTCATTTCAAGAGGACTAGAAGATAAAAGCAAGGATGTAATGTTGAGACTTCATAAAGCCCAGGTGTGGCCTCACTTGGAGTATTGTGAACAGTTTTGGGCCCTTTATCTCAGAAAGGGTGATGCTGAAAATGGAAAGGGTTCAATGGAGGTTCACAAAAATGATTCTGGGTTGAATAGCTTGTCATACAAAGAGCGTTTGATGGCTCTGGGCCTGTATTCACTGGAATTCAAAAGAATGAGGGCTGACCTCATTGAAACTATTCAAATGGTGAAAGGACTTGACAGAGTGGATGTGGAGAGGATGTTTCCTGTGTGGGAGAGGCTAAGACTAGAGGACACAGAATAGAGGGGCATCCTTTTAGAATGGAGATAAGGAGGAATTTCTTTACCCAGAGAGTGGTGAATCTGTGGAATTCCTTGCTACAAGCATCTGTGGAAGTCAAATCTGAATGTATAGTTAAGGCAGAGGTTGATAGATTCTTGATTGCTCAGGGCATGAAGAGATACAGGGAGAAGGAAGGGGATTGGGGCTGAGAAGAAAATTGGATCAGCCATGATTGAATGGCGGAGCAGACTCGATGGGCCAAATGGCCTAATTCTGCTCCTATGTATTATGGTCTAATTTCCACCCTGTCCTGAAATTCACTTAATCCATTTGTGATGTCTCTCTCCCCTTTCTTGATATCTGTCTCCATCTCTGGGGACAAAATGTTGACCTACATCTTTTATAAACCTACCGATTCCCATGTCTCATCCCACAATGCTTCCTGCAAAAAAGCTATTCCTTTTTCTCACTTCTGTTCTCTCCACTGCATCTGTTCCCAGGATGTGGCTTTCCTATCCTGGATGTCAGAGAACGTGGCATCCATTCCTCCACCATTGATGCTGCCCTTACCCACACCTCCTCTACATCCTGAATAACTGTGCTCACCCCATCTTCCCATCACCTCAACAGTGATAAAATTCCTGTTATACCACCATGAGCCTCTGCATCCAAGACATCATTCTCCACAACTGCTGCCATTTCCAAAGGGACCTTACCACCAAACATATCTTTATCTCCCCCCTGTCCGCTTTCTGCAGGAATAACTCCTTCTGTGATTGCCTTGTACATTTGCCTCTCTCTACTAACTTCCCTCCCCGCACTTACCGTTCAAGCGGCCAAAGTGCTACACCTGCCAATTCACCTCCTCCCTCACCTTCATTCATGGTGCCATACAGTTCTTCCAGATGAGGCAACACTTCACCTGAAAATCTGCTGGGGTCGTCTATTGCGTCTGGCGCTCTCAATGTGGCTTCCTCTACATTGGTGAGACCCGGCATAAATTGGGGGCCACTTCATTGAGCAGCTCTTCTCCATCTGCCCTAAGTAGAACTTCCTAGTGGCCAAACATTTTAATTCCAATTCCTATTCCTGTCCTGACATGTCGGTGCAGGGTCCCCACTTATGCCACAATGGGGCCACCCTTGGGCTGGAGGACCAGTGCCTTATATTCCATTTGGGTAGTCTCCAACCTGATGACATGAACATCGATTTCTTCTTTTTAAAAAAATTCTCTCCCTCTCTCCTCTATTTTCCACTCTGGCTTCTTATCTCGTCTTACCTGCCTAGCTACCTCCTCCTTCCCTTTCTCCTATGGTCCATTCTCCTCTCCTATTAGATTTGTTCCTTTCCTACCCACCTGGCTTTGCCTATCACCTTCTAGCTATCCTCCTTCCCCTCCCCCACCTTTTTATTCTGGCATCTTCCCCCTTCGTTTCCAGTCCTGAAGAAGTTTCTTGGCCTAATCATCCACTGTTTATTCCCCTCCATAGATATTGCTTGACCTGCTGAGTTCCTCCAGCATTTTGTGTGTGTGCTGCTTTGGATTTTCAGCATCTGCAGTATTTCTCATGTATACCTTATGCTCTTCCTGCTTCTTTTGCTAATCATTTAAATTTGCATTCACCATGACCTCCCTGCCATGGGAACAACTTCCTCTTGGTTACTCCGTCAAAACCCGACTCTTGATTTCAAACATCCCTGCAAGATATCCCTTGAGCATTTCTGCTCTACGGAGAATCAAAGCTATCCACTATTTCCACAAACTGCTGTCCCATTTCCTAGGTGCCCACTTTGAAACCTACCTCTACATTCCTTAAAGAAAGGTCCTGACATCATTCACAAAGCCCAGGAAGAAGCACAATTCTCCACATGGACATAACCAGCTATTTATAAAGATGCAACATAGTTTCTAGGCTTCTGTAGTCAATTTACTATCGCCTGCATATTTTAAGTCTTCTCAACCTGTTCAACCACTTTTAAGTATTTGTATGCACCCACCCCAACTGTTCTCTGCTTCTGCATTTTATATCTTCATCTGGGTTGCCTCTCAGGATGATGTGTGTTGGGTCATATGCTGAAAACTGGCACCAGTGGTTCTGAATGGGGACACCGGCGTTTAACGTATTCAACGGCAGTGCATCCGAGAGTCAGCTGTACGCTGTCAATCATGGACATCTCCAGATATACAGCACTAAACCTCTGAGTGCCTGGGATCCTCCAGCATCTGCCCTGGGGTTTCTGCCTCTCAAATACTGAGCCAGTTTAGACTTGGCGCGGGACCCGAGATCCCATTGATTTTGGAGAGGATTATATTCAGACTGTGGATTAGGAGGCAAAGGAAAAGTAACTTACTGTTTTCTAAGTTATTTAACTTAATGACTTTAATTTTCCATAAATGGTTTCAGGTGTTTAAGTCATTTTTCTTATTATTCATATATTAAAATATTAGTGTCAATAGTAATTGATTTTAAGTGTTCCAGAATGTCAGAGACATGTAAGAGCTACTGGAAAGTGTGATGGCTGTGCTCCTGTACCCATTCTGATAATAGGTTCCTGGATGGTTTGGAAGAATGAAATGGGTTCTCTGGACCTAACCCAGATCGTATGCACAAGTGCATCAGGGGGTAAACCCAGGGCAGCCATATCCTGCTCATTTCCTTTCACAAAATTTATTCTATTTACACACAAATACATTTGAGGAAATAACAAGGCTTTAGCTGCATCCTAAAATGTGTACATATATTTATTTTCTGTCTCAATTCAAGAATTAAGCACCAGGGGTTGAAAAGTTTCTTCTATTGATAGATTCTTGAACCAAACTTTAGCCAGACCATGAACCACTAATTTTGATTTTAGATTTAAAATGGGCCATTTTTATCTTCATTGCCAAATTCAGCAATTTTCAAAGAATATTTTTAAAATTCTTTGAGAATTTTAGTGCCAGTGGTAATAAACCCCAAGAAAAATGCCTTGACTTTTTTGGCAAGGGGCCTAACATATGTTTGGAAAGGAATAAAAAGAGGGAAATGATAAACAAAGAAACTTCAAACTTTATATATATATATATAGCCTGTAGAATTTTAATATTTTTTCTCAATATGTGTTAAAAAGATATCACTGGAACAATTCCTGTAGCTGATATTCCTCACCTCAGAACAACTGTATCCAGTAGCTAATAATCTCTAACCTGAAATTAATTCTCCTGTACTGTACCATGAAATTGCTGTGAACCAAGTTCTAACAGATCAATTTTTTCTACTAATTTATGGCAATAGTAAGAGTGTGCCTATTCTTTTCTTCAGTGTAAGATTACACTGTTTTATCCCACAGCTGCCAATTGACATTGGTTGTGAATCTGATGCACAAGCAGTGTTGGTGTTATATACAATGACAGGAGCTCAGGTAACACCAGTTTCCTTCCTCTTGACAGAAAAATTGGCTTAGAGAATGAAGTAGGAAACTCAGAGCAACATAACCTGCTACAAATTTTGAATTCATTTTCCAGTGGGGAAGAAACATTTGGTGCATACATTTGACTGATAACTTAATATTATCCTCCCCAAGAACAGAACCAGGCCAGGCTTCAGTATATTCCCAGAGAGAGTTCTTTTAGTTCAGGCCACGATGATCCAAATGAAATGCAAGCCCAAAAGAAATATGATGTAAATTCAGCATTATAGCACTTTAAGGGATTGTATCCTTCTTTTCCAACCGATTGGAATTTCGGTTCAATTTGACTCCAGTTCTCCGGTGCTAAATTTGAAGGTGATTGAGTTAAACATTGCAATAACAATAGAAATTTATGGATGGTATTATGTATTTTAAAATCTTTCTGGATTAATCTCAAATCATAAGACATGGGAAAAAAAAGATTTATCATAGTATCATTCTGCTCAAGGCATAGCAAAGAAGAAAGTGCATAAAAATATTTTGGTCAACAGTAAAATAAACATCCCTTTAACTGTTAGTTGAGGTGTTATTCAATTCACTTATATGGTGCATTTAATGTAGCAAAATGCACCAAAGCATTTCACAGGATCTTTATTTTACCAGTCATCATTGTTGAAACATAATAAACTAAGCTTGAATCTGAAGTGAAGCTTGCTAATATTTAAGAGTATAAACAGAACTTCAAATGACATTCAATAATATTATGGTGAGTTTTGTGAGTTAACATTTTTTATTGAACTTTCTACATACAAATATGAAAGTGCTCTTGCCTGTAACTGTAATGTTTGTTTTGGATGGCAGACCAAAGTTAAACAAAGAAATACAGTCTTCCCAGGAACTCTAAGCAGCCCCAGAAAGGAACTTTGAAAAGAACTTTTGCCTTCTCTGTTTTCTCTGGTGTAAAATCTCCACTTGCAAACATTACTCACCAGCAGTGTTGTACATATAGGTAAGTTATGCATTGTTGGACCGTTAGTCACTCAAAGTTCTTACTTATTTCATGGTATCAAGGCTCAAGTACAGTTAGAAATTTATGATAACTACTTCCAGTAGATATAAAGCATTTAGTGATAATAAACTAGATAACTTGAAGTAGTTCACTGTTTCTTAAAAGTCTAGTTACCTATTTTTAACATGTTCCTCTTGCACTACTTAGTTTTATGCAGACTCGGAGAAATCCAACCTCGATTAACTCATAAAGACAAGAGATCCTGCAGATACTGGAAATGCAGAGTAACACACAAAATATGCTGGAGGAACTCAGCAGGTCAGACAGCATTAATCAAGAGGAATAAACTGTTTCCAGCCTGGTCCGGTTGAAGTGTCTTGGCGTGAAACCTCGATGGTTTATTTCTCTCCATAGATGCTACCAGGCTTGCTGACTTTCCTCCAGCGTTTTGTGTGTGCTGACCTTGATTAGCTCCTGTCAGTTAAGGCATGGAACTATTATTTCAGTTGGCCAAGTTGAATGTAAATCTGGGCAAAACAATTTGTTTGGGTTTCATTCAAGACAGTTATACACAAATCCTTACTGGAAATTAGACAAACACGTGTTGGGTGAAAACAATAAGTAGTTCAGTTATTACGTCTTTGATAATGGCTATGCTTGCTAGTATTCACTGTCTATGCTGATGCATTTGAATGAGTAGTGATCTGAGTGAAAAAGCTATTAATGCTTTGATAACCTCAGTCAAATATTAGTCGCTGCTTTTATCATGGGAACATAGGAAATATTGGATATAAAAGTAACCAGAAAAATAAAATCATTCCCTTTTGCACTACTAGAATATCTCTTTTATGTAAAAAAAACTGGAAATTCTCCTCTTAAATCTACAGCAGTGTAAACAGTCTGCAGATACTCCTTGCAACTATTGTTCTTCATCCACACATGATCCTGCTGATTTGACACTGCTTATTTTTAGTGATTTTCATGTCTTTTTCTATAAAGACCTACCTGAAGTTATAGATAGTGCTTTGGAACAATCATTGCCATCAAAGCTGACACAATTTTTTACACTTGCACTCTTATGGCCTCTTTGCAAAAACCACAATAACTTCCATGTGTTGAGAAAATCTGTAGATTTAAAATAACAATTATTAGTTATGACTAACTCAGTTAAAGTCGGAGACAAAAGAATTCCATAAAAACATGTTAACATTTACATCAGTCTGGTTTCATGGAAAGACTACTATAATCTGCTTCAGACTTGTTTATTTTTAAATGAGCAAACTTTAAATGAGGTTACATAACCTCATTTTCTTTTATGCAGGTATAGATGAATGTTATTTTTGCATTTGCATAATAATACACTTCATTCCCTTTGATATGTAGTATTCCATTCCATTTGTAGTGATTGCTGCCAATAGTTTTGCTCAAATAGATGCAGAACTAATATTTGTCTCGAAAGCAAAGTGTCATTTTCCTGTTAGTTTGCTCCATTTTTCTCCATTCTTGTCACGAGTCCACGACTGTTGTTTGAATTTAGAGAGCTGGCTGAAATCGATTTAGCTATATGGGGTAATACAGATAAACTCCACTTTCTCCTTGTTTGATTTTCACAGAAATAGGATTTGAGCAGCTTTCTATTCTTGTTGTATCATTTCTATTGCACTAAACGTTTAAACAAGGAGTCTGTTCCAAAATATAGCAGGGTTATTTGATCGGCCATTATGTACTGAAAAGTTCTGACTGCTGGACTGCTTACCAATGAAATTGCAACTCTTACCTGCCACTGATATTCTTGGTGTTTCAGGCTATAAGCACAGAACATCAGACAGTTCAGAAAGTGAGTTAAATTGCTTGGAGGACGGTGTAGCTGCTCTTTGTGGTCCAAATTACAAAATTTACATCACTGAACTGTTCTTCCTGACCACAATAGGAAGCCAATTATTGTCTTTCCATCGGTGGTTAACTGATCAATTACCTCAGCACAGGGATTTATTTTATTTTTATTTACTTAGAGATACTGCATAGAACAGGCTTTTCTGGCCCAATGACCACACCACTCAGGATAATTCACAATGATTAATTAATGTACTAACTGGTGCATCTTTAGACTGTGGGAGAAAACCAGAGCACCTGGAGGAAACCCACTCAGTTCACGGGGAGAACATACAAACTCCTTAAGGATGGCGCTGGAATTGAACTCATAACTCTGAAATGCCCTGAGCAGAAATAACGCTGTGTTAACTGGTACACTACTGTGGTGCCCCAAATTTAAAACATGACAATTACTAAGGGAGCTTCTGTGCAACATCATTAGTTACTTCTGACTACATTGAGAAATGTGTATAGTAGTCACTTGAAAACAGATTGATGCATTATAAAATTTCAGAAATAAATTAGAATTCCAAAGGATTTTAAATATTGGGTTGCTTTAAATTGCATCACTGTGGTTTATATACTAGAGAATCACTCTGGTGTAATATTCATTGGTTTTCATGGTAATTATCAAATCAATAACATCAGTTTGAAAGAATAATCTAAACTATTCATATTCTATTAATTTTCTGCTAAGAAAACAAGAGATTAGGTTGTGTACATTAGAACTTGGAGAGGTCTGAGTATTTATTTTGGAAGGGAAAATCTTGCTTAACCACAACAGGAATGCTCATGAGAAAGCAAATATCCCCCAAAGCAACTCCAGCAGCAGTTCTCTCTCCAATTCACTGGATAAATGTCAAAACAAACCTACCCTTGGCCATTTCTAAAGATGCAAAGCTTTCTTTTGGAGAATGACAATTTTAGATTGATTCTGTACATTCAGTATCTGTTTACTGATATCTAGTGGTGCCAGGTTAAAAGCAGAATTTAATCCCTGGTTCAGTCTCAGGTGTGCATTGGTTTGGCTGCAAAATGTAGTAATGGAGTGAAAAATTCCATTCTCTGCCAAATTTTGGGAAAATGATCCACTTCAGCATTGGTCAATTGCAAATAAAAAGATCTCTCTATAATTTTACCCAACTACTGATCTCAATTTAAGACTCACCTGGAATGATCACTCTAGAAATTGCAAAGTACTAGGAGTGGTTGACAGACATGGAAAGAGTGCTCCAGACTCTGGTACTTACCTCTGAACTGTTTCAGATTAATGAGCTTAAAAAAGAAAAAAAAATGAAATAGAGCCATAGAACACTACAGCACAAAAAATTGGCCCTTCGGCCCATCTAGTCCATACTAAACAATTACTTTGCTTAGTTTCATTGATCTGTACCTGGACCATATCCAAACTTCCCTTGAATTTTGTAGTCAAACCCAAGTACACCAGTTTAGCTGGCAGCTCATTCCATGTTTTCACAACCTTCTGAGTGAGAAAATCCTGCCTCAGGTTCTCTCTAAATATTTCACCTTTCACCTTTAACCTATGCCTTCTAGTTCTAGTCCCACCCAGCTTCTGTAGAAAAAGCGTGCTTGATTTACCCAGGCTATACCCCTCATAATCTTAGTTTTGGATGTCCCAAACCTGGAGGAAAAGACAGTTGCTATCCACTATGCCTCTTATTTTTTTTAAACATTTCTGTAAAACTGCACACTCTTCTTTAATGTTCCAAGAAAGAAAGACATGGCTTGGCCAGCGTCTCCCAATAATTCAGGATCTCTAGTCCTGGTAACGTCCTTGCAAATGTTTTCTGCAATCTTTTCAGCTTAACCAACTTTTGTATAACAAGGTGACAAAAACGTTACACAGCACTCCAAGAGCAGCCTCACCAATGATGAATACAACTGCAACAGCCAATAAAAATGGCCAATTGCAGTTCCATGACTGTTCTGATATCCTTTATCTTTGAGCTCATACTACTTTCATATGCATGCTGACAGTTTTTCTGACTCCATTCTCTCTCACTGATAACATCATGGCTGTGTTATGTGGTCTTATTCCTGCTTACTATCACTAATTTAGAGGCCACACTGTTAAGAGTCCAACTCTGTGTCCCATTGTTTAATTCTATGTCTCCCTTCAGAAAAGGTCACTAAAGCTGAAGCCAATAATAATTAACACTGGAGACACAAGAGACTGCAGATGTTGGGAAGAATATTTTCTGGAGTTAAAAAACAAGGCTGGAGGAATTCAGTAGGTCAAGCAGCATTTATGAAGACAAAAAGTTCTGATGCGGGATCTGACATCAAACATCAACTATCTCTTTTTGTCTCCACAGATGCTTGACCCATTGCATTCCTCCCGCAGTTTGTTTCTGCTCCAGAATATGTAATGTTGTCATTTCCAAATCATATCCATTGTAAAACCTGCCCACTTCTAACATTGTAACATTTAAACCAAAATCAGTTTTATTATCACATATTGTGGAACTTATTGTTTTGTGTCATTGTACAGTGTAGGACAGAACGTTTACAATAAGTTATAATAAATAAACAAACTGCGCAAAGGAAGAATAGTGAAGAAGAATTCACGGGTTCTTAGACCATTCAGAAAACTGATGGCAGAGGGGAAGATACTGTTCCTAAAATGTTCCTAAAACCATCTTCGAACCCTGTACCCACCTCCATGTTGGTAGTAATGAGAAGAGGGCATATCCCAGATGGTGAGGGTCCTTAATGACGAACATAGCCTTGTTGAGACACCGTTTTTTGAAGATGTCTTCGATGGTGGGGAGAGTTGTGCCTGTGATGTAGCTGGTTGGTCTATAACCCTCGACAGCCTCTTTCAATTCCGTGCATTGGCGCCTCCATACCAGGTGAAGCAACCAGTCAAAATACATGGTATAGCTGTAGAAATATGCTACATTCTTTAGTGATATACCAAATTTTATCAAACTCCTAATGAAGAATAGCTGCTGACTTGTCTTCTTCATGATTGCATCAATGTGTTGGGCCCAGGATAGATCCTTTGAGATGCTGCCACCCAGAAAATCACTGGATTCAAGTGAAATCTTTCTCTATGCCTCCAAGCATGTCTGACAGTGTTGTCTTCTCATAAGACTCCTGAACACTGTCCTAAGTAATCTCCAGTTTACATATTGATTTTCTGGCTGCATCCTAATCTGAACTAGGTTTTCCACATCAATCTCCTTTTTGTTAACTTACACTAATTCTGAATACCCATAAATCTTAGTGGTTGTCCGTCATGTCTGACAATGACAGGAAACCTGTGCAGGAGAGTTTTTAAATTCTGGTTAAGATTGTGCTACTAAATGCATGTGACAACTCACTGGTGTTAAAAAGGCAAGAAATTTGACTAAAAACATCACTAAAAGCAACCTTTCTGAGGTGAATTGTGTTAAATTATTGCCACACACAGTGAGGGGGTGAGTGATGGTGAGATGAGGTCAGGAGATAAGTCAAATTGGTGTGTTGCAGAATTGATGCAGATGGAGTGATCCATTCGGAGAGGAGAAGTTGCAGTGGAGTTCCGATGCCTGTTCAACAGGACCGGGTGCAAAGCCAGATCACTCTGGGTGCCCAGCTGACTTGAAGAGCTTGAGAGTGGCTACTGGTTGGACAGTATGATATAGGCCCTGAGCCCTTTGCAGTAGCCAAGTCTTAGCATGAGGTAAAATCCACTGTGCCAGCTCAGATCAGAGGCGAGAGCCAATTTCACTCACTTCCCTCGATGTTCAATCCTCTCTCCAGTGTGCTGTTCTGTTGTTTGGTCAATTTAAATGCCGAGCTAGATAGACTAAAAAGACAGCGTGTGAGGATCTGAAGTGAGATCTGATTTCGCCTGCTCTCTGTGATGGTCAGTCCTCTCTTCATGGCGCTGAGGCTATGAAGACTGCCCTGGCTGCTGTGCTCCGTGCTCACTAATATGGTGAACTGATAAGTGAGGCTTTGGGCCTACTCCAGGGTGCTCTGGGGTTCAGATCTGAGGACTCAATTTGGTTTGGAATGTTGTTGTTTGCTACAATTGTTTGCATAATTTGTGTTTTTTTTTCATTCCTCTTGTGCATCGGGTGTTGGTCTTTCAATTTTTTTGGGGGGTTCTTTTGGGTTCCTTGTTTTGTGGCTACCAGTAAGCAAACAAATCTCATGGTTGTATAATTTACACTTTCTTTGGTAATAAATGTACTTTGAATGATTAAATCTTTTAATCTTTGGAAGTGGAAAAGCTGTTACATTGGGGTAGTTTCCCTTTCTTGACCTCAGAAGTCTGAGTCCAACGATACAATAAGTCTTGCTTGGTTGCAGTGGATGACCATGACGTCTTCTGTGACTTGTCATGCATTGCAGTTTCACCTTTCTGGCTGTTGAATCTCACATGCACCCAGTCTGCCAGAGTTGACCTCACATGCTGGGACAGGCGCGTCCCTAACTCACCAGCTACTCTCAACTGGTTTAGCCCATCTGTTAAAGCGGAGTACTGGGGTGTGGCTACTATAGTATGCAAACAGCTGCTTGGAGCCACAGGTGAGAACCCTCCCTGGACACCCCATACACCTCAGAATACAGCCAAATGAAACAGCGTCTCTCCAAGGCCAAGGTGCAAAACACTGTACCAACAGTCATACAAAGCACAAGGCACATATAAGATATATAAGCCAAATCCTTGAGTGCAATCTTCTGTAAATTGATGGTGCATGGGTGTTGTCAGCAAGGACAAGCATTTTCCAGTAATCTACGGACGAACATTCACACACATGCGATGCACACATGTACACAATCCAGCTTGTCTTCCACCGAGTGAATATTGGAGGGCAGCACTAATGAGAAGGGCCAGACCCCAATCCAATATGGATGCCGCACCACACAACCTCCTGGGCTGATGCAACAGGCAAGCCAATGGCATTAGGCCTTGTCCTCACTACAGCCCAGGCCAGGCAGCTTTTACGCCGTCAGTCTCACCAATAAACCAGTGAACTGGACTTGCGGTATTTTACATTACCAATGCCCAACAGGACCTTGCAATCACAAGACAAGTGTCCAAGATAATCAGTCACCATTAGACTGTACACAGCCTTTGTGCACTGACTCCCACAGCTTTTTGTAGCAGGCAGTAATGTAGTTCGCACCAAGTCCAGCTCTTCCAGTTCCTCTGTCAATGAGAACTTGGTGATAAGGTAGACCTGCAGTCCTTGAAGTTCTTAATGTCCAGCATTGAATTGCAATTGTTAAAAAGACAAAAACACCTTTGGTTGGTCCTGGAGAGGGCACTGTGTCTAAGTGTGCTGCCATCTTACCGGAAATCTGACCCAACCTACTCTGCTTGCTCAGCAATATATTCAAGTTCCTTTCTCCTACATCCTTGTCCATGTTTCCATTTATGGCACAGTCTTCAATGTGGCATCCTGCATCTTTTCCCTAACCTAATTGCTCATTTAACCGGCTGGTGGTGCAGTGACATCAGCGCCGGACTCCGGAGCGAAGGTTCCCAAGTTCGAATCCAGTCGGGCCGCTCCCAGACATGCTTTCCATCCATGCCGGGTTGAGTGTTGAGCTCGCAACTGGGCCTTGTAAAACAGAACACTGTGCTGTGAGAAGGACGTGGGGGGGACCACTCACAGAATCTTTCCTCCAAGACAACTACTTTAAAAAAATAAGTGGTCGCCGAGGCTCTGGCAGAGTATGGCACACAAAAAAAATTACTTGATTACATCTTTTCAGTGTTAACATGCCTACCTTAAAGCCTATCTCTGCAAAATCTGTTCGGTTCTGTGCTGTTTCTCAGTATCTTCGCACATTATCTTCCATTAATGCCAAGTAGTGTCAAATACATGTTTCAATTTCACACTGTAATGCCAGAAATATCTCAGACTAATATATTGTCACTTAGATCATCTTGTAGCAAGTTTACTTGGCAAGGAATAACCGTGTAGTTAAGATTACTTTGTTCTTTTGTACTTAAAATAATTAAAACTATTGATGAAAGACAAATGAATAAGATTGGATCATACTTTAAACAGCTGTGTTACAGATGATTTCTATCTGGTATGCAAGAGAGCATGCAAATGGAATCCTTTCATGCCAACTCGAACAAAGGCAATAAGAAGCAAGAAACAGAATGTATTTACACCACACTGGAATGATCCAATGATATATAAATTACATGCCAAGTATAATCTTTATTGTTATACAGTCAAATGTGGTAATAAATTTGCTCATGGGAAGGTTCTTCAGGACCAATAAACTGAGTTACCTGTTAAATTGTTCTTTTGTGTGTTATTATTAAAGGAGTAATGTTGGCAGGAGCAAAGCAACAGGGGTTGAATTACAAGTGACTTGAAAAGGTAGATCAAGTCCAAAATCTTATTTTATTGTCTCACAAGCAGTATGATAATAAAATGGGAATTGAAATAAATAAGTGCTCCTGAAGGATAGAAAAGATGGTCAATTGGTAACACTACTATATTTTGAGCATTTAGTTCAAATTCTGAAGTTATTGCTTCAATTCTCACATTGGAGAGAAAAGACCAATTGTAGTTAATTCAGTGCATTTCTAAGGGTTTGCTGCATCGTTGAAGTTGTCTTTAGGACAGGTCCTCAGAGTGTTTTCTGGTGGATGTAAGATATTCTGAAATACTTCAGAGAAGAGCAGGGGTTTTATATAGTGGACTGAAAAATGCAATTTATCCAGGCTTGTAAAGGAAATTGATGAATTTCCTCATATGAGGATGTTAATTAAATCTGAGGCTAAAGGAGTAGATTTCAGTTTATTGACCTGGCTGGAATATAGGTTGAGCAGAAGGAGACAGAGAGAGTTGGGATATTGGGCAGGTGCTTAAATCAATAGGAGATGATGAATGGTATCATATAAGGACATGTATGGGGGCTACAACTATTTCTACATTTATAAAAGACTTAGATTATGAGATAAAAAGACACATTTCAATGTTTGCTAATAGGATGAATGTGGTACTTGAAATTTAAAAATACAAAGGCATTTTAATAGACTAAATAGATCAAAAAGCATAAAATTCTTTTCTGTGAAGGCAAATTTGAAATCATACATATATAAAAAGGATAAAAAATAATTATTTCTAAATGTTGAAAAGTAGAAGCAATGAATTCCCAAATCACATTAAAGTGACTTGGGAATTCATTCATATAGATCATAAAAATAACTATGTCATGCAGACATGTTTTAAAAAGGCTAAAGGAAAGCTGCAGTTTAGAGCTGAAGGACCAGATTACATACAGACAGAAGATATGCTACAGCTAAACAAAACCTAGTTTATATGGTATCTGAAATAACTCGAGCAGTCTCTAGACATCAATCCTCAGGAAAGTGTGATGCCCAGATATCCCCAACATATTTTTCCTGATAGTACAGAATGGGCTTCTGTAAATAGTAAAATGAGTATTCCCTGGAACATAGAATATCATGGGTAATTTTCCTTTTGATTGAAGTTCCTGAAATATTTTTTTTCATAGTGCAGGTACGGAGAAACTGTTTCCAAACATAAAATAAAGTGAATAATGGAGTAAAGACAGAGAATGTTGGCAGACTCAGCAGGTCAGGCAGCGTTGGCAGACAGAGAAACCATCCTAGGGTCTTAAGGGAAGTGGCGGTCGGGATTGTGGATGCATTAGTGATAATTTTTCAAAACTCACTGGACTCGGCAATGGTCCCGGCAGATTGGAAAAATGCTAATGTAACTCATTTATTTAAAAAGGGCAATAGACAGAAGGCTTGGAATTATAGGCCTGTTAGCCTAACATCTGTGGTTGGCAAAATGTTGGAATCAATAATTAAGGAAACAGTAACAGGGCATTTGGATAAACATAGCTTAATAGGACAAAGTCAGCATGGCTTTACAAAAGGGAAGTCATATTTGACAAATTTGTTGGAGTTATTTGAGGACATAACATATAGGGTAGATAAAGGGGAACCAGTGGATGTGGTGTATTTGGACTTCCAAAAGGCATTTGACAAGGTGCCACACCAAAGATTATTACTTAAAGTAAAAAATCATGGGATTGGGGATAATATTCTGGCATGGGTGGAGGATTGGCTTTCTAACAGAAAACAGAGAGTTGGGATAAATGGTTTAATCTCAAACTGGCAGTTGGTGACTAGTGGTGTTCCGCAGGGGTCGGTGTTGGGACCCCAACTCTTTACAATCTATATTAATGATTTGGAGAAAGGGACTAAGTGCAACGTATCGAAGTTTGCTGATGACACAAAGATGGGAGGGAGTGTAATGAGTGCGGAGGACATTGAAACCCTGCAGGGGGACATAGATAGGCTGATTGATTGGGCAGACATTTGGCAGATGAAATATAATACTGACAAATGTGAGGTCTTGCACTTTGGCAGGAAAAATAATAGAGCGAGTTATTATCTAAATGGAGAGACACTGGAAAGTGCTTCTGTGCAAAGGGATCTGGGGGTCCTGGTGCAGGAAACACAAAAAGTTAGTATGCAAGTGCAGCAGGTGGTCAAGAAGGCCAATGGAATGCTGGCTTTTATTGCTAGGGGGATGGAGTATAAGAACAGGGAGGTCTTACTGCAGTTGTACCGGGTATTGGTGAGACCACGCCTGGAGTACTGCGTGCAGTTCTGGTGTCCATATTTAAGAAAGGACATACTGGCTCTCGAGGCAGTGCAGAGAAGGTTCACTAGGTTAATTCCGGGGATGGGTGGGTTGATGTATGATGAGAGATTGAGTAGATTGGGACTCTACTCATTGGAGTTCCGAAGAATGAGAGGCGATCTTATTGAAAGATTGTGAAAGGGCTTGATTGGGTGGATACGGGGAGAATGTTCCCAATGATGGGTGAAACTAGGACTAGGGGGCATAATCTTAAAATAAGGGGATGCCGTTCCAGGACTGAGATGCGGAGAAATTTCTTCACTCAGAGGGTAGTGGAGCTGTAGAATTTACTGCCCCAGAGAGCTGTGGAAGCTACTACACTCAATAAATTCAAAACGGAGATAGACATTTTCCTGGATAAAAATGGCATTAGGGGATATGGTGAGCGAGCAGGGACATAGATAGGCTGAGTGATCTCAATCTATCAATCTAGCATTGATAGTGGAAATGAGGCTAGGTTTAGATCAGCCATGTGATCTCCTGGACCAGTTTTCGATAGCCTGGATGGGTCGGAGAGGAATTTTCCAGATTTTTTCTCCTCAATTGGCAACTCGTTTTTTTTTCCCTGGGTGATCACATGGGTTTGGGCGGGATGAATAATAAAATAAAATGGGCGGCATGGTGCCCTGTTGGTTGGCACTGTAGCCTTGTGGGATTCGGTGAAAACTAGAGTTAAGATTGGATCAGCCATGATCTTGTTGAATGGCGGTGCAGGCTTGAGGGGCCGATTGGCCTACTCCTGCTCCTATCTCTTATGTTCTTATGTTCTAAACAGCATTAATAATTCAAGTTAATAAATTATTTCTGCTAGTTGAGGGACTTTTAATGATGGGCTAAAAATCATAGCAAGCTCTTCCAGGTGAGGGAACCCTTCTTTGCACAGATAGAAAATTATAAATCTCTTCCCCAACTGATAATTGATGCTAGATTGATAGTTAATTTTATTTGCAAGGCGGATGGATTTTTATAAATCATAGAGATTAAATTATATTGGAAATTGGCAGGTATACTGTATAGAGTTGTCACTAATTGGCCATGAATCAGGTTTGAAGTTACTTCTTTGTTCCCTATGCTTTTGTTTTCTTATGGAGTGGGTCAAGCTGAACCCAACACATATGTGCCATGTTTACCTTGTTTAGCCAGCAAGCTCCAGTGCATTTCTATTGCTGTTGCTGCCACTGCAGTTATTCCATGAGATAAGTTTGGTGCATTTTAAGGCCCTGTTTATAAGCCAACATGGTTACCTTTGGCAAAGTTTTTGGTCAAAGCACTTTTGACTATTTCAAAATGTATCTGATGACGTCTAGAAGGCGTTGAATAATTTACATAAGAAATAAAGAAAATATACATTTGCAAAACCACACTTAATGAGCATAAATAAATTATAGGTGCTAAAAGTAATGAAATTAAAATAAAAATGTACTTACATTGACGCAATAAAGAGCAGTATGCCCATTGAAATGAATGGAGCTGATGTAACTGACTGGCATAAAGATAAGGGGCCAGGTGTAAGGTGTATCCTGCCTCCCACCCCCACCCACATCCCCAGCACAGAACAATAATGAGTATTTTTGAACTCAGCAGCAAACCCAAGGATGGAGCAAAGATCAGATATACTTTGTATTGGTTTTATTTGGCTCTAAATTTCTCTCTAAAATTCATCCCTCATTTGGTGTTAATGAAAGAGACGAAGATTTTGGGAACTGTCATTTTTTTATATTGTTCCCTGCCCATCCAATGCTTTAACATTACAATAGACCATTTATTTGATTATAAAGTCTGTGGGGATATCCCATGGTTGAGAAGGGTACTATAAGAATTCAACTTTTTCATTGCACTAAAATGTTGTTTATATTATGAGACCAGTTTCCATGAGCAGGGTTTGAATTCAAAAAGCTTTGAATTCACAATGACCACCACTAGACTCCAATTTCTCAACATCGTCCGCTGATGGATACTCACTCTCCAGAAATGAAACCCCTCAGTGATCAGACATTCTACAATTTTACCTCCGACCTGTGGCCATGTTCCTTATTTCCTTCTGCCAGGATTTGCTTCTGACTGCAGCAGTCCACACAGAATCCTTTCTCCTTGGGTGGGAGGGATGTGGGAATCCTCCCTCCTGTGATTGCAGCCCCTCTATAAATCATGATCTGGCCATTTTGGCCTCAGTGCGGCAATGTGGTTTCATGGAGGCCGGAATGATGTCATATTATGGAAGCAAATTCAGCCACCAGATGTCTGCCATTTCATTGGGTCTCCATTTCCCTTTTTTTTAAATTAACTCCACATAGCTGTGCAAAAAGAATTTGCTTTCCACTATTTCTTCAGTTCCCTTAGTTAAGTTCTTATCCAATTGTGATTCTACTGTGTAGAGAATAAAATGTTTTCTTGTAGAACTTTTAGTTCTCTTGCTAATCACATTAAATCCATCTGTATTCTTTCCATTGAACTTCCCTTTAATCTTGGCTATACTGAGAAGAATAATCCTCAAAAAGTAGTTTAACAAAAGGATTGTTTTTATAATTTATTTGAAGCTGTGTTTTAAGTCAATATTGCTGAAAGCTCCAGTTTTACTAAAGATTGTTCAGCATCTCCTATCACTATTAAATATTTTTGTTCACTCTCTTCCAATCCTTCTTGATCCTGGACTCCTTTAAAATTGTATCACTTACCGGTAGATAATTTTGCCACTCATTGTTCGTTCTACCAAAATACATTGCTTTATTAGTTTTAGTTGAATTTTAAATGACAAATGTCTGTCATATATACATACTGTAATCCACCAAATGTTCATATTGACTTTGAGCCTATTTTAGTGTGCCTTACTGTTGTTTTTTAACTGATTCTACCTATTCCTTGTTTCCTTCATATCTCTATAACCCTTAATTTTACATTTGTGCACAAGCCTCTACTAAATTTGCTGAAAACTAACTTCATTTGAGGTGCAACATGCCTCATTGAACAGTACCTTATTTCAATGGACATCATTTGTGATTAAAAAATATATACAAAGGAAGAAAAGATGCAAATGCATTTATATCCATGATTGATGCATTCAGTAGTGTAAACTTGAAAGAATGACAGAAAAAAACACTGCACTATTGCCCTTCATGTGGCTCCCTGAGGAGAGTTTTGACTTCTATTTATTTTTCATTTGGAATAGGAAATGGAATTTGTTTATCAGAAGCAAAATCAGAATCAGGTTTATTATCATTGCAATATGTCATAAAATTTGCTGTTTTGTGGCAACTGTACAGTGCAATACGTAAAAATCAGTTACAATAAGTAAATAAATAAATAATGCGAAAGCGTAATATCGAGGTGGTGTTCATGGGTTCATGGACTATCCAGAAATATGATGGCAAAGGAGAAGAATCTATAAGATCATAAGACCCTGAAATGTTAGCAGCATAATTAGGCCATTTGGCCCCTCAAGTCTGCTCTGCCAATCCATCATGACTGATTTACTATCCCTCTCAATCCCACTTTCCTGTCTTCTCCTTGCAACCTTTGATGCCCTGACTAATCAAGAACCTACCAAGCTCCACTTTAAGTATACCCAATGGCTTTTCTTCCACAATCATCTGTGGCAATGAATTCCACAGATTCACTACACTCTGGCTAAAGAAATTCCACCTCTTCTCTGTTCTAAATGGATGACCCTCTATTGTAGAGGTTCACAGACCACTTTGTTTAATGGTACTGGTCCGTGGCATTAAAAAAACTTGGGAACTGCTGCTCTCCCGTGAGGCTATGCCCTCTAGTCCTAGACTCTTCCACTACAGGCAATATACTCTCCACATCTATCCTTTTTATGCCTTTCAATATTCAATAGGTTTCAATCAGATTCACCCTCATTCTTTTAAACCCTAGCGAGCACAATCCCAGAGCCATCAAACGGTCTTCATACATTAACCCTTTCATTTCCGGAATAATTTTTGTGAACCTCCTGTGGACACTCTTCAATGCCAGCACACCTTTTCTTAGATAAGGGGCCAGAACTACTCACAATACTGCAAATGAAGAATCCCTTATAAAGCCTCAGCATTACTTTCTTATTTTTATATTGTCGGCATCTGGAAATGAATGCTAACATTGCATTTGCCTTCGTCGCCACAGACACAACCTGCAAGCTGACCTTTAGGGAATCCTACACCAGGACTCCCACGTGCCTTTGTGTTGTAGCAGTTTGTGAACAAAACATGTGAGATTGGTTTTATGTGCTTAACAAAAGCTTCAGCCGTTTACTTCCATTACAAACAAACCAAAAGCAGTTGCCTTACACTGATGTCATTATGTTAGATAACATCTCTTAGCATCAACACACAACAACTCAATGACGAGTTATGTAGAAGAGTTTGTATTACGAACAATATGTGTCATCCGTCACCCATTACATTACCCTGCACAGCCCCCCTCCAAAATTCACTAAGACTGAAGTTGTGAATCTGGTTGAAGCTCGTACGAGCTGCTGGTGTGGGTTCTATGTGCCTTGGTCAGAGTAACTGCAGGTGCCTCTGGTTTGTCCAGGACTGTGCTGGCACGTGTATGGTCACGTCGTGATGCAGGGGTTATGGTAGTGGAACTATCCAGGCCTTGGTGGGCTGGTTTAAGGCGATCTGAAGAAATACATTCAGGATTCCCCTTCCTATCTACGATAAAAGCCTTTTGTCCCATTCCAAAACGCGGAACGGGCCATCGTACGGGCGCTGAAGAGGATATTGATGTGCATCATGGCAGAGCACTGTACGTCATGGTGGGAGGAAGGGATGGGTGTAAAGGAACGGAGTTTACTGAGGAGAGTGGAACGCTGCTGAGACACCGAGCAGATGGTCATGGCATCAGGAATAGAATCACCCAGCAGCTGTAGTGGTTGCCTGTACACCAACTCAACTGTGGAGGACAGCAGGTCCTCTTTAGGAACCATTCCCAGCCCTAGCAGGGTCCATGAGGGATGATTGATTCAAGACTTGTACATCTGGGAGGCCCACAGAGCAGTCTTTAAGGAGCAGTGAAACTGCTCGCAGTGGTCATGGAACTGCAGGTAATAAGCTGTGGTGTGATGCAATTTAGCACCAAGGTTCTAGGCCATTGGGGCAAAGAGCTCTGACGTGAATTGGGGACCATCGTTGGAAGAAATATGAGATGCTGTGCTGAATCGAGTTAGCCAGGTGTTGATGAATGCCCAAGCTACATCCACAGCTGTTGTCAAAGCTAGAGGGAAACCCTTTGGCCAGCTGGTGGTACAGTCCACCATGGCAAGGAGATGTGTAAAATTGTGATTGGGAGGAGAGAACCAATCATGTTCACATTGAAATAAACACAGAAAGTCTACAGCACATTACAGGCCCTTCAGCTCGCAATGTTGTGCCGACAATGTAACTTACTCAAGAAGCTGCCTAGAATTTCCTTACTGCAGAGTCCTCTTTTTCTAAGCTACATGTACCAATCTAAGACCCTATTGTATCTGCCTCCACCACTTTCGCTGGCAGTGCATTCCATGCACTCACCACTCTGTGTGAAAAACTTACCTCTGAAATCCCCCTTCATATCTACTTCCAAGCACCTTAAAACTATACCCCCTCATGTTAGCCATTTCAGCCCTGCAAAGAAGCCTCTGGCTACCCACAAAATCAATGCATCTCATCATCTTGTACTCCTCTATCAGGTCACCTCTCTTCCTCCATCGCTCCAAGGAGAAAAAGTCAAGCTCACTTAACCTTTTCTCATAAAGCATGCTCCACAATCCTGGCAACATCCTGTTGAATCTCCTCTTCACTCTTTCTGGAGCATCCACATTCTTCCTGTAATGAGGTGATCAGAACTGAACACAGTACTCCAGGTGGGGTCTAACTAAGGTCTTATACAGCTGTAACATTACCTCACAGCTCTTGAACTCAGTCCCTTGGTTGATGAATGCCAACACACCATATGCCTTCTTAACAACACTGTCAACCTGTGCAGCAGGTTTGAGTGTCCTATGGACATGAACCCTCAAGGTCTCACTGATCCTCTACACTGCCAAAAGTCTTACCATTATTATATTCTGTCTTCAAATTTAACCTACTGAAATGAATCACTTCACACTTATCTGGGTTGCACTCCATCTGCCACTTTTCTGCATCCTACTAATGTCCCACTGTAACTTCTGACAACCCTCCAGACTATCCGCAAAACCCCCAACTTCTGTATCATCTGCAAACTTACTCACCCACCCTTCTACTTCCTCATCCAAGTCATATATAAAAATCACAAAGAGGAGGGGTCCCAGAACAGATCCCCGCAGAACACCACTGGTCACTGACCTCCATGCAGAATACTAACCATCTACAACCACCCTTTGCCTTCTGTGGTCAAGCCAATTCTGGATCCACAAAGCAAGGTCTCCTTGGATCCCATGCCTCATTACTTTCTCAATGAGACTCGCATGGGGAACCTTATCAAATACCTTGCTGAAATCCATATACACCACATCCACTGCTCTACCTTCATCAATGTGTTTTGTTACATCCTCAAAGAATTCAATCAGGTTTGTAAGGCACAATCTGCCCTTGACAAAACCATGCTGACTATCCTGAATCAGATTATATCTCTCCAAATGCTCATAAATCCTGCCTCTCAGGATCTTTTCCAACAACATGCTCACCACTGAATTAAGACTCACTGGTCTATAATTTCCTGGGTAATCTCTACTCCCTTTCTTGAAGAAGGGAACAACATTTGCAACCTCTAATCCACTGGTACTTCTCCTGTCCCTATTGATGATGCAAAGATCATCACAAGAGGCTCAGTAATCTCCTCCCTCACTTCCCACATTAGCCTGGGGTACATCTCATCAGATCCTGGTGACTTATCTAACTTAGTACCTTTCAAAAGCCCCAGCACATCCTCTTTCTTAATGTCTATACACTCAAGTGTTTCAGATCCCTCTAAGTCATCCCCATAATTGCCAAGGTCCTTTCACTGGTGAATACTGAAGCAAAGTATTCATTAAGTACCTCCGCTACCTCCTCCTGCTCCACGCACATGTTTCCACTCTCACTCCTGATTGGTCCTATTTTCATATGGTTCATCCTCTTGCTCTTCACATATTTGTAGAACGCCTTGGGGGTTTTCCTTAATCCTGCTCATCAAGGCTTTTTTATGGCCATTTCTAGCTCTCCTAATTTCATTCTTGAGCTCTTTCCTGGCACCCTTGTAGTTTTCTAGAGCTCTAACAGTACCTAGTTTCTTAAACCTTTCGTAAGCTTTTCTTTTCTTCTTAAATAGATCTACATCCTTTGTACACCATGGTTCTTTTACCCTACCATCCTCTCCCTGCCTCAATGGAATATACTTATGCAGTACTCCACGCAAATGTTCCCTGAACATTTGCCACATTTCTGCCGTGCATTTCCCTGAGCACATCTGCTCCCAGTTTATGTTCCCAAGTTCTTGCCTAATAGCATAATATTTCCCCCTACCCCAATTAAATGTTTTACCAAATTTTCTGCTCCTATCCCTCTCCAGCGCTTTATTAAAAGAGATAGTGTTGTGATCACTACCTCCAAAATGCTCTCCCACCGAATGATCTGACACCTGACCAGGTTCATTTCCCAATACCACATCAAGTACAGCCTCTCCTCTAGTTAACTTATCTACATATCATGTCAGGAAACCTTCCTGAACACACCTAACAAACTCCACCCCATCTAAACTCATTGCTCTAAGGAAATGTCAGTCAATATTCGTTGTCGTCATTAGATCGCATCTGGAATTTCCAGTTGGCGGACGATTTCCCTCCATGCCGCTCTGACATATTGGGAAATCATGTTTGTGGCAGGTTACAGCAGTGGTTTGCCTTTGACTTCTGCCGGGTGACTTTAAAGAGATCACTACCTCTCGCAGAGATGACCAGGATGTCTAAATGCCTTGTCATGCCATTAATCAGTCTCCTCCAGTCCATCTGCCAGGACCAAACTTCACACATTGGGATAGGCAAATCCCCTACCTCACTGAGGGTCAAAGACCCGTCGCCTACCCTCACCTGGTTTGGCCCATCTGCAGAGATGGTTTACTGGGGTGTGGCCGCTGTGCGTGCGACAGCTACTTGGAGCCACAGGTGAGAGCTGAGCGCCAGGTGGGGACCAAAGGTGGATGAACTTCCCTGAAAAAAGGCCTGGTAGGCCCCCCACCAGAGGTGCTAACCCTCCCTAGACACCTCATACACCCCCAGTCAATATTAGGAAAGTTAAAAACACCCATCAGAACAACCCTATTATTATTGCACGGTTCCAGAATGTTCCTCCCTAACTGCTCCTCAATGTCTCTGTTACTATTAGGGAGGTCTATGAAAAACACCCAGTAGAGTTATTGTTCCTTTCCTTTTTCTGACTACCACCCACAATGACTCAATAGACAATTCCTCCATGACTTCCTCTTTTCCTGCAGCTGTGATACTATCCCTGGTTAGCAGTGCCACTCCCCCACCTCTTTTGCCTCTCTCCCTTACTTCTAAAGCCTGGCACACTCAGCAGCTATTCCTGCCCCTGTGTCATTCAAGTCTCTGTAATGGTCACAATACCATAGTTCCATGTATTGATCCAGGCTCTAAGTTCATCTGCCTTCCTCATGATACTCCTTGCATTAAAATAGACACATCTCATACCATCTGGTTGAGTGCATCTTTGCTCTATCATCTGCCTATCCTTCCTCATAAACTCCTTACTAGCTGTCACTACTTGTACGCCAACCACCCCATCCTCTGCCTCTTCACTTTTGTTCCCACCCCCTGCAAATCTAGTTTAAACCTTCCCCAATAGTATTAGCAAACCTTGCTCCCAGGATATTGGTTCCCCTCCAGTTCAGGTGCAATATGTCCCACTTGTACAGGTCATCCTTTCCCCAGAAAAGGTTCCAGTGATCCAAGAACTTGAAACCCTGTCCCCTGCACCATCTCCTCAGTTACTCATTCATCTGCGCTATCTTTCTGTCCTGACCTTCACTAGCTCACGGCAGTGGGAGTAATCTGGAGATTACCATCTTGGAGGTCCTGCTCTTCAGCCTCCTTCCTCCCTCCCTAAACTTACTGTGCAGGTCTTCTACCCGTCTCCTGAATATGTCATTGGTACCAACATGTACCTTGACCTCCAGCGTCTCATCCTCCCCTTCCAAAATATTCTGCAATTGCTCAGAGACATCCTGGACCCTAGTACCCGGGAGGCAACACATTATCCTGGTGTCTCTTTTGCTGCTGCAGAATCTCCTATTTGTCCCCCTAACTATCGAGTCCATATGACTTTTGCTCTTGTCTGACTTCACTCTACCCTTCTGAGGCTCAGAGCTGACCAAAGTGCTATTGGTCTGGCTGCTGCTGCCTTGCCCAGATAGGTCATCCCCACAGCTGTATCCAAAGGGGTATACCTGTTGCTGAGGGGAATCTCACAGGGGGACCCTGCACTGACTTCCTTCTCCCTTTACCTCTCTCAGTGTTCACCCAACTACTCCCTGGATTCTGCACTCTGTCATATCCATCAACTGCTCCATCTCCCAGATGATTCTATGTTCATCCAACTCCAGCTCCAGCTCTTTAATGTGCTCTTTCATGAGCTGGAGTTGGCTGCACTTTCTGCAGGTGTAGTTATCAGGGAGACTATAAGGTTCCGTGAATTCCCACATTGTACAGGAGGAGCATTCCTCTGCCATATCTGCCATCCTGCCTGCAGTGCACAATGGGCATCCAAGACCAAATCCTGTGACCTGCTTCTTTGACCTCAGCCCCTTCTCGTCGAAGCCTCTTGAGACAAAGCCTTGCGCTCCTATTCTCAGCACTGGTCTACTCCCAACAATAGCCGCCCTGACATGGCACCCCGCCTGCCCCTTCTGTAGTTTTATTTAATTCGCAGTGCTCTGCTCCCATTTTGATTGGACCTCTGGAATATCCAAACACCCGCAAAGCTCTTCTTTTACAGTGGCTTCACTGACCCGGGAGTAAACTCTTCGAAGTGCTGCGCTCCCAATGATGATCGGACCGCTGGACATGCCCAGACTGTTGCTCAGATGCAGATGGTACCCAAATATGATGGTTAATTTTTGCTCACTGATGCACAACACAGGCTGCACACCAGTTCTCAATACCCTTCCCAAAGCTGTGACAAACACACTTTAAAGCAATAGCCAGTTTCTGTGAAGCCTTCCCTCTTGGATTTGACAGGCCATGAATGGAGTTATAAACAGTATGGTTCCAGTTTCCCTGCACTATGAGGCAATGGTGACTGCTTGAGACATCACACAGGAGGGAAACCCCTACATCCCCAAACGTGATGTCAGCCAACGACAGTGTCATGACTGCTGGTACCTTGTCAAAGGCCTGAAAATCCAAGTAAACATCAAGTAAACACTCCTTTGTCCATCCTGCCTGCTATTTCCTCAAAGAATTCCAATCAATTTGTCAAGCTAGATTTCCCCTTAGGGAAACCGTGCTGACTTTGGCCTATTTTATCATGTGTCTCCAAGTACCTGGAAGCCTCATCCTTAATAATGGACTCCAATATCTTCCCAAACACTGAATTCAGGCTAACTGGCCTATAACTTCCTTTCTTCAGCCTCGTTCCTTTCTTAAAAGTAAAGTGATATTTACAATTCTCCAGCCCCTCCCTCAGTACCATTTCAGAATCTAGTGATTTTTGAATCATCATTACTAATGCCTCCACAATCTCTTCAGCTACCTCTTTCAGCGCCCTAATGTGTAGTCCATCTGTTCTAGGTAATTTATCTATCTTCAGACCTTTCAGCTTCACAAGCACCTTCTCTTTGGTGATAGCAACTGCACTCACTTATACTTATTACAAAATACATATTATGTTCATCCACAATTTCTTTGTCCTCTGTTACTACTGCTCCTGCATCATTTTCCAGTGGTCTGATATCCACTCTCACCTCTCTTTTACTCTTTATACAGTATATCTGAAAAATGTTAGTATCTTTTTTATATATTATTGGCTAATATTTCAGCTTTTCTCTCTATATGGCTTTTTAGTTGGCTTCTGTCAGTTTTTAAAAGCCTCCCTATCCTCTAACTTCCCACTATTTTCTGCTATATTATGCACTCTCTCTGTTGCTTTTATACTATCTTTAATTTCCCTTGTCAGCCACGGCTGCATCATCCTCCTTTAAAATACTTCTTCATCTTTGGGCTGTATCTATCCTGTGGCATGCAAACTGTCCCAGAAACTCCAGCCATTGCTGTCCTGTGGTCATCCCTGATAGTGTCTCCACTTAATTAACTTTGGCCATTTCCTCTCTCATTTCTCTGTAATTCTTTTACTCCACTGTAATACTGATACATTTGATTTTAGCTTCTCCAACTCAAGCTATAGGTATGGACTCATTTCCTTGTGAGTATTTTGTACTGAGGCAGATTTGACTGAAGTTTGTCATTGCACTTAATTCTTCATCAATGACATTTTTACTGAAAGCACATCAATAATAAAACACAATTTCTTTGTTTAACCATAAAATATTTTCCGGGGACATAAATGGAAAGACGATTCAATAGGTAGAGAGTTTATAGCTCATCTAGAAAGAAACAAAGCCCTGAGAGAATATTACAGTGTGCAGGTCAAAGTCAAGGGTATTACAATGTTTATACTGTTTGGGACAGGGTATTCATTGCACTTTAAATGGAACAGTAAGTTGACTTAACATACAATTCAAAGACTGGGAAAAAAGTTTTTCAAGGGCAGATAGTGTTATGGTTTATTTGTATAGAGGCAACATGATGTTGTTATGGTCCTGATGCCTTTCAATGAAAAGGATTCAGTCTAAATAGAAACATACCTTTTTTCTTTGATCTTTTTTAGGAGAGTGTGACCTAATTTAATGGAATAGTCATTAAAACTTGACCTTCAGTGTTTTCTTCTTAAATTATGCCTCTTGGAGAAGAATGTGTACTGTGAAATGACAGAGATTGAAGCCTAATCTTATTTTATGTTTTCTTTTCCTTTCCATAGAGTCTGCCATCTTTTTAATCTTTGTAATTTGAATAATAACTTACATCAAGACAGCTTGAAGCTGGAGGCCCTTCAACTTACTTTGTATGTGTTGATGTGTTGAATAGATCCCTGATCTGTGGCTAGCTGCAATGTGTCTCCACATGGAAAATATGTTTCAATTAAAGTAGCATCAAGCCAAAATATCTTGGCTATTTCTGTGTTAGAAAATATCTTGATGTCTAATGGGAACACTGCAGCAAGCTATTCAGATAACCCTTGAGTCGGCACTTTGTGTGGTGAGAAAGATCAAAGTGTTAGCATTGAAGCTCATGTTGACAAGGTACAAATGAAGAGGTGAAAAACGGGAAAACAAGTGAATTTGCATCAAGGGATATCAGCTTTTTTTTTGCTTACACAAAATGCCATAAAAACCTTGCTCCTCTTGCAGCGCAAAAAAATAATGTTTTAAATCAAATCTGTGCTCGGGCAAGATCAGCCAGGTAGAGACATTTAGATCAAAAAAATAAATGAGCTCTTGTGGCCCTCAATACCAATTCAAATTAAAATGCCAGCAGAATTTGTATGTGAATTGCCGGAGATTCTAAATGACTTCTGAAGGTCACAAAACAAGCCAAAGTTTATGGATTGGTTAGTCAGTGTGAGTAGAGCATTTGTGGGAAGTGGTGATGAGATCACTTGTGCTACCTGTGGACTGATGAAAGGTACTGACAGTGTAAAAACCAGCAGCACAGCATGGTGAAGAGAAAGCCTGCAACGGACAAGTGGAGGTAACGTGGATGTGGGGGATGGCAGTGTAGAGAAGGAAAGGCAGAAATGAAAGGAATGGAAAAGATGAAAAGAAAATCTAAACCATGAAAAGAAACACTTTAACTATCAGCTGTATAAATTTGAATCCAGCCACATTGTTTTTCACAGCAGCTTGCTAATGGGACCCTCCCTCCCACCCTTTGACAATAAATAGCTTCCTCTGCAACTATTTCTCCCTTCAATTGCGCCCATACCGAAGCAGCAACAGGGTTTTATGGTCATCGTGCTATCAGAATTGCCACCCCTTAACTGCAGGTAGAGCTCTGGACGGGGCATTCGCTCGCCAGCCTGCTGGGTGAAAAAATTAACAGCCACAGTGCAAGATCGGCAGTAAAACATTTTGTCAGAGGACACAAGTTAATGTTTAATTTCAAAATGTCACACCACTCAGGCTCCTGACTATTAGTGAATCTGGCTTGTAAAAAAAATGTTGAACATTTAATACCTTGCCAGTGTTATCACTTTACACAGTCTTAGTGCTGTAATTTGTTAATAAACATCATTAGGGGCGTTAAAAGGTCCCCTGGTGGGTGCTATAGAAGTTAGTCCATACAGCCTTTTTGCTTTAGTTTGCCAAGATGTACATTGATTATGCCTAACCCTTTGACTGTTGTCTGTCTTCTGTCATTAAACCTTGAAAAATGCACAGTACGATTAACTCAACAATTTCAACTGTATTTAACTTGCTCACATTGTCAATGAATGCACAATGGATTGCATTAATGTAATCCATGCAAAGCGAGCAACAAATTTCTTTAATGAAAAGTTCATTAGTAAATAAGTAAAATCCATTCTTCAACTATTCTATAGTCAGTTCTATGGCAAGGCATGCCTGAGGCTGGTAAATCCTCCTTCAAGTCAAATATGCATTTTCCTGAACAATAAGGAATTGTGGAAGGAAAGGAACCTCTCGGTGTCTTTATTGTAAGCTTTGTGAAAACATATAATATGCAATCCTTTGTTTGATTTGGTGGAATTTAAATTGACACTCCTATGTGCTGGGCCACTGCACGTATTGCAATTGAAAACAGACTGGCAGGTTTTCTCAAACCCACCCCAAGTGTCAAAATAAATTAAACATCAATATGGTGTTCAGTTACAATATTGTTTTTTAGATTCACAGCAAATACCAAGAGGGTTAGGTAAAAGAATTACAGGCAGATGGGCAGTTTTGATGCACAGAGAGACCTGGTCTTTCTTGCTTTTCATGGATGACCTTCTCACAATGCTTACTCTCTGCTAATTACACTCACATGTGAAGTCTGATTTTGTGGGTCAGCATTTACATCACTAACAATTTGGATACAATCAATCCAAAGCAATGAAGATGCAGCAGAGTTTGGGGATATGAACATATGAATTCATTGCCCTGTTAACTATTCATCAGCCCACCCAGTGCACTCTCTTCACTGGACTGGAATGGGCATTGGGTGGGCTGAGAAACTTCAGTAGGAATAAACTGCCGACCTCACCGTTCTGCAGACGTTAGCGATATTCTCAGTTGTGTAAAGAGCCAATAAGAAATTCAGTTGTTTTCTTAGTTAATATGCAGCATAAGCCTAGCAGCATGATTCCTGTACATTTTTTAAAATAAATTGACAGATTTTCACAGGACCAATGAGCATTCTGAAAGCAGAAAGCCACCACTGGAAAAAAGGTAACTGTTTGCAATTATTCTGCTTATGGAAGTTTTCTGTTTTCAAGCCTGCTGAAAATTCCATCACCCAGCAGCAAAAACTACTTTCTCACGTATTGTTTTGGTTGCAAACTTGTGAAAAATTAGCAAGAATAGGCCAATCAGTCCCTCAAGCTTTCTCCTCCATTTGACTATAATTTCAACTCAGCGTTCCTGCCTATCCCTAATAATCTTTTGCTGTCTTATTAAGAATCTCTCACCAGCTCTGCCTTAAAAAATACAATGAATTCCAGTTAATTGGGACTAGTAAATTTGGCCCAATTAAGCGGCTGCCCCAGTTAGGTGAAGTTTCATAGAAATAGTTAAAAAGGTTAAAAAAAATACAAACTACTGCTTAAGTGAGAAACAAATTATGTATTTAGATGAAATACAGAAGAAATTCGAACAGCAGCAGCTTCTAACACTCCATGTTAAGGAGTTGGAGCTGGAACTGGATGAATTCCAGATCATTCAGGAGGCTGAAGGGTTGGTAGGTAGGACATATGGAGAGGTATTTACACCCAGGAAACTGGATAATAGTCAGGAAGGGGAAAGAGGTTAACCAGCCAGTTGAGAGTACCCCTGTGGCCATTCCCCTCAACAACAGGTATACCACTTTGGATATTGTTGGGGGGGGTGCAGGGTCGATGAGGAAAGTAATCAGGTCTCTGGCACTGAATCTGGCTCTGTGACTCAGAAGGGACGTGGGTAGAAGAGGGGAGCTCTGGCGATAAGGGATTCATTTATCAGTGGCACAGAAAGGAGTTTCTGTGGATAAGAAAACACGAGGAAATCTGCAGATACTGGAAATTCAAGCAACACACACAAAACGCTGGTGGGAACACAGCAGCCCAGGCAGCATCTATAGGAAGAAGCACTGTCGATGTTTCAGGCCGTGACCCTTCGTCAGGACTAACTGAAAGGAAAGATAGTAAGAGATTTGAAAGTAGTGGGGGGAGGGGGAAAATGCAAAATGATAGGAGAAGACCGGTGGGGGTGGGGTGAAGCTGAGAGCAGGAAAGGTGATTGGCGAAAGAGATACAGATATGGAGAAGGGAAAGGATCATGGGATGGGAGGCCCAGGGAGAAAGAAAGGGGGAGGGGAGCACCAGAGGGAGATGGAGAACAGGCAGAGAGAGAGAGAAAAAAAGGGGAGGGGGAAAGAACTAAATATATCAGGGATGGGGTAAGAAGGGGAGGAGGGGTATTAACAGAAGTTAGAGAAGTCAATGTTCATGCCATCAGGTTGGAGGCTACCCAGTTGGAATATAAGATGTTGTTCCTCCAACCTGAGTGTGGCTTCATCTTGACAGTAGAGGAGGCCGTGGATAGACATATCAGAATGAGAATGGGACGTGGATTTAAAATGTGTGGCCACTGGGAGATCCTGCTTTCTCTGGCGGACAGAGCGAAGGTGTTCTGCGAAATGGTCTCCCAGTCTGCGTCGGGTCTCACCAATATATAAAAGGCCACGCATGGAGCACCAGACGCAGTATACCACACCAGCCGACTCACAGGTGAAGGGTCGCCTCACCTGGAAGGACTGCCTGGGGCTCTGAATCGTGGTGAGGGAGGAAGTGTAAGGGCAGGTGTAGCACTTGTTCCGCTTACAAAGATAAGTGCCAGGAGGGGGATCGGTGCGAAGGGATGGGGGGACACGAGTGGACAAGGGAGTCGCGTAGGGAGCGATTCTTGTGGAAAGCAGAAAGGGGGGGGGAAGGAAAGACGTGCTTGGTAGTGGGATCCCGTTGGAGGTGGCGGAAGTTACGGAGAATTGTACGTTGGACTCGGAGGCTGGTGGGTGGTAGGTGAGGACAAGGGAAACCCTATCCCGAGTGGGGTGGCGGGCGGATGGGGTGAGGGCAGATGTGCGGGAAATGGGAGAGATGCGTTTGAGAGCAGAGTTGATGGTGGAAGAAGGGAAGCCCCTTTGTTTAAAAAAGGAAGACATCTGCTTTGTCCTGGAATGAAAAACCTCATCCTGAGAGCAGATGCGGCCCACCTTGTCTCTTGCAAAAATGCTATCCCCTTCTCGCAATTCCTTTGTCTCCACCGCATTTGCTCTTAGGTTGAGGGTTTTCATTCCAGCAGTTTGTATGTGTTGCTTGTAAGGATACCATTGCAGCTCTTTCTTCAAACTTCAACTTCTCACTTGATGTGATTGAACATCGAGTGTTACTTCAATATTCACAGGTTGACGTCCTTCAACAATATTTCATGACTTTTCTGTCAAGTGGGCAAAAATTTGAGGAGATGTGTGAGGTCATTCATTTCTAGCTGAGAAATAAAAGAAATATTTTCTTAATAGTGAATATCCAGCAACCATGGAAAAGAGAAGGAATTCAAGTGAATTTGGCGTGGACGTATAATAAGAAGGAAGGAAGGAACATTGAAACTTAGATCAAGAATCCTAGTATAAAAATAAAATCGGCTTTATTTGTCATATGTACATCGAAATAGTGATATCATTGCTTGTGTCAATGACCAACTCAGCTTGAAAAACGTGCTGGATTGCCATGCTTCTGGCACCAACAAAACATGTCCAGAACTTACTAACTCTTACTAATCCATATGGCTTTGGAATGTGGGAGGAAACTGAAGAACCCCGAGGAACCCCCGCCCCCATCCCCACGGTCATGGGAGAACGTACAAGATCCTTACATAGCTTGCCACAACTTACTAACCTTTATTAATCTGTATATCTTTGGAATGTGGATGAAAAGCAAGTGCACGAGGAGGAAATCTACACTTTCAGAGGGAGAGCAAACAAAATCCTCACAGACAGCAGTGTGAATAGAACACCCATCGCCGGCGCTGTAAAGTGCTACACTAACTGTTATGTCACCAGGTCACCCCTATAATATATTAATGGAAGGAATCCTGCTTGCTATACTGAGATTTAGTCAGGTGTCAGATAGAGAACTGTGTTCTACTTTGAGCTCTGTGCTTCAGAAGGGAGTTTGGTAGCCCCACAGCACAGCATCAGTACAACAATACCAGGGTCTAAAAAGCTAAATTGTGAGGCCAAGTTACTTAAATCTTGACTTCTATTCCCTCACCTTTTAGAAGGTTAAGAATTGTTGTGATTGAGGGAAAGAGATTTGGTCAGAAAAATAAAGAGTTCCTTAGGTGGGAGAATCCAAAACAAAGAGGCAAAACTTTCAAATGGAAGAGAAGTCATTTGGGAACGTAGTTAGAAAGCAGTTTTTCAGAGAAAGGATATTGGAGAGTTGAAAACAACTTCTCATAAATGCAATACATGTTAAGCCAACTGAAATTTAACAGCAAGAGTTTAATAGATTGTTGTCAGATAAGGACATCAAGGGTAAATTGTTAAATAGTATTATGGGGTATGTTAGTTATGATCAGTCAGAATTGCGTTGCAGGCTTGTGGGTTGAACATCCTATTTTTGCTCCAATGTTCCAGTCTAATTCTTCCATTTCCTGAAACACAATAGAGCTATTAAATACCCACATCTGTTAATTCTTATAGCAAATTCACACAGAATGCCAAAGGCAAAAATAGATAACAGCAAATAATTAAGCTAAGCATTCAGACTGATTTGAACCAGCTCTGAGGGACAGGGGATAATTTTAACCTTTAGTAGCAGTATAAAAAAGGGCAATACCACAGGTGTAATGGGTAGCTGAAGTGGTATCAATCATTTTACACCACCGTAGGTTAACATTGTACTCGTATTATGCTAAGTTGTGAATCTGTGAAGGCCTGAGCAGGATTAAAGCAGCAGCCCACTGAAGAGACTTCTGAAAGTATTATGACTAGAGCCACAATTACACAATGGTTGATCATACACCTGGCACAGCTATAAAGCTGCTGTCAGTGATGTACCTCTGCAGAGATCAGTGACAAAGGAGTTTTACGTGTTCAGCCTCTGAGGTATATGAACAGCCTTTAGGGTCATAGAATCACAGAACACTACAGCACAGAAACAGGCTCTTTGACCCATCTAGCCGATGTCGAACTATTAATCTGCCTAGTCCAATCAACCTGAACCCAGTCCACAGTCCTCCATACACCCTCATCCATGTACCGAATTTCTCTCAAATGTTGAAAGTGAACTTGCATCCGCCACTTTTGCTGGCAGCTTGTTCCACACTCACATCATCCTCTGAGTGAAAATGTTCCCCTTAAACATTTCACCTAGCACCTTTAACCCATGACCTCTAGTTTTAGTCTCACCCAACCCTAGTGGAAAATGCTTGCTTGCATTTACCCTATCTATACCCCTCATAATTTTGTATATCTCTGTTAAGTCTCTCCTTATTCTCCTATGCCCAACTGAATAAAGTCCTAAGTTGTTCAACCTTCCCCTATAAATCAGGACGACAAGTCCTGACAACATCCTTGCAAATTTTCTCTGCACTCTTTCAATCTTATTAACATCTTTCCTGTAGGTAGGTGACCAAAACTGTACACAATACTCTAAATGAGGCCTCACCAACATCTTAAAACAACTTCAACATAACATCGCAACTGCTACATTTAATATTTTCATTTATGAAGGCCGATATGCCAAAAGCATTCCTTACAATCCTATCTACCCGCGACACCATTTTCAAGGAATTATGGGTCAGTATTCCCAGATCTCTTCATTCTACCACACTCCTTAGTGCCCCAAGTAGGTACTGCCTTGGTTTGTCCTCCCAAAGTCCAGAACTTCACTCTTGTCTGCATTAAACTACATCTACCATATTTCAGTCCATTTTTCAAGCTGGTCCAGATCCCACTATAAGCATTGGCAGCCTTCCCTGATGCCCACAATCTTGGCGTCATCCACAAATTTGCTTATTCAGTTTACTACACTATCATCCAGATCGTTGACAAGTTGACATAGATGACAAACAACAATAGACCCAGCACTGATTGCCGTGGTAAACTACTAGTCATAGGACTCCAGTCAGAGAGGCAACCATCTACTACTACTCTCTAGCTTTCCCCATGAAGTCAATGACTAATCCAATTTACTACCTCATCTTGAATGCCAAGTGTCTGACCTTCTTGATCAATCTCCTATGCGGGTCCTTTTTAAGGGCCTTGCTAAAGTCCATATAGACAACATCTAATGCCTTGCTTGAACCCCTGCAATTTCTTTACTAGCCTCCCACAGGGTCTGAGAGAATGCCATGTCAGGCCCTAGGGATTGTTCCACCTTAATTTGCCTGAAGACAGCAAACACCTTGCCCTCTGTAATCTGAATAGGGTCCATGACCTCACTGCTGCTTTGTCTCACCTCTGTCTGCGTCCATCTCCTGAGTAAGTACAGATGCAAAAAATCCTTGAAATATTTCTCACATCCCTTTCAGCTCCATGCACAGATGATCATTCTGATCTTCCAGAGGACCATTTTGGTCACTTACTATCATTTGTTCTTAATATATCTGTGGAAGCCCTTGGGATTCTCCTTCTCCTTGTCTGTCAGAGCAACCCTTAGCCTCCTTTCAGTACCTCCTGATTTCCTTCTTAGTGTCTTCTTGCATTTCTTATCCTCAAGTACCTCATTTGCTCCATCTTGCCTTTTCCTGCTACGTACCCCCTACTTCTTCTTAACCAGGGCCTCAATATCTTTTGTAAACCAAGCTTCTCTGAGCTGGTCATTCATACTTTTTTTATTCTCAGAGGAATATAGAAACTCCGTACTCCCAGAATTTCACTTTTGAAGGACTGCCACTTACCAAGTACGTCCTCACATTTTCCATATCTTTCCCACAATTCTGATAGATAAGTTACAGAGCCTGACCTCAGTACCTTCCACTGTAATTCCTAACCGATAGCCTGCAATCTGTGCGGATTGGTGATAATATTAGCTCCTAGCTGGCGCACCATAGGGCTGGGTGCTTAGCCCACTGCTCTGCTTTCTCTATAACCATGACTGTGTGGTTAGGCACAGCTCAAATGCCATCTATAAATTTGCTGATGATATAACCATTGCTGGTAGATTCTCAGATGGAGATGAGAGGGCATACGGGAGTGAGATATACCAGCTAGTTGAGTGCTGTTGCAGTAACAACCTTGTACTCAATGTCTGTAAGACCAAAGAGCTGATTGTAAACTTCAGGAAGGGTAAAATGAGGGAACATGAACCAATCCTCATAGAGAGATCAGAAGTGGAGAGTGTGAGCAGTTTTAAGTTCCTCGGTGTCAAGATTTCTGAGGATCTAACCTGGTCCCAACATGTCGATGCAGCTATAAAGAAGGCTATATTTCATAAGGATTTTGAAGAGATTGATTAAGCAAACTTTCCTGAAGACGTTATGCACACTATTAAATCTAGCCCTTTTATAGTATAGAAGAAGCAGTCAATATTTGGAAAGTTAAAATCATCTGTTATCAGAACCTTAAGTTTCTTGCAACTGTCTGCAATTTTTCTAGAAATTTGCTCCTTTAAATCCTGCTGACTGTTAGGTGATCTATAATGTAATCCCATTAACATGGTCATTCCTTTCTCACTCCTCAGTTTCACTCATACAGTGAGCTCTACAGTCTCTCCTTTCTGAGCAGTGCTGTGATTTTTTTCCCTGACTAGAAATACCACCCTTTAATCCTTCCAGCTCAGTCACATCCAAAGTAACAGAATCCTGGAACACTGAGCTGCCAGTCCTGCACCTCCTGCAGCCAAGTCTCACAAATGGCTACAATGTCGAAATTCCATGTGCTGATCCATGCCCTAAGCTCATCCACCTTTCCTACAATATTCGATGCATTGAAATATACACAACTCAGAATAATAGTCCCACCATGCTCAACCTTTCAATTCCTGACTTTGCTGACTTTGTATGTAGGCTTACAAAATCTTTCCACACAACCACTCCAGGGTGTGCAGCACGAGCAAACGTTCCCACAAGGATATTAGTCCCCCCTCCAGTTCAGGTGCAAACCATCCCATCTGTACAGTTTCCACCTTCCTTGGAAGAAAGCACAATGATCCAAAGCTCTAAAGCACTCCTTCCTATACCGTCTCCTTAGCTACGTTATAAACCGTATGATTTTCCCATTTCTGACCTCACTAGCACAATCCTGAGATCAGAACCTTGGAGGTACTATCCCTGAATTTAGCACCTAACTCCCTGAACTCACCATGCAGGGCCTCATCATCTCTCTTAGCCCTGTTGTTGGTACCAACATGGACCATGATTTCTGGCTGTTCACCCTCCCATTAAGAATGCCATGGACTCAATCAAAGATATCCCTGATCCTCACATCTGGGAGGCAGCATACCATCCTGGAATCTCATTCTCATCCACAAAACCTCCGGTCTCTTTCCCTAACCTATCACTACAGCTTGCCTCTTCTCCCCCCTTTCCTTCTGACCAGAGAGCCAGACTTAGCACCACAGACCTGACCACTGTGGCTTCCCTCAGCTTGGTTATCCTCCCCCACAACAGTACCCAAAGAGATACATGTTATTGAGGGGAACAGCCACAACGGCTCTCTGTCCTGTCTGCCTATGCCATTTCCACCTTCTGATGATCACTCATTTACCTGTGTTCTACACCGTGGGTGTAACTGCCTTCCTGCATTGCCTGTTGATCAAACCTTCTGCTTCCCGAATGATCTGGAGTTCACCTAGATCCAGCTTTAATTCTTTAATATGGTGTCTTTTTAGGAAGGACCTCATTGGAACTGTAGCATTTTCTAACATTAAAATGGATGGCAACTCACATTGTAAACATTGAAGGTGGTCTAATGAACTGCATAAAGCAATAAATTAATGCCAACTCGTCCTGACATCAAGAGGAATCTCAAACCAGAGTGAGGCATCTCCTGCAGGAAATCCCAATCCTTCTGAAATTAGTATGTTCACATCAGATTTGAAACTGACTTCTGAGATAAAACCTTCATTAATGCACAATGAATTTAAATCCATTTAAGGATGTGATTAGCAATTTTTAGGAAGAGCTCAATGGATCATGCAGTTTCTGTGGGAGGAAAGGCATTGTTGATCTTGCAGGTTGAAACTGTGCATCAGGACTGAAAGTGGAGGGGGAAGATTACCAGCACAAAGAGGAGAAAGGGAGCAGCGAAAAAAGTGGAGTGCTAAGTGACTGAGGATGCATGTAAGATGACAAGCAGGTAGTGCTAGGTAAGGGAAATGCATGAGGTGGAGTTGGAAGACTGTGGCAGGTGAATGATAGACAGAGCCAGACAAAGAGGGAGAGGATAAAGAGTAAAAACACATGGAGCAAAGTGGAGGGGAGGAGTTATGAAGATAGGAGGCAGCTGCTGGGGTTAGATTAGGAGGAACACAAAGCTTGCCAGGGCTGGCTTCCAGAGAAGTAAAGAAGGTGAGGATGGGAACCACTAAGGAAGCGATTGAATGGCAGTTGGATTCAGATGGGGCATGGGTTGGGGGGGGGGGGTGTTAAAAACTGTGTGCAGAGAGTGTGGTATGAAGAGACTAGATAGAGCCAATAGAGGGAAGGGGACAAAGGTAAGTGAAAGCTTGAGGAAGGGGATACCAAAAGGTCAAAGAGCTTGTTGGAGGGCTGGAGGGAAAGGCAGAAATAGCAAGGTAGGGGGTATCTAAAATTGGAAAACTCAGTATTCATAACATTGAATTTAGACTGCCCAGGTGGAATATAAGCTGTTGCTCCTTCGGTTTGAGCTGGGCTTTTCCTGGCCATGGATAGACAGGTCAGTGTGGGAATGGAAAGAAGATTCAAAGTGGTCTGCAATTGACAGCTCGGGGTCGCCCTTGAGGACAGAATGTGGATGTTCTATGAATGATCTCTGACTCTGACGCAGCAGAGGCTGTGTCAGGAGTACAAAATGTTGTGAATAAGGTTGGAGGAGATCTATGTGAACCTTTGCCTCACCTGGAAGAAACATTTAGGTCTATGATAGGTGGTGGAAAAAGTGTAAGAACGAGTGTTATACCTACCACAATATATCACAGAAGCTAGTCTTCTTTCTATGGATATTTCTACAACTTTTGCTGCCTCTGTATCTGTAAAGCAGCCAACATAATCAAACACCCTTCCCATCCAAAGCATTCTCTCTTCTCCCTTTCCTTTTGTGCAGAAGTTATAAAAGCCTGAAAGCATGGACCACCATGCTCAAGGACAGCTTCAATCATGCTATTATAAGACTATGGACAGTTCCCTAGTACGATAAAATGAACTCTTGACCTTACAATCTACCTCGTTAACGCCTTGCACCTTATTGTCTACCGTGCTGCAATTTCTCTGTAACTGCAACTCTTTACTTTGTACTCTGCTAGTTTTTTTTAACCTTGTACTACCTCAATGATTTGATCTGTGTGAATGGTATGCAAGACAAGTTTTTCACTGTAACTCAGTACATGTGACAATAATAAAATAATTTACCAATTTAGTGAAAGGACTCCCACAATGCTGTTGGTAGTATTCCCATCTGCCTGCTGCTCTTGACCTTTTTGATATTAGAGCCTGCAGGTTTGGAAACTTCTGTCAGAGTTGCCAGGGCAAGAGGCCCAGTGAATATTTTAGATGAAAAACATTAAAGACGTAATGTTAAATTAGTGGAGGTTTTGAATAATCAGGCTGGCGAATCGGGGTTCCAATCAAGCGATCTATGTTGTCCTGGATGGTGTTGAGTTTCTTCGGTGATTTTGGAGTTACATTCATCCAGGCGAATGGGAAGTATTCCATTACAGTCACAGCCTGTGCCTGCTGAATGGTGTAAAGTGTTTGAGGTGAGTCACTTGCCACAGATACTCAACAACTGACTTGCTTTTGTAGCCACAGTGTTAAATCCAATCAAATAAATAATTAATGTCTGCTCAGCAGCTTGATGCTTCGATTACCCCTCATGATCACATAAATGTGTATGCCCAGTAAAATCAAATGTTAATTCCTCTCAGTTACTCACATCTGAAACATTAGTTTAATTCTTCCTTATATCATTCTCCATTAAGTGCCTCAATTATTTTCCTTGGCAGTCTAATCACGTAGTCACCCCAAATTCACTAATCTCTGCAGACTCTAAGATTCATTTCCACCCATTCCATTCCAAGGGTGATTCTATAGTAAATGATTCTAGAACTCACAGCAATCTGAAACATACTGTCAAAGATCCTTTTGTAAAAAGCTTGCAGGTGTGAATAATACTTTAATGAAGCTTCTTGCCTTTCAGAATAAGTGTATCCAATGTCTTCAACCTCCAAGGTTGGAGGTTTAAGCTTGCTTTAAGCTTGGTGCAGGTTTGATAGGCTTTTTATGGTCAGATTTGAACAATTAATCAATTCTTAGCATTATATATTCTGAGCAGACTGTGTATGTATGTATGTATATGGTGTATATTTTTGCACAGACAACAGTTCAACAGTTTATATATCTTTTTAAGCACATTTTACTGGTTACCAAAGCTGTAAAATATGTAGACTGAATCAGATAAATAATAAAATCTTTGAGACGGTTTTGGTCAAACAGTTCAAAGTTGAACTGCAAAGTTACACTCCATCTGTTTTGTGCCACAGGTGAACCCTAATGTGGCTAAAACTACTATCTATCAGAAAGTAAAATAGGAAACAGATGTGTGATGATTACTCATTTACTGTTGATGACAAGACCACACTGACGTGACATGTGTAAACATTGGCATTTGTTCTGTTGTGGTATTAATAATGAGTACAAAGCAGACTCCACGATATTAATTTTAAATCCGAAAGGGAGGTATCTCTGCAACACAAGATTGCTTCCCAAGTAGACAAACAAGATCACATCAGTTATTAGCTATTCTGTTACATAACCTTAAAATGATATGTTTTATTTTAAAAGAAGATTGAGGACCACCCAAGTGTTAAAAATATGATCTGAACCCAATGATTGGATTACAGCCTTAGAATCACAATGGGATTTCAATATTAGTAAAGTATATTATGAAATTTAAGGACAGGATTTATTCATTTTGTGATTTTTTAAATTATTGTTTTATAGACACTGTTGTTGGGGCTATTGAAATCACATTCAGCAAGAAGCTGTACTTTTATCTGATTATCAGAAAAAAAAAGCTTATACTGTTAGCCACACCAAAATATCAGCAATGAAAAAAGTAAGTTTTATTAATAAAGTGCTTTTAATCTAGGTGGTATTTTGTTCAACAAATAACAACAGAAGTGTAACCAAGACAAGGTCAGGTAGTTCAGAGAAATCAGCCAAGATAATGCATTTGTCATTTCAGAATACCCAATAATCATGCCTGACCCCTGACCATAAACAGTCATATACTTTACCAGTAGGGAAAACAAGGCAGCAAACGGAAAAGACAACATTGGTGAACATACAATTTCTTAATGCAGAAATGCTAATGTCGATGGTAATTTATCCCATTCTCTGTATATTGTATTGTAGTTAATTAAGAGCACGTTAGTGTTCTTAAATGTTTATGATCTTTTAACTTTTCAATTTTTAACAAAGAAAACTTTTAAAATCAATTTCATATGACCTAAACTCCTTTCAGAACAGAGGTCTTGAAGTCAATCACAGCTCTGTGGCCACAAAAGGTTAGTGCAGCCACTGGACAAGAGCAGGATAAGCACGTATGGTCAGTGTGAGTGAGTATGATCAAGGCCAGTAAAGAAATTGTGATATCTGGAGAAATACTGCTAAGAATTATCAACAAATATAAACTGTAAGGGAGGAATGAAACACAATGATTAGGCCTCCTATACAGCTGCCATTTTAAATCTGCATTGAATATCTGAAATGCCATTTGGGGTTCTCCACAGTGTTTCATTACCATACATTTTTGGAGCCTTAATAGAATCATTAAAGGAATGTCACAGTAGCTCAGTGGTCAGTACTATTGTCTTAATACTTCAGGGGTGTGGTTTGATCATGATCTCCAGTAGAGTTTGCATATTTCCCCAGACTTCCCCCATGTGCAAAACAGCCAGGTCCATGAGTTTTATCAGTTACTGTAAATTACTCCTTTATAGGCGGGTAAAAGGAAGGTAGAATGAAGTTGATGGGAATGCATACGGAAAACATATAGATGATTGATGGTTCAAAAGGCTTGTCTCCATGATCTGTGACACTATTTAAGATATGAGCATCACTCATTTGTGTTCTGTATACCTGTTGTGGATATATAGCCTCATGATATGAAACATTTTCACATTCAATACATTATTACACTTGTATTTGTAGTTTATTTGATATTTTATTTTTATTTTCTTTAGCCAATATATGAATGCTATTATTGTAAGGGTTGTTTTCCACTTACCTTTGGAGATAATTGTATGGGTGACAGTTTGCAATAAAAATCACTGTGAATGGAATGATGGGTGATACCCTCATCCAATCACATTATAGACCTGTATTTTAAAATCCAATTACTACCATACCAACCTGAACATTGTACTACTGAATATATTATTCCTCTAATTCATAGCACATCACACATCTTGATCACCATGAATCACCTGTAGATGTGGGATATGAGCTTTCCAGTAATAGCCTTTTCTATTCCTCACCAATGTAGAGGAGAATTTTGACCAAAAAAAGCTGATCTTTCATCGCTGATGCCAAATATAAAATAAAGAAGAATAATGAATGTTTGAACTTGTAATGAAGAACTTTTTTTCAACTAAATCTATTGCTTACAATTTTACTGTGTGTTTAAGTAGGTTGTGAATGCTGTGGGGGGGGGTGAGAAGAAATCTAGCTGCTAGTGCTGGCGTACTTTGTACAAAGTAAAATGATACACTTGACGTACACTTATGGATCCATGAATGAACATTGAATTCCACATGTGTTTTTCATAATGGTGCCCTCATTTTCCCTGTGCAGTCCAACCTATCAAGCAGTATGAAATTTCACAGTTGAAGCATGCAACAATTACAAACTATATTAAATGTTGTGACCTCCATAAAAGATTAAAAGAGATAAGGCTTGAGGACTACCTGCATCTAAAAGTTATTTCAAAATACACCACATTTACAGCCTCAGAAATAACATTTTTGAAATCTTGCTTGCTCAACAGTATTTTTCTTCAAACTGCTTGTTCTCTTTCCCTCATTGAAAAGCATTGTATTTGTACCCAAAATAAACATCAATCCAAATGCAAATAATTTGGAAAATGTGTAGCTCGGGTGGTTGATGGTTGGGTTGAGTTGTTCTTTCATCTTGTCAATTTACTTGCAAAAGTTTCGTCACTATTTGTGGAGACATCAGAAGTTAATTGTCAGTGCACTGATGATGCCTCCTCGCACGGTAATGAAATGTTTGAAAGTAAATTGCCAAGATTGGAGAACAACTCAGCCCAACCATCAACCCAAATTTTTGTTGAGTGTTGATGAGAACAGTACTTGTTAAAAATTCCAACACGTTATTGACTAATGTTTCTGTCAGCAAGTTAGTTTGATGAGAGAGAAATTTGGGCTCCATCCTTCCCTTACAACCTTTGCAGTATCTACCTGTTGACCTGAAGGAAGCATGACTCTACATCTGAGATGGGAGGGAAATCCATGACCAAATGCAATATAGTAATGCAGCGAGTTGAGATGCTCCCTCACAGCTCTATTCATCCATACGTTCTGATTTCCTCCAACATCCCAAAGGAATGAAGGTTTTTAGGTTAATTTTCCACAGTAAATTGCTTCTTTTGAGTGGGATGTGTGGAAAATAGGTTACAGGTTCATTTAGTAGGGAGATGTGATTACTCTGTGAGCCAGCAAGATGTTGATGGGTGAAAATATCTTACTTCTAGATCAAATGGAAATATAGAGATTCTCATAGATCACATGGAGTGAGGGCCAAAATGCAAAGCCCCCTGTGCAACAGGAAATGGAAGGAAGAAATTAAAATTTGTTCCTCTGATTAGCAAAGGATTGGAAGTAGCGCACCATAAAGATTCGCGCTGAAGTCAGTGTTGTTCATTATTTACATAATTGAAAAATATTATGAGTCCTGATGTTGGGTTTTGACTCAAGATATTGACAATTCTTTTCATTCATGGGATGCTACTCAACCCACTAAATTCCTCCAGGAGATTGTTGTTTCAGAATCCAGCTTCTGTAATCTTGTGTCTCCAGAATCTTGAAGTCTATACAGGGTATTGGCCTTGAGTTAATGGTTACAATGCTGATGAGAATGTCAGCGATTGTCTTTACAACTCTGAAAATGAGAGCATAGTCTACACAGTTAAAAGTGGTAAACTAGAAATTGCTACCAAATTGTCGTAAAAGCTGTTGAAAGTGACACAAATTGCTAAACAGGTTTAATAGTTTTTAGTGACATTCTGCTGTAATTATTAATGGAATTCAACATGTTTCTGTAAAACTAACTTAATATATGTACACTTCATTTTCTGAGAATAATTATTTCAAAATACTTTGGATTTTAAAATAATATACTGTAAGTAATACTAAAAGACATTTATGCTTTGACCTTAATGTATCTGAATACATAATTTTGATTTTGATCAGTACAAGGTGAGAATCATTAAAACATTTACCTCTGTTTTGTTGTCAGATCTTTTAGACTGATTGTTTGGTCAACCAGCTCAATGATTTCACAGGTGTTGGATGCCAGAGTTGGCAAAGCAACTTACTCTAGAAAACTGAAACTCCATACAAATCGTCCCCAGGTTACCAATGTACACACAATTGAGCATTTAGGAACTGGTGGGAAGCATTTGCCAGCTGTGCAGGACTGCAGACAGCTTCTGATGTCTGCAAAATGGGTTCTTGACTAAGTATCCAAGTTGTGAACTGTTTGGGTTGCAAAGAGTTCCTTTCGTACCCAGCACAATCTTAGGAGCAATTGGACTGCAGAGGCCATTGAAGACTTATGCATAAGTTTCTTTGAAGCCAATGATGGGCACTGACCCTTCACAAATGACTGTGTGATTTTGAGTTAATATTAAAATAATACTGAGATAATAGAGAAGGAACAAAACATTTATTAGAAATTACTGCCTACTTCCATCATAATAATTTTCACCTCTGGCCTTTACCTCATCATTAATTGTGGCGAAATACTATTACATTCCATTAGTAGCAACAGAAATGTCTGGAGTCAATGGAGAGTAAGATTGTGCTGGCTATAAAATGGATTTCCACTAAATCACGCACATATCTTCCCTAACTGGTTGGACTAAAATGACCACAGACTACCTTAGAGTTATAGAACACTACTTTAAAGGATCTGACTCTCCAAAGCCAGTTTTCAAAAGTATGATGAACAGTTCTGGGATATATGTCTTATACAATAATACAGAAAAGAGCTTTGAAAATATTAACAATATTTTCTCCTTTAATTAATGTTAGATGGTCCAAAACATACCTTCTAGCACAACAATAATAAACTAAATTAATTTTACGGGGCATTTAAAGTTTAGTTCAGATAATTGGTTTCATTTTATGCTTAAACTAATTATGGAATTTATTATTTCCTAATAATGGATAATTCTTTGTACATTGCCGCTCATTTAGCTAATTGGGTGGTCTTAAAATAGGTTTTGTGGGGAGCTGAAGGCAAAACTGCTTTGCTGTCTTTAGCTAGAGTTAACTTAGTCCAATAAAGTATATATTTTAATTCTTCAGTAGACATTTTATTACCTAATTGGTGTATGTGGTCAGTCAGTAATAAACTTCAGCTGTGTTTTTTAATTTCCATTCTTCATATGAAGCATGGATTTCACTGTGAACTCTTTGAAATGAAATAATATGATACTCATGTTGATAAGGAAATACTAATCAGTCCCAGATCCATCACAAGTGGGATCAGGTATAATTTATTTACATGGCTATTTTTGATTCAATAAGAAATGCAGCAATATGTATGCAGTTTTTAAGAAGCGACTGGCTCCTAACTGCAAACCTACTCACATTGGCCTCTTTATTAGGTACCTCCTGTACTCTTGCTGCTGTGACCCATCCACTTTGAGGTCTGATGTGTTGTGCGTTCAGATATTCTCTTTTGCTCACCACTGTTGTAATGCATGGTTATTTGAGTTACCGTCACCTTCCAGTCAGCTTGAACCAGCCTGTCCATTCTCATCTATTGCGTTAACAAGATGATTCCTGCCCACAGAACTGCTGCTAAGTGGACGTTTTCTGTTTTTTTTTGCCCCATTCTTTGTAAACACTGGAGACTGCTGTTAATGAAAATCCCTGGAAGTCAATAGATTTTGAGATAATCAAACCACCCCATCTGGCACCAACAATCGATCCATGGTTAAAGTCGGATCACATTTTTCCCCAGGTCTGATGTTTGCTCTGAACATCAGATTGCTGCCACATGATTGGCTGATTAGATACTTGCATTAATGAGCAAGTATACCTAATAAAGTAACCACTGTAAACTTGGGTAATTCAACAGTAAAGTTAAAGCCCGGTATTCACTAGGATTGCATTCTTCAGCGCTATGTCACTTAGCATACGGTCTTATAGATGTATAAATTCAAGAGTTCTGAAAGATGTGAGTGAAAGACAGACAACAGCTGAGTAATCAACCTGGTATGTTTTGTTTTACAGGCACTTATAAACTAGACTGTTAGGTAAGTTCAAAGGTTGCATTTAGAATATATTTCATAACATTTTTGTTTTAATGAATCAGCATTAGAAATGCAAACACAAAATTTTAGCTAATCTTCAATGCAGGCCTGACATTTTAAGCATGTTCATTTAAAAATGCATATTACCAATTATATTGTTTTGAATGCATATCTCAATCACTTATGTTAAATATTATACATTAATTTAAAGATGAGTTACATGCAAAATATGAAGTATAAAACAAGCATATATTTACACAACTCATATTTTGATGATGTTCAAAGACAATGGACATCTTGCAAGCATTGCAGTTAGCAGGACACTATTACAGCTCAGGGCATTCCAGAGTTCAGAGTTCAATTCTAGCGTGGTCTTTGAGGAGTTTGTACGTTCTTCCCATGACCGCGTGGGTTTCCTCCAGGTGCTCTGGTTTCCTCCCACAGTCCAAAGACATACCAGTTAGTAGGTTAATTGGTCATTGCCAATTGTCCTGTGATTTGGCTAGGATTTGGCTGGTGTACAATAGGTGGGTTGCTGGGCAGAAGAAGCTTAATTGGGAGAATCTATATTGAGAATTAATTATGTTATAAAGCAATTTATTCAAAGATCTATCAATCATCTAAAAATCGTTCTTCTAGAAATGAATGCGTTTGTCTCATTATAGCAGTTATTTGGAATTTAATCCTTATACAGCTATGGAATTGGTTTACAAAATTGATCAAACATTAAAAAGTATTTATGTACCAGGAAATAGAGGCTTTTTAGTGTAAAGGAGAATATTCAATTCTTTGTCATTTCCTAAAGTGCAATAGACTGTATATTTATGTACAAACTCATGGGCATTCACCAAATAAAGATAATTGGCCTTTCTAATTCTGATCAACTTACATTTGAATGCCCATCATCACTTGTAAATGAGGTAGACCCGATGGAACTAAATGAGGGATTTGAATGAATTAGATTTCATTGGAGCAGAATTAGCCCATTCACCACATTGAAACTGCTCCGCCACTCAATCACAGTTGATTTAATTTCCTTTGCAACCCATTCTCTAGCCTTCTCCCCATAACTTTTGATGTCCTATCTAATCAAGAGCCTATCAACCTCTGCTTTAAGTATACCCAATGACTTGGCCTCCACCGCTGGCTGTAGCAATGAATTCCTCAGATTCACCACCCCATGAGTTAAAGAAATTCCTCCCTGTCTCTGTTTCTAAAGGGATGTCCTTTTATTCAGAGGCTGCGCCCTCTGGTGCTACACTTTCTCACTATTGGAAACATTCTCGTCACATCCACTCTATCAAGGCCATTCAAAATTCAGTAGGGTACAATTACATCTCCTCTCATTCTTCTAAACTACAAGCCCAGAACCATCAAACACTCCTCATATGTTAATCATTTCATTCCTGGGATCTTCCTTGTAAACCTTCTTATGACCTCCTCCAATGCCAGCACATCCTTTCTCAGATGTGAGGTCAAAAGTTGCCAATTTTTAGCCCTTTTTTCCAGCTGGTCCAGATCATTTTGCAAATTTTGATAGCCTTCCTCACTGCCCACCACAGCCCCAATCTTTGTGTCATCAAAAATTTGCTAAACCCATTTACCACATCATGCAAATCATTAATATAGATGATAAACAAAATAGACCCTGCAAAATTTCTCCAGTACACCACTAGTCACAGGCCTCCAGCCGGAGAGACAACCATCTACTAGCATTCACTGGCTTCTCCTGCTAATCCAATGTTGAGTCCTATTTATTACTTCATTCTGAATGCCAAACGACTGAACCTTCTGAACCAGCATCCCAAGCAGAACATTGTTAATGGCCTTGCTAATAGAGTCTATGTAGACATTTTTGACCACCTTTTCTACATCAACTTTCCCTCATAACCTCCTTAAAAAAATCTCTATATGATTAATTAGATGAGAACTGTCACACACAAAGCCATGCTAATTATCCCTAGATGGGCTTTGTCTATCCAAATACCTATTTATATTGTCCTTTAGAGTTCCTTCAAATAATTTACCCACGATTGATGTCAGACTCACTGGCATATAATTTCCAGCTTATTCTTTGAGCCTTTCTGAATCAACGGAACAACATGGAGTGTTCTCCAGTCTTTCAACACTTCACTTTAAGTATCTGTGCCATGACCCCTGCAGTTTCTGTAGTAGCCCCTCACAATGCCCAAGCAGACAGCTTGTCAGGTCTTGAGGATTTATCCACTGTAATTTACCTCAAGACAGCAAGTCATCTCCTCTTCCGTAATCTGGAAATGGTCCATGACCTCATCACACTTCCTTTCTCAGTTCTATAGTCTGTCTTGTTGCATGAGGAAATACAGATGCAAGAAAATTATTTATGATCTTCCCCATCACTTGTAGTTTCATGCATTGATGACCATGCTGGTCTCCAAGAAGACTGATTTTTTCCCCCTCCTCCCCTTTTGATCTTAACATTGCTATAGAAGCCCTTGGGATTTTCTTTCACCTTGTTTGCCAGAGCAACTCCATATCCTCATTTAATCCTCCTGATTTCTCTCTTAACTGTTCTCTTGCATATCTTACACCCCTCAAATGCCTCATTTGATGCTAACTGCCTATACCTGATATGTGCCTCCTTTTTCTCCCCCTCACCTCGAGCAGCACTAGCAAAACTTTCCTGCAAGGTATTGGTCTCCTTTCAGTTTGTGCACACTGTCCTGTTTGTACAGATACCACCTGCTCTGGAAGAGAACTGAATAATCCAAATAACCATAGCCCACCCTTTAAAGAGGCATCATTGATATTATCTCTCCAATCCTCCAAGGTGTCTGTTATAGATTGTCCATATCTCAGAAAAAGAGAGGAGAGCAGGGATCACTGTTACCTTTGACCAATTTGCAATGCTAGAATTCAAACATCATCCTCCTCATTAGTCAAAGCCTATGAGACACGGGAAGTTGTTCATATTTTCCAAAGTCTTTATTATTGGATGTCAGGGAAGTACAGCTGAAATAGGTTGGTAGCAGACCTTTGTTTTGCAGATGTTTAGTGAGCGGGCCACTTGTACACTTTAGTGAATGTATCATGATCTGCAAATAAGTCCAGGAAGTTACTTCTTGGATGACTTGAGGTTGGAGTAACCTTGTTTCTGAAATGGAGGTGGCAATGGTTGTTGGTTTTCCATTCATCTTGTAGGAAACTTGCTGCGGTTAATAGTTGTATTGTGGTAGAACCATAGAACACTACAGCACAGTACAGGCCCTTCAGCTCTCCATGTTGTGCCAACCCATATAATCCTGAAAAAAGTACTAAACCCACACTACCCCATAACCCTCCATTTTTCTTTCATCCATATGCCTGTCCAAGAGGCTCTTAAATAACCCTAATGTTTTAGCCTCCACCACCATCCCTGGCAAGTCATTCCAGGCACTCACAACCCTCTGTGTAAAAAACTTACCCCTGATTTCTCCCCTAAACTTCCCTCCCTTAATTTTGTACATATGCCCTCTGGTGTTTACTATTGGTGCCCTGGGAAACAGGTACCGACTATCCACCCTATCTATGCCTCTCATAATCTTGTAGACCTCTATCAAGTCCCCTCTCATTCTTCTACGCTCCAAAGAGAAAAGCCCCAGCTCTGGTTACCTTTCTTCATATGATTTGTTCTCCAAACCAGGCAACATCCTGGTAAATCTCCTCTGCACCCTCTCCATAGCTTCCACATCCTTCCTATAATGAGCTGACCAGAATTGAACACAGTACTCTAAGTGCGGTCTCACCAGAGATTTGTAGAGTTGCAACATGACTTCTCTACTCTTGAACTCAATCAGCCTGTTAATGAAGCCTAGCATCCGATAGGCCTTCTTAACTACCCTATCAACCTGCGCAGCGACCTTGAGGAATGTATGGATTTGAACCCCAAGGTCCCTTTGTTCATCTACACTCTTAAGTAACTGACCATTAATCCTGTACTCAGTCTTCTGGTTTGTCCTTCCAAAATGCATCACCTCACACTTATCCAGATTGAACTCCATCTGCCATTTTTCTGCCCAACTCTGCAGCCTGTCTATATCCTCTTGTAACCTTGCTCCATCCACAACTCCTCCAATCTTCGTGTCATCCAAAAACTTACTCACCCATCCTTCCGCCTCTACATCCAGGTCATTTATAAAAATCACAAATAGCAGGGATCCCAGGACAGATCCCTGCGGCACTCCACTAGTCACCGACCTCCAGGCAGAATACTTTCCTCCCACAACTACCCTCTGCTTTCTTCCTTTAAGCCAATATTTTATCCAAACAGCCAAGGTTCCACTTATCCCATGCCTCATGATCTCTGGATGAGTCTCTCATGAAGGACCTTGTCAAATGCTTTGCTAAAGTCCATGTAGACCACATCCACTGCCCTACCCTCATCAATTTCTTTTGTTACCTCTTCAAAAAACTCAATCAGGCTCGTGAGGCATGATCTTCCCTTCACAAAGTCATGTTGACTATCCATGAGTAGAGTGTACTTCTCCAGATGCTCACAGATCCTATCCTTAAGAATCCTTTCCAGTAGTTAGCATACCACCAACGTAAGACTCAACGGTCTGTAGTTCCCAGGTTTCTCCCTATTATCTTTTTTAAACAATATAACTACATTTCCCATTCTCCAGTCGTCTGGCACTTCCCCTGCAGCCAAAGAGGATTCAAAGATCATAGCTAATGCTCCTGAGGTCTCTTCTCTCAATTCCCACAACAACCTGGGGTGTATCATATCTGGCCCTGGGGATTTATCAATCTTAATGTTTTTAAGAAGATTCAGCACTTCTTCTTCCTTAATCTCCACATTGTCCAGCACACAGGCCCGCTCTACTTCGACCTCATCCTGATCAAGATCCTTTTCACTTGTGAATACTGAAGCAAAGTATTCATTTAGGACCTCCCCAACTTCCAGGCACATGTTACCCTCTTTATCCTTTAGCACCTTCATTCTCGTCTTCCTCCTATTCTTCACATATGCATAGAATGCCTTGGGGTTCTCCTTAATCTTACATGCCAAGGCCTTCTCATGCCCCCTTCGAGCTCTCCTCAGTCCTTTCTTTAGCTCCTTCCTTGCTACCCTATATTTATCATGAATTGAAATCACCCATAACTACTACCCTGTATTTCCTGCATCATTCTAAAATTTGCCTCCTTATCTGCTCCTCGGTGTCCCGAGGGCTATTTGGGGACCTACAGACTACTCCCAGCACAGTGATTGATCCCTTCCTATTTCTGACTTCCACCCAGACTGACTCCGTGGACACTCCTTCTGCAGCGTCCTCCCTTTCTATAGCCATGATACTATCCCTGACCAGCAATGCCACCTCCCCCCCCCCCCCCCCCCCCCCGCCGTTCTACCTCCCATCCTATTCCTTTTAAAATACCTGAACCCCGGGATCTGCATCATCCAATCCTGCCCTTCCTCCAACCAAGTTTCAGTAACGGCCACAACATAGTAGTTCCACGAACTAATCCATGCTCTAAGTTCATCCTCCTTGTTCCTAATACTTCTAGCATTGAAATAGACACATTTCAACCCCTTTAACTGGCTACAATTACGTTCTGTCCCCTGCCTGTCCTTCCTCATCAACTCAGAACTCTTCGCATCATGCCCTTGTCCTTCTATCTTAATCCCTGCACTCACATTCTGATTCCCACCCCCCTGCCAAACTAGTTTAAACCCTCCCCACCAGCTCTATCAAACCTGCCTGCGAGGATATTGGTCCCCCTGGGATTCAAGTGCAACCTGTCCTTTTTGTACAGGTCACACCCACCCCAAAAGAGGTCCCAATGATCCAGAAATCTGAATCCCTGCCCCCTGCTCCAATCCCTCAGCCACGCATTTATCCTCTACCTCATTCTATTCCTATTCTCACTGTCGCATGGCACAGGCAGTAATCCTGAGATTACTACCTTTGAGGCCCTGCTTTTCAACTTCCTTCCTAACTCCCTGTAGTCTTCTTTCAGGACCTCTTCCCTTTTCCTACCTATGTCATTGGTACCAATAAGTACCATGACCTCTGGCTGTTCTCCCTCCCACTGCAGGATATCTTGGACGCGATCGGAAACATCCTGGACCCTGGCACCTGGGAGGCAAACTACCATCCGAATTTCTTTCCTGCGTCCACAGAAATGCCAGTCTGAACCCCTGACTATAGAGTCCCCTACCACTACTGCCTTCCTCTTCCTTTCCCTACCCTTCTGAGCCACAGGGCCAGACTCTGTGCCAGAGGCACGGCCACTGTCGCTTCCCCCAGGCAGGCCGTTCCCCCCGCCCCCAACAGTACTGAAACAGGAGTACTTATTGTCAAGGGGTACAGCCACAGGGGTATTCTCTAGTACCTGACTCTTCCCTTTCCCTCTCCTGACTGTGACCCATTTCTCTGTCCCCCGTGGCCCCGGAGTGACCACCTGTCTGTAACTCCTCTCGATCAGCTCCTCACTCTCCCTGACCAGACAAAGGTCATCAAGCTGCAGCTCCAGTTCCCCAACACGGTCACTTACGAGTTGCATCTTGATGCACTGGGTGCAGATGTGGCCGTTCGGGATGCCGGGAGACTCCAGGACCTCCCACATCTGACACCGACCACAGAAAACTGGCCTCACACACATACTACCTTCTTTTGCAATCAATAACTGCCTCACCTCGTCCTATTACCGCCGAAGCCCGTGGAGCCAAAGCCATTTCACTCTGCTGCGTGCTCCCAACGCTGCCCGTTGGATATGGCTGCCTTCTTTTTAAACTGTTTGCGCTCAACTGGCTGACGTCACGCGCCTGCACAGTCTGGCCTCTCTCTTCCCCCGAGAACTCAAAATGTCTTCCCACTGGAAATCCTTAGGTGCTCTCCCGCTGCCTTCTTGTTCCGTATCAAAAACTTCTGCAGATTCCTTGCCCTTTTTAAACTGTTCAGGCTCAACTGGCTGACGTCACGCGCCTGTGCAGTCTTCCCGCTGGAAATCCTTAGGTGCTTTCCCGCTGCCTTCTTGTTCTGAACTTCTTGTTTAAACTTCTTGGTGCGAAAGGTGGACAGGAGGCTGGGGCAAATATGCACCCTGCTTGACTCAAGTCTCCACTGGGGTTGAATCTGTGGTGGAAATAATGGTTACAATCACAACTTGCAGGTTTTCTTGCAGCTGATGAAGAATGGAGAAGCATTTGTCATGGCAGGCAAACTTGAGGAGGTTTCTTTGCATTGTTTCTAGATTGGTAGTGTCACAAGCTATTGTAATGACAAGTAAGGCTGTATAAGCAGACAATGGTGCTCATTGCATTTTTATCCAAGTTTTCATAGGATGAGATCACATTCATTGTGCCTCTAGAAGAACAGGATATGTGCTGTGACTTAGGAAGCAGTCTCACTCACTGGGAGGGAAGTTTGTGGAGGGCCTTTCCAATTACTATAAATCCAGCTAAGTGTAGCTGATTTGCCAATTCAATATCAAAAGCTAGGGGATTGGTGGAAATATTCCAAACAGGACTGCAGCTGCTACAGTTACACCAAACCAAATGTACCCATGTTAGATCCAATAGTTTATAATTTATCATTGAATGCTAGGTACAATTATTCAAGGTTATTGTTGTGGTGAATGAATATGAGCCACTTAAAATCAAATGATATTCTGAAAAAAGATATTGAATTTTGAAGAAATTAAAAAGATATCTAATTCACATCAAAACTAAGATACAAAAGGAAATAAGGAAATCTACAAAATTAGATGAAATAATTCCATCTGAATTTGCTCTAATGTCACTGGCATATGTCGAGAATTTTTTTTTGCTTTACATCAGTAGTGCATTGGATGTGGAAACTGTAGAACGGGTGCAGAGGTGATTTACTAGGATGTTCCCTGGACTGGGGAGCATGCCTTATGAGAATAGGTTGAGTGAAATCAGCCTTTTCTCTTTGGAGCGACGGAGGATGAGGGGTGACCTGATAGAGGTGTTCAGGATAATGAGAGGCATTGATTGTGTGGCTAGCACAAGAGGGCACAGTTTTAAGGTGCCTGGAAGTAGGTACAAAGGAGATGTCAGGGGTACGGTTTCGTTTACGCAGAGAGTGGTGAGTGCGTGGAATGGGCTGCCGGCAACTGCTCCTTCTCTTGCCACTCTGGTCACCACTTTGACTGTCTCTCCTTTTTGTTTTTGTCTCATGTTGTCTGTGGCTGCTTTTTTTTGTCCATGGGCAGACATTTTTTGTATGTAGATGTTTTGACATAGTGTGGCTACCAACTTGATTCTGGTGCTTGTATCTCACAGGCCACCTTTGTAGGAATTCTTTAGATTCGACAATGAGTTTGAGAGCTGTCATTGAGACCTATATCCAGTAAACTATCATGAACTGCTTTTAATTGCTTATCTCTCTGACTGTTGCAGTACAATTGGTAAGAGTGTTTTTTCCTGAATAAACAGACACTTTTTGGCCTGAAAGCCGCAGTCTAATACTCCATCCATCCTTGCACTGTTGAGTTTTGCTTTTATATCTCTTTGCTTGAGTGGAGGAAGCAAGAAGTATCTGCAAAGGAAGAATAAATGGCAGCATTTTGGTTTTGTTTCTTTTGAAGGGCATTGCTGAACTTTATATCCTCTCTGCTCTGATTGGGTCATTGAATATCTTATTGTACTGTCACCAATTTGTGCTTGGTCCACTGTCAGATATTTCTGTTGTAATGTGAGTATTATTAAAAGTAAGTTAATACTAATCGGGGAGCTGTTGGTAGCAAGAGGCAGGATCCGGGTTTGGCGGGGTCTTTACTTCCGCTCTTTTTACTCCCAGTATGCATTGTATATAGTTCCTCCACCCATGCCGCACGAGGTACCTGGAAGCCTCTGTATTGTAAATATCATTTGCTGTCCCAGATGGCTCTTGCTACCAACAAGATGGCTCTTTTGGCCATCAAGTTGTCGAGTGGTCTTTTTGTAAAGTAGAAATTACCACATATTTCTGGCAACGAGGTAAACTGGTTTTGTGGATGGGTCGGCCCCATTTTCGATCAGGAGCTGTGAGTGGACGAGGAGCCTCGTGTTCGGATGGCTGCGTTCAGAACGGTCGGTGTGTTCGACGAGCAAATCGAGGAGTGGCGGGGAGTACGAGGAAAGGTTGGGCCACTTTTTCTGTGCTAATGGAATTACTGAGGAGGCTAAGAAGCGCTCTATTCTCCTGAGTGTGTGTGGGCCAAGGACGTACAAGCTGATACGGAACTTAGCTATGCTGCGGAGACTGGGAGAAATTCCATATGATGAACTGGTCAAGCTCGTGGGGAACCACCACAATCCGAAGCCTTCAGTGATAGTCCAACGGTTCAAGTTTCACAGCCATGTCCGGAAGCCAGGTCAGTCTGTGGGAGATTGTGTGGCCGAGCTTCGGCAGCTGTCGGGGCATTGCGATTTCGGAGCCGTGTTGGATGACGCTCTGTGACAGATTAGCATGCGGCATTAATAATGCCACCGTACAACGCTGCTTGTTGGGGGAAACCCAGCCGTTGACTTTCAAGAAAGCCCTAGAGATTGCTCAAGGCATGGAGTTGGCTGCTAATAATGCCAAGGATATACAGGAAGGATATGGGGGGGTCGCAGTCGGCGGCAGTGCTCCAAGTCAGGAGGGATTCTGGTGGACAGGAAAAGCGAGTGGAATGTTTTCGGTGTGGAAGAACGCACTATGCTAATGTTTGTAAATTCAAAGATACTGTCTGCCATGCTTGTAGCAAGAAGGGACATTTAGTTAAAAAATGCAGGAGCATAAAGGGTAAGGTTAAGCCTGGGCAGGGCAAAGCTCAACAGACTCAGGCAGCCACACATCACCTAGGAGAAGCAGACGAGGAGGCAGCGTGTTTGGGGTGGAAACGGATGAGGGACCACCTGAACCATATTATGCCACAGTCACCGTCAAGGGAAAGGACATTAAGTTCGAGATTGATTCAGGGACTACTGCATCAGTCATTAGTGAAGAGACCTACAGGAGGACATGGGGATCCAACCTGCCTCCCATCAGACCATCTAAGCTCCAACTCAGGACCTATACGGGGCAGCCCATACCTTATTTAGGGGTGTTATATGTGGATATTTTGGCCGGGGGCCAGAAGGCTGAAGCCAGGCTGGTGAAAGCTAAGGGCAGTGGGCCCAGTCTTCTGGGCCACGATTGGCTTCACAAAATCTGGCTCAACTGGCATGAATTCAAATATGCACACATGACGGAAGAGCATGAGGTACAACGTGTAGATGAAGTCGCCGATGGCAATGTGAGTGACAGACATAGTCCGGACACATTTGAGAGTGAGCTTACAGTGCAGTTTGCGGCTCTTCAGCCTATTACCGGAGGAACTGATGTTACCCCCTTAGCACTGAAAGCCAGCACACCACTTCTAGTATGGCGAAGCAGTGACCCAGCTCTTGTACCACCTGACGAAGGGTCTCGGCCCGAAACGTCGACAGTGCCTCTCCTTATAGATGCTGCCTGGCCTGCTGTGTTCCACCAGCATTTTGTGTGTGTTGTTGTTTCTTGTACCACCTGCCCAGTTACAGCAAGGTGCATCTCAGCCTAATGATCCCGCTAACAGGAACCTGCATGTGAAGCCACTCGTAACAGTAGCAAACGGGGCACCCGCAGACGATGTAAGAACAGAGCCTCCAGGACCACCAGACAAGCATTCAGGAAGCACTCTAAGTGATCTGACAAAGAAAGCAGAATTTTCTTGAGGCGGTGGTCCCCTGGGAATCCATGTGGTGCCTTTTAACTCGACCTGAGTGGAAGATTCCTTGGCCTGAGTATTCGTGGTATTGAAAAGAACAGCCGTTCAAGAAAAGAGAATCTGCTCCAGGAGAATGAATGTATCATCAAAATCAATGGCTGTGATTTAACAGACAAGACTTTTGTTCAAGCACAAGAGGTTTTCCGAAACGCATTGCGATTTCTTACTGTTGAACTCCAGGTAGTTCCAAGTTATAACAAGGAACTCTATGAAAAGTTTGCAATTGGGTCTATTCTGAGCCATGGTCAAAAACCAAAGTTCCTTCTTCAGTGCGTTCCAAGTTAGGTGGCAAACCTGCAGATGCCGTTTATCCCAATAATGCTGAGAATAGCTTGCCACCGATTTCAAAGAAGCTCAGTAGTCCAAAACAGTTAAGGAGCAATGACCACTTCATGCATACCAGGAAAGCATGTCCACCAGTGACTTTGCTAGAGGGAGAGACACTGGCAGAGGGGGCAGAATCCCCTGAAGAGGATGGACATTCTCACGTGGACACACAGACCCCTCTCGTGTCCCCAACACTAGATCCACCCAAAACATCCTCACCAACGGTGCCTGCTGGGTCACCGGGGGTAGTGCGTAGATCACAGCGCCCTCGCAAACCTCCTGACAGACTGAATCTTTGATTGGATAGTTTCTTTTGTTGTTAGATTGAATGTTGAATTTGCCATGTTTTTTAGGTGTTTTTGTATTGGTAACCTGTTGCTAATGATACCACTGTTTTTATTTCCCAGTTCTTCTATATTTGGGGAATGTTGGATTTTAAAGGGGGAAAAGTGTTGCAATGTGAGTATTATTAAAAGTAAGTTAATACTAATCGGGAAGCTGTTGGTAGCAAGAGGCCGGATCCGGGGTTGGCGGGCTCTTTACTTTAGCTCTTTCTACACCCAGTATGCATTGTATATAGTTCCTCCACCCATGCCGCACGAGGTACCTGGAAGCCTCTGTATTGTAAATATAATTTGCCGTCTCAGATAAAGATGCTCTTTTGGCCATCAAGTTGTCGAGTGGTCTTTTCGTAAAGTAGAAGTTACCACAATTTCCACAAGATCTTTAACAGTAGCCATTTTGTTATATTTCTTCTTCATTGTGGCGAGCCAATTATGTCACGGTAGAATGTGAAAAAACTCTTTCTCATGAGTGTGCTGTTGCACTTCTGAGAAATAGCAATGTTCAGACATTGGGATTGATGTTTTACATTGGCTTATTTGAGAGCAAAATGCCGATGCTGAGAAATTGAAGCAACTATTTTAAATAGTTTAAGGATTACCTCAGAAAACAGATTAATCCTATTAACCTTCCACTCTCAAACTCTGAATGAGGGATGGAACCTGCTACAATCATTAATATTGATGACATGACTTTTAAGGCCTACATCCAAGATTTCTGATGTAGATGTGTTCAAATTGCCTCTCCAGCAAAATCTTATCTACAATTAAAATGGAGTAATGGCACTCGCTCTGGTATAATTCACTGATTCTGTACTAGAAATCCAATGATTGTTGTGGATATTGGCACTGGCAAGTGGCAGGGCAGTATGAGAAGAACTTGATTATTTTACATAGTTCATTTCATGACCTCAGGATATTTCAAAGCACTTACAACCAATGAGTTACTCTTAAGTGTATTAACTGTTCTAGGGTAGGAAATGCAGTAACTGATTTGTGTACGAAACCAATGGGTATGTATTTCACAAGACCTTTTCTGTATTCTGCAATATGATCTTGATCATCTTCCACAGAATGTAATACTCACGTTTGCCTACTTATTCCAGCAAAACACCTATATTTGCTCTGTCTTGTCATCTAACTTGAATGAATCAAAAACTTTTACCTTGATGACCTTTTACGGAAGATTTCAGATTTTAAGCATTTATAGCCTATTCCTTCCTTTGTTGATTTTATAGACTGATTGAGCACTTGATCTAGTATTTTAAACCTAGCAGCAGAGGAAGTATCTCGGCAAATCAGACAGCATCTGTGAAGGAAATGAACAGTTGACATTTCATGTCAAGCCTCTACAGGGAAATGGTGAATATTTATTTCCCTGACAGATGCTACCTGACCTGTTGAGTTTCTCCAGCATTTTTTTGTGAGTGACTCAATATTTCCAGCATCTTCAGAATCTCTTGTTTGTCCACCTGTGCAAGTTTACCTATGCTTTTAAATATTATGTATACTTGCATTACAAGGCCTCTTGGTCAACTGCTTCAAGGAGAAAATGCTATAGATTCTTCTCTTGAATGCAGGGATCAGCTTTGAGATTGCAATGCTTCTCTCTTGGCTGAGAGATCAAAAAAGAATGCAATACACAAACTTTTGGTTACTGATTTGGGCAACATAAAGCATTGATTTCCTTTTATGGCACTTTTAAGCTCATGAAATATTTCAAGCTGTTTCACAACAGTGAAGTCAGATAAATATTGACAACGAGCCAAGGAAGAAGGCATTAGAATTCATGACCAAATGCTTCGTAAAAGAGAAATTTTTGAAAGATTATCATAAGGCACCAAAGTTCTGATGGCAAAGTAAGGAAGTTTAACAAAGGAATTGCAGCGGCTGGAATGCACCTGGCCAATAGGAATTCAGAGACCCACAGGAGGACTATGATAATGAAGTTAGTGAGTTGGCATGGTGGCACAGCAATTAGCATAATGCTATTACATCACCAGTTACCATGGTTCATTTTACAGCTGTCTACAAGTTCTCTGCATGATCACTTGTGTTTGCTCTGGGGATTTTTTTTTTTAGGTATTTCCAGAGAAATGATTGAATCCACAAGAGCTTATTTCTGCAATATTGTTGAGTCAGAGTACATATTAACCATTGTACTGCGTAGAGGGTACCCAGGCTTTGGATATAGTCAAGAGAGTTCTGAGAACATTGGAATAGTTCACGTGAAGGAAGCAAAAATATAAACGAGGGTGCAATTATAATGAAGTGAGGAAGCTTGGTTTACAAACATAGTCTCATTCATATTATTGAAGTTTAGTCCCAGTGTGCACACAATTATACACAAATCCGAATTATATGAAGAAATCAGGCCCTATTTCACTTGAGACATCTGTCAGCTGATAACTTTGTTTTTCATTTTTCCAATTATGTTGGATCCTGAATATAAATCTGTATCAGATAGTATGAATTGGCAAACGAATAATCAAAACAGTTCCCATTGCCAAGTATATTTTCTGCTTGATATTAAAGCCATATAAATACAACTAATCAGTTAAAAATCAGACACAATACTACTCAATTAGAAATAGTCACATTTTTCTTGCATGAGCAATTTTCAATGTATTAAATATAGTAGTATTTACTTGTCCAGTATTTTAAATGTTCCAACAATTTTGAGGAATTTATCCAATGTGGAATAGTAGTTGTGTGAAAGTGATCATACCCAAAGCTGGGTTAAAAATGCAACTATTTTTTCATGTTTATTACACTATTTTTCCATTAAATATCAGATTTTCCCCATGGTTTGAATGGTTGATATATCCAAAAAAAAAAGAAACTGTTGTATCTCTGGTATTAAAAATAAAACTGAGCTCACTATTTTGCTTTCTTTTTGCACTATTTATTTTATAGATTTCTTACTGTAACTTATATTTGATGTATTACACTGTACTGCTGCCACAAAAAATCAAATTTCATGAAATATGTAAATGATAGTAGACCTGATTCTGATTCCTAAATTGGAAACCATCAGACCTCTATTGACTATCAGAATTGAGGCCTATTGAATTTCTTAGGATCATGTATGATTTCCAATAGCTAAACCAAAATAATGATTTTCAGTTTGATAGCTGTTTTACCTTCATCCAGACAATCCTCAGTAGCCATATTCCGGACTTCTTGATTGGGAAATCAAAGGCAAATTGGTTGACACATGCTGAAAATACAAGAGTGAGTATGATGAAGTATTGCAAAGACAGAGAACTGGAAGCTTAACAACTCATCTGTTCTCTCTGCAAGTATGATGGCTAGCTTCCAGTCCTCTGTCTTTGTAACTCTCTATTCCACTCCCTGTTTGTCTTGTCTACCCTCACCTTCTGACACCAGCCTAATTGAACAAAATGGACTCCAAAGGATTGGATGATCTATGACCTTGGACTCACTGCTGAGTTCAATAATTTAAGAGCATCATCATCATTTCTCACATGATTTATTTAGCAGGTACTGGTGATGATGATGCTGTTGTCCGAAGACCTATCTTTTAATTTTTACTTGTGCCATTACTACTACTCCTCCTTACATCATTATCTTTTCCAACATTTAGTCAGTCCTATTACTACCCTGTTAAGTAAAATATCCATCTTTTATTCTTTCTCCAAAAGTTAATCTATCTTTATTCTTGTTTCCAACATGGCAGGGTTTTTCAATTCTAATTAAAAGTTAACTTGGTTTTTCTCTCTCCAGTGATTTGCCTGAAATGAATATTTCTACATTTCAACTTCTAAATCAGATTTCCAGTGCATTCATTGTTGTTTTTGGAATAGCTTATTCATTTAGATCCCTTCAAAATGGAAAATGAGAGCAATTACTGTTTTTAAAATAGACTTCAATCCTTATCAAATATTCAACTTTATTCACACTGAAAATATTTATGATAGAATCAGAATCTGGTTTATTATCACTGTCATATTTGACGTGAAATTTGATGTTATGCAGCAAAAATACTGTGCAAAGACATAAAATTACTATAAGTTACAAAATAAATAAACAGTGCAAAATAGCAATAATGAGACAGTGTTCATGGACAATTCCGAAATATGATGATGGAAGGGAAGAAACTGTTCCTGAGTGTGGGCCTTCAGGCTCCTGTTCTTCCTCCTCGATGGTAGTAATGAGAAGAAAACATGTCCCGGAGAGTAAAGGTCCTTAATAGTGCAAACGTAGATGCTGCCTTCTTGAGGCAATGCCTCTTGAAGATGTCCTAGATCATATATGTCAAACTCAAGGCCCGCGGGCCAAATCCAGCCCGCGGTGGAATTATCTTTGGCTCGCGAGATAATATCTAATTACTATTAAAGCTGGCCCCAGTAATCGAAGCGCCTATGGCGTATGATATGGCTAATGCTGAGTTTATTCAGGTACCAGGTTTTCAGGGTTTTTAGTGTTTATTCGGCAGTCTTGCTCGGCAGTCTTCTTCATAAGAAACGGAATTTGTAAAGTGAAACACTTTGTAGTTATAGCAGAGACTGAGACACATGAGAGCAGGCTGAAAAAACGGAGGCAACGAAAGCTGCGTTCGCACGCGTCCGACTGATCCGGCCCGCATGAAGCTGCATTTTGCTCAATCCGGCCCGTGACCTAAAATGAGTTTGACACCCCTGTCCTAGATGGTGGGGAGGATTGTTCCATGATGGAGTTGGGATTTTAATAATAAAATGTATCCATTAATCCTGGATAATTGTGGGGCCCATCATCAATAATAACAAGACAGCCTACAGAGAGGAGGTGGAAAAGCTTGAGGCCTGGTGCCAGGTAAATAACTACTTCCTCAGTGTTAACAAGACAAAGGGAATGACTGTCACCTTCAGGAGAACTTGAACCACTCACTCCTCTTTTTTACAGCAACGACACAACAGTGTAAGCTGTGAACAATTTCAATACCCTGGGAGTACACATCTCACACAATCTCTCATGATCCCAGAACACATTCTACAGAAGACGGAAAGCTCGCCAATGCTTCTACCTTTTGAGGAGGCTGAAGAGAGCTGGACTATGCATACTTATATAAATGTCATTCTACAGAGAACATCCTAACAAGCTACATCACTGTATGGCATGGAAACTGAACTACAGTGGGCAGATAGACTCTACAATGGGTACTCAAACTGTCCAATGCATCACTGGTAACAGCCAACCCACCATCAAGGACATATATACATATTCTATTGTGCTTTTTTTAGTGCTGCATCGGATTTGGAGTAACAATTATTTTGCTCTCCTTTACACGTGTACTGGAAATTACATTAAATAGTCTTGAATATTTATTTACTGCAAGCCTATTTTTTCACACATTGTAAGGAAAGGCCCACATAAATCAATATTTTTGCTTTGCATATTGATTCCTCATCACCCTGTTAAATGCTAACTCTGACAGAAAAACTGTGATTTATGAAAAGCAGAAAAACCTAGGGATGTGGTAAAACCTAGAGAAGTGGTACAGAAACAGATGATCAGGGAGTTGGTTAATAATATCTGCATCAAAAAGCTCCATGGATTGACTATCTCCAACAAAAGATAATCTAGTCGCCTACCATTTGACATTCTGTGACATTACCGCCACTGAAGGTCCCCAACATCAAATTCTCAGGATCACCAGTGACCAGTAGCTGAACTACACCAGCCATATTAATAACACGATTGTAAGAGGATCTCAAGGGCTGGATAACTCAGTAGCGCGCCTCACCTTTTCGTACCTCAAAGCCTTTCTACTGCATACAAAGTGCAATTCAGGAGTGTGATGCATGGATGACTGCAGCTCCAAAGAACATCTGGAAATTTGATGTTATCGAGTAAAGCATGCTCCTTGATAGGTAGCCCGATCTACCTCCCTTAAAAAGCCATTTCCTCTATCAGCAGCACACTGACTTCAATGTATACTGTCCACAATTTACCCCGCTAGGTTACTAAACTCACCTAAACACACAACCTCTACCATCAATTAGGACAGGGGTAGCTGAGAAAAAGAACACCAGCTGCAAGTTCTCTTCTGAGTCTGACTTGAAGAGCTATCAATATTCTTTCACAGTTATTGGATCTAGATCTCCCTATTCAACAGCATTTTGGGGATAAAAGGTGAAGAACAAAAAAAAACTGGAGATATTAGAAATTTGAAAAAATGAAAATGCAGGGAAAACTCAGCAGGTCAGCAGGTCTGTGGAAAGAGGAAGAGTCACCATGTTGGATCTGCAGATGCTTTCATCAGAAGGGCAGCAGTGATTCAAGAAGCTAGGTCACCACCACCTTCTGTCTGCATTTTTATTGGCTAATTAACACACCTACTTTCTACACCAGCCACATCCTGAGAAATGAATAGATACAATGTCACCCAGATTAATAAAGAAGCACAAGAATTAACATTTCGTGATCTCCCTTTTAAAGTAGTCCACAATCAATTTACTTATCTTGGGATTACAGTCACAAGGAAGTTTAAAGATCTCTTTCGTGAAAATTTTGCCAATCTTCCATATACTATTAAACAGAGTCTGTTACAATGGTCACCTTTATCTATGTCTTTGGTAGGTCGTATTAATGTTGTTAAAATGTATGTTCTCCTTAAACTTTTATATTTATTTCAATCAATCCCAATTTTTATTCCTAAATCTTTTTTTGATTCCTTAGATTCTATTATTTTGTCATATCTGTGGAAGAATAAGCGCTCTAGAATTAATAAAGTTTATCTCCAAAAATCTAAAAAAGAGGGTGGCATGGCTTTACCTAACTTCCGTTTATATTATTGGGCAGCCAAAATACGTTGTGCTACCTTTTGGTCTTTTTTCCATGGCCAACCCGAGTGCCCTAATTGGGTGGCAATGGAGTTGAGCTCCACTAAAGAATTATCTATCTCTGCACTTCTCAGCTCTGTACTCCCTAGTAGTTTGTCCAGATTAATAGTTAATCCTCTTGTTAAACACACTTGGCGTATATGGGCTCAGTTTAGGAAATTTTATGGTTTCCATGGTTTCTCCTTTTCTAGCCCTATCTTACATAACCACCTTTTTTTTTACCTATTACGTATGACTCAGCATTCCATGATTGGTATAGGAAGGGCATTAGACATTTTGAAGATCTTTTTATTGATAATCGCTTCGCTTCTTTTCAACAGCTCTCTGCTAAGTTCAATCTGCCCAATGCTCATTTTTTTAGATATCTCCAAATTAGACACTTTATTACTCCTTTAATCCCTAACTTCTCTGAAATGCCTGAAAAAAATGTTACGGACTTATTTCTTTCTATTAATCCACTAGGTAAAGGTTTAATATCATTTATTCGTGATAAATTAGCAGCCTTACGACGTGCCCCTGTGGATAAAATTAAAATGGCATGGGAGCATGATTTAAATACCTCCTTATCTGATGAGACTTGGGACTCGATTCTCAAATCGGTTAATTCAAACTCTCTTTGTGCTCGCCATTGCCTTTCACAGTTTAAGATTGTTCATAGAGCCCATATGTCTAAATCTAAATTATCTCGATTTTACCCTAACATCAGGCCGCTTTGTGATAAATGCAAAAGGGGCGAGGCCTCTCTCATTCATATGTACTGGTTTTGTCCTAGCTTGGAGAAATTTTGGAAAGATTTCTTCATAATGTTATCGTATATTCTGAATCACCACCTAGAACCTAACACTTTAATTGCTTTGTTCGGTTTCTGGGGTGAGACAGATTTACGTCTGAGTTCGACTAAGTGTCGAATATTATCTTTTGCCTCTCTCCTGGCTAGACGTTTAATCCTCCTTACATGGAGAGATGTTGCCCCGCCCACGCATGCTCAATGGCTTAACGATATTATGGCCTGCTTAGACCTTGAAAAAATTCATTATTCAGTTCTTAATTTGGACTTAAAGTTCCACAAGGTCTGGGGACCTTTTATTGAGTACTTTCATAACCTTCCTCTTGACTAGGGTTTTTTTTTGGTCCCTTGCTTTCAGCTCCTTTTTCTTTTTTTTGGTAGTAGGCATTAATATCTTCTGTTGCTAAGTGTATTTACAGTTTTGGGGGTTTGATTGTCCTGATTTATATTCTCTATATTGTGTTGTGGTTGGTCTGGAGTTTTTTTTTGTTGCGGGGCTTGGGGAGGATACTAATTTTACATGTCTTCAATTTGGGTGCTTTCTCAAATATCTTTCTTTGTATCATATTATTATTGTATGTTTATTTTTGCACTGTATCAAGGTTCTTCATTTTGATCTGGGTTTTTTTTTATCTGTAGTTATGTAGAAAATGTATTAAAAAACTAATAAAAAACAAAAAAAATTGTCACCCAGTGTAATTGTAATGCCAGTATTCTGTGTCAAAACTTATCTGCAAGTTTATCATTCATGGCTAACGTAGCCATTCTCAGGAAGTGAGGAAAACCTCCTACTGTACATGCTGAATATATCATACTATCTTGGCACACAGCCAAGCAAGACACTTAGCATTTAGTATTTGTCAATGTACATCATACATAACATCAAACTTAAATACTATACTAACCAGTATAGCTTCCAACACATTGCCTTTTCCTGTTATGTATTATCTCATTATTATACTGGCACAAAGGAAAATATGTGACAATGCTATCGATATTTGAATCTGGACAACTGGAAACAAAATCTAACTTAGCTTACTGGAAAACATTCTCGAAGAAAGCAGCTCCAAAATAATGATGAAGGGTCTCAGCCCAAAACGTTGACTGTTTTTTTCATTTCCGTAGATGCTGCCTGACCTGCTGAGTTCCTCTAGCATTTTGTGTGTGTTGCTCTTAAACAAATTGTTATCTTGAAAACAAATGGAAATAGTTAACAAAAGTGAAATAATTCATAAACTCTCCTTCTAAATCAAGATAAAATCTAATAAGGTTAGAAATGCACATTCCATTATAACTGAAGAATACTTTTATTTGAGCATTGTTATAATATCATACTCCCTCAGCAAGAAAATGAATGACATATAATAACAAAACCCAGACTACTGGAATGTTTTAACAATCTTGAAGCATTTATTTAAAAGTTGTATTTCCCTGAAGAGTGGTCTATGGTCAGATCTGAAGGCAGATCAAAAACAAACAAACACTATCTTTACCAGTCCCTCAGAGTGGTATGAACCATCAGGCCTGTCAGCCTCTGTTTTCTTGGCACCTTGACAGCATTCAGGCCCTGGGGCAAAGAACTGGACTGCAAAGTGTTTACAACTTTTCAGAATTGTAGGCAAAACAGGAAAAGAAGGAAAATGTCAAAAAATCACAATACAACAAAGTCATTTGGTGTTTGAAGGAAATGGAATCCATAAACGACCAATTTATCTGAATGTGGCCTTGAGTTTCGTAATATAATTATCACTCTTACTTGTCTCACAATGTGCAGTCTTTACTGTCTGCAGTACTCTAAAACAATATTTTTACCTTAAAAAGCTTATTTTCAAAATATATTAACAAAAAGATGTTTCCTAATAATTCTAGTTGATTGGGAAGAAGTATATCTTAATCACATAGGATACTGACAACATTTATAAATCTAAATTACCTGCATTAATCATGTGCAGATCAGTTGCATTATAGAGAAAACTGTTCTGGAAATGAAAAATTTGACAAGCAAATATACCAAGAATTCACCTCCATCATTTAATCTCAGGGCTCTTATCTTTCAACAAGATACCTGGTACAAAATAAATCATTTTTGTGGTGGTTGTGGTGCACAGTATGTTAACGAGTGCACATTAGTTATGTTTTGAAGGAATGCTCCAGTCTTATGTTTATCATGAACTGCAATAATAGGTCACTGACAATTGACCTATAATAGTTTTATTTTATTACAAACTAATCAACAAAGACACAACATAATTATGCATTCCCAACTAAGTAACACTTTATTACCTCAAACTACTTCATTCAAAACTGGCCGATATATATTCTTGATCGATATAAAAAAAACAGTTGGACATTTTACAACAACCTGGTGTTTCATGTCTCGTATTACTAATACCAGCTCCTAAATTCCACATTTATTTAAGAGGCGAAATTTAAATTCCACAGCCTTCATGTTGGAATTTGAACCTGCACCTTCAATTCATTATCCTAGGCTCCAGATTACTAGTCCAGTACCACGCAATTCAGCAATTTGTTACCATTCCCTGCTGAGATAGCATCGTTCACTCTTACTGAACACAAATACAGTCCGTCCATTCTACTCTGGTGTTTAAAACCTGTTCCTATTTGTATCTGGAATAATCTAAAGCTTATTGGTAGGCTTTCCAGGTAGAAACTCGAAACAATGATTCTATATCTGCTAAGAAGAAATGTATGCTTTTCATCACCTGAAGCAACTCTGAATCATCTCCTCCCATTTAAGAACCTACCCATTAAGAACTTAAACAAAATATTCTACCTCTCTTATCAGAACGGGATCATAATTTTTTTAATTAATTCAGCAAGTAAGGTAACAGCAACATTTTTCTGTGGAACCAGGGGAATACTTGCATTCATTGCTATCACTACTTAAGGAATATTGTCCTGGATGATAGTCAGCCAACTTATCCATTATTCAGCCTTTTTCCCTATTTCTTAGGCCAGCAAAGCAAGTTGTCAGTCACAACTCCAGCCCAAAATGCTTATGGATTGATCTGGCCTTTTCCATTCTTTAATACACGAATGGAATACGTATTTAATACAGCTCAACTTCTCTCACTTTTGCTCTTTCTCACTTTGGTTCCTTCCATACGGAGTTGATGACATCATTTTGTGTGTTGATATATGATAATGTTTATGGTATTGTGCTTCCCTGGTTTCATACATTCTGGAATCCACTTTTAATAAGGAGGTACATTTTATTGTGCCAAGATCTAATGAGACACACCAAAGGTAATCTCCTTCATGCTTTCTCAAACAACATACCAAATAGGGTGAGAAAGCTTATGTTCTTGACTTTAAATCATTTCAGATTCAGGAATTATTTCTTTGAGTATCATTCACCTGGCAATTTTTCAAATCTTCCAGATGACAATACAGCTTAAATTTGATATTTGGAACTGCAATGAAGGTTTAAGACTCTTCAAGTCTTCCAAAAAGTGTATGAATACACCAGAATTCAGCCTTGTGGGAGATCATACAGCAGATGTTCTTCTATGATAACTAAATAGAAGATGATCCTTCTTCTATTCCACCTGATATTTGATTGTTCATTGTTCATGATTCTTGTGAGTTGTATTTTCTAATACTTCACAATCCATTGGTCTTTTTAATTTCTAATAGGCAGTGAAGTAATAGTTTTTCATCTTAAAGATACAGTACATAAATTGGGTGTATTCTCTCTGGCCTTTGTCAAAGTCTCCAATTGCAGTAGTTTACCAAAAGGGTTCACATGTGTTTTCTTAAAATGTGTGCTTTGCCTGCTGGGCATTCATACTGGCAGCTGGTGACAGGACAAAGCAAGGCTGGAGTTTATCAAATAGTTAATCCACAGACTCATCTGAATGAAACCTGTGAATCAGAAAATGTCATTGTGGGGAATGACAGGGATGTGTATAGATGTGGCACTAGCACTGGCCATCAGCTACACTTCCTGCAGGAACAGTGCCAATAAAGAGTTTAATAGTTCACCAAATATTCTCTGTGGTCCCATGGGTATATACTATTGATTTCTTCATATAATGTACATTGCAATTCAGTGAATTCCATAACTCCTTGACTCAGAATCAACGTTTCCTTCTTAGGCCAGCAAAGCAAGTTGTCAGTCACAACTCCAGCCCAAAATGCTTATGGATTGATCTGGCCTTTTCCATTCTTTAATACACGAACAACTTGACAATATCTCAAATTCCATCCATACCCCCAACTGCAGCAATGTACATATCTTCAGGAGAGCTTGTCATGACACTGATCAAAATGGTCAGATTGGAAACCGGGGGACCCTGGATGTGAGGAACCTTATGCTGCTCTGTTTTTTCCTGACTGGAATGAATGAGGTGGGAAAAGTGCTGTTAATCACAGCAGCCCTCATACTGCCAGTGTGAAGATCAGCAACACAGCAGGAGCCATGCCCTCATAATCTGGCTTGCCTAATTTTTAAATTTGAAAAAGCCAAGGTAATTGTATAAAATATTTATTTACACTTATGTGTGCTGGGGAAATGAGAGGAAAAATATTTCTTAGGTTATTAGAAAAAAATGCCTAATAATTATTTCAGTAAATGCTATTAAGTATGATCAGTGTATTAAGCGGTAAAGTCGAGCCAATTAACACATCTTGTTTTAATAACGAGTAGAAAGTCTATCTCTCTCTCATGACACTGGAGAATACAGGCTTTCCCACAGCCAATTTGAGTCTGGGACATATTACAGGACATGTTCCAAGTGGAAGTGATGATTTTTGACCTCGGCCCGGAGCTAGGGAAACACTTCCTGCAGGTTCATTGGAAACATCACCAATAAGCAAACCACTTCTCAGGCGAAGAAAGAAGGCTAGGTCAGAAAGATAAATATCCCATCAACAGTAACTCGCCTAAAGCCAAGTAAACAAGTGACCATTAGTAAAAGTCTTCTCTTCCCCCTCTTCTGTTCAGCCTTCACATTGCACAAACCCAGAAAATCCTTAGCTTTAGATCATTGCTACTCTCTATATTCCCTATGCATTGCCACACAGAGCAATCTAAGACAAACATTATTTTCATGTACCAAAGAAATAAAGCTATATAGGTTTCCATTTATGGTCACTATGCAATTCCACCTTTGCAATAAGAATTAAAGTGCAGGTGGTAAAGATAGGTGCAATGTGCTAATTTCAAAACTCATTCCTCTTAGTGTAATTCATGTTTAGGGGAAACAGAGTGTGATTAACATCAAAAGGAGCACAAACATCATTGTGTGCTTTGGTCTGCATAAATAGCTCTACTTACTATGCAGAAAGGAATGCTGGAACAAATGAAGAGAATTTTTTTTGAGTCTTCTAACATTTTAGGATGTAGAGTAATTTCTGAAAGGCTGCTGGCTCAAAAAAACTGGAATGAAAATATTTCCTGCAAAAAAAGATCAGTAGTTCCCTTTTCAGACTGTTAGCAGCTTGCTACATTCTGTGAAAATTTGGTCAAGGAGATATGAATAATCCATCCAAGCAATTTCTCTTGGAGTCATAGAGTCATATAGAAGCAGGCTCTTTGGCTCAATTGGTCATTGCTGAAAAAGATGCCCATCGAAGCTAGTTCCTTCAGCCTGTGTTTGGCCTACATCCTTCTAAACCTTTCTTATCCAGGTAGCACTCCATTTATTTTTAGATGTAGTGCTTTAGTCACTTCCTCTGAAAGTTCATTCCATATACAAACCACTCTTTAGGTGAAAAAATGTCCCTCAGATTGCTACTAATCCTTTGCCCTTTCACCTTAAATCTGCCTGCTGATTCTTAATTTTCCAACCCTGCAAAAAAGAATAAGTACATTCACCCTATTAATGACCCTCATGATTTTATACACCTCTATAAGGTCATTCATTCTCTTACACTCCCGTCCTGCTCAACCTCTCTCTCTAACTCAGACCCTTGAATCCTGGCAACATCCTCATTAATCTTCACTGCACTCTTTCCAGCTTAAAGCATCTTTCCTATTGCAGGGCAGCCAAAATTCAGCACTCTAAGTGCGCCCTCACCAATGCCCTGTACATTTCCAGAAGTATATTTGTACTCACATGAATTGCAAATGACTGGTTTTAATGTATACAGTACATATTAAGTTTGGAATTCTATTAATTAAGTTAGTCTTTACCTGGATGTTCATCTCTATAACACTTTGGAATCAAGGTTAGTATGTTTGCTTTAAACTAGCTTTCCATACCATTGTGTTGATAATATTTTTGTGGAAATTCTTTTTGAGAAAAAAAAGCACTGAAACAGCTGGCAATGGGATAAGTAGTGAAAGGGCAAAATAAGCAAGATGTATTGAGGGAGATGAGGCTGATATGTGGGATTGTCAAAGCTGGTTGAGATTTATTCACAAGAATGATTCAAAGGAAATTTAGATTGCATTCTGATTGTCCTCTTTTGCATAAACATGCTAAACCAGTTTTCTTTTCATCTATTACCAGATCCCAATGGCCCTAAATTCTCAAACCGGACAGGAGATTTCTAAACATAGCTGAGTCTGATGGTTTTCTTACATCATCCCACCGTAGCAGACACCTAAGGGTGTTCCATAATTATGCCATTCCTTGGATTCCCACAGACATTTCAGCAGTTGCAGTGATTCCTCCATGCATGTAGTATTTCCCATCTTGAGGGCGAAGGGAACACATAATGGGAACATTGTTGTATATGTCCTGCCCTTTTAAGTCACAAACCATCCAGATTCAGAAATACTTCTCAGTGTTTTTATTGTTACATGGGTCAAAATCCTGAAAATCAACAATGGGATTATTTTCCACACATGGACTGCAGCTGTTCAAGAGCCTGGTTCCTCGCTACCTTCTTCAGGGCATTGTGGATAGGCAATGAATGTTAGGCTTGTTAGAGATGCCCAAATCCACAGTTAAGCACTAATAAAAAGAAGGCTCAGCTGTAATGTTCCCAGAGGGATAAATGCTTCCAGATCCTGGAAAACTATTAGAGTCCTATTAAAGCTTGAAACTTCATCACATTACTGTCTGACAGTAGACTATTTTCAATGCTAATTAATCGGTCTCTGATAGGCCTTGGCATGAAACCAGATTTCAGCAAAATTTCTGAATGTTTATCAACGCCACAGGAGCTGTTTTGTAATTGTTTCACTTGCAGAAACGCAATTCCTGATACTTTCACATAGCATGAAATTTATTTTCCATATTAAATTTGCCAATTGTGGCTGGTTGATCCCTTCATTAATTACGTAAAGTAAAATAAGCGTAAGATATCTAGGTCAAGGTCATCTGCGTCTGAGAGTACTAGAAGCGTGGGGTGGTGTGGCGGTTAGCGTAACGCTATTACAGCGCCGGTTGTATGATAGCGTTCAATTTGATCTGCTGTCTGTAAGAAGTTTGCATCTTCTCCCCATGACCACATAGTTTCCTCCCACGTTCCAATGACGTATGGCTAAGGGTAGTGAGTTGTGGGCATCCTATGTTGGCACATGAACAGTTGTGGGCTGTTTAGCACAATCCTCCCCTGATTTGATCTGATGCAAATAATGCATTTCACTGGATGTTTCAATGTTTTGATGTACATGTGACAAATAAAGTTAATCTTATCTTAAGTGGTAGCCATAAAATGATGAATATGATTGTAATCATTTTCCAAGATTCCAGTTTGTGGAAAGGAGTGTTGCAAGTGTGTGAGGCCTCCGTCGGTCAGGGTAGACCGTGGATGTTGCATCCTAGGTATGCAAGCTTTGACAATATGATATGGAAAGCAAGCAGTTACCCATGTATGAAGCTCCCCCCTCCACTCATCTGATGAACCCAAAGGAATGGCAGAGATCGATACAGTTTGGTACCAGCAGCATCAAAGGAGTTGCCAGTCAGCGTTGAACTCAACATAGGAATGTGTTAGGGACTTCAGCTCAGGATTTTTCCTTCAGGGTTTACTCCTGAAGCCTTCCCCATGAATGGGTATGTATAAGACGACGGAGGTTTGAGATCAGAGCTTTCCTACTCCTAGGTGTAGTGCCAACCATGGCTGACAAGGCCTATCTGCCTGAAGTGACTGTTTTAAAGTGCCAGTAACCTGTCTTTGCCCATTCTACTGTGCAAAGAATGTGCAAAGAATGGAGGATTATGCCCTTGTATAGACAGAAAAGTCTAGTTTAATTAGGGATTTAATTACTAATTTAATTAGTTGAGCACAACATCATGGGCTGATATGGGTTGTTCCTGTGCTGTACTGATCTACGTACTTTTAAAGTATTAGTGATATTATACAAAATCATCCTAAATTGATGAAAAGGATATCCTGTATGATACAGCATCTGGAATGTACTGAGTTTGTAACTGAAAGAGGAGAACCAGTGGGTGTGTTGTATTAGAATTTTCAGAGGGGATTTGATAAAGTCCCACCTAAGGGATAAGCATGCAATGGGTCAGGTGTAATATATTGGCATGGATCAGAAACTGGTTGCCAGAAAGGAAACAGAGTAGGAATTATGGATCTGTTTGAGGATGGTATGTGGTTTATTGCTTAGATCAGTGGTTGTGTCTCAAATATTAACCATACATATCAATAATGTTGATGAGGGACTGTAAACAATCTTTCCAGGTTTTCCAACAATGTGAAATGGGGTGGGGGTGGGGTTCACATGGTATGTGATTTTGGAAAGTTGAGTGAGTGGTTAAACACAAAGCAAATACAATATAACATGTTCCAAATTGGTAGGATAAATAGAACTGAAGTATATTAATTGGTGATAGATTAATAAATACTGATGTACAAGGGGATTTGGGTGTCCTTGTACACCAGTCACTAAAGTCACAAATGATATCTTGGCTTTCATTGCAATAAGTTTTGTGTATGGAACTAGGGGTGCCTTACCACAAAATTCAGGGTCTTAGTGAGCCCATTTCTGGAATATTGTGTGCAATTTTGATACCCACATCAAAGGAATGATTCATCACACAATTTGCCATGATGGTGAGATTGCTATATGAGGAGAAATTGGGTTTACTTTTCCAGTAATCACAGTTTTGAAGAATGAAAGGGCACCTCATTCAAATGTATGAACTTCTGATAGGACTTGACAAGCAGGAACAATGTTTTCATGTATTGATGGCGTGTAGGATCACCTCAACATTCTAGTCTCAACTCATCATAAAGATCAGGAGAAACAGTAAATTAGCAACAATGTGATAGAGAAACCGTTGCAGCAGGAAGAGGAGGAGCGAAGGGCTCGTGAGAGCGCTGGGTGCTGGGAAGCAGCTGAGGTGAGCGTGCTTTAAAAAGCCACACGCAGTGGGTACTCGGGACAGTGTGATCGAGCAACCGTTGCTGCAGGAAGAGGAGGGGCAAAGGGCTCGTGAGATAACTGGCAGGGACAAATAAAAGGACAGGTAACTGAAGAGGAGCGGCCAGTGTGTGAGTGGCTCAGGGTAGGAGTGCAGCTTTGAGGCTTTGGCTCCAGAGGCTTTGGCGAGCAGAGGCTGAGGACGAGCTTGCTCCCAGTGAGGTAAGGCCGGGTAAGTTCCTTTAATCAATTTAGTTAACTTAGGAGTAGGTAATGGAGGCAGCAGTTAGGGCAGTCGAGTGCTCCGTATGCAGAATGTGGGAAGTCAGAGACAACACAATTGTCCCTGATGACTACACCTGCAAAAGGTGCATCCAGCTGCAGCTTCTGACAAACTGAGCTAGGGAACTGGAGCTGGAGCTGGATGAACTTCGGATCATTCGGGAGGCAGAGGCAGAAATAGACACGAGTTTCAGGGAGATAGTCACCCCTAAAAGTCAGGAGGCAGGTAGCTGGGTGACTGTCGGGAGAGGGAAGGGGAATAGGCAGGAAAAGCAGAGCACCCCTGTGGCCGTTCCCATCAACAATAAGTATACCGTTTTGGATACTGTTGGTGGGGACAAATTGTAGTGGTTGCATCTCTGGTACCGAGACTGGACCCTCAGCTCAGAAGCATCCTTGCAGGTAAGTTTGCTAGTGCTGCTCCGGGGAGTTTGAACTAGATTTGCAGGGGGAGGGGAACCAGAGTGTTAGAGCAGATGGTGAAGTGGAGGAGGATAAAGGTCATGTGAGGTCTGCTTGTGTGGACAGAAATCATAGATTTGTATGTGATAGAAATGTTCTCAGCTGCCGAACTGAAGAGACTGGGGAAGAGGAGTCTGTCTCTCAAATAGAGAAAGATAGGAGACCGTGTGTAAGGGAGGATAGGCAGGTGATAGAGAAGGGACGCGCTCAGACTGAAAGTTTGAGATGTATCTATTTTAACACAAGGAGTGTTGTGAACAAAGCGGATGAGCTTAGAACGTGGATCAGTACTTGGAGATATGATGTGGTGGCCATTACAGAGACTGCGTCAGGACTGGTTATTTCAAGTGCCCGGTTTTAGATGTTTCAGAAAGGACAGGGAGGGAGGCAAAAGAGGTGGGGGCGTGGCACTGTTGAGAGATAGTGTCACGACTGCAGAAAAGGTGGACGCCATGGAGGGATTGTCTACGGAGTCTCTGTGGGTGGAGATTAGGAAGAGGAAGGGGTCAATAACTTTACTGGGTGTTTTTTATATGCCACCTAATAGTAACAGGAATATCGAGGAGCAGATAGGGAAACAGATCCTGAAAAGGCATAATAATAACAGAATTGTTGTGATGGGAGATTCTAATTTCCCAGATATAGATTGGCATCTCCCTAGAGCAAGGGGGTTAGATGGGGTGGAATTTGTTAGGTGTATTCAGGAAGGTTTCTTGACACAGTATGTAGATAAGCCTACAAGAGGAGAGGCTGTACTTGATTTGGTATTGGGAAATGAACCTAGTCAGGTGTCAGATCTCTCAGTGGGAGAGCATTTTGGAGATAGTGATCATAATTCTTTCACCTTTACCATAGTATTGGAGAGAGAGATAGGAACAGACAAGTTAGGAAAGAGTTTAATTGGAGTAAGGGGAGTTATGAGGCTATCAGGCAGAAAATTGGAAGCTTAAATTGGAAACAGATGTTCTCAAAGAAAAGTATGGAAGAAATGTGACAAATGTTCAGGGAATATTTGTGTGAAGTTCTGCATAGGTACGTTCCAACGAGACAGGGAAGTTATGGTAGGGTGCAGGAACCGTGGTGTACAAAGGCTGTAATAAATCTGGTCAAGAAGAAAAGAAAAGCTTACAAAAGGTTCAGAGAGCTAGGTAATGTTAGAGATCTAGAAGATTATAGGGCTAACAGAAAGGAGCTTTAGAAGGAAATTAGGAAAGCCAGAAGGGGCCGTGAGAAGGCCTTGGTGGGCAGGATTAAGGAAAACTCCATGGCATTCTACAAGTATGTGAAGAGCAGGAGGATAAGACGTGAAAGAGTAGGACCTATCAAATGTGACAGTGGGAAAATGTGTATGGAACCAGAGGAAATAGCAGAGCTACTTAATGAATACTTTACTTCAGAATTCACTATGGAAAAGGCTCTTGGAGATAATAGTGACAAATTGCAGCAGATTGAAAAGCTTGAGCATGTAGATCTTAAGAAAGGGGATGTGCTGGAGCTTTTGGAAAGCATCAAGTTGGATAAGTCCCGGATGAAGTGTATCCCAGGCTCCTGTGGGAGGCGAGGGAAGAGATTGCTGAGCCTCTGGCAATGATCTTTGCATCATCAATAGGGACGGGAGAGGTACCAGAAGATTGGAGGGTTGCAAATGTTGTTCCTTTATTCAAGAAAGGGAGCAGAGACAGACCAGGAAATTGTAGACCAGTGAGTCTTACCTCAGTGGTTGGTAATATGATGGAGTAGATCCTGAGAGGCAGGATTTATGAACATTTGGATAGGTATAATATCATTAGGAATAGTCAGCATGGCTTTGTCACTGCGGGAAGGATGTGGAAGCCATAGAAAGGGTGCAGAGGAGATTTACAAGGATGTTGCCTGGATTGGGGAGCATGCCTTATGAAAACAGGTTGAATGAACTCAGCCTTTTCTCCTTGGAGCAACGGAGGATGAGAGGTGACCTGATAGAGGTGTATAAGATGCTGAGAGGTGTTGATCGTGCGGATAGTCAGAGGCTTTTTCCCAGGGCTGAAATAGTGGCCACAAGAGGACACAGGTTTAAGGTGCTGGAGGGTAGGTACAGAGGAGATGTCAGTGGTAAGTTTTTTACTCAGAGAGTGGTGAGTGCGTGGAATGGGCTGCCAGCAAAGGTGGTGGAGGTGGATACGATAGGGTCTTTTAAGAGACTTCTGGATAGGTACATGGAGCTTAGAATAATAAAGGGCTATAGGTAAGCGTAGTAATTTCTAGGGTAGGGACATGTTCGGCACAGCTTTGTGGACCAAAGAGCCTGTATTGTGCTGTAGGTTTTCTATGTTTCTATGTTAATAGATTGACAGCTGCAAGACAATATCTAGATGCAAGTAGGAGGCATAAAGTACTAAAAGACAGGTTCTTGACCTCACAATCCACCACATAATGATTTTGCACTGCATTGTTCACCTACATTGCTCTTTCTCTGTAGCTGTTGCAATTTATTCTGTAGACTGTTTTTGTTTTCTCTTGTTCTACCTCAATGCACAGTATGCAATGCAATCTATTCACTGTTCATACTTACTCACCTTCTAACTCTGATTCATAAGACCATAAGTTATAGGAGCAGAAGTAGGCCATTCAGCCCTCTGAGTCTGCTCTGCTATTGAATCATGGGCTGAGCCAGTTCCTCCAGTCATCCCCACTCCCCTGCCTTCTCCTCATACCCTCTGATGCCCTGGCTAATCAAGAACCTATCTATCACTGCCTTAAATACACCCAATGACTTGGCTTCCACAGTTGCTTGTGGCAACAAATTCCACAGATTTACCACACTCCGCATCTCTGATCTAAATGAACATCCTTCAATCCTGAAATCATGACCTCTTGTTCTAGACTTCCCTACCCCATGAAATAACTTTGCTATAGTTAATCTGTTCAGGCCTTTTAACATTCGGAATATTTCTGTGAGATCCCCCTCATTCTCCTGAACTCCAGGGAATGCAGCCCAAGAGCTGCAAGATGTTCCTTTCATTCTTGGAATCATTCTCATGAATCTTCTCTGATCCCTCTCCAATGTTAATATATCCCTTCTAAAATAAGGAACCCAAAACTGCACACAATACTCCAAGTGTGGTCTCACGAGTGCCTTATAGAGCCGCAACATCACATCCCTGCTCTTATATTCTATACCTCTAGAAATGAATGCCAACATCTCATTCGCCTTCTTCACTACCAACTCAACCTGGAGGTTAACCTTTAGAGTATCCTGCACAAGGACTCCCAAGTCCCCTTGCACCTTTGCATTTTGTATTCTCTCCCCATCTAAATAAAAGTCAGCCTGTTTATTTCTTCCACCAAAGTGAATGACCATACACTTTCCAACATTGTATTTATTTGTCACTTCTTTGTCCATTCCCCTAAACTATCTAAGTCTCTCTGCAGGCTCCTTGCTTCCTCAGCACTACCTGTTCTGCCACCTATATTTGTATCATCAACAAATTTAGCCTCAAATCCATTAATCCCATAGTCCAAATAATTGACCTATAGGTTATATGTAAAAGTACGTGAATGGTGTAAGTTATGTCATCACCATTTCCAAAGTGTCAGCCTTGATAAAAGTAAAAATGAAGATGAAATGTTTATTCCCAGCTCTCCAGTTCTTTCACTTAGTTTTTGCTATTACAAAACAATAATAGTGGCAATGAGTAAGTTTTAAATGAACCTGAGATGACTACCCACCTGTTGAGATGCAGCAAAACATATGATTTAAAAAGTGCAGCACATTTTTCTTCAGAAAAGGAGAAAGATAGTCGAGTTCAAAAAGGCAGAAAAATGGGGGAAATTCATGGGTTCATAACAGAGAGTACAGGGTGACAATAATCTTAAATTCAGAAAAGCAGAAATGTAGACACGTTCATCAGAAATATAGACATGTTCAATTGCACAAAAGATAACTGGCTGATGAAATCGAGCAGTATTTTGAAGCAAATGAAATAGCCAATGAAAAACGAGTGCTAGTTTTGCTGACTGCATTGTGTGGAAAGGCATACAATTTGCTTAGAAGGTTTACTGCTTCAACCAAACCAGCTGAAATGAGCTTTGCTGATATCGTGAAAGTAATGCAGGAAGATTTAGAACGAAAAATATTGATGATTGCAGAACATTTTATGTTTCATAAGCAGAATCAAAAGACAGGGGAGTCCATTTTGGCTTATGTGGCTGAATTGAAGAGATTATCTGGGTATTGGCTCTTCAGTGATTAGCTTAATGATGCACTGAGAGATTGTTTTGTCTTGGAATCTTACAAGAAAACATTAAAAAATGGTTCCTAACTGAAGCCCAACTCACATTTAATTGAAATCACCGTATCAATGGAAACAGCAGAGACACAAATGAGTTGCAGCCAGGAATTAAATTGAGCATAAAGAAAATTGCAGTGTTGAAGCAGAAACCAGCCTAGTCGAACAAATTGTGCTACTGTTGTAGCAGTGTTGCACGTACACCAGACTAATGCATGCAAAACTTGCAGAAAATGCAACAAAGTAGGACACACAAGGAGCATGTTGGGCAGACAAAAACAAATTCACTACACAGTAAAGAGAAGAAGATAAAAAGTCAAGTTGCATTTTCAAAAAATCTGCATATTGCTGATGAAAAATCTGATAATGATGAAAGTGATGCAGGACTGAATAGCCTTGAGATTTACAATGTGAAAACTAACAAGAGATGAGTAATATGGTTTACTGCAAATTAATAAAAATGGAATTGGACACTGGCTCGGCTGTTTTTTTTGTCATTCCATAAAATGAGTTTGCGTGGCATTTCAGAGATACTGAAACGAAGCCTGCAGCTATCCTACTAAGAACTTGAACAGGAGGAAAGGTAACTTTTGTGGGAATGACATTCACAACACTGAAGCATGGCAGCCAATGAGCCACATTAGGCATGTATGTGGTAAGAATAGGAGGTCCTGCACCGCAGTTGAGACCACTACAACTTGAGTGGAGATTCAGTCACCATGTGCATGGCACATCCCTGACACAGAGTCAACTGGGAGAAAATTAAGAAAGGTACTAGAGGTACATATCAAGGGTAAAATAGTGTTAAATGAAAATGTCACACCCAAGTTTTCCAAAGCCAATCCAGTTCCTTATACCATCAATGATAAAATAACCAGTGAGCTAGATTGCCTAGAGGTTGAAGGAATTCTTTCCAAGGTTGACTGGAGCCCATGGGCAACATCAGTGCTCCCAGTAGCCAAGAAGAATGGGTTTGTCGGGATCTGTGGAGATTTTAAAGTCATCATCAACCCAGTATTGAAAATAGATCAATACCCTCTGCCCAAGTGAGGATATCTTTGCAAAATTCTCTAGAAGGAAACACTTCAGCAATATGGACTTATCTGAGGCCTACCTACAGAAGAATCCAAAGTGTTTCTCACCATAAACACTCACAAAGGGCATTATCACTAATAATAGGCTTATTTTTGGAGTAGCATAGAACAGGCTCCTGCCAAGCCTGGCTACACAGCTTCACCCTTGAACTCATTACTACAGATCCGGAAGAAATGACAATGGACAAAGCACTGCGAGGTGGCTTTCTGAGGGGTAAAAGAAATGGTGAACTCTGACACTGTATTCACACATAAGGATCCACGTTGTCCAGCAAAGCTTGTCTGTAACACCTTGCATTATGATATAGGTGCAGTCATGTCTCATGCTAGGAGTGATGGAAGTGAAAGCCCATAGCTTTTGCATCACATTCCCTTACAACTGGAGAGAAAAATACACACAGATTGACAGAGAGTCCTTGAGTCTGGTTTGGGGTGTAAAACATTTCAACCAGTACTTGTATGGGAGAGAGTTTACCGTCATTACTGACCATCAAGCCCTGGTGTCAATTTTCAATCCACAGAAGGGTGTTCCACTAACAGCAGCAGTACAAATGCAGAGATGGGCTCTGTTTCTTGGAGGACACATTTACAAGATTGAATTAAAGAGGGCAACTTATCATGGAAATGCAAATGGATTATCCCATTTACGAGGGTGATTGATAAGTTCATGGCCTGAGGTAGAAGGAGTCAATTTTAGAAAACCTAGCACATTTATTTTTCAACATAGTCCCCTCCTACATTTACACATTTAGTCCAGCAGTCATGGAGCATACAGATCTTGGATCTCCAGAAAGTGTCCACAGATGGGTGGTTGATAAGTTCGTGGCCTAAGGTAGAAGGAGATAAGTTATGCAGCTGTCATTACATGCACGTGCAGTTCAACTCTTTGAGTGATTATGCAGAAAGTTTGAAGTTAATAACTCATCTCCTTCTGACTTGTCTGAGAAAGTCAAAGGTTGAAAACCCAAAGTGGCATTTAGCAGGGTTAATAATCAATCTGTTTTGGCTTAAGCACTCAAAATGTGTGCAGAGATAAGATATTTGTTGGATTGGGATGTACTGGCAACAAGTATGTCATCCAGGTAAATGAAAAGAAACTCTGCCGTTCATCAGCCATAGGAAAGTTTATGCTGCATTTTTCAGTCCAAGTGGCATGCACAAAAACTCAAAGTGGCCAACTGGGGTTATCACAGCTGTTTTGGGTATGTCCTTCCAGCACACAAGCACCTGATGGTAGTCCCTAACTAGATTAACTTTGGAAAAAGTTAACTTTTCAGCTAAGCATGCCAAAAGACCCTGGATGTGTTGGACCGGGTAACGATCAGGTTGGTGGCCTCATTAAGGTGTCAGCAATCGCCACATTGGCAGCAACCACCATCGGACTTAGGGACCATATGAAGGGGTGAAACTCAGGAATAATTGAACCCATGTTGGCAAACTCATCCTTTGTGGTTGCCAGCTTTTCTGGGTCCAGTTGATGTGCATGGGCATGGGCTGACGGGCCAGTTGTAGACGTACCCCTGTGACACAGGAAGCATCGCCCTGAATGCGTGTTTTGTAATGAACAGTAGGGAGTCTTGCACGAGGACTCCCAAATCCCTTCACACCTCTGATTTTTTTGAATTTTTCTTTCTATTTAGGAAATAGTCCATGCCTTTATTCCCTCTACCAAAATGTATAAATGCACTTCCCTACACTATATTCCAAAGCCACATCTTTGGTCATTCTCTCAATCGGACTAAGTATTACAGCAGACACCCTGTTTCCTCAACACTACCTGCCACTCCGCCTGTCTTTGTATCATCTGCAAACGAGGCCACAAAGCCATCAATTCCTTTATCTAAGTCATTGACATATAATGTGAAAAGAGGAGGTCCTAACACTGACCCCCGCGGCACACCACTAGTCACCGGCAGCCAATCAGAAAAGGCCTGCTTTATTCTGACTCTTTGCCTCCTGCCAGACAGCCAATCTTCTATCTTTCTTGCAATACCACAGGCTCTTATCTTGTTAAGCAGTCTCATGAGTGGCACCTTGTCAAAGGCCTTCTGAACACTCTCTCGGTTCAGACACTAGCTTCACAAATGTAAAACGTTTTCTATTTCTTCACTCAAATTCTCATACTTCTGTTAGCCTTGATGATATGTGTCTGCTAGTTAATCAACCATGGGGTGTATTTCAACAGATTTCAATCTGTTTCTCACTCAAAGTCCATAAATGGTTAGTCTCAACATGGGTCATTAGGCCTTGATTAATGGCTCGAACCTTGACATTTTCTCCTCCCTAATTCCAGATTACAGAGGCCAGTAGCTGCAATATTCCTGCTGCACAGGTTGAGCAAAAATTCAAACCTTGCTGAACTGAATAATTTAGTTATCCCTAGTAGAGCATTTTAGTTAAAAAAAAACCTTATCAGTGTGTATTTTATGATGTTTAAGACATTTTGTTGACTGTAATAAAGCAAAGTTAAGTTGAAAAATTTATTAAGAGTTAGTTTTCACTACAGATTCTGGGATATTTGAATCTGTGAACTAATTTGTCACACACATTAAATTTCAAAAAAACCAATGATTATTACCTCTCCATGCCACAGCCATTTTATGTGCCTATATTTTTCCATTCATTCACTTTTACCCACAAGTCTGCCCTGTCTTTAATTAAAAAGTGTAATAAATTACCTGGGCGGTTTACAGTTTATTTCTCATTATAGAATTACAGCAGCTCAAGCTACAATCTTCTGTTTTAGCCAGATTCTCCCCGGTGAAAATCTAGATTTCAAATCTTATTTATCACTTGTGCTTTTATTAGAGTGTGTCTAAGCTTCAGCAAGCAAATGTAGGAAGCAAGATACACAATCAAACAGCAAGTGTGAATGCCTGAGATAGTTTGGATTTGAAGACTTAGCTGTGTGTTTTGTTTCCAAACATTCATATGGTTATGGCATGTCAAAATATCACAACTTGGTTTGAGCTTTTTTGCTATTGGAAGCGATTATTGCTGGAGGGGATGTGTGTGGGACTGCAGGAAATTGAGGTGCTCAGTGAATTTCCCATGAATATCACATACATTGCGCAGCTTTAGCCATATGTCCATGAATCCTGCTGCATTTATTTGGTGATGGCCACAGATGTGGGCTTCATTGACAGATAGGGTCCCCAGGTCAGCTGGGAGTAAATTGAGGGCAGATGATACAAGAAGTTTAGCTTATTTTTAGAAAGGATCAGAGCTTCCCATATCTTGCCAATGAACATTAGATGGCATAGTCTGTGAAGTTTTTCTAATGCTTGCATTCTAAATTAACAATCTGCTTAAAGTAACTTTATTTAAGTTTAAGTAGCATCATTTCATATTGAGAGGGAGAGATATGCTTCAGTCCCTCATGTTAGTTACTTTTATTATCATGTCTCTTTTTTACCTGGGCATCAAAAATAGCTATCGGGTCAAAAATGGAGAGAAGGGGGTTTCCTGGGCAGCCTGGATGCATACGGATCTGTCTCCATCCTTAGAACTAAGGCATGCAGAATCACTGCTCTCAGCCTGGTAAGCATCCTTGCCTAGCAAAAATAAATGCCTTAGCTATGCAGCAAATATGTCTGCCCTAGTTAATAAGGACTGTGAGGGATTAGTTGGGCACCACACTGTTTTTGTCACCCATTTGAATTAGCCTTTGAAATCAGACCATAAGACATAGGAGCAGAATTAGAACATTTGGTTCATTGAGACTGTTTGTCCATTCCATCATGGCCGATTTATTATCCATCTCAACCCCATTCTCCTGCCTTTTCCCCATGACCTTTGATGTCCTAATTAATCAAAAGCCTATCAATCTCCCCCTGAAATAAACCCAAAGGTTTGGTCTACACACCTATATGTGGCAATCAATTTCACAGGTCACCACCATCTGTATAAAGAAATTTTCCCTCATCTGTTCTAAATGATGTTCCTCAATTCTGAGGCTGTGCCCTCTGGTCCTCGACTTTCCCACTATAAGAACAAACTTTCCACATCCATTCTATCGAGGCCTTTCAATATTTGATAGATCTCAATAAGATCCCCTTCTTTCTTCTAATCTCCAGCAACTACAGGTCCAGAACCATCCAACTCTCCTCATAAGTTACCTCGTTCATTCTTGAGATCTTTCTCATGAAACTGCTGTGGACGCTCTCCAATGCAGCCCAAAACTGCTCACAATACTCCAAGTGTGCTCTGACCAATGCCTTATAAAGCTTCAGCATTACATCCTTGCTTTTACAGGTATATTCTAGTACTCTTCAAATCCATGCAACATTGCATTTACCTTCCATATCACTGATTCAACCTGCAAGTTAACCTTTGGGGAATCCTGCACAAGGACTCCCAAATCCCTTCACACCTCTGATTTTCAAATTTTTCTCTCATGCTCACATCCATGCCTTTATTCCTTCTACCAAAGCGCATGACCATGCACTTCCCTACACTATATTCCAAAGCCACTTCTTTGCTCAGTCTCCCAATTGGACTAAGTATTACTGCAGACACCCTGCTTCCTGAACACCACCTGCCCCTTCACCTATCTTTGTATCATCTGCAAACACAGCCACAAAGCCACCAATTCCTTCATCTAAGTCATTGACATATAATGTGAAAAAAAGAGGTCCTAACAATGACCGCTGCAGCACACCACTGGTCACCAGCAGCCAGTCAGAAAAGGCCTGCTTTATTCTGACTCCATGCCTCCTGACAGACAGCCAATCTTCTATCTTTCTTGCAATACCATGGGCTCTTACCTTGTTAAGCAGCCTCATGTGTGGCACCTTATCAAAGGCCTTCTGAAAATCCAAATAAACAACATCTACTAACTCTACTTTGTCTACACTACCTGTTATTTCCTCAAGGAATTCCAAGAAATTTGTCAGACAAGATTTCTCCTTAAGGAAACCATACTGACTTTGACCTATTTTGTCATGTGCCTCCGTGTACCCTAAAACCTCATCTTTAAAAATAGCTTCCAACACTTTTCCAACCACTGATGTCAGGCTAACTGGCCTATGACTTCCTTTCTTTTGCCTCCCTTCCTTCTTAAAGAGTGGAGTGACATCTGCAATTTTCCAGTCCTCCAGAAACATTCCAGAATCTAGTGGTTCTTGCAAGATGATTACCAATGCCTCCACAATCTTGTCAGCCACCTCTTTCAGAACCCTGGGCTGCAATCCATCGTTTCCAGGTGACTTATTTACCCTCCTTTCCCATTTTCCAAGCAGCTTCTCCTTAGTAAAAGCAACAGCATTCACTTCTGCCCCCTGAACTCTCATATTTCCGACATTCTGATAGTGTCTTCCATAGTGAAGGCTAATGCAAAACATTTATTAAATTTGTCTGCCATTACTATATCTCCAGTGTCATTTTCCAGTGTTCCAATATGTACTCTTGTCTCCCTTTTACTCCTTATATATCTGAAAAAAAACTTTTTGTATCCTCTTTTATATTATAAGCCAGCTTACCTTCATATTTCATCTTTTCACTCTTTATGGCTTTTTGTTGCTTTCTGTTGGTTTTTAAACCTGCTGAAGGGACTCAGCCCAAAACATCGACTGTACTCTTTTCCAAAGATGCTGCCTGGCCTGCTGAGTCTCTCCAGCATTTTGTGTGGGTTGCTTGGATTTCCAGCATCTGCAGATTTTCTCTTGTAAGAGGTGCTTTAATTTCCTTGTAAGTTGTTGCTTAAATGGAAATGATTTTCATTATAATGACAATTACAGCTTTAATTATGGAATTAGTGAGGAACTTACATTTAGGTAACATATTTTTATTTATTATTTCTTACTTCTCTTCTAATATTTGTATATCTGTGCACTTGTAATGCTACTGTGACATTGTACTTTCCCTTGGGATCAATAAAGTATCTGTCTATCTATCTATTAATATACTGTAGATAGATAAGGTTATTGCCTTGTTTATTCTGTACAGATAGATGTTGTGTTTGACAAGTAGCAGACGATGTGTCATTCACCATTTCCCTAAGTTTAGTGCTCTACATTCATCGCCAGTGCATTGGGCCTCTCTGAATATTGCTTCTTTGAAGCCTCTCTCTCAAATGCATTCAAGCACAGGAAGTGAACAGGTATTTTATCGCCGATATGTGATGGAATGCTGGTGGACTTGTAATCCTGAAGGCTGTATTCAGAGAATAAGAGTTCTAACCCCACCATAACAATTCAATTTACAAAAAGGGTTAATTAAAAACTGATGTCAATCAAGCTGACAAAAAAAAATGGTGTTGACACCCTTAACACCAGACAAAATGTGAAGGTTCCGCAAAATGGTTCTTCAACAAAAACTAGTATTTTTCAAATGGCAGAAAAGTTGTCAAAACAAAAGTGCTACAAAAAGATCAAACACCATGAAGGATCCACTGAAAAATTAATTGATTTCATAGTTCACCTATGTGATTATTAATCAAGCCCACAGCAACTAAGTAAAGTTGATGGCAGGACAAACAAATAGAAAACTTGATGATCCTAAAAACCAACCACTATGTTGAACTCCTAGAACTGGCTGGTGAGACTTTTACACAGTATCAGAACAATGAGATCTGTTCAAAATATGAAATACATCAGAATGTCTGATACACACTCTTCAATTTCCTCTACATAATTTGAAAAGTAACAGTTCACGCTTCATCTTGCCGGAATGATACAATTTGAAGCAGCCTCTTATAGATTTTTTTTGATTTTCTAACATATCTCACTAACTTACTTGTTTCATATTTTATCAACTGGAACTTGGAAAACAATTCTATCCCAGCTGGTTGAACTGTGAAAGATACTTGGTTCTTAAAGTTTTGAAAGTTAACTTACACTTATGGAAGTGGATTTTATTAATATTTATTGCTCTTACTAAAATCAGCACAAATCCTCTGAATATATAAACTGCCTACAGATAAATTTGTATCATGGGAATGCCTTGTGCAACATTATTTTCCATCTTTGAAAAAAAGAGAGAAAAAACATTTAACTGACTTTTGATTTTCAGTTGCCTTACAAGTAAATATCTTGAAATTAAGTACCAAAGTGTCATAAGGGAATTATTGTAAGACAACATTCCTTTATATTGGGGTCATACTTGTGGAACTGAAGAGGACAGAAAGTGATATGTCTGAAGAAAAAAATGGTCAAGTAAACATTACTTTGAAAATCAGTACGATTTTTGGAGCAGCTTTTGGTTCAAAATGTTACTTGCTTTCTAATGTAAGAACCCGCATTTAGTAGAAAATAATTCTTTTTCAATATGATTACAATAATAAGATTATTTCATGTAGGTTTTGCAGCAATACAAAATTGTAATTGTAAAATTGACTAGCTTAGAGGAAGAAGGTGCCAGCACTTACTCTCCAGAGGTCATGCAACACAGAATACACAAGGAAAAACTCAAGCCAAAAGACAGCTTGATTCATCAAGACAGACAGCGGGGAGCAAATCAAAACATTTGGGGTTCATTCATTGGACTTCGAAGGGCACAGGCTCAGGAAGATAAACAAAGGAACATTATGGAGTTCTTCGAAGAGAGGTCTTTCCAAAACAGTCATGTAAAACCAAATACAGCAGAACATAACACAGCTGAATTTGGGATAAAAGTAAAATAGTACAAGATAAATAATGTAAAGCCTTAGCTTTTTACAGGGAATGAGCTGTTAAACAGAGAAGTTCTTGTCCAAAGCAACTTGCATGTAAAGTGTATGGCCACACAGTGCTTGGGAACAAAGCTTAGCTCTGCTTTGTTTAAAGATCTACTAAGCATGAATAGGCCAACATAACCATTGAAGCCAGCAGAACCAGCTGAGCTGTTTAAGGTGAATATTTCCACTCACAATAGGTTAACTGTTTGATTATTATCAAGTACCAATACAAATAAAAGTTCATTGTTTATACCACTATAATAAAATGTATACTCTATACTTATTTCTTATACTGAAGTGTACTATTTAGTAAGTGCTGTTTGAAGTTTAAAGTTTGAAGAATGAGATATCTCACTCTGTATTTATGCCTTATGGTAACGAAAGGGAGGGACAGACGAAGACAGTCAGAGTCAGAATCAGAATTATTATTGTTACGTTTTGTAACTCCAAAACTAATTGAAAGAAAAAAATGGGACAGCTGAGGATAAACATGTACTCTTCATTTTTTTCATTTAGTGAGGCTGTTGTGGTGGTGTGATGACGTATGCCATTCAAGTACTTTTGCATATAACCCATAATGAATTATGTAAATAAACAAAGAATGCTTGAGCAAATATATTTACAATATTACTTAAATATTACTGAAATATTAACTACACAACATTCCTCCCTGCTAAGCAATAAACTCCAACTCAATATAGAGTGCACCTCAATTTATATACAGTATATGAAGTGTATAAGAGAGGCGAGAGTGGATATCAAATCATTGGAAAGTGATACTGGAGAGATAGTAATTGGTGATGATCTTAACCCTTACATACTGTTCATATTCTATACCTTCACACTATGATCTGGGTCAATTTTGACCTGGTCCAAGAATCCCCTCATAACAAGTGTCTATACCAAATTTTGAACCACAGTTCTATTTAGAATGTATAAATAGCCTATCTGATATTAATAAAAGGGTGATTAATCCTTAACTAATGTTTCAGAGATCTAAAATCCACTTCAAGAGATACGGGTCAAATTTGATCCGGAACAGCCTCAATGTATAAAAATTTGTAGCACCTGTACAAAAGTATAAAATTTTTAAGTATTTTAATTTTTGTGCATTTTGGGTCACTTTAGGAAAAGTCATCAAATTTCGGCCAAAAAAAATGGCATTGAGGGTGTTTTTACTGCAGTCAAATGTCAAAACGGGTCAAATTTGACCCGAACAGTATGTAAGGGTTAATAAGTACTTTGTTTCAGTCTTCGCTGTGGAAGACACTAGCAGAATGCCAGAAACTTGAGAGTGTCGGGGCAGAAGTGAGTGCAGTTGCTATCACAAAGGAGAAGGTGTTTTGGAAACTGGAAGGTCTGAAGGTAGATAAGTCACCTGGATCAGATAGACTACACCCAAGTGTTCTGAACGATGTAGCTGAAGAGACTGTAGAGGCACTAATAATGATCTTTCAAGATTCTCTAGATTCTGGAATGTTTCCAGAGGACTAGAAAATTGCAAATATCATTCCAGTATTGAAGAGGGAGTGTGGCAGAAGAGAGGAAATTATAGGCCAGTTAGCTGGACATCAGTGGTTGGGAAGAACTTGGAGTCCATTATTAAGGATGAGGTTTTCGGATACTTGGAGGCACATGCTGAAATGGGCCAATGTCAGTGTGGTTTCCCTCAGGGGAGATCTTACCTGACAAATCTATTAAAACTCTTAGAGGAAATAATAGGCAAGATAGACGACGGAGAGTCAGTGGATGTTGTTTATTTAGATTTTCTGAAGACCTTTGACAAGGTGCTGCACATGAGTCTGCTTAAGAGAAGAGCCTATGGTATCACAGGAAAGATACTAGCATGCATAGAGCATTGGCTGACTGGCAGGAGGCAAAGAGTGGGAAAAAAGGTGGTCTTTTCTGGTTGATTGCCGATCTCTACTGGAGTTCACAGAGGTCGATATAGGGACCATTTCTTTTCACATCAAATGTTAGTGATTTAGATGACAGAACTGATGGTTTTGTGGCCAAGTTTGTGGATGATACAAGGGGACAGGTGGTGTTGAGCAAGCAGGGAGTCTGCAGAAGGATTAAGACAGACTGGGAAACAGGCAAAGAAATGGCAGAAAGAATATAATGTAGGGAAGAGTATGGTCATGCACTTTGATAAAAGGAATAAAGGTATATTTTCTAAACAGGGAGGAAATTCAAAATTCAGAGATGCAAAAGGACTTGGGAGTCCTTGCTCATGATTCCATGAAGGTTAACTTGCAGGTTGAGTCAATGGTGAGGACGGCAAATACAATGTTAGCATCTACTTCGAGAGGACGAGAATATAAGAGCACGGATGTGATGCTGCATCTTCATAAGGCATTGATCAGACTGTACCTGGAGTATTGTAAGGAATTTTGAGCCCCTTATCCAAGAAATAAATGTTCTGGCATTGGAGAGGGTCCAGAGGATGTTCACGAGAATGATTCTGGGAAGGAAATGGTAGGTAATGTATGAGTGCTTGATTGGCTTGGGTCTGTACTCACCAGAGTTTAGAAGAATGGTGGGGGGGGGGGGGGTGGTGGTTATCTCATTGAAACTATTAAGTATTGAATGGCCTCAATAGAGTGGATGTGGAGAGGCTGTTCCCTAAAGTGGGTGAGTCTAGTACCAGAGGGCACAGCTTCAGAATAGAGGCACATCCATTTAGATCAGAGATAAGGAAACATCTCTTTTGCCAGAGGGTGGCGATTCTGTGGAATTCATTTTCACAGATGTTGTGGAGGCCAAGTAATATTTAAAATGGATGTTGATAGGTTCCAGATTAGTCAGGTTATGGAGAGAAGGCAGGAGAATGGGGCTGAGATGGATAATAGATCTGCTATAATGCAGCAGAATCGATTGGTCAAATGGCCTAATTCTGCTCCTAAGTCTTTTAGCCTTATATTCTCCTTTTAAAACAGATTACCTAAAAAAGAATACCTACCAGTAAATCTTGTTGAATTGAATTCACTTTATTTGTTATGTCCTTCACATATGGGAGGATTAAAAATCGTTACATCATGTCTCCATCTGAATGTGCAATGTGCAAATTATAGTAATTTGTAATAAAAAGTATTTACAGTGAAATATACAGCAGAATGGTCGAGGTAGCTTAGAAATACAATTGTGTCAGTGTGAATTATTCAGTCTGATGGCCCAGTGAGAGAATCTGTCCCAGAGCCTGTTGTTCCTGGCTTTAATGCTGCAATACTGTTTCCTGGATAGTAGCAGCTGGAACAGTTTGTGGTTGGGTGACTCATGTCCCTAATGATGCTTCGAGCCCTTTTTACCCATCTGTCTTAGTAAATTTCCTGAATAGTGGGAAGATCACTTCCACAGGTGCGCTGGGCTGCCCACACCACTCTCTGCAGAGCCTTGCAATTGAGGGAAGTATAGTTCCCATACCAGGCAATGATACAGCCAGTCAGGATGCTCTCAATTGTGCCCCAGTAGAAGTAGGATTTGGGGACTCATGCCAAACTTCTTCAACCGTCTGAGGTGAAAGAGGCACAGCTGTACATTTTTCACCACACCCCTGGTATGTACAGACCACATCAGATCCTCAGTGATGTGTATACTGAGGAACTTGAAGCTGTTCACCCTCTCAACCCTAGATCCAAAGATGTCAATAGGTGTTCCATGCAGACGTCAGAATACAATGTCTGCCTTGGCATGTGACAGACATGACATGCCAAACATACAGTAGCTGACTGAGTGTAGTCGAAACGCCACTAAATGGGATATCAGTCTGAAAGAGGATGTTGAATCTGTTTGTTCTTCCAGTGATTTAAAAGGATTTTGTAGAGATAACTTATTTTTCGAGTGCCTGATTCCTGCTGTAAGCAGAGTTTTGGAATGATGCAAATACAACATGCCATACACACACAATGCGGTCACTGTCAATAAATTTGGGAGAACATGAAAGATAATGAGAACATAGAGGAATGGGAATGAATCATTATTTCTTTTGCCTTACAAAGTTTCATATCTTGAAATGTAACGTATTTACACATTAATCCATTAATCCAGTGTTGTACTCGCTTCCTATTTACCGCAGGTTGCTTTATTTCCACCTGACCTTCTTTAGGTAGAGTACTGAAATGTCAAGACAGCTTTGTGACTGTTCATAGTTCAGAGACACAGCTGCTTCCCCTTGTCAGAGGCAAAGAAAGACTAAGTCCCTTCATAAACACCCTCCATCTCCTCAGGATATCTCAGAGGAATTAGCAAGTAATGGAAAATTTCTTTCAAAGAAGTGTTATAATTCAGAAAATACTGCAGCCAAGTTGTGCACACCAAAGCCTCATAGAGAGAAATGTGATCGTAGGGAGGTAATCCATTTTAATGAACATGATTAAAAAGGGACTCAAACAGAACTCTCAAATAGAAAATTTTAAAATTACACCCTAAGCAATAGCAGGTGAACTTGAATAGCAATGGTTGTCCTAGGAATCAAACTTAGGGGCCAAAGCATTTAGTTAAATCCTTTGAGAACAGTAGTAATATCACTGCCTAACATTCAGTGATTATGCAATACTTCATGAAGCTTCTAATTTAGAAATGTTCCTTAGTGACGTATGTTTCTGTAATTGAAGAATGTGTATGGATTAACTTGACCAAATGTTTTAGCTATACTCCAGAAAAACAAATATTTAAATTTTGAATACATAAATTGATGAAATTGCCTAAAATTGTACTGCGTAGTATAATTTCTCGCAGTTTTATTGTGTGTTCCTTTGTTAATACTTCCATTATTGTAACCCATTTATTGTAAATAGTTTCAAACCGAAATGACAGCCGTTTCTTTGATCCATTGAATACTTCCAGCAGTTTGTACCATGTGAATGCAAAGATTGCAAAGTGGAAAGAGTTTTTCAGCATACAGGAGGGTCTGACATGTTATTCAAGGTATGATATTTTTTAAATGGTCATCAAGAAGCCAAGCTATTTCACCTTCATGTTGCATGCTCACACATACATGCATATACACATAAGCTATTGAGACAGGCCTGAGAAAGGTCAGATGTGGGATTTTCTGGGGTCTAACTTTAGCATTACATTACTAAATGAAATGCAAGATAGCTCTCTGAAATTCTCATCTTCCAAATTTGTTATGACTACTCTGGAAGGATACCTGCAGCAGACCTGTGGAAGCACTGCTACCTCCAGAATCTTCTCCAAATTATTTAACACCCTGAGATAGAAACATTTTTATTATTCCATCATCTTCATTCTGCCAAATTCTAGGAAGTCCACATCAAACAACCTGTAGGAGTATTGCACAGACTGCTATGGTTCATGGAGGCAACTCACTGCAAATCAGTCAAAGTGATTTAAGGATGGAACAGAAATTTTCAGTGAGGTCTGAATCCCGCAATTAAGTTAAATAAAAACATCCTTCACTCTATCATTATCATGTAAAAGTAAAATATTTGAAATATAGCAGTAAATATTGGAATTAGTCATCAGTATTATGCACTTCCATCACAAAGTAGTTACAGTGCATATTTTTATTCAGTGGCATATAATGAAAACAGGAAGATACTCTTGGAAATTTAAATGTAAGAGATTCTGCAGATGTTGGAAATCCAGAATAACACACACAAAATTCTGGAGAAACTCAGCAGCATCTGTGGAGAGAAGTAAACAGTCAATGTTTCAGCTTGAAACTGTCATCAGTACTTGATGAAGGGTTTCAGCCCAAATTGTCGACCGTTTCTTCTTCTCCATAGATGCTGCCTGATATGTTGACTTCCTCCAGCATTTTGTGTGTTACTCTAGGTTACTTAATAATTTTTGTTTTGAAAATAGAACAAAAATGAGGTAATAATGAAATGAGAATGAACTATTTAGAAAAATCCCTTGGTTACTTACTCAAGTAGGGTCCAGAGGGATGACAACAAAATGCAGTGAAGGTTGAATCAATAACCCCAGTAGCATCCCCTAGTCAGTAATTTGAAAAAAAAATTATTGGAGAGGAACACAATAAGGGGTTTCCTTTTTCTACTTAGAACATAAATAAATCTCTACATGGTGGAATCTTTAAGTGCTCCATGGGGCAGGTTGGTTGGTAGTTTGTGACATGTTCTGTTCATTCTGATTATGTAGGGCCTCATTACATAGACAATGTTCTCAATACCATCCCAAATCCTTCACGTTGATCAGTGTGGGACAGTGCTTCCTGCTCAATAGGGATGTTGCATTTCTTGATAGAGAAGTTGAGCACTTTTTTGTCTGTCCCCAGGTAGTCTGCTCCCATGATGGAGCTCAGAGTAGGGAATCTGTTTTGGGAGTCTAGGGCACATGAAACAGATGTCCTTTACAGTTTTGGTGGCTGCATAATGAGGTATTTGCACAAACCAGATCTGGTTGCTTTGTCACCAACTTTCTATTGCCTTACCATCTCAAATTTTTCATCTATATGTTGTATTCTAGCAACATCATCTGAAAAATATGTCTAATTGCCCACAAAGCAGACAGCATTGACCTATACATTGTTTGATTTTCTATTGTTTCTTCATGGCTGGAGTATTGGTTTATCTTTAATCTGTAAATTTGCTGAATTAGCTCAAAACTGTAATCTTCAACACTACACTGAGATGGAGAGCAGTGGGTAAACGCACTCCTTACACACGTGCATTCATACGCACACAGGCATTGCCTTGTCATTCTGCTGTCACTGTGCTGAAAACACACACTTCAATGTCTTCCCGATTACGTCTTCATAATGGGTCCTAAGCCAAGCTGATGTGCTCAGGTTGGCTTTTGGTGCCTTTCCTTCCACACACAACAGAAGATTCCATTTCTTTAGTAATGGGGATGTGTAAATGGCACTTGTATACTGAATTTAGAGTAGATATTTCTGTTTATTTTGTAATATGATTGTGGGGTGCAACATATACTAATTCATGTGCAGTCTTAAGTTAACTTTGTTGGTAATTAAAGATGGTGGGTCCTAGTGCCTAAAGAGAGGGCTGGATTGTCCTCTGTATTAGTGCCAGGAGTTCACAGTGGACAAAAATAAGTAGGGAGGTATTACTGTGTTTTCTGGTAGATATCTTTCATAAATATTGACAGTTTTCTTTTCACTACTTTCACTAATTTTTGTAAGTTTGATTTTTGATGCACCTAATAAACACCCTTGTGCAAAAGTGTTAAGAGATCCCAGCCATGTTTTTCTTTGGTCATAGCCCACGTATCTAACATGCACAGACACTGTTTTTATTTCCTTTCTTTATAAACACAAGTTGTCATTCTTCTCTCTTATTATTGAATCAATGCACAACAGAACAGAAAATCTAAGACACAAAGCTTCTGGTTTATTCAAGTGGAGCACCTTAACCTGCCTCTTCAGAATGGGATCTATCCTGACCAGACACAAATCTAGATTCCTCAATTCCCAAAAATCATATATGACTTGAGAATTTTTGAACTGCCTATATAGTGTTACTGATCAATAGTATTGATAAATCCCCACGCTCTCTTAGATTGTATATTTGCAATGGTAACTTATCTATTACAGGTTGTGTTCAGTACAGCATATGCTTCATGATCTGGATCTGAGCTTGCTGTGGGATTCATTTAAAAACAACATATTTTTGATTTTTTAGCATTGTATTTTCAATCTCTTGTTAAGTGTAATCACAGACTGGGTCAACTGTACTCTCTGTAGCCTCAAGAGACAAACTAATATCCCAGACAGCTGTTTTTACTGGAGTTTTAGCTTTCAAAAACATTTATTCGAATGCTGAAACCACGTTGAAGCAGAATTAGGTCAATGATGTTGCTGTCAGTTTGGAACTCATTGCTCTTTGAGTGCCAATAGAAACTTACAGCAATCTCACATGTAGCATTTGTCTTACCTCACTTTCCTCAGAGCCATTATAATTATACTAATCCTGACATATCTAAACAGCAATACTCTGTATCTTAAATGTCTCTCCTAGAACTACTATTATATGTTGGCTAAGTCAGTAAATGCATAGGGGACATTAAGTTGTAGGTCAGGGATTTCCTTGGAGCTGTTCCCAATACTCTTTTATATCCGGCAGCAATATGGTAAAAAACCCCAACTGGACACTCAACCATGTTTCCATTATCAACGTAAAGCAGGAGAGCAGAAGCAGCCGCTGGCTAATTTCTGACAACATGCACCAGAAAGACCTCTGCCTTGATTCTCATAACATACTTGCACAATTTCTCTTAATAGGTGGGAGGCTTTAGTTTGCCCAAAGGCTCTTCGGATGTGGTTTGAGGAGCTAGTGTTTAACCTACTGATTTGGAGTCTTGATTCATCCTGGGCGGTGCATGCATACAGATGTGGAGGAAGAAGTCAGCTTCAGTGCTAAACGTAATATTGGAAAACTCACAGGCCAAGCAGCCACATGAGTCAGCCTCTGTCACCTGTGGGACTGTCCCATCATAAGAATTTAACACCTCAGGTGAAGGGCAGGGTAAGATTGTCAAAGAAAAGACATGATGTGAGATTTTAAGCTTGTGTCTGACTGATGAGTTCATTTGAAAGTCAAAAGTAAAAACTGGTCATTCAGCATGCCAAGCAGCTTCTGCAGGAAGAAAAACTGAAATATGAAATGTTAAATTTTTTCTCCTCCACATGTATGCTACCTGACCTGTTCAAAGTTCAGAGGTCAAAGTAAATTTATTATTAAAGTACGCATACAAGACCATATACTACCTGGAGATGTATTTTCGTAAACACATTTACAGGTAAATGAAGAAATACAAATGAATTTATGTGATACTCTCCATAACAAAGACTGACAAACAACTAATCTGCAAAAGAGGATAAATCATGCAAAAATAAATCAAAAATCAATAAATAAATAATACTGAGAACAAGAGTTGCAGAGTCCTTGAAAGTGCGTCTTTATGTTGTGTTGGCTGCTTATAGTATTTTCTGCTTCTGTGTCAAGTCTAGTTCTTAGTTGGAACCATTGTATAGACTGAAAGAAAGGAAGTAAAGAAATCAGCCAAAGTCTTCAGTTCAACCAGGTTTACATTTCCTATTCATCAATTACAGGCCACTATTTGAGATGCTCCGGGATGCTTTTATCTTTCTTGGAGGACAAATGATTGATAATAGCCCTTTAAACAATGATCCTAGAGAAATCAATGGAAATGTGAACAATAAATATGCTAGATAAAACAGATGAATCTAATGTTACAAAAATATCAATTTGAGAATAATATACATCAATAATTGTGGGAACTGTTCTTGCCCTAGTACGCATATTTGTCCTGAGAGTTACTACAGCTTCATAATTCCAGTCACAAATGATTCCACAATAGAATGTGAAGAGCCTATTAAAATAATTTATTAATTTCTGGCAGGACCAAGTGCTTTCCTCTCTGTTCAGGTGGGGAATGATGGCAAGGGAGAAGCTGAGAGAAAGCAGTACTTGGTACTTACAGGGGCATGATCACACATAATCCCACCAATTTCTGAGACGGAATCCATTAGTTTCTTTCTCTTCTAGAGGAATTATATTTGCAGGTGTGTCCAAATTAACGGAAATTATTCAGTGATCCTCTTTGGCATTTAGTTTTCCTCTTATTCCTGGTGGAGGACATTACTTCCGCAGAGTAAATGTAGAGGTACCAGCAGCAAAGAAAATTTTGCATTTGATTTTGCACTCTCGTTAAACTAACTTGAGTCCCAAAGAGACTTAAAATTTTCAATCAAGCCCACCATTCTCCAAGAGTTTTAAAATCCCCCCCCCCCACACTTATATTCCTACCCCAACTTGGATAATTTTCCAATCCCATCCCACAGGTATTTTTTCAAACCCCATTTAATCAGGTTCTTTTCTCAGGCCACTCTTATTCAGGTATACTTTCAAAACCTCCCCACTCAGTTTTTCCAAATAGTTTCCACTGAGGTGGTGTTCCAAATCTCAGAGAGAGAGACAACATTTCCCAATGCTTTCTTCTACAATTTTTTTCAACTGAACCCAAACAATGTTCCTTCTTTTTTGCCTTGCCTACTCCCAATTCATCTTATCTCTTACTCTTCTGCCTTTACCGTCCCCCATCCTCTTCAATTCCCATTGCTCCTTATTCTTTCCTATGTCCTCCAGCTCTTCCTAAAAATGGTGTTTTTACAATCTGCAATCATTGATCTATTACAATCAATATAATAATACAATATTATTGAACTTGATTAAATATGTTTTTTATATGTGGAGCACTAATAGTAGATGGCTGGAAGTTTCAGGTCCTTTGTTTTTATGATGTCCAGACACAGGCAAGTTCCAATCACTTAGAATAATATCAAGCTTGTGTAAATTTTCCAAAACTCTTCTGTATGTATGAAGCTTATAAACTGCATGGGATTCACACACAAGGCTATAACTGAAGAGTTTAGTGCTGCTACAACCTAAGGTAGAGCAAGCTTGACATTGTCATAGAGTCATGGAAACAGGCCCTTTGGCCTAACTGCTTCATGTGACCACAGCACGCTCCCTGATAGTTCCATTTGCTCAACTTCAGCCCATAACCTTCCAAGCCTTTCCTCTCTACATCCCCAGCAAATCTTCTTAAATATTGCAATTTCACCCACCTTGCAAACAAGAGAAAATCTGCAGGTGCTGGATATACAGCCAACACACGGAAAATGTTGGAGGACCTCAGTAGGCCAGGTAGCATCTATGCAAAAAGGTGCAGTCGATGTTTCAGTCTGAAAATTTGTCAAAGGGTTTTCCGTGGATACTGCCTGGCCTGCTGCGTTCCTCCAGAATTTTGTATGTGTTGCGCCCACTTCCTTCCAGCTCATTTTTGGTAGTCACTACTCTCACTGTAAAGAAGTTAGTTGTCAGGTCACTTTTAAATCTCTCCCCTCTTTTATCTGTTCCCTCTAGTCTTGATCCATTGCTGAGACCATGGCTTCCATTACGTTCTTAGGTGCGTTTCTTATCAGTCCCTCTATACTTTGACCTCACTTACTGTCTACAACGGAATCACTGCTTCTTTGCCCAACCTTTAATTACCAGTTATCTCTTCACCAAACACCATAATATGCTTAATTCCCTCTGTACCTCTTTAAAAAAACCTGGGCAAATCATTTCTCTTTTAAGCCCTGTCCACCGTACTATTCCATCATCCAAAGATACCTTGCAAAGTGAACACCTCAACTGAATGAAATAGAAGACAGCATTGAACTGCATGTTTCACTATCTATGATCACCACCCAGCTGGCTACCATGGAGGGGTAATCACATTCTGTTCCACTTTAGAACAAAGCAGTCCTGCTCGGGTTGGTGGTAGTCAGCGTGGTGGGGAAGCCTGCTAGCTTAGCACGCTCCTTGTTGAATGAAACGCAATCACTTCATTTTGAATACAGATCAACAATGTCCTCATGGTGAAGCAAATTGTAGGATATACTTAAAACCTTCGACTCCAGCTCTCATGGAACATTTCATGTAGAGGTTCATCCGGAAATCAGCTTGACGGCCTTCCTCTCGTGTTGGCAAGAGGTGGCACCTTTCAGTGAGGGTGCTTTTACTCAAACAAAAATGCCTCACTCATTGTTCTTCACTCAGGGTTAGTTGGGTAGGTAATCTCACTCCACCAGGAGATCATATCACTGAATCACCACCATCCATTCTCCACTTCTAGAAGACTATCCTGCTTGCATGACTGGTCACAATCGGTAAATTCATGACTGGCCTGAATTGAAGATGCATTTTGCCGCTGAGTGCTAATCGTACAAGATTACGAGGGGGAATTAACTGGGGGGCATGCATCCATAATAGTAGTCTTGCATGCAGATTGTATTCTGCCTGGTCTGCCTTCATTGAACATTCTATCACTGATACAGTGTCTGGTAAATGGATAAACAGGAACCATTTTAGTAAGTGCAAAAGAAAATACTATTAAAAAGACAAGAGTAATTGGTGGGATCAATCTGTCTAAGGCTATTTATACTTTATATTATGAGATCAAGATGTTATTATTCATTGAACAGACACATACAATCCTGATGCATTATACTCAGAACACATCTGAGAAACATCCTCTCTGATACGGGATTGGGCTAAGCTTTGGGGCACTCATGGAGCATGAATTAAGCCCTGTATATACAGTAAATGAGTGGCATGTGAGAATAGATCAACACAGGAAAAGATTATTTCCAGGCACAATCTTTATACAGGCTCATTTGTTTGATATGATGTTCAGATGCTCAGATCTGATTACAGAGTCTGGCTCTAATCGTATGTTTACAGAGCCCAGCACACAAGAGTTGTGAAATCTGTCGGCACCAAAGTCCGCATGTGAGGTTATGTTGCTCTCAGAAGCTGAGTAGGCCTGAAACCTCAATGAAATACAATGTGTGACATAAATGCCCTGTGCTCATTTGTTTCATCTGTAGTGAGTTTCACATTATTAGTTCATATTACCCACATCTTTTCATTGTGACCAAAAGCACCTTCTCCCACCTAAAATCAAATGACCATTACTGGAGTTTGACTGGTTTCCATATTGATCACTGCTGCTCCTTCCATTGCATTTGCCATTTCTACCATGTGGAAGCAACCATTTCACCAAGTTCAGTAGTTTAAAGCAAATTATATTCTGAAACTTGGTTCATGTGAAATGTGAGGTTTTTTGTTAACCTGAGGATAAGATTTCCAGAATGCTTAAGGCTGAAGTTCTTAAACTGACTGTAACACAGAGCTTGGCTTCATCTATTTATCAGTTCCCTTTCTGTAAATGTTGATAATTAGGAATATTTGTTATCAGCAATCAGCAACCATCAATTTTCTACACATTAAATTCCCTTGAAACCTATTTTAAATCAACTCATGTTAGTTGGAAACTTTGGAAAAGTGATTAAGTGTTCCAAATGATTGCTGGTGAATAACTTTGAAATAATATTTGAAAACTTGAAGCTCACATGTTAAACAGTGCTTAAAGCACCTATTGTCTTCAATTGACAACAACGTTTAGAGTGTTGCAGTGTGTTGTGCATTTAGTATTTCAGTAGTATTTGAGCAATATTGTAAATATTCTCTTTTATTAAACATTCTTATTTGTTTAACTAATTATGGGTTATATATAAAATGCATGAATTGCATATGCCATGATGCTACCATGTGATAATTGCACACCTCGTTTGAAGTAAAAAAAAAGTGAAGTTAGCCTCATGTTCTGAACTTCCCATCATTTCCTTTTAATCAGTTTAATGTTTTGAAGTTACAAAACATAACAGTGATGATGAGGAAGTTTTAAATGAACCCAAGATGACTACCTATCTGTTGAAGCAGAACAAGACCTTTTGTTGTAAAATAGTGCAGCGAGACGATCAAATTTTTAAAAAGCATCACAGCACGTGTTTCTTCAGAAGGGAAGACATGATTGAGTTTTAAAAAAGCAGAAAATGAAAGAATTCAAATGTCTAAACAGTAATCAATAAAAAAAGTAGAAATGGCTGCAGAATTGACGGTTTGATTGCATAACAGTTAATTGGATTTTACATACTGAATGGAGTGAACAGCATTTTTGGAGCAAATTAAATAGCCAGTGAGAATCGAGTACCAATATTGCTGAGTGCATTGGGTTTAAAGGCATACAGTTTGCTTTAAAGATTGACTGCTCCAACCAAACCCTCCACCGCTTTGCTGATATATTGTGAAAGAAATGCAGGAACATTTAGAACCAAAATTGTTGTTGATTGTGGAACACTTTAGGTTTCATAAGCAGAATCAAAATGCACCTTCCCTAGATCAAGAAGCACACCATAGAAAGAAGGAATAGGAAAAGAAAGAGCAGGATGACATAAATGCTGTGGAAATGGAAGAGAATAAACGAGACCCAATTTCTCAAGAAATTAGCAAATTCAGGAATACTGACAAGGAACAAAAAGAAAAAGGAAGGTGAGAAAAAGAGTCAAGAAGTTGAAAAGGAGGGAGAGAGGAAGAAGCCGGGACTGGGTGTGAAGCAAGGATAGAAACAGATCCAGGGAATAAAAGCTGAGGGAAGAAAAAGAGAGGAATCCAGAGCCATTTCCTGTAGTTTCAAAGTCAATTGTGGGGAGATTTGGTGTAGTGGTAATTACCACAGGATCAGGAATCCAGAGAACCTATTATACGCTGGGGACATGAATTTGAATCCCACCATGGCAGATGGTGAATTTGAATTCAGTAAAAGTATCTGATGACCATGAAATCATGTTGATTGCCGTAAAAAAACCCATTTGGTTCATTAATGTCCTTTCGGGGAGGAATCCTGCCGTCCTTACTTGGCCTGGTGTATATGTGACTCCAGACCCAAGCAATGTGGTTGACTCTTAAAGCCCTCTGAATTGGCCTAGAAAGCCATTCAGTTGTATCCAACCGCTAAAAAGAAAATAATAAGAAATAAACCCAGATGGATAACCTGGCATCTACCTAAGCACTGGAATCGACAATGGCAAAACCAGCCCTGTCGACCCTGCAAAGTCCTTCTTACTAACATCTGGTGACTTGTGCCAAAGTTGGGAGAGCTATCTCACAGACTAGCCAAGCAGTAGCCTGACATAGTTGTACTGACAGAATCATACATTACTGTTAATGCTCCAGACTTCACGATCATCATTTCTGGGTATGTACTGTCTCACCGGCAGGATAGACCTAACAGAGGTGGTGACACAGTGGTATACAGTAGAGAGTGAGTTTCCCTGGCAACTCTGGACATTGACTCTGGACCCCATGAAGTCTCATGGCCCCAGGTTAAAAATGGGCAAGGAAGCCTCTTGCTGATTACCACGTACCGTCCTCCCTCAGCTGATGAATCAGTACTTTTTTATGTTGAGCAGCATTTGGAGGAGGCATTGAGGATGGCAATAAACAGAATGTACTCTGATTGGGGGACTTCAATGTCCATCACCCAGTGTGGCTCAGTAGTACCACCACAGACTGAGCTGGTCAGGTCCTACTGGACAAAGCTCTAGACTGGGACTACAGCAGGTGGTGAGGGGACCAACAAGAGGGAAAAACACACCTGACCTCATCTCACCCAATCTGCCTGCTGCAGAAGCATCTGTCCATGACAACACTGGTAGCAGTGACCACCGCAGTATTTGTGGGACTAAGTTCCATCTCCGCATTGTGTGGCACTACCAAATGGAATAGACTTTGAACAGATCTAGCAACCCAAGTCTGGGCATCTATGAGGCACTGTGGGCCACCAGCAGCAGCAGAATTGTACTCAACTGCAAACTGTAACCTCATGGCCCGGTATAGTGCCAACTCTAACATTACCACCCAGCCAGGGGATCAACCCTGGTTCAATGAAGAGTGCAGGAGGGCACGCCAAGAACAACACCAGGCATATTTGAGGTGTCACTATGGTGAAACCACAATACAAGACTACTTGCATGCTAAGCACCATAAGCAGCAAGTAATAGACAGAGCCAAGTTGTCCCACGACCAACAGATCAGATCCAAGCTCAGTAGTCCTGCCACATCCAGCCGTGAATGGTGGTGGACAATCAAACAACTCACTGGAGGAGGAGGCGGCTCCACAAATATCTACATCCTCAATGATAGAGGAGACCAGCACACCTGTGCAAAAGGTAAGGCTAAGGAATTTGCAAACATCATCAGTCAGAAGTGACGAGTAGATTATCCAGCTCGGCTTCTCCAGAAGTCCCCAGCATTCCAGATGTCAGTATGCAGCCAGTCCGATTCACTCCATATGATATCACGAAATGGCTGAAAGCACTGGATATTACAAAGGCTATGGGACCAGAAAAAATCCCAGCAATAGTTCTGAAGAACTGTGCTCCAGAACTTGCCATGCCACTAGCCAAGCTGTTTCAGTACAACTACAACTACCCAGCAATGGGGAAAGTTGCCCAGGTATGTCCACAAGAAACAGCCCAGCCAATTACCACTCTATCAACCTACTCCCAATCATCAATAAAGTAATGGAAGAAGTCATCAACAGTGCTATCATACAGCACCCACTCGGTAATAAACTGCTTACGGATGCCCAGTTTGGGTTCTGTCAAGGCCACTCAGCTCCTGACCTCATCACCTCCTTGGTCCAAACATGGAACAAAAAGCTAAAGGTGAAGTGAGAGTGATAGTCCTCGACATCAAGGCAGCATTTGACTGAGTATGGCATCAAGGTTCCCAAGATAAAATGGAGTCAATGAGAATTAGGGGGAAAAACCCTCTGCTGGTTGGAATCATACCTCACACAAAGGAAGATGCTTGTGGTGGTTGGAGGTCAATCACTTCATCCTCAGGACATCACTGCAGGAGTTCCTCAGTGTCCTAGGATCAACCATATTCAGCTGCTTCGTCCATGACCTTCCTTCCGCCATAAGGTCAGAAGTGGGGACATTTGCAGTTGACTGCACAATGCTCTGCACCATTTGTGACTCCTCAGACAGTGAAGCAGTTTATATCCAAATGCAGCAGGGCCTGGTCAATATCCAGGCTTGGGCTGACAAGCGGCCAGTACATTCAAGTGCCAGGCAATGACCAACTCCAACCAGAGAGGCTCTAACCATTGACCCTTGACATTCAGTGGCATCACCATCACTGAATCCCCTACTATCAACATCCTGGGGGGTACCATTAACAGAAAACTGAAATGGTCTAGCCATATGAAAAACATGGCCACCAGTGCAGATCAAAGGCTAGGAATCTTACAGCATGTAACTCAAATCCTGACTCTCCAAAGCCTGTCCACCATCTACAAGGCAGTAATGGAATACTTGCCACTCACCTGGATGAGTGCAGCTCCATCAACACTTCAGAAGTTTGACACCATCCAGTACAAGGCAGCCCACTTGATTGGTTCCCCTTCCACAAGCATCCAATCCCTCCACCATCGACGAACAGTTGCAGCAGTGTGTACTGTCTACAAGATGCACTGCAATAACACCTAAGGCAGCACTTTCCAGACCCATGAACACTACCATCTGGAAGGACGAGAACAACAGATATCTGGGAACATCACCACTTGGAAATCCCCCACCAAGTGACTCATCATCCTAACTTGGAAACATATCACCATTCCTTCATTATTGCTGGGTCAAAATCATGGAATTCCCTCTCTAACAGCACTGTGGATGTACCTACACCTCAGGGACTGCAGTGGTTCAAGAAGGCAGCTCATCACCACCTTCTCAAGGGCAATTAGGGGTGGGCAATAAATGCTGACTTAACTGATGATGCCCACATCCCATAAATTAATAAATAAAATAAAAATTCCTACAACCACAACTGAGGAGGCCCCAGAACCTGAGATTGTTTCACAGCCACAAGTCTCACCTGCCAAGCAGAATGATCCCCCTTGTCAGGAAAGATGTTATCCCACAAGAGTGAGAAAGCCTCTACAATGATTAAATCCTTAGGCCTGAATGGGTCACCTTAAAATTTACTATGCTGTGGATGTCTGTATGGTATTTTTACTATATAGTATACCGTGTTTATGTACTCTATTGAGTTGGAGTTCATAGTTAAGCAGAGAGAAGTGTGTATTTAATATTTCAACAATACTTGAGTAAAATTTTAAATATATTGTTTGTTTAAGCATTTGCTTAAATAATTCATTACAGGTTATATGTAAAAATAAGTGAATTGCATACATTTTGACTCTACCACGTGATAAGTGTGTGCCTCGCTTAAAATAAGACAAAGTTCGATTTGCATCTCTCATCTCCTTGTTTGTCTTCCAATTAGCTTAATGTTTTGAAGTGACAAAACTCACGGGCAGTACAGATTTATGGTGTGTGATAACTGTGCTGCTTCAAGTTTTGCTTTTGAACTGATTGGCTTGTAGTACCTTGTGGAAGAAAGCAACATTCTGCCTTGCTCATACAGCATTTTACCTTTTTACTTAAAAAAATTTAAACAGTTCTTGTATGCCTGTATTTATCTTTTCTGTTGGTATCAACAAGGATTTTAAGTTCAGATAATTTAATGTTTATGTCATATTACAGAGACATAACTCTATAACATTGTTTTCTCTCCTTTGCTCACTCTAACAAGTCAATCAGGCTCTGAAACACTAGAAAACAGCCAGATAGAAAACCAATCATGCATCTTCCTCTGGTTTATCCCTGCCAAGTGAAGGCTGGACATGTCTCCTGCTCCACGCTGTATAATACCACGTATCATTGACACAACTTGCAGTGCAACATGAGGCCCACACTGAGGAATTATTCTTAATCACTTCAGCTTTCTGCATGGGAATGCTGCCAAGTTATGGCAATTGTAGAGCCATCCCACTGATGCAATGTTTTAGCTAGCCTGCTTTTCAAAAACACATCTCACGCTAGTAGCTGCCACACCATGAATATGTCCCACCAGCAGGCTGGGTGCAGTGATATAATTAAACTCTAATGTAAATATACAGACAGACATACTTTATTGATCCTGAGGGAAATTGAGTTTCGTTACAGTTGCACCAACCAAAAATAGTGAAGAAATATAGCAATATAAAGCCATAAATAATTAAATAATAATAAGTTAATCATGCCAAGTGGAAATAAGTCCAGGACCAGCCTATTGGCTCAGGGTGTCTGACACTCCAAGAGAGGAATTGTAAAGTTTGATGGCCACAGGTAGGAATGACTTCCTATGATGCTCAGTGTTACATCTCGGTGGAATGAGTCTCTGGCTGAATGTACTCCTGTGCCTAACCAGTACATTATGGAGTGGATGGCAGTCATTGTCCAAGATGGCATGCAACTTGGACAGCATCCTCTTTTCAGACACCACCGTCAGAGAGTCCAGTTCTACCCCCACAACATCACTGGCCTTACGAATGAGTTTGTTGATTCCGTTGGTGTCTGCTACCCTCAGCCTGCTGCCCCAGCACACAACAGCAAACATGATAGCACTGGCCACCACAGCCTCGTAGAACATCCTCAGCATCGTCCAACAGATATTAAAGGACCTCAGTCTCCTCAGGAAATAGAGACGGCTCGGACCCTTCTTGTAGACAGCCTCAGTGTTCTTTGACCAGTCCAGTTTATTGTCCATTCGTATCCTGAGGTATTTGTAATCCTCCACTATGTCCACACTGACCCCTTGGATGGAAACAGGGGTCACCGGTGCCTTAGCCCTCCTCAGGTCCACCACCAGCTCCTTAGTCTTTTTCACATTAAGCTGCAGATGATTCTGCTCACACCATGTGACAAAGTTTCCCACTGTAGCCCTGTACTCAGCCTCATCTCCCTTGCTGATGCATCCAACTATGGCAGAGTCATCAGAAAACTTCTGAAGATGGCAAGACTCTGTGTTGTAGTTGAAGTCCGAGGAATATACCAAGGAATATTGCATCAATATTTTTCCTTTTTATTTTATCAAAGTGTAGAAGTCCAAGAGGAATCCATAATTCATAATGCAAAAGCCTTGCATCAGCTGAAGTTGCAAAACTCTTCAAATACTCTTAGCTAGTAGGGGTTTTTAGAATATGCATTTAACATTCAACATCAATAGATAATTATTCACCCTTTCTGATGTACTGTATCATTAAAATTAAATGTGTATTTGATTGGTCATATGCAAGAAATCACAGATGGAAGGCAAAGCACAAACTAAACCTTCTGTTTAGTTGGTCTATTTGGACAGTACTTCCGCAAGTTACATTTTTAGACACATTGGTGCAAGATTAGTTGATGTAGTGCACTTCACGATATGCAACACAGGTACTGCACTTAACAGGTAGATATTTTCCAGAATCCTTTATCCGGGGCAGCTGCTGTTATATCTTGTTATAAGCATATGCTGAGTACGGCAGAGTAATGATAGTTGTTTGTTTGTAACCTGAATGAATGATGAGATCAATAACATATGTTGTTAAACTAAAACATTTAAAAATTTGAGATAAAGTGAAAGAGCAATAGAGAATTAAATTATTTACACAAAGAATATGAAAAAGGAATGGAGTAAGATAAAGAATGAGAAAATTATGCTGAAAACAAAATGATGAAAATATAAAAATTTAAAGTTAATATTTTAAATTTAATACCTACACAAGAAACCCAGAAAGTTAAATTACTTCTCTTCTTTACTAAAAATTTTATTTGGCATTAAGATATCACATTTATAATTCCATTAATAGATGTTTGTACTTAGTGCATTAAAATTTTGTGCAAAATTCTGTAAAAATTCACAAGTAAATCTGGCAAGTTCTTGAAGAACCTATTGCTAAAATTGTTGTCTGAGTAAAAAAAGTCAGTTATTTATGGACCATAATATAACTTATCATAACTTACCTCTTCTTCTGAACTTATAGTTAATTTGTGTGATAATAATTACATGCATCATTATTTTTCCATTAAGATAAAATAAAAGTCCACTTTAAATAATAACAATCTGGATAATTATCAAGAATTAAAATATTTCTCTAGAAACTATGTTGCAGGATGCAAAATTGCTCCATGTGTTCAAATATAGGAAATTTGTTGCACTAATTATTTCATATTAACTTTGTAATCTTTAGAGGGGCCTGTTCTATGTTCTGTAGCTTCAGAGGAATCGATGTGTACAAGGACAAAATATGCCACAGCTAAGCACATTGTCAGAAGGCGTAAAATTTGGAAATTTTCTGCAATTGACAAAGTGGCAGTTTGAACTACTTCAGAGGAAACAGGCATCAGAAATGTATGTAAATGAAGAAGTCTTGAAAGCTACCCAAGAGTAACAAACATCTCCCTGGATCCTGCAGAAGAGTTTACCTTACATGTTTGGAGGCCTTTCAACCAGGGTGGCTGAATATGTAATAAAGCTATCGGAAATTTTGTTGCAAATGCACAAATATTAATCTACAGCCGCTTCCTCTGCCTTTAAATATGAATGGTTATTTTTGTTTCTCTCTCCATAAATTGCCTGTGGTCACAAGGGCATGCACTGTGTCAGTATTTCAAGCGTCTGGATCAAACAAAAACGGCCTTGTGAGCTCAAAGTGGAGACAAATAAATGGCTATTACCTCAGATTTTGCCTGAAGTCAAAACCATTTCTGTCAACAACGTTAACTTTGTTCAATGTGAAGGAAGCAGAGGGACTCTTAGGTGATTCAAAAAAAAATCCATTTTGATTGTAAGAATGAGAAAAGGCAGAGGTTACAGGAAATAGTAGACATTTTTGTGCTGAATTAAGCCATTTAGGGTGACAAGAGCAAGGCAAGCAAAAACCAAAAAAAAGTAGGAAACAGTTGGACATATTTAGGTCAGCAGCAGTGGCAAGTGGAGAAACTGAAACCAATTAATGTAGAAACATGTTACACTCTTTTCATGACCACCATACAGGTTCCCACAATTCTCTGTCATACCATAACACCAGATGACTACAGGAACTTCTTTGCTTTCTCTTTCGCTTCCCCACATAATTTCTACTGCAAAATGATTTATCATGGACTCAATTTCTGAATTTCACTTAAACCTTGAAACACAAACTTTCCATCTTTCTTCATGTTCATTAGCACCTCTCCTCTTGAAAAAGTTACTTCTGTTTTACTGCACATTTATCTCTTATTCAGGAGAAAAAAAAATTCTCAACCCATACTCGTCAGAAAACCACTCTTTACTAAACTTTCAATTTCCGAATGGAAGTCAAGACAAGAAAATTAAACAGCACGGTTTCTGTTTTATTTAAACATCCCAAGGTGATTGCCAAGGCCCTCCACTAAAAACACAAATAGTCTTCCATATATGTAATGCCTACTTTGAGCCAAAACTAATTCCTGAAAAAGAAAACACCCAAATAAAATAAAATTAGATGGCAATCTAGTGGACAGTGGCAAAATTTCCTTTGATACCTTACACATTGCAAAATGATTAAAATCAAATCTGGCGTAATGTTACCTCAACACTCATTGATTCCCTTTGACCTTTATTCTTATAAAGCAATATATTAGTGAGGTAACGATATTATAAGGAATGTGCAAATACTTTGGCAGCAAGCATTATAATGCTTTTCCCTTTCTGCATTCCATTTCAAAAGAAAAAAATACTTGAAATATTTACCGTTACACATAATTAAAAAGTCTGAAGTTTGCTTCAAAGAGATATTATTTTTATTTCTTGAATCCCAACTATCAAAAGTTTCAGGAAAGTTTCAAGGACATAAATAATATAAGCATTTATTTTTAAAGAGCTGGAAGTCAGGTTTTAGCAGGCAGTGACAAACATGGGTCATTAATGATGAGGCTTGTGTGAGTTTTCTGCACCAGCAGACCAGGGCGAGCAGGAGCATGGCTGGTCAGGAGTGTAACCAAAAACCCACACAGCTGTTTTCATTTTCCTTCTTGAAATGCACTGTCTGTGTGGTACTTCAGAGAGAATTATGAGGCTGCTGTGCAGCTCAGGCGAGTAATGTCTTTGCTGAGGCAATGACAACGATTGCAGCAGATAGATGTCAGCAAGGAAAGAAACCATATCTCGAAAGCAAAATACAGCTTGCAGCCAATACAACTCACAACAAGATGGCTGATGGTGTTTAATATGACGGGCATGCTCTCCTAGCACACTTTATCTTGTGAAAGAGCAGAATTATTGAGGGGGACTTTAATTTTGCAACCAGTAGGTCACTCGGGCTTCAAACCCCTGCTTCCTTTAAACATGGCAGGCAAGCTATGGTAGCAGCTGGGAGGAGTGCCAGATACTTCACCAGCTGGGAGGAGTGCCAGATACTTCACCAGCTGGGAGGGGATGGGTGAAGATGGGAATGGCTGAACAGGGAGGGAGAAAGGTTGGGGTAGGAATGGAGGGATGCAGGATGACTATGTTGGTAGGTTTGAGAAGAGAAAGGCTGATTGTGAGAGCAGTGAGACAGAGGGGAAAGCTTTCTGAAGGAGAGTCATTGGTGGAGTGGGAGGTTTGTGTTCAGAGGCAGTGGCTAAATGGGTAGCTGCAGAGGAGGGGATGGGGGGTTGTGTATTGGCTGTGATGGAGCAGAAGCTATGTACAAGAGAAATGGTGTGGCATGGTTTGGAGCTGTAGATCGGAGAGGATGTGGGACATGTGAGGTGAGGCTGTAAGCAGGGAGTGAGACTGTGTTGTGCTGCTGGGGAGATTGTGTCATCGTGATGAACGAGGTTGCCATGGTGATGGACAGCCAATGGGGGGGGGTAAAGATGATGGTGTTTTTGGGTTGGGTGAAGTGAGGTTCCGTGGATGAAATAGGATGAGAATCTGTTGGTGAGGTGGGGGGTGGTGTTGGGGAGGTGCTGCGTTGATTGGATAACATTGATGATCTCATCTGACAAGGTCCCTCATGGTAGGCTCATCCAGACATTAAGATGCATGGAATCCATGGTGATGGTGCCACTTGGATTCAGAATTGGCTTGCACATAGAAGGTTGAAGGTAGTGGTTGATGGGTCTTATTCTGGCTGGAGGTCCATGATTACTAGTGTTCAGCAGGAATAGTGCTGGGACCTCCATTGTAAAATAAATATGGATGGATGTGTGAGTAGTTAAGTTGTTTGCAGGCAACACAAACTTTGTTGGTGTTGTATATAGTGCAGAAGATTGCCAAATTGATACAGTGAGATGTAAATCAAGTGCAGATGTAGGTAGACAGGCAGAGAAATGTTAGATGGAGCTTAATCTGGACAAGTGTAAGGTGTTTCACTTTGGGAGAACAAATGTAAAGGCAAAGTACACAGCTAATGAGAGCATTATTGTACAAAGGGATCTTGGGGTCCAAGTTCATCGCTCCCTAAAACCAGCTGCACAAGTTTTTATAGTAATGAAGATGGATGGCATGCTTGATTTTATTGGTCAAGGTACTGAGTTCAAGAGTCAGGAAGTTACAGTACATTACAGGTTCTGGTGACCTCTTTATAGTAAGAATGCAGAGGCTATGCAGCAGGTGCCGAAGAGGTTTATCGTGACTTTTCCTGGCTTAAAGAGTAGGTTATACAAGGGGAGGCTGGACAAACTAGGGTAGCTTTCTCATCGCTTGCTGAGAAAAGATCGGATGAAAGTCTACATCATAAAAAGGAGGCATAGATAGAATAACTTTTCCCAGGAGTCAATATGTCTAATACGAGAGGGTTTACATTTAACCTGTTTGTGGGAAAATTCAAAGTTTATTACACAGAGAGAGTTGGATACCTGGAACCCACTACCAGAGGTAGTGGTGAAGGCAGATACAACAGAAGCTGTTAAGAAATTCTTAGGTAGGAACATGAACGTGCAGAGAATGTAGGGACATTCACCATGTGCAGGCAGTAAGAATTAGCTGTCAATACCTTAATCATTTCATCACAATATTCTAGACCAAAGCCTGTTCCTGTGTTGCACTGTTCTTTGTTCTAAGTTCCAAATCTCAATTCTCTGCTAGCAACTTGATGCATACTGCAGGCCTCGCACATGTTCTCCCAAGACCTTGTCTTCTATTTTGAACCACAACCGGCAGTTATGAACATCAGCTGCTTGTTGGCAATTGATTAAAAGAGTGCTCTCTGACTCAAATACCTCCCCCAGGAGCGAGCGTGCACGCACACACACATACCTTTCTCTTCTCTCTCTCGGTGGCATGTGATAAGAGGTGGATTAGTGGAACAGATAAATATGGTGATCAAAAACCTCTTCCATTAGCACTGGTAGTTCTTCTATCCCCAACCTGATTTTTAAACAGAATAACTGTTTTAATGAGTTGAACCAATTTCTACTCAACACTGGCAGTGTCATGCAAGAACTGTGTTAATTACCCAAAGTTTGATTTTCTTTTTGTGTCTCCGCCATTTTGATTTCATTTGGGGCATCCCTCTGATGATCTGCAAGCTCATTTCCTTAGTTACAACTACCACTGCTTGATAAACACTCTCTATAATTGTATGTTCTTCAATACTACGATGCCACACTAGCTTTATAGGGTAATAATTCTTTTTAACAGAATGGACTTTTACAATATCCTTCTGATCCTTGCTGTCAGTGACGTGTTTTAGATTCACACTGGGCTTCACAGTGCAATGCTGAATAAATTCACGTAGTGTGTGAAACTCACAGAATTATAAACATTCATTGTCCCAGCTAATTTTCAACTGGAAGCTTTGCAATATTATGTTGCAGTTCAGAGAAAAGTCAATGGCATGATATTTTATTAAAGCAGGATTGACCTTAAAATAATTCACTTTATAGCTAATATAACATGTACCACAGACCTGAAATGGAAACAGTTTCTCTTTTCTTTAAACAGATGTTGTCTGACCTATTGAACACTTGATAACTATGAGGGTCCATGCATGTAAAAGTATCTTTGTTATCTGGCAATATGATTATGTTAACATAGTGTAAATCACACATACAACTGTTAAATGCTTCAGTGAGAATAGAACCAAGAAATACAAAGAAAATAATAATGATGTAAATGTGTGTATGGTCAATATTTCAAGTTCAAATAGATTTATTATCAAAGTACATACATATCACCATATACTGCTAATTCTTTTTCTTGCAGGCATTCAAAGTAGAACAAAGAAATACAACAAAATCAATGAAAAACTACACACAACCAATCTGCATAAGACAAACTGTGCAAATAAAATACAATACTGTGCAAAAGTCTCCAGCTCCCTACTATATATATATGTGCCTAAGACTTTTGCGCAATTGTATGTATTGCTCTCAACTGCAGCTGCAAATAAAAACAAATTTAATGACTATGAGAGTGGTGATATTCCTGATTCTGGTATGGGGTTCTGTTGTTGGCTGAGAGTGAGAAGTGGGCAGGGAGAGGAGAATCATGGTTAGGAAAAGGGGAAAGAGAGATGGGAGGGAGCAAGAAGCACCAGAAAGACATCATTTAATGATCAATAAACCAATTGTCTGGAATCAAATGACCTTGCTTGGTGTCTCAGGGCTGTGTGTGTCTGCACCCATGCCAACTCCACCCCTGGCACCCCTTCTCTGCCATCTATCCCATACCCCTCATGCCACGCTCCACCCTCCCCAATCCCAACATCATTTGGTCCTGCCAGATTTACAAACTCGATCTCCGGTCCACATTGATAAGTATGGTACTGTGCAAAAGTCTTTCCCGTGTCACAGCGCCAACCCGTCACCTCGCCATTAGCAGAATCAACTGTCTTTAAAAAAAGCAAATCATTGCTCTGTGCTATCTATACAAGATAAGGTGGAAGTTCTGAATAAACTCAACAGTGGTGTGTCTGTGAAAAGCATATACGACTTGTATAAGATTGGCTTTTCCACAGTTTATGATATAAAAAAACAAAGAAAAGTTGCTCCAATTCGCTGCTGACGGTGAATCAAAAAAACACAAATGTGCATAAAGAATGAAAGATGAAAGATGTTCAAAACTAAGAAAGTTCTCATAAAATGCTTTAAACTTCGTCACCACCACCAGGTCATGAAGATTCAATTGATTTTCAAGATGAAACACGAGACAATCCAGATGACCCCCACTTTCAGACACATAACTCTGCTTAGTAGTACAATCCAATGCTTTACTTTGGAAGTGGCAGTAACCAGCCTTCTGATGCAAGTGAAGACAAATACATTGTAAGGTATTTTGCCTGTACAGTACTTTAATAAATTTCACTTGCTTTTTATTTGTTTCTTTTTTCTTTATTGTCCAACTTGTACTATTCACGGGGTACTTTAAAGGTAGGATGTGGTGATCATCAAGGGGGTTAGACAATAGACAGTAGGTGCAGGAGTAGGCCATTTGGCCCTTCTAGCCAGCACCCCCATTCACTGTGATCATGGTTGATCATACACAATCAGTACCCCGTTCCTGCCCTCTCCCCATATCCCTTGACCCCGGTATCTATAAGAGCTCTATCTAACTCTCTCTTGAATGCATCCAGAGACTTGGCCTCCACTGCCTTCTGGGGCAGAGCATTCCACATATCCACCACTCTCTGGGTGAAAAAGTTTTCCCGCGTCTCTGTTAGTGGTGTTTATTTATTTAATCCTAACCTGCCCACCTGTGATTTGGCAAAAATCACTAATCCGGTACTGCACAGGACCCAATAATTCCAGATTTCTGTAGCATGTGGTAACATACACACTGACGTTCTAATGTCATTGTAAATTTCACTGACAACATTATTGCTCTTGGATGAATCACAGGTGGTGATGAGTCAGCTTATGGGAACAAGATAGAACACCTGGTTGAGTGGTTCTGCAACAACAACCTCTTGTTCAACACCAGCAAAACTAAGATTGTTGATTTTAGGAAGTTGAAGGAGGGCAAACATGGTGCAGTCTAATTTGGGGAGCATTAGTGGTGGAGAGAGTCAGCAGCTTTAAATTCCTGGGAAAAAACATATTTGATTAGCTGTCCTGTGCCCAACACAGAGGCAATCACAACAAAAGCACACCAATGTCTACTTTCTTAGGAGGTTAAGGAGTTTCAATTTGTCGCCAAATACTCCAACAAAGTTATTGACTGGTTGCACCATGGATTAGTACATCATTATGAATAAGCAGGAATGCAAGAAGCTGCAGAAATTTGTGAAGTGTGCCCAGCTCATCACAGGCACATTCCTCCCCACCATTGGCTGTATCTAGAGGATACAGTGTCTCAAGAATCCATTATGAAAGATCCCCATCATCTGGTCTATGTTATCTTCTTACAGTTACAATTTAGCAGGAGGAATGGAAACCTTACGTTCCACACCACCAAGCTCAAGAACAGCTACTTCCCTTGAACCAACCGACAAAACCCCAATCATTAGTATTTAGCAACGCCATGACCACTTTGATCACTTTGCACTAAAATGAATTTTAGTTCCAATTGTGTAAAAAATGTGTACAATTAATGTTCGTTTTATGAATGCTGCTTACATAATGTCATGTGCCTGTGATGCTGCTGTAAGTTTTTATTGCAGATGTGCATATATGTACTTGTGCATGTGACAAGAAACTTAACTTTGAATTTTCTAAAGTACACATTGTATTCTCCTGTCATAAAATGAACCTCTCTAATCTCCAACGCAATTACCATCAATTCTTTTGATGGTAATTACCATCAATACCATCTTTTCTTGTGCGCTTAATTAATTGTCATGTTATGAGATTGGCTCAATTAATAACAATCTATGCTCCTCATCAGAAAGCTGTGATATGCATCCAGCACTCACTGAGGAAATAGACATTGTCAGAACCATTGGATTAGGAATTCCTTTGTCATGCCTCTGATACACATGAATACATTCTTAACCAAGAGTATGACATTTTCAGCCTCTTTCTTGATTTTGCTGTGTGCGGTGCAATATCTGATAGACAACCTTCCAGAATGACTTTTGTCACCACTAGAAACATTCACCTCCAAATCATCCAAAAATGCAGCAACACCTAAACTCCTGCGGCAGGAAAGCAGCATCCAGGCCATGCTCGCCTTTTACTGCAGCCGTCAGGTGTAAGGTGCAGAAGCTTTGGGTCCCATATCACCAGTTTCAGAAACTGCTTCTACTCCATAACCATCAGGCTCTTGAACTTGAGGAAATAACTTCACACCTCACAGTAAGATGGCAATACACTCAGACACAGAGGCCTCTCTGGGACCGACCAAAGTTGTTTTTGTCTTTTTTAATGCCTTTTTTACCCCAATGGATAGTAAGAACTTCAAGTACTGTAGTTCAAACCCATCAGTGAGTTGCTCGATCGCAGAGGAGCTAGAGGAGCAGGACTTGGTGCAGACAAGACTCTGTTGGACATTGGTAATTTAAAATTATGCAAATCCGATTCACTGGTTTATTAGAGCAAACTTTGGCAGGGGAGCTGGTGATAGGTTAAAAAGCAGGACCTCCAGGGTTGTGATCTCAGGATTGCCACCTGCGCCAGAAGTGAGGCTAGAAATAAGAAAAAACACGGTTCAGCCCATGGCTAAGGAGATGGTGCAGAAGGGTGGGCTTCAGACTTGTGGATCATTGCGCTTTCTTCCAGGGAAGGTGAACCCATATAGATGGGTCGGTCTGCACCTAACCTGGAGGGGGAATAATATCCTTGCAGGAATATTTATTCCTAATCTCTACTGAGATGTACTCAACATTCTGCTCCTTATATCATTTCTCACCATCACCTTGATCTCATCCTTAATTAAGAGCACTACCCTTCCTACCTATCCTTCCATATTAGCCAATACATTTGGATATTTAATTCCCAGTCATCACCGCTCTGCAACCACATTACTGTCATGGCCAGTAAATCATTGCCCTTTGTATTAGTAGGTAGCACAAGTTTGCTAACTTTGTTTTGAATACTGCGGGCATTCAGATGTGGTGTCTTTACACTAGTTATCTTTTTAGAATCTGGTAACCTGTGTGTCTTTCGCATTTAATTTTTCTATACTTCACATCGACTTCTCTTTCCTAAAATGTGCTTTGGTCTCTGCATTGCTTCTGTCTTTCTGCTTGGATTTCCATCCTCCTACCATATTAGTTTAAACCCATCCCAACAACACTTGCAAACCACTCCCCAGGACATTGATCCCAGTCCTGCCCAGGTGTAGACCATCCAGTCTGTACCGCTCCCACCTCTCCCAGAATCAGTTCCTACCACATAGTAGATTCCTACTACACGACTAGCACATGACACAGATAGCAATCCTGAGATTATCACTTTTGAGGACTTACCTTTTAATTTATCACCCTGCTGCCTAAATTCAGCTTGTAGATCCTCTTCCCACATTTTCCTGTATTGTCAGTACATTGGAAGCTCCTACCAGTAGAGCTGTGCCATACTTTTGCCTGCCCTCCTGTGCATCAGAACCACCTAGTTACTGATATTTTCCTCTGATGAACCATCTCCTCCACCTGTATTCAAAGTGGAAGAATATATTAGTTTAAGAGGGAGTTGACTACGGGTTTCTTCTTCACTGCCTTCCTGCTGGGTAGCTATTCCTTCTCTTTCTCTAGTCCCTTAAGCTGCACGTGACCAATTCCTAAATATGTTATCCACAATTTTCTCACCAGGCACAGCTCCAAGGCCAGCACGTGATCTGTCAGGAGCTTCCTACACGCATAGTCGTCAGAGACTCTGGCAGCCTCGCCAGGTTCCCACATTGCACAGGGGAAGTATGACACGAGCTAGCCTGCCATAACTAAAGTGCTTTGAGAAAAAAAGACAAAAAAACCTATTCTCACCTGACCTTAGTGCTGCTTGTCCTTCCCACCAAAGCCCGATATTCACCAAACCTCACATTCAGACAAGCACAGCACATTGACAAGATTGCATTCCCTCTCAAAAAAACAAGAAATGGCTGGTCCATTTGACCCCAACTTTTTTTTTATAGGCTGCTGATAGCCAATTGCTTATTAACTAACAGTTAGCTGACTAAAATCTTTTAAATTTCTGCAAGTGAAACTTTCAAACAAGTAATGCAACTCACCTCTTTTCAGTTGTTCCACTCTTGCTCCAATGAGATAAAATCACTAAAATGATATACCTTTAAAATGATTTCACCTACTAAAAGATGTGATGGCTTTAATTTAACTTGATATGTATCCATAGAAAGGAGACTATCCAAAACAGCTATACAGTACCTTAACATTACAGGGACGAGAAAATCTCCAGATGTTGGAAATCCAAAGCAACACTCACAAAGTACTGGAGGAATTCAGCAAGTCATGCAGTATCTATGAAAAAGAGCAAATAGTCAACATTTCAGGCCAAGACACTTCTTCAGGACTGAAGCGTCGACTGTTTTCTCTTTTCCATTGAAGCTGCTGAGTTCCTCCAGTACTTTGTGTGTGTGACGCATTACTTCAATGCTTATAATTCTGTATGAAGTAACCGGATTCATGTTGAATATTTTACCCATTTTGTTATGGTCACATTTCTGCAGTATAACCAGAAATTTCATTTTGATAATATTAAAAAATTTTTGTTGAGAGATGCTTGACAAAACGGAAGATGGTGCAAGACATGAAAATAAAAAAATTGTCAATTTGTAGACAATAATTAAAAAACATGAAGCACAAACAAGTGGAAGAATGTTTGCAAGATTTAATGGAAGATGAGAAATGCAATTGTATTGCACTTTATTTCAATTTTTCATAATATTTGCAATATTTCTATCAACAATGCCCATTATCTTTGCAAAGAATATTTAGAAATTTAGAAAAGCATAACTAAACCTCTTGAAATGTGTACTAGCTACTTTAGATCGTTCATTTTTATTTTGACTACAGTACATTCATCCTTACATGAAGCTGCTGAATATACTCTAAATGCAAATATTAAGCTAACTGGCCTGTAATTACTTAGAATGGCTGCCCTATTTATAAAATGAGAATTACAAGGACTATCTCAGCTCTATAGTTCACATCCACATTCAAAAAATAGGTTGAAGTATGGGTGGTAATTATACCCGCTGCCACCTACCCACTCACCCACTTTGCCTGCTCAATCCTTAAAAACTGGGGTTCAGCCTCTAGCTTGCCACGCTCAAAATTATTGTATTATTTACAATGTAAGTTCAGACCAAGCTAAAGTCAGTCAAAACAACGAGTCAAAAGCCCATTTTATTGTCAGATGCACAAGTATGTAAGCACAGCTGCAATAAAAAAACTATCTTACAGCCACATAGCAGCATTCATAGGATGAACATAAGTTAAACATAGACGTAAAATTAAACAGTCAGTGGCCTACTTATAAAAGTTGTGGCCGGATGTAAAATTAGCATCAAGAAACAAGAACTCCAACACAGTAGTTGAACCACATCAAGAAGAGTCATTGCCAGGAAACTCCAACAGAAATTTATGATATCCCCATTTGTGGGAAAAGAACTTAAATTACTTAGTCCCAGAACCCCCAAGGTGTCCATCTCCTCAAGCCCAGCCTTGCTTAATCATAAAAAGGGATTTGCCCTCTCTCCTCCAATCAATTTGAAATCCACTTTGCCCTGGGGCCCCTCCTGTAACGATCTTCAGATGAGCAGACCCAGGTGCGAAGTAAACTCAGGACTCGATAGCAAAAATTAATGATTAAGATTTATTCAGAAAATAATGCAAGGAATAATCAAACAAAGAGCTTATTACTTAGGATTTGAGCGCACAGAATTCACACAAAACTCGAATCCGGGACTCAGTGATGAGGGCTGGACTAGAATAACCTTAAATAGAACATAATACACAGGAAACCTGAGCAGTTGGAAATCAAAAACTAATCACTTAAGAACAAGAAGGATAAGGAACCCATATTCATGTAACAAGCATCATGAAAGTTGACATCACAGTGACAACTTAATGATTAAAGTAGTCCTTAAACAACTCACTCAAATAAACCATGTTCAGTTGGATTGAGACCTGCCGCTGGCTGGTGCCCCTCAGGGGTCTGAAGAGTTATGACAGGATGCCCCCCCCAATACCCCCACCATGCCCAGTATCAGACAGCCCAGGGCAATTAGGATACCTGTTACAAAATTCCATGATTAATTAAGAGTTCAGAATGCCCTGAGAGGAATGCAACATCTTTCCTCAGGGCTATAGTCTTCCCAGTCTCTGAGATATTGTATCTTGCCATGAACACAAGAGTCCAGTTGTCATCTAACTGTGTAAACCTGTTGTCCATTGACAAAACAAAGAGGGGGAGGATCCTTGGGAGCAGGGGCCAAGGGATTGAAAAGTACAGGCTTGAGGCGTGAAATATGAAAGCTGAGATGGATATGCAAGGTTCTGTGTAATAGTAAGCAATTTTTTTAAAATATTAGGACCGATGTATTTGGCAGGCAGTTTCCAAGATTCCACCCGCATGGGATGGTTCCAAGTTGAAAGCCAAACCTGCAGGCCCAGAGAGAACAAAGGACCTGGTCATCTTTAACAGCTAGCCTGTTGCTGCTGTTGAGAGTTGGCCATTAGAGTCAATCTTGCTTGAGACCACATCTGCTTGCATATCTTAATCAATTTATCAGTAGCAAGGACACCCACCTTGGATTATTGCTATAGGAATAGGGATAGACTATAGGCTAACTGGCATTTGAAAGGGGACATCCTAATGGAGGGTTGAAAAATGTTATTGTGTATGAATTCTGACCAAATAAGATGATTATTCCATGCTATCGGATTTCTCAAGACCAAACATCTTAAGGATCTCTCCAAATCCTGGTTCACCCTTTCTCTCTGCCCATTAATTTGCAGGTGGAATCCTGAAGTTATGCTAACAGTTGCCCCAATAAGAAGACAAAATGCCCTCCAAAATTTGGAAGAGAATTGCGGGCTATGATCCAAGATGATCATGATCATCTCTTATGGAATTGATGGCTTTGTGGCAAAGTTTGCAGATGATACAAAGATAGGTGGAGGGTAGAGGTAGAACTGAAGAAACAATGTGATTGCAACAGGACTTAGACAAATCGGAAGAATGGGCAAAAAGTGGTAGATGGAATACAGTGCTGGAAAATGTATGATAATGCATTTTGGTAAAAGGAACAGTACCGCAGATTATTATTTAAATGGGATGAAAATTCAAACATCAGAGGTGCAAAGGGACTTAGGAGTCCTCGTGCAAGACTCCCAGAAGGTTAATTTGCAGGTTGAGTCTGTGCTAATGAAGGCAGATGCAATGTTGTCATTTATTTCAAGGGGGATAGAATATAAAGCAAGGAGATAATACTGAGCCTTTTTTAGACACTAGTCAGGCTGCCCTTAGAGCATTGTCAAAAGTTTTGGGCCCCATATGTCAGAAAGGATGTGTTCTCACTGGAGAGAGTCCAAAGGAGTTTCATGAGGATGATTCCGGGAAATGATGGGAAACATTTGGCAGCTTTGGGCTTGTACCCATTGGAATTTAGAAGAATGCGAGGGGATCTGATCGAAATCTACCAAAGGTTGAAAGGACTAGACAGGGTGGATGTGGAAAGGATGTTTCCTATGATAGGGGTATCCAGAACTAGAGGGCACCGCCTCAAAATTGAGGGGTGACCCTTTAGAAAAGAGGTAAGGAGAATTTTTTTTTTAGCAGAGCATTGTAAATCTGTGGAATACTCTGCCACAGACTGTGGTGGAGACCAAGTCCATGCATATATTCAAGATAGAAATTGATAGTTTTCTGATCAATCAGGGCATCAAAAGATATGGCGAGAATGTAGGTGTATGGGGCTAAGTGGGATCTGGGATCGGCCATGATGGAATGGCAGTGCAGATTCGAAGGGCTGAATGATCTAATTCAGTTCCTATATCTTATGGTCCTATGATATTCTTGGAGAAGCCGTGAATCTGGAACAAAGTGACAAGCCTTTGAGAACTAGTCCACACAACCATAGTGACAGCATTCCCTTGGGAAGGAGGAAGGCCAGTGATAAAATCCATTGAAGTATGCTACCAGCATGAGTGGGAATAGGTAGAAGCTGTAAAAGCCCTTGGGTAGATTTGTGGTCCTAGACTCACCCATCATAGGAAACATCCTTTCCACATCCACTCTATCTGTGCCCTCTGGTCCTAGACTCCCCCACTACAGGAAACATTGCTGGGTTCCTTATTCTGGGCATACACTCATCACATGCTGAAACGTGACCTTTACTCCACAGTTCATGAAACTCCTGGGTAACTGACCACATTGGAGGTATGCCCCCAATTCAATACCTTAATGCGGACTACCTTAGGGATGAAGATATGACCAGGTGGCCTCGTGTTGTTCCTGGGCCCTCTACACCCTATTCGTGCCCCATCTAATGGGAGCCAGCACCCTTGAATAGGGAGATTGGTCTCTGGGACCTCCTCCTTATCATAAGATCATAAGATAAAGGAGTAGAATTAGGCCATTTGGCCCATCGAGTCTGCTCCGCCATTTCATCATGACTGATCCAGCTTTCCTCTCAGCCCCAATCTCTTGACTTCTCCCCATACCCTTTCATGCCCTGAAAATCCAGATTCTATCAAGCTCTGCATTAAATATACCTCAAGACTTGGCCTCCACAGCTGCCTGTGAAAAAGGATTTCACAGATTCACCACTCTCTCGCTAAATAAATTCCTCCTCATTTCTGTTCTAAAAGGATGCCCCTCCATTGTGAGGCTGTATCCTCTGGTCTTAGACTCTCGCACCATAGACAACAGCCTCTTCACATCCACTCTATCAAAGCCTTTCACCATTCGACAGGTTTCAATGAGGTTACCCCTCATTCTTTTGAATTCCAGTGAATACTGGCCCAGAGCCATCAAACACTCTTCATATGACAAGCCATTCAATCCTGGAAACATTTTCATGAATCTCCTCTGAACTCTCTCCAGTTTCAGCATATTCTTTCTAAGATAAGGGGCCCAAAACTGCTCACAATACTCCAAATGAGATCTTCCCAGTGCTTTATAAAGTCTCAAAATTACGTTCATAGTTTTGTATTCTAGTCCTCTTGAAATAAAAGCTAACATTACATTTGCCTTCCTCACCACAAACTCAACCTGCAAATTAACCTTAGTGAATCCTGCACAAGAACTCCCAAGTTTCTTTGCATCTCCATTTTTTAATACTTACTATCCATTTAGAAAACAGTTAACTCTTTCATAACTTCCACGTACATTTCCTGACACTGTATTCCATCTGCCATTTCTTTGCCCATTCTCCTAATCTGCCTAAATCCTCCTGTAGCCTCTCTACTTTCTAAAAACTACCTGCCCCTCCACCTATCTTCATATCATCTGCAAACTTAGCAACAAGGCCATCAATTTCATCATCCAAATCATTGACATAGAACGTAAAAAGAATTGTCCCAACACAAACCCCTATGGAACACTACTATTCACTGGCAGCCAGTCCGAAAAGGCTCCCTTTATTTCCACTCTTTGTGTTCTACCCATCAGCCACTGGTGTATCCATACTAGATTTTTTTCCTGTAACGCCATGGGCTTGTGGCTTGTTAAGCAACCTCATGTGTGGTATCTTGACAAAGGCTTTCTGTAAAACCAATTGCACAACATCAACTGATTCTCCTTTGTCTATCCTGCTTGGTATTTCTTCAAAGAATTCCAACAGATTTGTCAGGCAAGATTGTCCCTTGATGAAACAATGCACATTTTCTCAAGTTCCTCGAAGTACCCTGAGATTTCATCCTTAATAATTGACTCCAACATCTTCTCAACCACTGAGGTCAGACTAACTGGACTATAGTTTCCTTTCTTCAGCCTCTTTCTCTTCTTGAACAGTGGAATGACAGCTGCAATTGTCCAGCCTTCTGGAACCATTCCAGAATCTAGTTTTTCTTAAAAGATCATTACTAATGCCTCTACAATCCCTTCAGCCATCTCTGGCTTTTCAAATTCTCTGGAAAGAGCATCCGGTTTTTGACTTTGGGAATCAGGTCTGTATGCAATGATAAAATTGAACCTGTTAAAGAACAATGACCAGCTTGCCTGCCAAGAGTTTAGCCTCTTGGCTTCCTGGATAGGTTCTTATGACCAATCCAAACTAAAATGGGGTGTTTAGCTCCCTCCAGACAATGCTTTCACTCTTTAATTGCCAACTTGAGGGCAATCAACTCCCTGTTGTCAATATAGAACATAGAAAACCTACAGCACAATAAAGGCCCTTCAGCCCACAAAGCTGTGCCGAACACGTCCTTACATTAGAACTACCTAGCCTTACCCATAACGCTCCATTTTTCTAAGCTCCATGTACCCATCCAGGAGTCTCTTAAAAGACCCTATCGTTTCCGCTTCCACTGCCGCCGCTGGAAGCCCATTGCACGCACTCACCACTCTGCGTAAAATACCCCTGACATCTCCTCTATACCTACTTCCAAGCACCTTAAAACGATACCCTGTCGTGCTAGCCATTTCAGCCCTGGGAAAAGTCTCTGACTCTCCACATGAACAATGCCTCTCATTATCTCAATCTATTCTCAGAAGGCATGCTCCCTAATCCAGGTAACATCCTTGTAAATCTCCTCTGCACCCTTTCTATGGTTTCCATGTCCTTCCTGTAGTGAGGTGACCAGAATTGAGCACAGTACTCTACGTGGGGTCTGACCAGGATCCTATATAGCTGCAACAGTACGTCTCAGTTCTTAAACTCAGTCCCACAGCTGATGAAGGCCACTGCACTATATGCCTTCTTAACCACAAAGTCACCATGCGCAGCAGTTTTGAGTGCCCTATGGACTCGGACTCCAAGATCCCTCTGATCCTCCACACTGCCAAGAGTCTTACCATTAATGTTGTCTTCTGCCATCATATTTGACCTACCAAAATAAACCACCTCACACTTATCTGGGTGGAACTCCATCTGCCACTTCTCAGCCCAGTTTTGCATCCTATCAATGCCCCACTGTAACCTCTGACAGCCCTCCACACTATCCACAACACCCCCAACTTTTGTGTCATCAGCAAATTTACTAACCCATCCCTCCACTTCCTCATCCAGGTCATTTATAAAAATCATGAAGAGTAGGGGTCCCAGAACAGATCCCTGAGGCACACCACTGGCCACCAACCTCCATGCAGAATATGACCCATCTACAACCATTCTTTACCTTCTGTGGGCAAGCCAGTTCTGGATCTACAAAGCAATGCCCCCTTGGATCCCATGCCTCCTTACTTTCTCAATAGGCCTTGCATGGGGTACCTTATCAAATGCCTTGCTGAAATCCATATACACTACATCTACGGCTCTACCTTCATCAATGTGTTTATTCACATCCTCAAAAACATCAATCAGGCTTGTAGGGCATGATCTGCCTTTGACAAAGCTATGCTGAATCTTCCTAATCATATTATGCCTCTCCAAATGTTCATAAATCCTGCCTCTCAGGATCTTCTTCATCAACTTACCAACCAGTGAAGTAAGACTCACCGGCCTATAATTTCCTGGTCTATCTCTACTCCCTTTCTTGAATATGGGAACAATATCCTCAACCCTCCAATCCTCTGGAACATCTCCCTTCCTCATTGATGATGCAAAGATCATCGCCAAAGGCTCAGCAATCTCCTCCCTTGCTTCCCACAGTAGCCAAGGGTACATCCCATCCGGTCCTGGTGACTTATCCAACTTGCTGCTTTCCGAAAGCTCCAGCATATCCTCTTCCTTAATATCACATACTCAAGCTTTTCAGTCCACTGCAAGTCATCCCTATGATCACCAAGATCCTTTTCCGTAGTGAATACTGAAGCAAAGTATTCATTAAGTACCTCTGCTATCTCCTCCAGTTCCAATCACACTTGATTGATTATTTTCTCTCATAGCTTATCCTCTTGCTCTTCACTTACTTCTAGAATGCCTTGGGGTTTTCCATAATCCAGTCCTCCAAGGCCTTCTCATGGCCCCTTCTGGCTCTCCTAATTTCATACTTAAGCTCCTTCCTGTTAGCCTTATAACCATCTAGATCTTTACCATTAACTAGTTTTTTGAACCTTTCATAATTTCTTCTTTTCTTCTTGACTAGATTTACAACAGCCTTTGTATACCACGGTTCCTGTACCCTCCATCCTTTCCATGTCTCATTGGAACGTAGCTATGCAGAACCCCATGCAAATATACCCTGAACATTTGCCACATTTTTCCATACATTTCCCTGAGAACATCTGTTTCCAATTTATGCTTCCAAAAAGGCATATGGGTGTAGCTTCTGGCCTGAGATAGCACAGCTCCAACTCTAATGTTCGAGACGACAATCCCTACTGCAAAAGGTAGGTCCGGATCAGGTAAACAAATACAGATGCCATGGTGAATCTGTTCTTGGGATCGCAAAAAGTGGCTTCTGCTGTGGCAGTCCAATGGAATGTCCCAGTAGATCTTTTAGCGAGGTTGGTAAGTGGAGCTGCAATTGCACTGAAATTGCAAATAGAGCAGCGGTAGACACTGGAAAACCATAAAAATGCATTAAAGCTGTTTGATTGATGTAGGTAATGGCCAATTTCATACCGCTTGCATCTTCTCGGGGTCCATCTGTGAGTTCCCGTTAAAAATGACAAAACTCAGAAAAGAAACTTTGGAGATGTGGAGTTCACTCTTTTCATGCTTAACGAAAAGTTGGTTCTATAGTAGCCATTGAAGGACACACCGTACATTGTGGAGAAGCGAGAAAAGATATTGTCCAAATAAACAAAGACAATGTGGTTAGGCATCTCCTGGAGTGTGTCATTGATGAAGTTCTGTCAAACTGCTAGCATCACTAGGTACTGGGAGTGCTGAAGGCCATCTTCCATTCATCTCCCTCTCACATTCAGGTCAGGTTGTAAGCATTTCAGTGGTCTAGTTTAGTGCTGCTTGTAATAACTCAAATGCCATGGGCACTGGTTCTTAATAGTAATTCTATTTAGACCTCTGTATTCGATACATGGTCTCAGTCTGCCATCCTTGTATACGAAAAAGAACCGCACTCAGGCAGGTGAACTGGATGGTTGGATAACCCCAGATGTCAAAACCTCCTTAATACAATGGTTGGTTGCCTTTCAGGAGTGGACAAGGCATAGAATCTTCCCCAGGGAGGACGTGTACCAGATAGGAAATTGATGGCGCAATGGTAGCCTCTATGTGAGGGAGGTATAGTGGCGCTCCTCTTGCTGAACACCTCCAACATATGTGAATACTCTGAAGGCACAATAGACAACTCCGTAGAGTTCAATTATGATCTTGAGGAGTCAGGAAGCAACTCAACTGATAGCTCAACATGGTTCACAGTAGGTCATTCTGAAACTTGGGCAGGCATCTCGGAAACTTAGGCAGACCTCTCAAAATCTCAGGAGGGCCTCTTAGAGCCTTGAGTAGGCATCTCGGAACCTCTGGAAGGCATCTTGGAGCCTTTATGAAGGCACATTAATAGAGTCAACCAACCTTGAATGGGTACCAGAAGATCAGTTAATCCGAGAATTATGAAGATGAAACTATGGATAACCAAGGATTAGGCGAGTGTCTGGAGAATGAATAAGGTGGAAACGAACCATCTCTTGTTCCTTCTAATAGTCAACTTGAGAGCGACGGAAACATAAAAGATTTGTCCAGGTTCCAACAGTCTACAATGCAGTGCCGTAGCAGAGGCCGGTTAAGGCGTTCCTCAGGAATATGGATTCTCTCTGCCAGTCCGATATTAAAAAAATTCACCACTGAGCCAGAGTCTCAAGGCTATCACAGAAAGTTGATATCTCCCCCAAGATAACAGGGATGGTAAAACCACTCTGGGGCTCGATGAAACGGGAGAGAGATTGAGACTGTTTCTATCTCCCATCACCTGACAGTTCTGCGAGTTTCCCAACATCTCAAGGCAGGGGACTCAGAGGAGGCAGGCCTTACCACAATATAAACAACACGCCTGGTTTGTACATCCCTCTCGCTCCACTGGGGAGACCCAGGGTCTTCTAAGTTGCATGGGTTCCTTGGGAGACGTCTGCGGAGATCTGCATTGGTTATCGGAGTGAGTAACCAGGTTAGGCATTGGGTAGTTCTGAGAACCCGTTTTCTGGGTGAACTTACCACATATCTCCCTCCTTTCAGAAACATGGCTGTCGATTTTTATGTCCATGTTCATAAGTTCCTCCAAATCCTCCACCTGGTCCCCGGTCTTAAGATCTTCTTTAAGCTGGCCATTTAATCCCCATTTAAACAGAGCAACCAATGCCTCATTGTTCCACCTACTCTCAGCTGCTCGGGTACAGAAATCAATGGACTAGCCAGCCACGGATCATGCTCCGTGATGCCCCTGGAGGGGTCTGCTGCCTGCCTTTGCACTCTGACAGGGTGATAGAGTACCCTCCTTATCATTCATAGAAATAAACTTATATCAGAACACACAGAAACATCCTTCTCCCATAAAGCTATTGCCCATGAAAGGGCCCTACCTGATAGGAGGGATATTATACAGGTCGCCTTACTCATGTCTGAGGAGAATTTTGCAGGTTGTAATTCAAAGGCTAGGGAGCATTGATTTCAGTATTTCAGTAGAAATGGACTGTCTCTCTACGTACCCAAGCTCACTGAATGCTTACCATAATATTTAGGAGTTCTGCAGTTTTCTTGCTCAATGAGATGTGGTGTGGTAGTGTAGCAGTTAGCGTGACATTTTACAGCGACAGTGATAGAGGCTTGATTCCTGCCACTGTCTGTAAGAAGTTGGTTTGTTCTCCCTGTGACTGAATGGGTTTCCTCCAGGAACTATGATTTCCTCCCATATTCCAAAGACCGAGTTAATACGAGCAAACTTTGTGCATGCTATGTTGATGCCGGAAGCACGGTGAGACCTGTGGGCTGCCCCAAGCACATCCTTGGACTCTGAAGGCTGTTTGCATAATTGACGCAGTTCATTGTGTGCTTTGATATACGTTCGACAAATAATGATCATCTTTAAAAAAGCTCTTTAATCTCCTTCAGGACCATAGGAGGTATTCTTACAGATTTTGGTGGTTTGCCTTCCCTGATATCAACTAACTTATCTGCAATGTTTACTTGATTTGGCAATAAAATCTCCGATTGGTTTTGCAATTACAGGTATCCTCACCTTTACAAAGGTAGAGCATTCCTATGAATCCTTTCTTAAGCCGAAATGGCGTAAACCGAAGAACCACTAATATATATGGGAAAAATTTTCATAAAAGTGAAAATCCTCTTTGTAATGCAAAAACAGGTTATTAATGTAGGTCTTTTGTAAAAGCGAAGTGACGTAAAGTGAACATTTGTAAAGCGGGTGACACCTGTATTTAAACAATTACTCCTTGTGTAACATAACTATTACAGCTCAGAAACAGGCCATTCAACCCAACAGGTCCCTGCTGGTGTTCACATTTCACATGAAATTCCTACTAGTCATCTACCACCAACATGGTCCAATTGAATCAAGGTCATAAGCAAACTCACACCAAAAGAATACAGTCAGACTTCTTGTGTGACACAGAAATGATTGTTCTTCTTTCACTCAATGAACGATTGAGTTTTAATTGCAACAAGTAAGATAACTGAATGAGATCTTAAAAAATACAATTAAGATATTGTGGCAAACTGCATTAAAATTTGTTGAACTTTACCCAGTTTGTTGAAAAGATGAAAATTTACATAGAAATTAAAGACAAGCTTCATATCTGAGAATCCATGCTCATTACTTATATTAAAGGTTATTAGTAGAGCCATTTTATTTTTAATCAATGTCAAAATATCAATTTTTCCTATGAAAAGAAGAAACTGGAAAAGGATATTAATGAGATTGATCTCAAACAGTAAGTGAAAATTAAAATAACAGCATTAAACCTGAGAAAATTAAATTATGGATGGAATAACAGATGAGCAACCAACAAAGCCTCGGTACTTAGAAAGCACTCTGAATAAGCTAATAAATTATAAGTGTTATCTCAAAAACAATGAAATATCATCTGAAATAAATACATTTCAGTCCTGCCATGTTCATTAAAGTTATGTACTTGTTGTTGTGGCTGTGATCAAAGTTACTGGTGAGACATTGAAGCTGGTGGTAGAGATAGCTAAAACTGTCAGTAGTGGCTGTCATTAGTTACTCTGTCATGGTAAGATAACTTTGTTTCCGGTTCACAGCAACAATTCATATTCCATGCCATGACAGAAGATGATCAGTGATCTTGACAACCAGTGTTTTTGATCAATCTACTATTTGTACACTTTTTATAGTCACATTTATATATTCTTAATATCAAAGGTAACAGTAGGTGATTGAATATGATTTCAATAGTTACAATGACATTGTTTACTTCAAATAGTTCTTTTGCGATAGATAGTGGAAGTACACTATAATTGATAAGACACCTTTGAAGATCCAAGCACCTTTGGGAGAAACAAATCAAATCCAATATTCTAAAAACTTTTGATGATAGAGAGCCGGACACCAAAAATTACTTTTGCAAGGGCTGTCTCTGAGTACACAGATATTGCAAGCACACAAAAACAATTGGTTGCTTATACTGTAACCATGTTTGATATGCAAAGTGACAACATCTATCTGGTGTGTCATCTTGAACTCAAGTTGCAATGGTGCAAATAACTTAGCTATGTTGCTTGGTTAGAAGCAGGCCAATTAAAGCAACCCCATTTTCTTAACATTTGGTCATGTCGGGACCACCAGACTTAAAATTAGTTACTTTCCCCAAACAATATGGCTAATCTCTTAGTCAGTTTGACATCAATTTACTGCTTGCAATTTATAATAAGAACTGAAGGCTACTTGCAAGCATCCCAAACTTATTTATATTTACAATAAGAACTGAAGAGTGGCTCTAGTTTGAATAAATATCTGCAATATCCACATACCTCCAGAATACTCCCTTGCCCTTTCAATAAAAAAATTAACATGAGCCAAAGGCCCCTCTGTTCAATTATGTACTTTAGGACTCTACCAGTTATTAACTAGATGCACGCCCTATCTTTTCAAAGTGAACTGGTCAAAATTAAATTCTATTTGCCAGTTCTCTGCCCAACTTTCCAACTGATCAATACCCTTCTGTAGCTTTAGCCAACTTTCATTATTTCTGGATTCATGCAAACCTGAGTATTGTATCACTGCAGAAGTTTAACTAGAACAGAAATTTGGAGCTAATTTTGACAGCTGCCTAGATGATCTTTGTCTAGGAAGCTATATGTGACTGTGACTCTAATCTCCATGACAAATTAGGCAGGGTAAAAAGGAGGTTAAATTTGAGTTCACAGGAAGTCACAAATCTCTGCAAGAATAAAGAATGCAATTTGAGTATACTGGCCCTTTAAGGAGTATGGATTCAGAGAAGATGGTGTTATTTAAACCTGACTATTCTGTGACTAAATAAAAACTGTTATGTTTCTCATGCCAATTAAGTTGATTGTTTAACTTAAAATAGAATTTTATATGTTGTACCACTATTGACATCTTCTGAGAGAGTTCAACACCAGTAAAAAGATGGTAACAATCTTGAGAAAAAGTGACGAGTCAAGTTTTCTAATGGACACCGAGACATCTAGAACTGTGCACCAAATCATTCTCTCCCAAATTAAGCAAATTTCCCACTGCATAGCATTGCAAATCTTGTAGTCATGCAAATGAATGTATACAAACATTAAATTAAACAACTTAGAAATGACTTGAGGTCATTGTGGGTTGGCTTGACATAATGTGAATGTAGCAATCCACTAGTGGCTCGATGTTAAAATTCCAATGAATTATCAGGATCTGACGTAGGTTGGAAATGCTGGCACTGGCTTTAAGGAAATGGTTTTGCTGCCTCATCAGTATGTGGTTCCAGGATGAATAAGCAATATGAATGATGTTAGCTGCCTGCTGGTTCACTTCCATTTTATTAGAAGCACTGATTTCATCAATTTTACCATTTTATTTGCCCAGCAGACACTGGAACTTAAAGCTTATTTATGTTGTTTTCAGACTAGGTAATAGATGAAGAGTCCTTGAAAGTGAGTCCATTTCATTGGGAACAGTTCAGTGATGGGATGAGTGAAGTTGAGTAAGTTATCCCCACTGGTTCAAGAGCCTGATGGTTGAGGGGTAATACTGTTCCTGAACCTGGTGGTGCGGGTCCTGAGGCTCCTGTACCTTCTTCCTGATGGCAGCAATGAGAAAAGGGCATGGTCTGGATGGTAGGGACCCTTGATTATGGATGTTGCTTTCCTTCAACAGCACTCCATGCAAGTGTGCTCAGTGGTGGGGAGAGCTTTACCTGTGATGGACTGAGCCATATCTGCTACTCTTTTATAGGTTTTCTGTACAATGGCTCTGGTGTTTCAATACCAGCCCATGACACAACCAGTAAACACATTCTTCACCACACATCTATAAAAGTTTCTTAAAGTTTTAGATGACATGCCAAATCTATACAAACTTCTAAGAAAGTAGAGGCACTGCTGTGCTTTCTTCTTAATGGTACTTACATGTGCTGGACCTGGGACAGAACCTCTTTAAATGTTAACACTGAGGAATTTAAAGATCACGACCTTCTCTGCTGGACATCTAAATATTTTTACCAAAATTAACCCATTGAATAAATATAAACCAGTTCTTCATAAGACATAAACATTTATTTTGTTCTTTAGATTTAGGAACACATATATAATATTTAACATTGACCTGTTGATGGTTATTCAATGTATCTATTTCAGGCTCCTTTCAGCAATGACAGACCACAAATTAGGATTTCAATGAAAGATTATATTTGCCTTGGAGTCAATACAGTCTAGATTCATTAAACTGGTGTTTGGGGTGATATAACAGCCATGTGAGATGTGGAGCTGGTGTTCTTATTGGAGTTTAGAATGAGAGGTGATCACATTAAAGGGAATAAGATTTTAAATATGATTGATAGAATAACTTCAGGAAAGATTGTATTGTCTAGGACAAGGGGAAATTGAATTGTATCTGAATTAAAGGTCAGCCATTCATCAAGAGAAATGTTCAATGATAGGTGGAGTGAGAAGGAAGATGGATTAACTAAAGGACAAATCATGATAATATTAAATGTCTGAACTCTTGTGAAGCAGTGTAACCTACAGGTTCCGTTTCTGTAAGTCTCACAAAAGTCAAAAATAGATCAGGATCCTTATTCTAAAGGTTGTACTGGTATATCAGGACTTTAAATTAGCAGAGTATGAAATGGCTTAAGGTGCAAAGGGTCAAGTATCTATTGCACAACAACTGGTCAAGCACGTTGTCCAAATTATATAAAGACAAGGAAACTCCAATTAGCAACAGACTTCAGATAGCCATCTTGTTCTAATTGTGCAAAACAATCAAAACAATAAGCAAAGTTTGTAGCTGAAAATGACAACCTTTGGAATCAGCACTTTATAAATATGATTTTCCAACTTATGCTCCCTTTCCTTTGATTTTCTGCAGTATTTTGAGAATTCTGAGTCATACTGTTCTAGTGAGGAATTAATAAGGTTGAATATAAGTGAACTGAGACTTTCCCCTGACAAATTCCTTTCCATCCTCACAGCATGGTGTAGATTACCCACCGTACTGTTGTTTTGGAAGAGATGCTGTAGAAGCACAGATAGATACAAAGACATTATTTCCATGTGGTCTCATCATGATTAAGTTAGGTGTTTGGTCTCTGCTTCATGGTGCTTTGAAGATAGTGATAGGCCACCAGGGATCATTTGGTGTCCTTGCTGAGCAGGAATTGCTTTATTGTATTAAACCACTGTCCTGCACTTCAAGGGAAATGAGGCTGATGGTATTCTGCTGGGAGTTCTCCCCTGCTTCAGCTTCTGTCTCCTAATCCCCACTTTCTAGGTCTGCTAGACACTCACCCTCTGTCAAAATTGTACAACACATAATACACCATGATGCATCTGGCTGACATATATAGAAGATCCACATGGATAAATTCAGGCAATGGAGTCTCATTTTTAGAAGAGCAGTGGCATTTTCAGTGAATATTGTGCTGGTTCTTCTGTTGGTGCTCGTTTTCTGTGACAAGTGTGTTAATTTGTATAAGGCCAGCGTTTCTTCTTAAATGTCCAAACAAGAAAGTGAAGACTTCCCTATTGAGGAAGAGGTCCAGGTTTTTAATGGAAGCCTTTATGAGCACATGAGTACAATTGCTGGTTGGCTACTCCATAAACTTGTGAGAAGTCAGGGTTCATTTGAGCTTTTGTCCCTCCAGAGATGCTGTCTGGTCTGCTGGTTATTTCCTGCTTTCTCTTTCCTTACAGCTTCCCATCAACTTTTGTATACTGTATCTCTTAGTTTTCTCTCTCTTTCTCTCTCTCTAGATCCCCACCTATTAGCCACAGGACAATGAAAGCAATAATTTCACCTGGCAATCCTTAGTCTCCATCTGATCACAGGCATCCTTTTGTTCTCTTCATTCTCCCATTCGCTCCAATGTAAAACACACTTATTTTCTCTCCGGTTATAATGAAGGAGAAAATCTGGTCCCACAGGTTAATCTGATTTGCCATTTTTTTGGCATTTTCTGTTTTTGCTGCAATTGTCGTCTGCCAAAGCTCCCAGCTAGCTGCTCACGAAGGCTTAGGGAAGATCACCTATTCCCCTTACTCAAAGACAATTTATCTAAGTTTCTTTCATCCCACAGGAGCAGACAGAGTGGATGCACTAACTTGTTTCCATTGCAGTCTTCCCCAAAGGGAGAGATATTCATAGTCGCCCGGGCAGCCTTCTATTTCAAGTCCCTGGGCATAGACCTTGTCAATTCTCTTGCTGAAAGAACCATCTACAGGCACAGTCACTGTTCTTCACTAGTTTATTCAGATAATCTCCTGGAGCATATTTCTATCTCCATTCCCTCCCATCGTTTCAGCATTTATTCATTCATTCAGCAGCAGCACATTCCTGACTATATGCAGCAGCATGGTATTTCCATTGTGGTGCTTCTCTTTAATGGCTGACTGTAAAAATTCGGTGATACAAGAGACTGCACAAGATGTTGGAATGTGAAGCCACAGATAAGCTGCTGGAGGAACCCTGGAGGTCGAACAGCATTTGCAGCAGTGAGGGGGGAGACCGGGAGGAGAAGGAAATGCTGATGTTCCAGGTCAAAACCCTGCATCAGATTGTAGATTGTTTTTGTCTGCAAAGACTTCAACTACTTGGCTAAGTGCCAGCAGGGATGAGATCTTCCTACAGATCAATAGAAAATGCAATGCCAAAACGGTGCAGCATTGCATAGAGAAATCTGATTACACTGTTCCAGGAGTCCTGTAATTATAGGTGGAAACATGGATGCATAAAAAAGCATGACACATGATTCTAAATTAAACTAAGACCATCTGCCTACATATGGTCCATTCCCTCAATTTGCTACCTGTTCACGTCTGAATGCCTCTAAGAAGTCATTGAGGTATCTGTTCCTACTGCCTTCCAGGGCAGTTCCAGGCATCAATACCCTGGGATCGTGAGAAATAAAGTGTCAGTGCATCTTTCAGAGTGCAAACTACCATTATGCTGCATCAACACACTTTTTGGTCATTTGTTTGCAGAGAAATACCACAATCATTTGAATAATTCCATTTAAAACAGAGAAATCTATGCAATAGACATCCTGAAGTCCTTGGCCTTCGCAGACATCCAAGAAAACAAGAAAATGCCCCAAAGGATGAGTGACAGTCAAAATGTTAGAACCCCAAAGCACCCCCTACTCTTCCCTCCTACACACAAGCAGCAGATTCAACCTGTTTCCCCAACCCCCTACCTTCTATTGATTCCAATCTGGGGAATTAAACCTCCATAGGATCTAGTCTCTAAAGCATATGCATATCTGACTGGCAGACTGAATTAAAATCAGACCTGGTGCATTAACCTAGTGAACCACACTGGAAGGTTGCAGAATTTGCTTTCAAGATAAATACATTTTTTATTTTTAAAATCCCTCTGTAATCTAATTTGGATGGGAGGTTACCTTTGGGGGGAAAAACTCAAGGTTTTTCCTCTTGACCTGTGTAATGAACAAGCGAGCCTGTAAAATTTAGAATTAAAGGCAACATTTTTTGACCAACAGTTAACTAATAAGGCCATTTAACATAGTATACTTAAACCAAATCCTTAAAAATGCTGTGAAAGATGTAAGTATAATATAGATGTTTAAGATGTGAAATCTCAAAGCAGTTGACCAGCCACAACAGTTATTTCAGGGCTTCTTTCAATACAAATATGAAGGTAAATTTACAACTAGAATCAGGACCAGATGTATATTCTGCTGTAGTTAATATTTTTTTCTCAAACCACTGCTGTAGTTCCAAATGAACAGGCTGTATTTTTCAAAGAGATATATCATTAATAAGTCTAATCCGTGATCAAGTGATGTCCTCACATTTAGTCATCTATTTTCTCCTTTTCATTGCTAATGTAATTTTCAGTATTCCCACTGAAAGAGAAACATAAGTTTTTTTTTTATTCCAGAAGGTGAGTTCCTATTCTCGTTTGCACTAGAATGATTTATGTAGACTGGATTTTGAAGAGCATAGTGCTCTTTGGAACATTGCCCAAATGTTTTCACTGTGCACTGTGTAAACACTTGAATCATTTTTAATGCACAGGAGCCTCCATTAATTCAGAGCCTCTGTGGAACATTGATTAAAATACATGCTGCTTTGCATGTTGAAAGTAAATCTGCTACATTACATAAGGATTAAACATCCCTTGAATTTAAGTGCGCTTGAGTATTACTGGAGCTGAAACATACAATACTTATTTATATATTTTAAAGTCCATCTCTTTATGACATTTTGTTAAAAATAAATCAGAAATTATTTATTTTAAGCATTTGCTTTCACAGGTTTAATTTAAATATTTCTTATAGCATTTTCATAAGTTATTACTTAATATGTTTTCTTTTTGTTATAAAAGTATAGTCCATAATTCCTGAAATCGACAATACTGAAAGCCATGCTCCTATGCTGAAGTACTGGCAGCTATTTGACTGCATTATCTTCACATTTCTGCTTGCTTCTGGCTTCACTCAATATTCATCAGTAAAGCATCACACGAATGTAATTTGGAGTAATAGAACTACTTAACCTTGTGGAACTTATGCGCCAGTTTTAAAAAGATGAGTGGGCCTGTCAGTGTGCCTCTGTGGAGACAGTTGAAGGCAATTCCTTGTGGAGTTTACATGCCACTTATAAAAAGCAACCAGGTCCAGTTAAGACTTGTCTATGGAGCAGGAGATTGCTTTAGTTATTAGTAACATAGTAACATTGTTTTAGTTATTAGCCAATAAAAAGAAGCAAGGTGTAAGCAGAGTGGTCACGCTTTGAGTGGGCCAGGGTTAGAGTGGGAGGCTTTGGCTTAACAAGATGGATCCAGGGTTAGTGGGATGTTCTTTATGTGAGTTTTGGGATCTCTGACAGACATCCAGTCTCCCTGATAACTACAGTTGTATGAATGCATGAGCTGCAGCTCCTGAAAGACCATATTAAGGAACTGGAGCTGCAGCTCAATGACCTTTGCCTCATACAGGACAATGAGGAGATGAGGGATAAAAGCAACAGGGAGGAAGTCAACCCTAAGTTGCAGGAGGCAGGTAGCTAAGTGACTGTCAGGACAAGGAAAGGGAATAAGCAGCCAGTGGGAGTACCCCTGTAGTCAAACCCCTCAATATTAAGTATACTGCTTTGGATACTGTTGTGGAGGGGAATGAACTACCAAGTGGAAGCCACAACTCTCTGGTCTCTAGCACTGAGTCTGGCTCTGTTGCTCAGAAGGGAAGGCAGGAGACGAGGAGTGAAGTTGTGATAGGGGATTCCATAGTTAGAGGAGCAGATAGAAGACTCTGTGGATGTGAAAGAGACACCCAGATGGTATGTTGCCTCCCAGATTCCAGAGTCAGGAATGTCTTGGATTAGATCCACAGCATTCTAAATGAGGAGGGTGAACAGCCAGAAGTCATGATACATATTGGTACCAACAACATAGATAGGAAAAGGGAGGAGGCCCTGGTGAGTGAGTTTAGGGAATTAGGTGGAAAGCTGAAAAGCAGAACCTCAAGGGTAGTAATCTCTGGATTACAGTCTGTGACAAGGACCAGTGAGGTTAAGAGTGGGATGATTTGGCAGATGAATGCATGACTGAGAAAATGCTGTGGGGGCAGGGTTACGGGTTTCTGGATCATTAGGATCTCTTCTGGGCAAGGTATGGCCCATACAAAAAGTACAGGTTATACCTGAACTCAAGGGGCACCAAAGTCTTTGAGGGCAGGTTCACTAGAACTGATGAAGAAGGTTTAAACTAATTTGGCAAGAAGTTGGTGATAAGGTTTAACAATGGGGCAGTTGGTGTGGTGAGACTGTCAGGAAGGACAGGCAAATAATAAAGCAAATTACAGTCAGTGGAATGAGTTGAAGTGTAACATGGGGGAAAAATTGAAAATGTTGATGAAAACAGGACTGAAGGTGTTATATTTGATACATGCAGTATACAGCATAAAGTAGATGATCTTGTAACACAGTTAGAGATTGGTAGGTATGACACTGTGGGCATCACTGAGTCTTAACCTAAAGAAGATCATAGTTGGAGCATAACATCCAAGGATACACCTTGTACAGAAAGGACAGGCTGATAGGTAGGGGAGGAGTCTCTGTTGGTAGAAAACAAATTTAAATCCTTAGAAAGAGGTGGCATAGGATTGAAAAATGTAGAAACCCTGAGGGTGGACTTAAGAAACTGCAAGTGTAAAAAAAACCCTGATGAAAGACCTCTGAATCACAGATATGGGATACAAATTACAACAGGAAATAGAAAAGGGCAATGTGGCAATAGTCCTGGGGGATTTCAATATTCAGGTAAATTGTGAAAATCAAGCTGATGATGGATCCCAAGGGAAATAATTTGTGGAATGCCTCTGAGCTGGCTTTTTAGAGCAGCTTGTGGTCGAACCTACTAAAGGATTAGCAATTCTAGATTGGGTGTTGTGTAATGAACAAGATATGACTAGGGAGCTTAAGGTAAAGGAACCTTAGGAGGCAGTGATCATAACATGATACAATTCACTTTTAGTTTGAGAGGGAGAAACTGACATCAGATGTATCGGTATTACAGAGGAGTTAAAGGAATTACAGAGGCATGAAAGAGGAGCTGGCCAAAGTTGATTGGAAGGGTTCTCTAGCAGGGATGACAGCAGAACAGCATTGGCTGAAGATTCTGGGAGAAATTTAAAAGGTACAGGATAGATACATCACAAAGATGAAGACGTTTTCAAAAGGGAAGATGAGGCAACTGTGGCTGACAAGGAAAGTTAAAGACAGCATAAGAGCAAAAGGGTAACAGGTAATATGATATTGATAAGGTACCCCACGCAAGGCTTATTGAGAAAGTAAGAAAACGTGGGACCCAAGGGGATATTGCTTTGTGGGTCAAGAACTGGCTTGCCCACAGAAGGCAAAGAGTGGTTGTGGATGGGTCATATTCTGCATGGAGATCAGTGACCAGTGGCATGCCTCACAGATCTGTTCTGGGACCCCTTACTCTTTGTGATTTTTATAAATGACCTGGATGAGGAAGTGGAGGGATGGGTTAATAAATTTGCTGATGACACAAAGGTTGGGGGTGTTGTGGATAGTGTGGACGGCTGTCAGGGGTTACAGCGGGACATTGATAGGATGCAAAACTGGGCTGAGAAGTGGCAGATGGAGATCAACCCAGATAAGTGTGAAGTGGTTCATTTTGGTAGGTCAAATATGATGACAGAATACAGCATTAATAGTAAGACTCTTGGCAGTGTGGAGGGTCACAGGGATCTTGGGGTCCGAGTCCATAGGTTAAGAAGGGGTACGGTGCAGTGGCCTTCATCAAACGTGGGATTGAGTTTAAGAGCTGAGAAGTACTGTTGCAGCTATATAGGACCCTGGTCACACCCCACTTGGAGTACTGTGTGTAATTCTGGTTGCCTCACTACAGAAAGGATGTGGAAACCATAGAAAGGGTGCAGAGGAGATTTACAAAGATGTTGCCTGGATTGCGGAGCATGCCTTTTGAGAATAGGTTGAGTGAACTCGGCCTTTTCTCCTTGGAGCAACGGAGGATGAGAAGTGACCTGATAGAGCTGTACAAGATAATGAGAGACATCGATAGTGTGGATAGTCAGAGACTTTTTCCCAGGGCTGAAATGGCTAGCATGAGAGGGCATAGTTTTAAGGTGCTTGGAAGTAGGCACAGAGGAGTTGTTGGGGGTAAGTTTTTTACGAAGAGAGTGGTGAGTGTGTGGAATGGGCTGCTGGCGGCGGTGGCGGAGGCAGAAACGATAGGGTCTTATAACAGACTCCTGGATTGGTACTTGGAGCTTAGAAAAAATGGAGGGTTATCGGTAAGACTAGGTAGTTCTAAGGTAAAGACATGTTCGGCACAGCTTTGTGGCCCAAAGGACCTGTATTGTGTGGTAGGTTTTCTATGTTTCTTTATTTCTAATATAGCAAAAGTTAGTGGGATGTTAGAGAATTGAGAAGCTTTTAAAAACCAACTAGAGGCGGCTAAAAACTCACAAGGAGGGACTAGATGAAATATGAATGCCATCATCATCATTATTATGTGCCATGTAGTATGACATGAGCGATCATGGTCTTCCATCCATCTTTAATCTGAGAAGTTCTAATAAGCTCTTCAAAACTTTGCTTGTCCATTCCTTGATGTAACTCATGAATGTTATGTGTTATCAACTGTGAATTTTTCTTTCATCAATTTTTCCCATCACTACAAGTTGTTTGAACTTCTCTTTCCTCAGTACATGTCCCAGAAATTCCAAATGCCATTTCCTAAATGATGATATGAGCTCTCTCCTTATTCTGGCTTTTCACAACACTTTCTCATTTGTTACTCTGTCTTTCTACGATATTTTCATCATTCTTTTCAAAAACCACATTGCTGCAGTTTTGAGTCTTCCTTCATTTTGCATTGATATTGTCCAACATTTGCTTCCATATTTTCTTGAAGAACGACTGTACCACTGCTGCACTGAGTTTTGTACGCATACTAATTATGTCATTCTTTAGTATCTTGCTCAAACAATTGAACGTGCATTTAGCAATTCCAATCCAGTTTCAACATCAGCCTAAGTAATTGAATTTCCATGTTAGTTTAATTGTTTTGTTGCCCACTTTCAGTTCATGCTTCTGTAATTCTTTCTTCTTTGTGACAACCAAACATTCAATCTTCTTGCAGATGATTGTCAATCCTCTCTGCACTTTCTTCAATATTCAGTATTTCTTGGAGCATCTCTTTAGGAGTAGCTATCAATACCTTGTCTGTGTATCATAGGTTGTACAAATTGTATCCACCAATTTTCATGTCTGGAATACTGCTAATTTCTCTTCGAATCTTGTCGCTATAAATGTTGAACAGGTCAGGTGAGAGTTCACAGCCCTGTCTGACATTCCTCTTATTCTTGACAATATCACTCATCTCATTTTCAGCTCTCATTCCTGCTCTTCGTTCCCAATCCAAATATCAGACGATTCTGATCTCTTTCCCATCAATGTCCAAGTACTGAAGGATTTTCATAAGCTCTTCATGTCTCACTTTATCAAATGCTTTGGCATAATCGTATAGGCCTTTCTGGACCTTGAAGATATGCTCACAAATCATTCTAAGGATGCAGATTGCATTCCACATTCCACTTTCTTCAAAGAAGCTGCACTACTCCTGTGTGATCTCTGCTTTCATGTGTTTACTTGCTTTCACCTTGACAGTTTGTAGCAGGACTTTCACAACATGACTCATCAAAATAACTGTGTGATGTGAATCACATTCAATTGCTGTGATGTTTTTCGCATTGCAATAAATACTGACTTGCTCATTTCCTCAGGAATTTCCCTGCTCTCGTGTATTTCATTCAGCAAATCTATCAACCTTTCAATTCCCAGGAGTGCTGACTCTCTCCACCACCGATCTTCCAAAGTAGACTGCACCATGTTTGCCCTCCTGCTTCTTCCTAAAGTCAACAATCAGTTCTTAGTTTTGCTGATGCTGAGGGAGAGGTTGTTGTTACAGAACCACTTCTCCCATAAGCCAACACATCAACACTTGTGATCCATCCAATAACAAAAGAGTTGTCAGCGAAATTTAAAGTGACACTCAAAGTTCAAAGTAAATGTATTATCGAAGTGTGTATATGTTCCCACATACTATCTTGAGATTCATTTTCTTGCAGCTGTCCTTAGCCACAGAGTTGTATGTATAGGGAATAGAGCAGGAAGTTAATCTGCATTCATGATCATCAAGGAAGAGATGTTATTACCAATCCTGACTGAGGTCTGCCAATAAGGAAATTGAGTCTCCACTTGCAGAGGGAGGTACGATAGCCCAGGTTTTGAAGGTCACTAATGAAATTGCATGAGATGATTGTGTTGAATCTAAATAAATGTTTTAGAAAATTATAAAGAGATTGGGGGCCTGTGTTGTTTCAGCAGTCTGATTACTCTCTCTGGCTTGGAAATCTGCACTCTTTCAATGAATAGCCTAAAGCTGTTAGAAGACTGTCAGTGTAGAAACATTGTGGTCCACCAGTAGTTTCATTATCAAGGTTGTTGTTCAGGAAAGAGGAGAGAAATAAACACCACACAATAGAGCAAGCAGGTCAGTTACAGAACATGGAAAAGTTGCTTCCAACATTTTGAATCAATAAAAGAGAATGCAAGGTGCTGGCTCATTAAAAGGCTCTTTGCAATTTCTTGACTTCACTGTGGAAGACACCAGCAGTATTCTAGTAACTTGAGAGTGTTGGTGGGCAGAGGTGAGTGTAATTGCTATTAATAAGAAGGAAGTGTTTGGGAAGATAAAAGTCTGAAGGTAGATAAGTCACCTGGATCAGATAGACTACACCCCAGGGTTCTAAAAGAGGCAGCTTAACAGTCTGTGGAGGGATTAGTAATGACCTTTCAAAAATCACCAGATTCTGGAATGGTTCTGAAGGACTGGAAAATTGCAAATTTCACTCTACTCTTCAAGAAGGGTGGAGGGCAGAAGAAGGGAAGTTATAGGCCAGTTAGCCTGACTTCAGTGGTTGGGAAGATGATGGAGTTCATTATTCAGGATGTTTTGGGAGACTTGGACGCACATGATAAAATTGGCCAAAGTCAACTTGGTTTCCTTATGGGAAATCTTGCCTAACAAATCTGTTGGAATTCTTTGAGGAAATAACAGGCAGGATAGACCAAGGAGTCAGTAGATGTTGTTTACCTAGATTTTTAGAAGGCACTTGACAAGCCACCGCATATGGGGCTACTTAACAAGATAAGAGCCCATCAGATTACAGGAAAGGTACTAGCATAGATAGAAGGTTAGCTGAATGGCAGAACGCAAAGAGAGGAAATAAAGGGGGTCTATTCTGGTTGGCTGTCGGGATGTGGGTTCCACAGAGATTGTATTGAGACCACATCTTTTCACATAATACATCAACAATTGGGATGCCAGAACTGATGGCTTTGTGGCCAATTAGATGAACAGTACAAAGATATATGAATGGGCTGGTAGTGCTGAAGAAGCAGAATATCGGCAGAAGGACTTAGACAGAGAAGGATATTGGCCAAAGAAGTGATTGGTGGGATGTAGTGTAGGGAATTTTATCATCCTCCTCTTTGATAGAAGGAATAAAGAGCATAGACTATTTCCTAAATGGGGAGCTAAATCAAAAATAAGAGATACAAAGGAACTTTGGAGTCCTTGTACAGAATTCTCTAAAGGTCAACTTGCAGGTTGAGTCAAAGGTAAGGAAGGGACACTAAAATATATTGTAAGAGCAAAGATGTGATGCTGAGGCTTTATAAGGAATTGGTCAGACTGCACTTGGTGTACCTTGAGCAGTTTTGGGCCCCGTTTCTAAGAAAAGATGTTCTGGCATTGGAGAGGGTTCAGAGGAGCTTCACAAGAATGATACTGTGAATGGGAGAGTCAACATATGATGAACGTCTGATGACTCTGGGTCTGTACTCACTGGAAGAATAAGGGAGTTCTCACTGAAGCCTATTGAATATTGAAAGTGCAAGATTGTGTGGATTTGGAGAGGGTGCTTCCTATAGCAGGAAAGTCTAGGACCAGAGGGCACAGCCTCAGAATAGATGGAGATCTATTTAGAACAGAGAAGAAGAGGAATTCACTTAGTCGGAGGGCTGTAAATCTGAAATTCAATGCCATGGAGGGCTGTGAAGTCCAAGTCATTAAGTATGTTTATAGCGGAGGTTGATAGATTCTGGCTTAGTCAGGCTGTCAAAGGTTACGGGAAGAAGGCAGGAGAATGGTGTTGCGAGGGATAATTCCTTGTTGGAATGCCTGAGCAGACTTGCTGGGCCTAATGGCCTAACTCTGCTCCTACGTCTTCTGGTCTCTGGTCTACATGAAACAGATAAAATGCATATAAATATTACAACATGGAAACTGTTGACATTTGAGCAATTAATACATTATTCATTCAATAATTGAATTAATAAGGGTGACACAGTTAGAACTGAGGACAAAGCTAAATAGAATAGAAAAGCTATGAAAACTGTTAAAGGGATTCCTGGAGGTGAGGTTTTTGAAGTTCAGTATTATGTAATGTACTGGTAAGCTTGTCCGAGTTTTACAAGTTCTTCGAACGGGTCATGGTTGATTATGATATGAAGTTTTGCCTATATATTGGAGAATACTGTTATAATAGAATAGTGACAGAGTAATGTGATAGAACGTTTATTTTTTAGATTTAGTTTCTAGGAGAGACTGCCAACCATCATCATAATTGTGGAGAGCACAACTGAAAGGACATTACACATTTTTAGAGCTGGAAAGGTGTCAACTGCTATGAGTGTTAGGAAGAGCACTCACCGTGGCACTGGAATATCACCATTGAGGTTTGCAGCAACAATTCTAATTTGTGTGGGGGTTGATGGTAATTGGACAGTTGTCAGAAGCACAGGTGTGAAGAAGAGTTTTGTGATGTACAGGAGCCAGGAAATGGTGGTAGGGGTCTGTTTAAGAGTCTGAAATCCTCAGCGTTTTGGGGATAGAGCATAGTTTGGACCTTTGAAGGAGAGGAGCTTGAAGATCCAAGATCAAGATTTTGAAGAAGGTGTGATTAGAATTCAGATGGAGATGCTCAGAAGTTAGTAGTCAGTGCTGGGAGATGGTTGGGTTATGATTTGTTCTGTGCAAGGGTGTGTCTGTATACAAAGCTAAGTAAAAAGACCTACTTAATATGTGTGCCCTATCTGGTGTGGCATTAAGAAAACACAATTCTGGAAGTGATCACCACTTCAGTTGCTAACAGAACATTATGAATCAATTTGCCACACGATGTTTCAAAAGAATGTTTGTACTCAGAGCAACATTATCAAAATAAGCTGATCACAGACTGGCTCAGGAGGGAAACTTGGCTGGAGATTTCTGGTCAACTTTCTGACACATAATTAAATGTTCACAGAAAGATCACAGTTGTCATTTTGTTACTTGTCATCCATTTAGGACCTTGCAGTCCTAAAGATAAATAAAAAAGAATCTTTAGAGGTTCTGGGTTACATAGGCATTAATAAATACACTCAGTGGCCACTTTATTAGAAGACCCATCCACTTCAAGGTTTGATGCGTTGTAGTTACAGAGATGCTCTTCTGTACCACCACTGTTGTAACACGAGGTTATTTGAGTTATTGTCGCCTTCCTGTCAGCTTGAACTAGTCTGGCCATTCTCCTGTGATCACTCTCATGAACAAGGTGTCCTTGCCCACAGAACTGAAACCCACTCGATTATTTTTTCATTTTTTACACCATTTTCTGTAAACTCTGGAGACTATGCTTGAAGATCCCAGGAAATCAGCAGTTTCTGAGATATAAACAATCACCCCATGGTCAGAGTCACTTGGGTCAAACTTCTTCTATTTCTGATGTTTGGGCTGAACAACAACTGAACCTTTTGATCATGTCTGCATGTTTTCATGCACTGAGTTGCTGCCACATGATTGACTGATTAGATATTCACATTAATGAGCAGGTATTCAGCTGTACCTAATAAACTGATCACTGAGTGTAGATTCATTGTTGAAGCAGAAGGAGGCTATTCGGTCCATTATGTCCATGCTGAACTTCAGTCATTCCTACTTCCCAGCTTTTGCTCTGAAATGCTCTGTGTTATACCTCTTCCATAACACAGGAGGGTTTATCAACACCACCTTTTTCAGGCAGTGAGCTACAGATTCAACCATTCAATATTTTTCTGACTTACTGAAGATGTTAGGCCACCTGAAAGCTGAAAGGTTAAAACTGTCACTGGACAAGTGCCAGTTCTGCAAGATGTCTTTCAACTACATGTGACACATAATCTCACAGATGGAGAAGCTACAGATCTGTCAAAGATAGAGGCACCCACATACTCAAGAATGTGAGTGTACTACGCTCGTTCCTTGGATTTTGTGGGTACTATCAGAGGTTTGTGAAGGACTACTCTAAAATGAGTCACGCTTTGAATCAGATTCTGTGTGGGTATCCTCTCTTGGGAAAGGACGAGAGGAGAACGAAAGGAGAAGATGGTAAAGTTTATCTTAGCCCTTTAGAGTCTTTTGTAGCAAGATGGGATACAAACTGTGAAGAGGCCTTTCAATTGCTGAAGGACATGCTGATGAAAGTGCCTGTGTTGGCTTTTGCAGACCCCCAATTGCCGTATGTATTGCATACAGATGCCAGCCAAGAGGGCTTGGGGGGGCATTCTATATCAGGATCAGGGCACAGGGTTACAACCTGTCGCTTTTGTCAGCCAAAGTCTGTCACACCCCGAGTGAAACTACCTCATGCACAAATTGGAGCTTCTGGCACTATGGGCTGTGGTGGATGTTAAGTGATTATCTGTATTGCTCCCAGTTTGAGGTGAGGATGGACAACAACCCACTAACTTATATCCAGATCTCCATGAGATTGGATGCCACAGGCCAGTGTTGGTTGGCGGAGTTGTCTGCCTATGATTTCAACCTGAAGTACCAGCCAGAGAGCTGGAACATTGATGCAGATGCTTTGTCCTGACATGCGCATGAAGGGTTGGAAATGGATGGAGAATGGGAGGGCGTTCCTGCATCTAGAGTTAAAGCAATGTGCCTGTTTTCCGTCATGGAGAAATCAGAAGTCACAGCCAGTGCTGGATAGAACTGTGGATCATTTGGGAGCTTCTGTGCCATTCCACAAGCTTACTGCAACCTGATGCTCTGAATACAAAGCAGTTGCCTGTGTTGTGTCCTGGGGAAGTGGCTGCTGCTCAGTGAGATGACCCTTGTATGGGTACCGTTCTGTCAGCTGTTGTGACAGGGGATATGGCCCAAGCTGAAACGATGAAACACCCTGTTCTAGACCAGGTCACGTCTCCTCCAGACAGGCCTCGGCGTTCCCAGTTGGTTCTGCTTGATAAGTTTCAGAGGATTGTGTTGAAGTCATTTCATGATGATTCAGGTCATTTGAGTTTGACAAGATCTGTGGATTGGTCAGAGATCAGTTCTACTGAACCTGAATGAAGCCTGAGATCAAAGAGTACTGTAAGTCGTGCACTCGATGTATTTGGAGGAAGACGCTGTCTATGAGCGCCACGCATTTATCCCATTTACAAAGTGCGTGGCCACTTGATCTGGTATGTATGGATTTCCTCTCCATACAGCCTGATTCCAGCTACACAGCAAATGTCTTGGTTATTACTGATCGCTACACCAGATATGCTCAAGCCTTCCCCACAAAGGAACAGAGGGCATCCACCATGGCCAGTGTGTTATGGGAAAAGTATTTTGTTCATTGTGGCCTTCCTATATGGATACAAAACAATCAGGGAAGGGATTTTGAGAGTAGGTTCATACATGCTTGGAGTCAAGAAGTCGAGGACTACTCCTTATCACCTTCAGGGTGATCCCTAGCCCAACAGGTTCAATTGGGCATTGCTAGACATGCTGGGAACCCTGGAGAACAAATGGAGTCAGTATATTGGGCATCTGGTTCACTGTTACAACTGTACACAGAATGAAGCTACTGGATACTCACCAAATTATTTGATGTTTGGGTGCAAAGCAAGATTGCCTGTTGACCTCTGTTTTTGGACTGCTGGGGAAGATTTGCCACACAAGACCTATCCGTGTCTGACATGAGGAGTGAATTGCAAAATGCTTATGAACTAGCAAATGTTTCTGCTACCAAGCAGAATGAAGGAAATAGGAGGAGATATGATCAAAAGATTAGGCTCTCCCAGCTGATGCCTGGAAGCAGAGTTCTCATAAAGAATTTGGGGCTATCAGAGATGCATAAGTTGTCTGACTGCTGAGTGACTATGCTTTATGTAGTGGATAGTCAGATGCCAAATATATCAGCTTTCCGGGTGAAACCAAAAGATGCGAATGACCCTGTCAAAGTTCTCCATCAGAACCACCTTCTACCTCTGTGATAAGAGGTACATGTTGACCCAGAGCCTGACATGAACCCTGAAACTAGTAGGAGGACTCTGCAGCGACATGAGATAACAGGGAAACAAGCAGTGGAGAGACATGAAGGGGACTTAACCATTGAATGTTGTATAGACTCAAAGGATGAGAAATTGGGGTGTGATACATGTTACCTGTACAAATTCCCCAATTATTGACAAAGAGACATTTCAAAGTCATGTGGACATGACTATTTCTGGTGGTGGGAGAGTGTAACACCCTGGTAAAGGTTTTACTGCTATTGTTGTAGGGTATTTCATATAATGGTTTTTCTGTTGAAGCAGTGCATTTTGCTGGACGTGCTTGGATTACCATTAGTGATAAAGGGTGTTTAGGAATGTATGTCATCCAATCAGGAGAGTGGAACTGTGAGAAGGTTCTAAAGAACACTGGGGGAGCAGTTTTTGTGATGAACCCTGAGGTGGGTTGAGGTCTTTCTCGGCAGGAGAAGGAGAGAGAAGGAGCTCAAGGGAACTGGATGGAGGATTCAATCTGGCGAGAGTGTGCAATCAAATGGAGCCCATACAGGGAACTTTTACCGGAAGTGGTGAATAGGTGTTGGTGCAGTGTGTACATCAAAGATAATGGCTTCTGGAAGATTTGAGCTCCACCATGCACATCTGAATGTTTAATTTTAATGAGCCCTTTTTGTTTTTTTCTTTTTTTCCTTTAATAGCTGTTTGCTTAAGTTAGCATTGTTAAACATACTTCTTTATAATTGTATGCAGTGTATGATCTGTTATTTCTTGCCTACAGCTGATTGCCAGGGGCAGTAAATCACACAGCATTCTGGGGTTTGTGTGAGCAAGACATCCTAACCTCACGGATTTGGAGACACCAAAGTTGTACACACCCTAGACGTATGAAGCTTGAAGGTGGGTTTCTCACCACGGACTCCAGCAGCTGTTAGCAAGTGGCCAACAAGCTGAACTTCCAGAAACGCCCAGTAAAAAGAGGCTTTAAAGGCTATGTGGATGTTCTGTGAATTGGGTCTCAGCATCCAGCTGAAGACTCGGTGGCCAATGTGACCCACTGGCTTGTGGAAGGACTGTCTGACACAGAGGGTTGAATTGAAACTGAGAAGTTGGTGCATGCAAGTAGATGCAAACTTACAGCTCATTGTTTTACACAGTCCAGCATCTTGCCATTCTACGCCTGTGTGATTCTGTTCATCAGCCAATAAAGACAATAATCCCTTATCCATGAAAATTAAAATAAGCCTGCAAACACTGAATGGCTTGTCCTGGAACGTAAGTTCTACTTCCCTTCCCACAGATGTGTCCGAACATGCTGGGTATTCCCAGCATTTTACTTGAGCCAATTTAGCCACCTCTATCTGTCCTGCTATTTTCAGGCATTTGTGAACATGCATTCCCAGAGACTTTGTGTCTTCTCAGTTTCCAGCATCTGACTATTTACTATTTACCTTGCTTAACTTTTCCAAACCCAATGCCTCACAGTTACTTGAATTTAATTTGCCACTCTTTCTGTCTACACAGCCGGTCTAAGCTAAATAATAATCGATACTGGGAACTACAGTCAATCAGGGTTCATTATTAAGTCTGCATTTAAAAGGATCTCGGTGATAGAGATGTATAACACAATAAGAGGCATAGATCAAGTGGATATTCAGAGACTTCTTCCCAAGACAGAAATGGCTAATGTGAGGGGGCATCTTTTTAAGGTGATTGGAGGAATATATAGGTGATACGTCAGGGGTAAGTTCTTTACACAGAGAGTGGTGGGTGTGTGGAAGAGGTGATGGAAGAGGCAGGTACATTAACGGCATTTAAGAAACTCTCAAATGGGCGCATGGATTAGTTAAAAATGGAGAGTTATGTAGAAGGGAAGGCACAGAATAGGTTAGAAGTTCAGCACAGCCTCATGGGTTGAAGATCTGTACTGTGGTGCAATGTTCTGTATTCTAGTCTCTGACCCCGTTTCCATCTATGGGTCAACATAGAGAGAGAGGGAAAGGGAGAGGGAGAGAGAGAGGGAGAGAGAGGGGGAGAAAAAGAGAGAGAGAGACCTTATTAGTTACTTTACATCACATTTTACTCAGCTTAAGTGCTGACAGCTGTTGTTTCAGCAAATAACAACTGAGTACATTCAATTCAATTGATATGTGCCTACACTTGCATTGATAAATTAACAGCTCCATTATGGTGCTGGAGACTTCGTAAAATATTCACTTAATGGCGGACATACGTCAATATGAATTCCTTAATCATCGGTAATACAGTTATCCAAGTTCTGACTGAAATTTATAATCTTCAGTAAACCATAAAACAACGACTTCCAGAGTTATCGTGAATTTATATCGATCATTTCTGCTGTACAGCAACCTACCTATTATGTATACATCAGCGTTCATGTGTCAGGGTTAATATAAAACAGCGTGTGCAGTAATTAGTTAATTCCTGACAAATAACCATTCATCAAACATGATAAATAGACCAGAGAGCCTACACATGGAAACAGATTGAACAAAGGCAACATAAAATTAGTCCCACATAGCAAATCATCTTGTATTGGTTGAAGGACTTTGAAGTGATATCTAAAGTGGGTCTGGACTTTAATTTGCTTTAATGCCATTGGCCAATTCATTTATCATACCAAAGAGGGTGGTTGTGTGGTTAAATGACAGATCATCTGTCGTAAGGCTTAATGTATTATCTTGAAAACCTGATGGGAAAGTAAAGAAAAAAACAAGATGTTTGAAACCCAGCGGCTGGGACAACCTTAGCATTCAATAAAGTGTTTGTACTCCACTTGACCTCTGACGCTGCACAAAATTCTCGTGAACCCTGCAAAACAGGCATGGCTATTTAAATAAGAGTAGGTTTTTAAATATCTGCTTATATAGTAAATAAAAACTTCAAGCTCCTCGCCAGTGACCCAGCAAAACTATTTTCCATACAAAAGTACTAAAATAACATTTTTAGTAAAGCATTCTCTTCTAGCTCCTCCCTCTCTGCTTTCTGCATCATATGGAAATGCACATCTGTTTAAAATATATAAACAGATTTTAGTATTAAATGTTCCATGTAAAAACCAAATAGTAAATGCTTTAATTAAATTGGGATTGAAAGGTAAGGAACACCTCCTGAAACTTGCCAGTGAGTGTGGTCATTTACAACATGTAGACCTTGATTTGAATTGTAGGTTTAAAATAAGCTTAGTGTTGATGGGTGAATGGCTTATAACGTGAAACTTTCAATATCAGTGTCTAGGTCTTTTGCATTCAAGTGAGAAGGAACTTGTTTATTCACGTTGAGATTTGTTAAAACAGTGTTGTACTGCTTGCAGCAATAGGAAATACTGCCCATTGAGTCCCTTGCATTAGAAGCTACAAGCTAGAAGTTTGCATAAACCCCATAAGGTTATCATATAACAAACATAGTATAGCTTGTTGGTGCATTGAATATGTGTGTTCTTTGTGCCAATGTCAGTACACAGTATTGGAACATTCCAAACTTCCACTAATCAAAGAACCAGCATCTTAAAAACATACTACAAGTTCAATCATATATCATGATATTAAATTAGAAATTTACCATGGAATAATTGTCATTTCCAAGTGAATTTTGTGAATTTCCTTTTATCTGAATTGACTATACAATAACCAACTTCCTTCACAAAGTCTCCCTACTTAAATTGGCTAATTGCATGTGTACAAGTGAACTATCTGGTGGTAACTTTGTTCTGTATGAGATGTTGGAGAGTGATTAAAGGTGTAAAGCAGTGATCTGTTCCTGATGTGACAGGTTGGCTATGACGCCATAAACCCATCACTTAATCTCTCCCGCTATGTTACCGAGTTTCCTTATTGTTTTCATCTCATGCTCTCATTTTCTGTGCATTTTAAAAGCTTACATAAATGCAACTTTTATATTATATGTAACAGCACAGACAAAATCCATTTACTCTCCATTAAAAGAAATCCATTTACTCTCCATCTGCTCAGCCCCAGTGATATCCAAAACAAATCTATGCTCTACATAGCCTGGAATCATTCTTTTCATAAAGCAATAATAAAATGCTTCACAAAACATGCAATAATTGGTTTCAACAATGCTCTATGACAAAAATCTATTGTTTAGAAATTCATCCCCTGTAACTAGCACTTAACATACTATATATTAATTACAGTCAATTGTAAGTTACTGTTGGAATGCAGCTAACCAAATTTGATTGATTAAACTTTAGCAACAGAGTACCACGTGTCGCTATTGAAAGGGCATGGATTTCTCAGCTTGTTTGCTCCAAAAATTCCCTGTGGAAAGTATTCACTCCTCAAGGCTTGACTCACTTATTCAGCACCAACATCAAACTAATTTAGGCAACGAGTTCTTATAAATGAAATGTGTTTTCCATATTCCCTCCTTAAAGCCTTATAATCCAAAAATATCTCTCAATTATGTTCCTTGTGTCTGGACTAATGATGATTTACATTGTTACGACCCTTGAATATAATAGCAATTGACTTTCAAATTTTTAATGTAAGAAACTAATTTTTTTGGTGAAATAGGTTGAGGGCAAGTACTGGCTAGGTCTTTTATAAAACTCTTAAGTATTGCAAAAAAGATTTCTTGCTGCTACTTGAACAAATTGCTTAACAAGTCCTGACAATGATAGCACAATGATGCTAGTGCAATTCCATCACAGCACACCATGCAACAATTAAAAATAGTCTATAATAATCTTAGTTCCAAATCAGGAGAATGGATATCACATGACTGCTTTCCAAATTCAGTTTCACAGTGGACAAAGGCTATGTTTCATTTGGGACAACATCCATTTGTTATGAGTCAGCTTTCTTGGAGGATTGATTTTACAACATCTGGCAATTCAGTTGGGACCTAATTCCCCCAGTATATGACTACTTTTAAGTTTTGTGAACCAGAAAGCAGACTTTTCTGATTTGAGAGAGACCGTAAAGTGTTTGCCTTCAAACACAGAAACAGTGTTAACTTTGAAGGGAAGCTGAATAATTATTGCAATTGTTTTTAAAACAAAATTAACTTTAAAATAATTTATTATTTTATTATTACAGAATAATGCTTAGAACTGAATAAAGATCTAATGCTTTCACGATATATATGACGAATAAACTCTTCTTAATATAATATTTAGAACTGTTCTGCTAATTGTAATATTATTAATTAGTCATTACATAATGCTGCTCTCTACCAGATATTCAATATGGATTAACAAATAAAAAAATTAAAAGTTCAAATCTTCAAACCTGCATTAGTTAGTTTTAATGCCTGGCTCAAAAATGGAGCCATCTATTCAAATACCACCTCTGCATTCCACTGCCACTCAACTGTTCCCTAATTGAAGTTCAAGTTTTCTCATTGTTTCCTGTTTGAAATATTTTGCCTACATCATCAATTTGTGATGTCTTTTGACTCCTATTTAAAATACCAACTAATAAATTATTATCCTTCAACCGTATGTTCACTAAGATAATTAATATTGTCTAAACAATGGGAATCCCAAATGTTTTACTTTCAAAATAACTATGTTACACTCTTTGCAGATACTCTACTCTTCTGCTGTCTATCTTCACCAACTTTAGCACAATCCACAACCTCACTTTCTTTGCTTAGAACATGTTTTGTTTCCTGGCTAAGTGAACTTCCCTGTTTGAAAACCTTTAATCCATCTACAACACTTGGAATCCTCTGGTCAAATTCATGAGTAATTGTGATGAGTCATTGCAACCTGTCCTTTTCAATTTCTCCTGGATGTTTGACATTGGCAAGCCCATCAGCCTCTCCAATCACATCTCCTTTGCTGCCCCATTTCATGAAACTATCCTCACCTGGTTCCATTCCTATATGTCCAAAGACAGCTGGAGTATCTTCAGTAACAGTTTATTTTCCTTTCTCCTCCTACACTTTTTGATTCAGGGATTCCATTAAAATTGAACCATGGTTTTTTTCTGCATCTATGTAATGCTGACTGTAACATCATAGGGCAGCTGCTGGTTGACTTACATATGAATAGTGCCAGCACCAAGTTCCATTTTTCCGTTTTTTCTCAACCGCATGTCCTCCTCTGTGATGTGACAAGTGGACATTGAGGCCAGAGTGTAGAAGCTCCACCCAATTAGTATTAACAGAAATGAATTTAGAGCAGCAGTGAGGAAAGATAGGTGGTTCCCATTACCTTTCTGCCACCATAAATTCTGTTGTTATGAAGCCTATATTCCTTTTGCCAACTGTTTACTCAGGCATGGCACACAGCGTGAAACCTTTTTCATCAACATCAACACAGAAGTAAAATTTAAATCTCCCACTAATATTTATCATAAGAAGATTAGAAACTTGAAAAGCATGGGTAGGAAGCAGCTCTTCAAAGTTCCTTAGGCATCTCTACCATTTAAAAAAAGCATGCTTTATCTCCTACCTTAACTCCAATTTCTTGCTTTGTCTACAGATTCCTCAATTTTATTGATCCTAAAAGTCTATCCATCACAGCCTTTTTTCCGAACAAATATCCACAGCCTTTGGACGAGGAAGGCAGTGCCTGAGGAAATCTCTAACATTGACTCTAAGCTTCTTCAAGATTCAATTGTTAAAATCAATGTTCAAAGTAAGTTTACATTAAATTATTTATATTTCATCATATACAACCTTGAGTTTCATTTCCATACTTAATAAATCCAATAACCATAATAGAATCAATGAAAGACCACGGCAACAGGGTGGGCGAACAGTGTGCAAAAGACAACAAACTGCAAATACCAAAAGAATGAAACAGAAATAAATAATAGCAACAATAAATAAATAATCAATAAATATTGAGAACATGAGATGAAGAGTCCTTGAAAGTGAGTCAGTAGGTTGCAGGAACATTTCAGTGATGGAGTAAGTGAAATTGAGAGAAATTATCCCCTCTGGATCAGGACCCTGATGGATGAGGTGTAATAACTGCTTCTGAACCTATTGCTGTGAGTCCTTAGACTCCTGTACCTTCTTCAGCAGTGAGAAGAGAATATTCTTGTGATTAGTGTCCTTGATGATGGAGCACTCCGTGTAGATGTGCTCAATGGTGGAGAGGGCTTTACCCATAATGGACTGGGCCATATCCAGTACTTTAGTAAGATTTTCCATTCAAGGGCATTGGCGTTTCCATACCAGGCTGTGATGCAGACAGTCAATATACTCTCCACCACACATCTATAGAAATTTGTCAAAGTTTTAGATGTCATGCTGAATCTTTGTAAACTCCTAAGGAAGTAGAGGCACTGCCATGGTTCCTTCATAATCATGCTTACATGCTGGGCCCAGGACGGTTCCTCTGAAATGATAGCAGCGTGGAATTTAAAGTTGCTGACCCTCTCCACCTCTGATCCCCAGATAAGGATTTGCTCATGGTTCTCCAGTTTCCTCCTGAAGTCAATGATGTCATGCTGATTTGAGTAAGAGGTGGTTATTGTGGCACCATTGAATCAAAGAATCTCAGCTGATTGCCACCTACTGCACTACATTGTGATGCTCCATATCCCCACCAATGAAATACTAAGTTAACATTCTTCTCATTGAAAATTACTTGCAGGGAATGTAGCTGAAATGTGGATCTTCAATGCCCACAATGAATATTAATCTCATTGTGTCATTACTGATAAAACTAAGTAAGTCCCAAAGGATTTCATTCCCGGGGTGGTTCAGCAGCAGATAGTGAGAGAACTAAGTTACATGGCATTATTCTCCCAACCTACTGTCACAACCTGTCCACAATAGCACAGGTAGTGGAGAGAATCAAACTCTCATTTCAGCAGTGAATGACTTTATTGGGTGCTATGATATTAAAAATACGTGAGGTGAAGCACATTATGTTGTGACCTCATTGGGCACCATTGTAACGTCGTGTTTAGCGCGATGCTAATACAGCTCAGGGCATCGGAGCAACACACACAAAATGGTGGAAGAACTCAGTGGGCCAGGCAGCATCTATGGAAAAAAGTACAGTTGACGTTTCAGGCCGTGACCCTTCAGCAGGACTTTGGGAATTCAATCCCAGTGGCCTCTCTATGGAGACTCTGTTTGTCCTCCCAAAGGAATGCATAGTTTTTCTCTGGGTCATCCAGTTTCCTCTCACAGTCCAAAGATATACTGGGAAGGTTAATTGGTCATTGTAATTGTCCCATGAGGTTAGGGCCAAATTGTGGTTGTCGCTGGGCAGTGCAGCTCAAAGGGCTGAACTCAGTATCTCTAAATAAATAAATAAAATAAAGTATTAAGATTACATCAAATTGTGGCCTTTAACTTTCTGGCTCAACAACATCCATACTCCTTAATTAGCAATTAATTCCAACCATATATTGTTGCAATGTATACAAGAACATGCCAACAGCAGGTCCAGGCACACTTAGTTTTAAAAGATGCTTTCTGGGGAGATATGCAAGCTAAAATTTTATTTCATATATGTCTATGATTTTATCAAATGGCTCTAATACTTTTTTATTTGAAAATACATTGAAAGAGGCTGTTCAGGTAGCAATACAGACATTAACAAACCTATTTATAAATAAATCTTCTGTGCCTTGATATAATAACTACCAATGGCATCTGATGCTTTGCAAATTGTAACTGAGTTTGGGTAACTTCATTGACCAATATATTTTTGAACGAGCTTTTCTCTGGGAAACAAAGCCGGTTGATCTCAATAAGCCTTTGCATGTCACTGAGCATTCAGAATTGGGAGAGAAGAGGCTTACACTTATGTTTCTCACCTTTATGGCCACAAAATTGAATAGGTTTGAAACACAGGGACATTTTTTTCCACTGCAGATCTGGTGTAATTTTCTAATGAATGGGCTCTCATGTGAAGAAGAGGTCAGTGGATAGTGGTTGCAATAAAAGCATGATTGCATGGTACTCGACTTAAACAAAAGAGTCCCTGCATTCTGCTTGTAAGAGCACAATGAATTTACATTGACTAGAACAATGTATTTTTTTGAACGTTCCTCAGTTTGGTGGAGAGCATACTACAAGGCTTGGTGTGAGAGGATAGGAGTATACATAAGGGTGGGGGCTGTTAGTGAAACAATCACCCTTTGCTCAAGGTCAAGAGCTGAAATTTACGAGAACATGAGAATAAAATTCTGGCATTATGTATTGGCTTTAAAATATACAAAAAGTTAAGCTTGAAGAGTGAGATACCTTGGTAACATGCACCAAGCTGGTTAACTGGGCACAAATTAATCAGTAGAAATGATGAAACCATGGTGCTCCTGGCCATAGTGATTTTAGCTACCTACGTATTCCAATTTCAACAATGAAGTGTCAATTTTGAGACCAGACCAACAAATTGTGGTTAGAGTCCTTGCCTCACTTTTCAGTATTTAAAAAGAGACATCTGTCTGCAATGTTTGAAATTTGGCCTAGTAATTTCATTCCATTGTAGGAGGGCAAATAGTGTGGTGGAATTATTGTGTCAAAAATTAATTTGTCATTGCACATTTATGAAATTTAAATAAAATCAGGTGACTTTCCTGCTGATTAATGTGGTTTGGCAGCAGGAAATATTTAAGAATATTTGATGACCACATCTTGAATTTTCCTGAAAACTTATACCACACAAGAAAGTGGTTCTGTGACATTGTTTTATAATGGAAAAGTGATGCCATTTTACAGATGTGATTTTAGCTTTCTATTTGGTTACCATAAAGTCTGCCTTTTACCTTGGGTGGAAAAGTCTCATTAAAGTTGATGTGGAGTAATAATAAGCCTCAGCTGTCAACAGAATTGGGTTTGAAACTAAAGCTTCAACTAAACTAATGCTTTACTTGATTTATTTTATTAACAAGTGTCAAATAACATTGCTTATTGAACCCAGGTAAAGGTATGAGAGTATAGATAGCAATGGAGGTAATGGTGAGGGAGAGAGGTGTAGTTGGAATTCAAAAAAGTATTGGTTTGAAATGTTATTAAAGCTGATCATTAAAATAATTAACTGTTCTGATGGAATAAGATTAAACACCTCTTAAATGATTATGATAACTTTTTATTTTCTACGTTACTTTTTGCAATACTTAAAGCATGTTTCTATTGTAATTTTGATATCTCTGGATACATTTATGAGGCTGAATTTCTTCGGTGCCTTATAAATCCACACAATTTATATCTGGCTCCCATGCAACACATTATTCTTACTGAGTCAGTTGATCTAAATACCATGTTGACTGAATAGATTTTCTCAATAGTGAATAGGTTTAAATTAGTCTTCATTATCTTTGATTTTATCTAAGTCATAAGTAAAACAAGTATGAAATCTCTTGAGAAAACAGGCAGTGACTGGTAATACATTTGATCATTTTAGCTGCAGAATATCATCTATTTAGTACTAAGTACTTTGCCAAACTGAACCAGTTTCTGTGATACTTTCCTTCATTCCCTCTAGTCATTAGTACATAAACTCAACCATTATGAATGATGTGCTGGACTAATGCAAGGAATATTGTAGGTAAGTGAGATGAGCTTTGAGCATGGATCAGCACGTGGAATTATGATTTTGTAGCCAATCGTGAGATTTGGTTTCAAGAGGGGCAGCACTGGCAGCTCAGTGTTTTGGGATTCCATTGTTTTGGACATGATAGAGGGCAGGTATTATAGGGGAGGTGTTGCATTACACGTCAGGCAAAATATCACGACAGTGAGAAAGCAGGAAAGACTGGAGGGCTTGTCTATTGATGCTATATGTGTTGAACTGAGGAAATAAGAGAGGTATAACCACATTAATAGGATTATATTATAGACCTCCCAATTGTCCATGGGATTTAGAGAAGCAAATTTGTAGAGTTTATAGTTAGTTGCAAATAAAATAAAGTTATGATAATAGGCGATTTTAACTTACCAAATTTTGACTGGGACTACCTACTGCAAAATGATTGGATGGGATAGAATTTATCAACCGTGTTCAGGAAAGTTTCCTTAGTTAATATATACAGGTTGCAGCTAGAGAGAGCATGATACTGGATCTCCTATTAGGGAAGGACACAATACGGCTAACAGAAGGGGAACACTTTGGATCCAGTGATCTTAATTCCATGATTTTCAAGATAAGTATGAAGAAGGACTGAATCTCAGGTTGAGATTCTAAATTGCAGAAAGGTCAATTTTGATGGCATCAGATAGGATGCAGGTGTGGTTTAGGACAGGCTGTTTTCTGGCAAAGGAATGCTAGGGAAGTGACAGGCCTTCACAAATGCAATACTGAGAGTACAGAATTTGTATGTTCCTGTCAGAATACGAGACAATCCTAAGTGGGAGTTTTGGGAATCGTAGTCTTCAAGGGAAATTGAGGCCCTGGTTCAGAAGAAGGGGGTGCGTTGCAGGTGTAGGCAGCAATGATGAAATGAGGGATATAAGAAATGCAACAGAACACTTAAAAGGGGTAGCAGGAGGCTAAAATCAGGCACAAGTTTGCTCTGGCAGACAAAGATGATGGAGCCTTCTACAGATATATTAACAACAAGAGGATAGCAAGGCACAAAGTAGGTCCACTTGAAGATCATCATGATTATCTATGCGTGGAGCTGAAAGAGGTGGGGAAGATCTTAAATGTGTTTTTGGCATCTGTATTTACTCAGAAGATGAACACAGAGTCTATAGAACTGAGGCTAAACAGCAGTGAGGTCATTAACTGTATCCAGATTACAGAAGAGGAGGTGCTTGCCGTCTTGAGGCAACTTAGAGTGGGTAAGTCCCTGGGACCTGATAAAGTATCCCCTCAGACCTTGTGGGACATTAGTGCAGAAATTGCAGGAGCCCGGCAGAGGTATTTAAAATGTCCTTAGGGTGAGGTACCAGAGGACTGGAGGATAGCTAATGTTGTTCAATTGTTAACAAATAGTTCTATGAATAAGCCAGGAAATTATAGGCCAGTGAGACCAAGCATCAGTACTGTGGAACAGGAAATATCAGTCTTTGGATAGACATGTCCTGATTAGGGATAGTCAACATGGTAGGTCGTGTCTAACCACCTTACAGAGTTATTCGAGGATGTTACCAGGAAAGTTAGACCATAAGACATAGGAGCAGAATTAGACCATTTGGCCTAGTATGTCAGCTCTACTACTTCATAATGGCTGATTTCTAGTAATGCATACAAAATGCAGGAAGAACTCAGCAGGTCTATGGAATGGAATAAAGGGTCAATGCTTTGGGCCAAGATCCACCATTAGGACTGTGGCTGATTTATTATCCCCCTCAATCCCATTCTCCTGTCCTTTTCCCAATACCTCTGACACACTTACTAATCAAGAACCTATCAATCTTCACTTTAACTATATCCAATTCCACAGATTTACCATCCTCTGTCTGAAGGAATCCCACCTCATCTCTGTTCTAGAGGGACATCTGTCTATTCTGTGGCTGTGCCCTTTGGTCCTACAATATCCTCTCCATGGCCACTCTATCTAGACCTTCCAATATTTGATAGGTTTCAATGAGATCCCTCCTCAATCTTCTAACTCCAGTGAGTACAGGCCCGAAGCCATCAAACACTCCTTGTATATTAACCCTTTCATTCCCAGAATCATTCTCATGAACTTCCTCTGGAAACTCGCCAATGCCAGCTCATCTTTTTCTAGATAAGGTGTCCAAATTGCTCACAATACTCCAAGTACAGTCTGACCAAAGCCTTAAAGAGCCTTAGCTTTTATATTTAAGTCCTCTTGAAATGAATGCTACCATTGCATTTGCCTTCCTTAATCTGCAAGTTAATCCTCAGGGAATCCTGCACAAGGACTCTCAAGTCCCTTTCCACCTATGATTTCTGAATTTGCTGAATGTTTAGAAAATAGTCTATGTCTTTACTCTTTCTACCAAAGTGCATGACCATACACTTCCCTATTCTATATTCCATTTCCCATCTCTTTGCCCTTTCTCCTAATCTAAGTCCTTTCACAGATTTTCTGCCTCCTCAACATTACCTGCCCCTCCACCTATCTTTGTATCTTCTGCTAACTTGGCCACAAAGCCATCAATTCCATCATCCAAATCATTGACATAATGTGAAAAGAAGTGGTCCCAACACCAGCCTCTGCAGAACACCACTTGTCACTGCTAACCAACCTGAAAAAGCACCATTTATTCCTACTTTTGCCTGCTGCCAGTCAGACAATCTTCCACCCATGTTAGTATCTTTCCTGTAATACCATGGGCTCTTATCTTGATTAGCTTCCTCATTTGCAGCAACTTGTCGAAGGCCTTCTGAAAACTCAAGTAAACAACAATGACTTAGAAACAAGAAAATGGTAGTAGATGGTTGCCTCTCTGACTGGAGACCTGTGGTTAGTGCTGTATCTCAGAGATCAATGCTGGATCTGTTTTGTTTGTCATGAATATTAATGAATTAGATGATAATGTGGTTAACTGGATCAGCAAATATGCAGATGACATGAAGACTGGGGGTGTAGTGGACAATGAGAAGGCTATCAAACCCTGTAGTGGGATCCGGACCAGCTGGTAAAATGGGTTGAAAAATGGCAGATGAAATTTAATGCAGACAAGAGTGAGGTGTTACACTTGGGGAGGACAAACCAGGGTAGGACATACACAGTGAATGGTTGGGCATTGAAGAGTGTGGGAGAACAGAGGAATCTGGGAATACTTAACCATAATTCCTTGTAAGTAGCATCCCAATAAGACAGGCTTGTATAGAGAGCTTTTTTCTCATTGGTGATTATAAATCAGAATATTCAGTACAGGAATTGGGTTGTTATGTTTAAGATGTTAGTGAGGCCAACCTTGGTGATATTGTGTGTAGTTCTGGTCACTGACCTACAGGAAAGATATCAATAAGTGTAAAAAAGTTCAGTGAAATTTTACAAGGATGCTGCCAGGAGTTGAGGACCTAAGTTATAGGGAAAGGTTGACTAGGTTAAGACTTTATTCTCTGGAGGTGGGAGAATGAGGGGAGATTTGATAGAGTTATACAAAATTTAAGGAGTATAGGTAGACTAAACACATGCAGGCATTTTTGGATGAGACTAGAACTAAAGGTCATACATTAAGGGTGAAAGGTGAGATGTTTAAGGAGGACCTTCTTCAGTCAGAGGATAGTGTGAGTGTGAAATGAGCTAACAGTGGCAGTGGTGGATGCCGATTTGACTGCAGCATTTCAGACAAGCTTGAATAAATGCTTGGATGTGAGGGGTGTGGAGGCGTCAATGGGAGTAGGCAGAGTAACAGTTTGGCATGAGATTGATTGGCAACTCAATAGTGCAAAAGGTTTAGGTGGGGCAGAATTTTTCTAGTTGTATCCAGAAAGGAATCCTGACACAGTATGTTGACAGTCCACCTGGAGGAGTGACCACACTGAATCTAACACTAGGCAATGAACTTGCTGGGTGTGCATTTCAGAAACCGTGACCATAACTCCCTCTCCTTCAGCATAGCCATCGACAAGGATAGGAGCTGATAATATGAGGAAGTATTTACAATAGTTAGAGGAGGGCTAATTACAATAATAGTAACTTATTTATAGATCTCTTACAAATGATGTAACTTGAAGTGTTTTACAATGGGATAAAGTGCAAACATGAAAATAAAAGACAAAAAGATGTTAGTTAAATACAAAGCTGAATCAATGGGTTTTTAGCTGGCATTTAAAAATGTCAACTGATTATGCATCCTTATAGGTTTTGGTACTGAGTTCCATAGTTCAGGGTCATAATTCAAAAAACTGCCCTACCTTTTATCTTCTCAGGGAGGTTGTTTAAATTTTAAGAGACTGGCTGAAGACAACCTGAAAGCTCACGCAGGATTATAAAAAGAAAACTATTCTGTGATGTACTGTACTTTGTTCCCAGAATAATGAGAACTTTAAAAACAAGTGAGAGAACTTTAAAATCATTTCTAAAAGATGCAGGAAGCCAGTGCAGAGTAGTTAGGATCCTGGTTTTAGATAAATGTCTAGCTTCTGAGTGAGTTGAGTAGATTGTTTTGGAAGGCCAGTAAACAGTGTATAGCTGTAATCTAATCTATTCAATATAAAGGCATGAATTAGGACTTCTGTGTCATTACCTGACAGAAACAAATGTAGCTTTACAATATTTCTTAAGTGTAGAAATGGTGCTCTAGTCACTTTCATTATGTGGGAATAAAAATCCAAATCTGACTCAAGGTTTAATTACAAGGGCATTAAGCAGAAATTTAGGAGCATAAATAGGGATCAGATCTTCTCAGGGAAATGTACAGTGGAAATGTGTAAATTGTTCAGGGAGCACTTGCATTAGTTTCTGTATAGGTTTGCCCCATTGAGATGGTAAAGGGAAGGACAAGAGAGGGACAACTTCTGGGCAAGAGGAAGAAGGATGCGTACTGAAGGTTTAGGAAGCAAAGATTAGACAGGGCTCTTGAAAGGGATAAGGTAACCAGGAAGGAGCTTAAGAAGGTACTTAGGTGAGCTAGAAGAGAACATGAGAAAGCTTCGGTGAGTAGGATTAAGGAAAACTCCAAGGTATTCTACATGCATGTGAAGAACAGAAGGATGACTAGAGTGAGGGTAGGACTAATGTGTTGGAGCTTTTGAAAAACATTAGGAGAAATAAGTCCCTAAAGCCAGATGGGATATACCTGAGGGAAGAGATTTTTGGGATGCTGAAGATAATCTTTGTGCATTCACTGGCCACGGGAGGAATACCAGAGGATTGGAGGCTGACATATGTTGTACCTTTGTTTAAGACTGGCAATAGAGGTAATCCTGGCAATTATAGACCAGCGAGTCATACATCAATGGTGGGCAAACTAATCAAGAGGATTCTTCGGGCCAGATTTATCAGCATTTTGAGAGAAATAGCCTTATTACGGATAGTCAGGATTGCTTTGTGAGGGGCAGACCATGCCTCATGAGCCTGATTGACCTTCATGAGGAAGCGACAAAACAAATTTATGAAGGTAGAGCATTAGATGTGATGTACATGGATTTTAGAAAGGCATTTGACAAGGTTCCCAGTGGAAGACTCATCCAGAAAGTCATGAAGCATGGGATCCCTAGAACCTTGGAAGCATGAATTCAAAATTTGCTACCCTACAGAGACAGAGGGTGGTAGTAGCATATATCATGAGATTAAAAATGACTGTCTCATGTATGAATACACTGATCTTGTAGGGATGTGTCAAACTTTCCAAACAATCAAATGGGTGCATTTATGCTCTGGACAATAATGGGTTTTGATAAAACGCATGGAGATAAATTGTTCACATGAGTGTGAAAGATAGTCGAAGAACATACAATAGTTTTAGGGTAATTAGTAGAACATCAAGAGAAGCAATGAGAAGAATATGTAATATAGCAAGCTGTTATGACCTGGAATATTCTGCCTGGAAAAGTGGTGGAAGTAGTACCTTTTAAAGTTTAGTGAATAAAGACTTGAAAAGGGAAAATTTGCAGGAAGAGCAGGGGAGTAGACTAATTGGATAGATCATAAAGATGCCGCAGACACATTTTCCCAATAGTTTCCTTCTGCGTTGTGTGATTCTAGCTGGAGAGCTGAAGAGACAGCTGGTATCAATCTCAGTGACAAAGGCATCCATGTGTTTGTCGCAGTTGTTGGATCTGGGGGTGGATCCTGCAGCGGAAAGCACTCACTGGAGATGACTGGTATCAGAGCAAAGTAACTGGTGATTATCCTTGCTCCTTAGAATTTTTCTCGAGTTAGTTCTGGCCTGTTTTTCCATCATACTTAATGTGGTGTAGTCTAATCTGGTGGTTAATGGTTTGTTGTGGTAATTATGTGGAGTGGAAACAATCAAAGTTCAAAGTTTAAAGTATATTTATTATTAATGTACGTGTACCATATTCAGTCTTGAGATTTGTCTTCTTGCAGGCAGCCACAAGTAAAAGAAACACAATTGAACGCATTGAAAAACTGCACACAACAAAGACCATCAAATACGCAATATGCAAAAAAAGAACAAATCGCGCAAACAATACTGAAGTAAACAAGTAAGAGGCAGAACATGAACTGCAGAGTCCACGAAAGTCAGCCCATTATGCTGAGGCAAGTGAAGCTGGTCCAGGAGCCTGATGGCTGCAGGCCACAGCCATGGAGCCAGGTCAGCACTGAGGCAACTACAAGTCCTAAGGGGGTGTTAGAGGAAATAGAAGTCATCGGGGAGTGTGTTAAGCGGCACTCTAACTAGAGGCACGAGACCTGACTGGCCAGTAGTGGAGCAGGCACTTCCAAAAAAAGCATGAGGCACTGGAGTACAAAGAACCATAGCTTTGCTGGGGTGACCACTCATTGGCACAATGTATCTGAAACTTAGCAATCTCATCCAACTTTATCAACCAAACAGATATTATTGGGGATGAATAAATTAGCAACCAGGGTGCCAACAGTTCCCCTTGACTCGCAGTATGGAGCAAGTTCATGGAATTTATATTTGGTAAGTCAAGTACACCCTCTCAACTTTCTCTACAGATCTACTGAAAACAGGTTGCGCAATGATAGGAAAGTAGAAACATAGAAAACCTACAGCACAATCAGACTCTTCGACCCACACATCCTTACCTTAGAAATTGCCTAGGGTTACCCATAGCCCCCTATGTCACAAAGGGGCGTTGAGAGCGGACCCAAATGCAAGACACAGACACTAAAGTAGTATGAACAGGACAATGTTTATTAAGAATAATAGGGAAGCCAGGGAGCGAGGACAAGATGACAACATGGATGTAGACGTAGGATACAACCTGGGCTAGGACTTGGGACTGGGCATGACTGGGAACTCGGGTCTTGGCAGGGACTCGGTACCTGGGTCTTGACTGGGCTCTTGACTAGAACTCGAACTTGGCTTGACCTGGAACTTGGACTCAGACTCAGACTTAACTAGACTTGGATTCTTCTTGGAGACGGAGCCGGGACTCTTCTTGGACTCGGAGCCAGGACTCTTCTTGGACACGGAGCCGGGACTCTTCTTGGACTCGGAGCCAGGACTCTTCTTGGAGACGGAGCCGGGACTCTTCTTGGACTCGGAGCCAGGACTCTTCTTGGACACGGAGCAGGGACTCTTCTTGGACATGGAGCAGGGACTCTTCTTGGACACAGAGCAGGGACTCTTCTTGGACACGGAGCAGGGACTCTTCTTGGACACAGAGCCGGGACTCTTCTTGGACTCAGAGCAGGGACTCGTCTTACTGCAAACCTCCAACAATTCTCAGTTGGCCACGAAAGTGTCAGAATTCGTACCTTACTCAGAGCAGTGGCAGACAGCTGACAACTCAGCTGGACACGAAAATGACTGAATTTGCTAAGCAGCCACAGGCACAGAAGCAACCTAGAGTCCACGATACTCGGTAGCTCCGATAATGGTCCAGACTTCCCACACTGGCTGAGGTCACATGTTTCTGATAACTGGTTTCTGATGCCCAGCTTCTTGGTATAGGTTTCCAATGCCCAGCTTCTTGGTATGGGTTTTAGATGCCGAGCTTCTTGGGGTGAGTTTCTGATGCCAAGCTTCTTGGTATGGGTTTTGGATGCCGAGTTTCTTGGTATGGGTCTTAGATGCCGAGCTTCTTGCGATGAGTTTCTGACAGGACGGTCCAGCGAAGGAATAGCTGGACCCCGGAGATATTTATGTTGCCAGCCCAAAATGAGAATCAGGTGCCTCAATTAAGGTGCCCAATGGAACAAGGGAACACGGAAACAACCGGAATGCGGAGTCCACGGACCGGATTGTGATACTCTATTTTTCTGAGCTCCATGTACCTGTCCAGGAGTCACTTAAAATACCCTATCATATCCGCCTCCACTACCATCGCTGGCAGACCATTCCATGCACTCACCACTCTCTGTGTAAAAAACTTACCCCGACATCTCCTCTGTTCCTACTTCCAAGCACCTTAAAACTGTGCCCTCTCATGCTAGCCATTTCAGCCCTAGAAAAAAGCCTCTGACTAGCCATATAATCAATGCCTCTCATCATCTTATACACCTCTATCAGGTCACCTCTCATTCTCCATCACTCCAAGGAAAAAAGGCTGAGTTCACTCAACCAATTCTCAAAAGGCATGCTCCCCAATCCAGTCAACATCCTTGTAAATCTCCTTTGCACCCTTTCTATGGTTTCTACATCCTTCCTATGCTGAAGCAACCAGAACTGAGCACAGTACTCCAAGTGGGGTCTGACCAGGGTCCTATATAGCTGTAACATTACCTCTCGGTTCTTAAACTCAATCCCATGGTTGATGAAGGCCAATGTACCGTATGCTTCCTTAACCACAAAGTCAACCTGCATAGCAGCTTTGAGTGTCCTATTGACACAGACCTCAAGATCCCTCTGATCCTCCAGACTGCCAAGAGTCTTACTATTAATACTATATTCTGTCATCATATTTGACCTACCAAAATGAACCACCTCAGGCTTATCTGGGCTGAACTCCATCAGCCACTTCTCAGCCCAGTTTTGCATCCTATCAATATCCCATTGTAACCTCTAACAGCCCTCCACACCATCCACAATGCCTCCAAACCTTTGTGTCATCAGCAAATTTACTAACCCATCCCTCCACTTCCTCATCCAGGTCATTTATAAAAATCACAAAGAGTAGGGGTCCCAGAACAGTTCCCTGAGGCACACCACTTGTCACTGACCTCCATGCAGAATATGACCCATCTACAACCACTCTTTGCCTTCTGTGGGCAAGCCAGTTCTTGGTCCATAAAGCAATGTCCCCTTGGATCCCATGCCTCTTTACTTTCTCAATAAGCCTTGCATGCAGTACTTTGTCAAATGCCTTGCTGAAATCCATATACACTATGTCTAAGGCTCTACCTTCATCAATGTGTTTAGTCACATCCTCAAAAAATTCAATCAGGCTTGTAAGGCATGACCTGCCCTTGACAAAGCCATGCTGACTATTCCTAATCATATTATACCTCTCCAAATGTTCATAAATCCTGTCTCTCAGGATCTTCTCTATCAACTTACCGACTACTGATTTTTACGTGATTTTCTACCTAATTATCCATTTGTTCAATTACAAAATATGATACATGCTATTTTTCAACTCAAACCACTTCAAAAATGATTGACAGCCATTATATATAAACAGTTAATGAATGCACATCTGATGCCTAATGATAAGGTTAAACGTGCTTGGGAAATGGAACTTCAGGATTCACTTTCAGATGATCAATGGAATAAAATTCATTATTTAGTTAATAATTCATCTATTTGCGCACGTCACTCCCTAATTCAGTTTAAGATAGTACACAGGGCGCATATATCAAAGGATAAACTAGCGCATATTTTTTCGAACATAAGCCCCACCTATGACAGGTGCAACACCGAGGTAGCTACTCTAACTCATATGTTTTGGTCCTGAGCAAAGTTAAACAATTTTTGGAGGGATGTTTTTAGAATGTTATCAAAAGTTATAGATGTGGACTTACAACCTAACTCACTTACGGCAATTTTTGGGATTATTCCAGAGGAAGCAGGAAGTGTTCCTGCTTCCGCTCAACATGTGATAGCCTTTTCAACCTTACTGGCTAGGAGAGCTACCTTGTTATACTGGAAAGATTCTAATCTACCTACTGTTTTTCATTGGCTCTCCTCCATTACGTCCTGCTTAAGTTTGGAGAAAATTAGAAGCCGGACGTTTGACACATCTTTTAATTTTGAGCAAGCCTGGTGACCTTTTATTCAATATTTTCATTTCATTTAATTTTTTTCCTCTTTTTAAAATTTTTTTAGGTAAAAAATTCTTTTTTTTTGTTTTTTGTTTGTTTTGTTTTTGTCCCTCTTCATTCATAAGGGTTCAGAACTGACTAGAAGGATGTTTTCTTTTTTCTTTTTTAATTTTATCCTCAAATGGACTCTTTTTTTTCTTTTAGGTTATGTTAGTGGAGGGTTTTTTTCTTTATCATAAAAATATCCAATCTTTTTTTTTCTATGATTTGCCAGGAGAAGTTGTGGTTTCTCATTTATATACAATAGCTTAATATTATATGACTTTAACAGTATATACCCCTTTTGTTGTTTATACTCTTTGCATTGTGTGTTTGTTATTTCTCCTCTGATTTGTATCCTTTTTTTGTTTAAAAACCAATAAAAAAAGATTGAAAATGAAAAAATTCAATCAGGCTTGTAAGGCATGACCTGCCTTTGACAAAGCCAAGCTGACTATTCCTAATCATATTATGCCTCTCCAAATGTTCATAAATCCTGCCTCTCAGGATCTTCTCCATCAACTTACCAACCACTGAAGTAAGATTCATTGGTCTATAATTTCCTGGGCTATCTCTACTTCCTTTCTTGAATAATGGAACATCATCCACAACCTTACAATCCTCCGGAACCTCTCCCACCCTCATTGATGATGCAAAGATCATTGCCAGAGGCTCAGCAATCTCCTCCCTCGCTTCCCACAGTAGCCTGGGGTACATCTCATCCAGTCCCAGTGACTTATCCAACTTGATGCTTTTCAAAAGCTCCAGCACATCCTCCTTCTTAATATTTACATGCTCAAGCTTTTCAGTCCACTGTAAGTCATCCCTACAATCATCAAGATCCTTTTCAGTAGTGAATACTGAAGCAAAGTACTCATTAAGCACCTCTGCTATTTGCTCCAATTTCATACGCACTTTTCCACTGTCACACTTGATTGGTCCTATTCTCTCATGTCTTATCCTCTTGCTCTTCACATACTTGTAGAATGCGGTGGGGTTTTCCTTAATCCTGTCCATCAAGGCTTTCTCATGGCCCCTTCTGGCTCTCCTAATTTCATTTTTAAGCTCCTTCCTGCTAGCATATTTCCCCTTACTCCAATTAAATGCTTTCCTAACTTGTCTGTTCCTATCCTTCTCCAATGCCATGGTAAAGGAGATAGAATTGTGATCACTATCTCCAAAATGTTGTCCCACTGAGAAATCTGACACCTGACCAGGTTTATTTCCCAATACCAGATCAAGTAAGTACAATCTCTCCTCTTTAGGCTTATCTACTTATTGTGTCAAGAAACCTTCTTGAACACTTCTAACAAACTCCACCCAATCTAAACCCCTCACTCTAGGGGCATGCCAATCGATATTTGGGAAATTAAAAATCTCCCACCGCAACAACCCTGTTATTATTACACCGTTCCAGAATCTGTCTCCCTATCTGCTCCTAGATGTCCCTGCTACTATTGGGAGGTCTATAAAAAACACCTAGTAGAGTTATTGACCCCTTCCCATTCCTAACTTCCACTCACAGAGACTCCATAGACAATCCCTCCATGTCTTCCTCCTTTTCTGCAGCCGTGACACTATCTCTGATCTACAGTGCCACGCCCCCACCTCTTTTGCCTCCCTACCCGTACTTTCTGAAACATCTAAAGCCTGACACTCGAAGTACCCATTCCTGCCCCCGAGCCATCTAAGTTTCTGTAATGGCCACAACATCATAGCTCCAATTACTGATCCACACTCTAAGCTCATACGCTTTGTTCATAATGATTCTTGAGTTAAAATAGACACATCTCAAACCATCGGTCTGAGTGCGTCCCTTCTTTATCACCTGTCTATCCTCCCTCTCGTCTGTCTACAAGCTTTCTCTATTTGTGAGCCAACCACCTCTTCCTCCGTCTCTTTAGTTTGGTTCCCACCCCCCAGCAATCCTAGTTTAAACTCTCCCCAGTAGCCTTAGCAAACATCCCTGCCAGGATATTAGTCCCCCTGGGCTTCAAGTGCAACCTGTCCTTTTCATACAGGTTATTCCTGCCCCTAAGAGGTCCCAATGATCCAGAAATCTGAATCCCTGCTCCTTGGTCCGATCCCTTAGCCATGCATTTATCCTCCACCTCACCCTATTCCTATACTCACTGCCACGTGGCACAGACAGTAATCCCAAGATGACTACCTTTGTGGTCCTGCTTCTCAACTTACTTCCTAATTTCCTGTAGTCTGCTTTCAGGATCTCCTCCCTTTTCCTACCTATGTCGTTGGTACCAATATGTACCACAACCTCTGGCTGTACTCCTTCGCAATTCAGGATATCGTGGACACAATCAGAAACATCCCGGACCCTGGCACCTGATATAGTGCTGACTGGAACCAAACAGTGAAATAGAGCCAACAGTGAACCTGCCAACCCAAAGGATTCCTCTTGAGGTGTTCAAAGTGATCTCAGCTTCATATGTGCGGTCAAGAGCCATCTTTGTGGATTATGAGACCTTATGTGAATGGTCAATCGCACAAACTGTAATAGTATAAAGGTAGCTTGCCAAACACCACTAACCTCCTGACTCGCGTTCAGATTCCAATCTGAATCCTTGTCAAGGTCATTTTTGCTGCATGACAAAATGATCATTCTAAATATGAAACAGCAGGGTGAGAATTTCAGCTTAATCCAGGCAAAAAGTGCAGTGTCTACTTTTATTAGAAAATTGGAAATATGTAAGCAAAACATTGGGAGAAGAATGTTCTCACAGTTTCCCTGCATGGAAAGTATGGCACTCTCTTTCACTGATGGTGATTTGCAAGAGTACTGCTCACACCTTCAGTCACTGAAGAAGGATTTTCAGAATCAACTCAAGGATTTGAACGATCTGGAAATTCCGGACTGGGTAATTAACCCATTTCTTTGCAAGGTGGAAGAACAGGAAGAGAGCTTGCAGGAAGAAATTATTGAAATTTTAGAATAAAGAAGAAGCAAAAATGCTTTTGAAAAATGTCAGCTTTTGCGGTATGTGGCCACATTGTCATATGAAGTTTCCTGGTCTTTGAAGAACAACCAAACTGCTCTTCATTGCATTTCCATCCTCATACCCCTTATCATTCCTTCTGAACCCCATTCTCGTTTCCTCTCTGTAACCTTCGATGCCCTCACTAATCAAGAACCTATTAATCTCTAATTTAAATATACACAATGATTTAGCCTCCATAGCTACCTATGACAGTGCATACCATTGACTCATTACCTTCTGACTTAAAGAAACTCTTCCGCATCTCTGTTCTAGAGGATGTTCTTTTATTCTGAAGCTGTGTCCTCTAGTCCTAGACTCTCCCACTACTGGAAACATCCTCTTAATGTCCACTCTATGCAGACATTTCCATATTCAGTAGGTAAGGTAATGTAGTGGATCCATGTGGATACAGAAGTGCCAGAGCTGTTACTTCATGAGAGATAAATACAAAGTACAGATTAGATTCTCCTCAATCACTTGCATTTTTAGCTTTTGTGTGAGACTATTAGGTGGAATGCAAGGAGGGTATTTACTGTAATTAATCAAGAATTAATATATTCCCACCAATAATGACACTTCAATGCACCCTTCAGACTCCAGACAGATTCCCAGTTGTATGTTCTCCAAAGATCAGACAACCCCTGCAAACAGAGCAAGACCATGATGAGTAAGAACCACAGCTCTCTCCATTGATGGCATCCGATAGCCTTGCGAGACCATGGATCTGCGCCTGGAAAGTCTTGCTTCAGTCTCTCCAGGGCACAGGCCTGGGCAAGGTTGTACGGAAGACCAGCAGTTGCCCAAGCAGTAAGTCTCCCCTCTCCACGCCACCGATGTTGTCCAAGGGAAGGGCAAGGGCCGATACAGCTTGGCACCAGTGACGTCGCAGGAGTTGCCAGAATGAGGTTGAAAGCAACGTCAGACTGCCTTAGGGGCTCCAGCTCTGGATTTGTCCTCAGGATTTACTTCCAAAGCCTTTTCCATAAGTGGGTTTGGCCGCAAGGCAGCAGAGGTTTGAAATCAGAGTTTTCCCTCTCTTAGATGAACTGCCTTCCTGGGCTGACGAGCTCCATCTCTCCATTATTCTGCCATAAAACTATTTTCTATTCTGTATCCCAACTTCAAAATAGTAGAAGCTTGCACTCCATCTTCCCTTCCACCAGTTATCTCATGGTACCTAAAACCCAAACTCAGGATCATCTTAAACGTGAAAAATTGATTTACTTAACCTTTATCAATATTTTTATACAATGGATATTTAGTTATGTTTTTGGCTGATATTAATGGAAAATGATCAAAAGAGGTTCAAATATTCTCTTCAAATCATGCCAGCAATTAGAACAACTTCACTTAATCTTCCATATGCTTAACAAATGCGAGGCAGGGAAGATCCTTTGATATGTAAAATCTAATTCAACATAATACAAATGCATTATCCCTTGGGATTTTAATGGCATTTTTTTTTGCAGTTCAAGAACTGTAAAATTCAGCGAACTACAATCCACACTGGTAAGACATCACAGAATACTGAACCCTGAGTATAATGTTAACCAAAACAATTCTGACATTTCTTGGTATTTTGTCCTCCATAACATCTACCTTAAGTATGCAGAACTGTGAAATAGTTCTGTTTAAACAGCAAGTAGAATAAGAATTTTTCTCTGCATATACAGAGTTATACAGAATTTCCAGTATTGGTGAACTACCTATGCTTGTCATTGGTGAAATTTTACTCCACTTGTTAAAATTCCTTGCAACTTTGCACAGTAAATTGCTGAAAGTGGAAGATTAAATCATTCACCTGGTGCCTGTGTGAACAGGACAAGCACTATGATTCTCCTTAACCAATTAGATTGAAAAGTTGAAAATGAACAGTGCAAGTTGTGAACCAGGAAATGTCAATTTAAATAAATAAAGACTGGAATAAAATCAAAACATAAAACGGACCAAAGATTTAGATGTCAACCATTTTTCTTTTTTAAAAGTCTGGTGTTTTAAAAAATATTGAATGAGACTCCACACTTGTAAATGTTAATTTGTAGTGCCAGTATGGTCATTAAGCAGAAAAAAATATCAAATTGTTAAAAGAATATGCAGACTGAAACAATATTAACTTTCTATTGTATGTATGGTCCACTTTGACTGTGCGGCTACAGGAACTTCAGAATATCGCATGCATATAATCATGATCACACAGTACGATATCATATTGATGCCATTTCTGGTGTAACTATACTTCTCAGAAAACAGCATTTGAATTTTCATGGTTAGCTGGACATCTACATTGCTGTCTGACTTAACAGTTTGCATGCTCAGCCTCACTGTTGTTTCCCCATAAATTATAGCACAGTAACTCCTGTTTACAAGGTGACACTATTAGCAGCCTGAAAAACATTCTTTTTGATAGCTATGTACTGTAATCTCAAGAAGGAGGCAGAGATAAGCAATATTGATTAACTGTTTCACATTTTGAGAGGTATTAAAATAAAGGTAAGATAAACAATATTGACCGCTGACTGTTTTGACAATCAAGAATGACAGTTGAAAAGGGTAACCTCTGTCCTGCTTGCCTTTTGTTTCTAGAGCTGTCACAAAGCAAGCCAATTACTTGCTGAAGAGGAATAACTGCATGTCAGGATTATCTGTGTGTGGTAATAGAATTGATTGTGATACACTACAATTAGCAGTAATTCAGAAATTATGGAATTTACCATTAGTTTACATTCTGTTTGTAGTGTTTTTTCCCCAAATAGTAGATAAATAAGTACCAACTCAGGCCATTACTGTGTGTGTATTTCATCAGGGTGACACTAGCTGTAGTTTCTCTTGTCCTGAGGGTGCACAATATTTTTAATATCTCTCATTGTTTAAGGACATTTAAATTTATTGCATTTTACCAAACATATATAGGATGCACTTCAAACTACATATCTAACAACTTAATCAGTGTAGGATGCTATTTTTAAAATAAAGAAGTGCACGAGTTTGTATACGTTTAGCTATATTACAACAATACTAGAAACTACTTTTTATGTACAATTACATATGGTGATTTCAATTTTAAGAGAAAATTAACATACTATACTTTGTGAAGGTATTCAGGTCCCACAACTACTTTCACATTTTACTGAGTCATTTTCTAAATTTAAAATGTATTGAAGTTAGATTTTTTTTGAGCTAATCTACAAAACATTGTGCATTATATCAAATCAAAAGAAAAGTTCCCAAACCTGTCAACAATTTACTAAAAATTAAAAACCAAAATTGTGAGGCTGAAAAATATTCATCCCCCTTTATAATTACTATGCTAACTTTCCTCAGGTGCAATACTGTATATAACCTTACCAACTCACCCCATTTGTTGATGTAGAAAATTGGAGGATCACCTGTTTTCATAGAATTCATAAGAATAAATACCCTCAACAGTATGCTAGACTTTCAACAGACCAAAATAAAGACAAAAGAGAATTCAAGACATCAGGGAAATAATATTAGAGAAGCACACATCTGGGGAAGGGTACAAGACCATCTCAAAGGCACTGAACTCAGTGCAGTCCATTGTGAAAAAGTGGAAAAATATGAAACCACAGCCACAGTGCCCAGGTCAGGCTGCCCCTCTAAACTTAGTCGCCCAGAGGAGAATCTCACTTGTAAAAGAGGCTATTTGCTGCCAACAGTCACTCTGAGTGTGCTGCCGAGATCAGTGGCTGTAACTGGAGATGAATTTCATGGCTCCACAAACCCTACGGTCTTGCACAAAAGGGGTATTTATGGAAGAAAGAAGACCTGGCCAAAAGAAAAGCATATCCTTTGCATAGGATCACCTGGAAGTTACTGTAATGATGTACAAAAAAAGTCTGTGTCAGATGAGACTAAAGTGGATCTTTTTGGTCTCAACACTAAACAGTACATGTGGCGCGAATCTAATACTGCACATCAGCTAAGCAACACCATCCCTACTGTAAAGTACGGTGGAGGTAGCATCATGCTGTGGGGTTGCATTTCAGCAGAAGGGATTGGAAATCCGGTCAGGATTGATGGACGGATGAACGCTGCTAAATACAGAGAGATCCTGGATAAAAACTTGCCTGCCTTTGCCAGAAAGCTTAAACTGGGGAGGAAGTTCATCTTTCAGCAGAACAACAACCCAAAACACACTGCTGGAGTAACCATGGAGTGGGTTCAAATGAAGAAAACTGTGCTTTGAGTGGCCCGATCAGAGTCCTAACCTTAATCTGATTGAATATCTCTGGCAAGACTCAAGATTGCTCTCCACTGTCGGACCCCAACGAACCCAGCACAGCTTGAGCAATTTTGCAATGAGGAATGGGTAATTCTTAATCCAGCACATTGTGCAAAGCTAATACAGACTTAACCAAAAAGACTGCTGCCTGTAATAGCTGTGAGACTAAGTACTGAGAAAAAGGGGATGAATAAGTTTGAACTGTTGACATTTCAGTGTTTGAATTTGTAGTTTCGAAGGTTTCAAAGGTGTCAAAGGTACATTTAATGTCAGAGAAATGCCAAGAAAACAGAGGAGAGCCCCCAAAGAATGAATGACAGTTAAATGTTAGAACCCCAAAGCCCTCCCCCAGTTCCCCTCCCTCCCTTGCGTAAGCGACAGCAAGCACCAATCCCTCTTCCCCCCATCGGCAAAAAAAAGCATTGGCACCCACTACTGAGCACTCAAGCATGAGCAAAGCAACAGCAAAGACACAGGCTTGCAGTTACCCCAAAGACTTGGCGTTTCACCCAGTATTCGACATACCACGGGCTCGCTCTCTCCCTAATAAAGGAGAAAGGGTTGTCTCCATTTTCACAGTGAGCCAGGAGACAAAACAAGCAACTCACTGATTTACAATATTAGAAGTCCGTTACGTTGCTTTTTTTGAACTCTATGCCCAAAGATCTGTGCACACAGCCGTAGATATTCCGACTCCCCCGACGACGCATGGGTCTCCTGCCGTGACACCGACCTTCGATCCACCCAACTCCAGAGCCCCGAGATCCTAAGCCAAGCTGGACTCGTAGGCCGAGCCCTTGGCATGCTCAACAATGGCCAGTTATGAAACCCTGAGAGCGGGTCCTGTTCCTGCAAAGAACCGTAGTCAGTGTGTACCTCCAGGTCAGGGTCTTCAAAAGAACCCTGAAAGGGAAAAAATAAAGATATTAAAGATAGGAATAGAGCTGTTTTCGAAGATCCAAGCAAAGGAGTTGCCGTTTAGCGCCGCCATCACTCCACTCTGCCTCCAGAAGTTTGTCATGCTTTACAATTTTCCCTGTCTTTTTTGGGGGCTTGACTGTGAAAAAAGCAGCATGTGGTTCACAAATAAAAATTCTGAGCTAAATTGATCAAAGAAATACTCATTTATGTGAACCAAGGTTTGGGGCGGGGTGCTGAATACTTTTACAAGGCACTGTATGTGTATAACCTGACATAAATTTTTTTTTGATTAAAATGAGTTCATAAATAAACAACTATGAGACAGTGAAGGCCATCATCAGCTGCAGACTCGTATTTTCACATTGTTTATGACTTTATATTCAGATGTATCCTTCTTTTGTTATGCATAAACCAGAGGATCAGCCCTAATTGAGTGAGTAGTGCAGAAGAAAATCCCAGAAAGTGTATAAAACAAACCTGAAGAGAGGTACCATCCTCATGAAGCTCCAACACTAAGCTATATCTTCGGAAGTAGCTGTAATAGACTGAACAAAGCAGCTTCACAACAAACAGATGTGATCAAACATTTGCAGTCCTACCACATCTTGTCAAGAAAGGTGAGCAGTGAAAGAACACACAGAGGAGAAGACTGAATACGCACTTTCATTATGAGTGACACTGAGCCTAACATATGAATGCAAGATGTTTGCAATCACCAGCAAGTCAAGTGAATTACGTATCTCAGCCTTCTCCAGAAGTTTCTGTAAGTTCAGTATCTAGTCTTCAACCGATGCCATGCAACAATTGAACTCACTGAAGTCAGCAAAGTCTTTTGATCCTGCCAGCATCTCAGCTGTAATGCAAGTGCACTTAAGTGTCTCATATGCATCTGTAAAGGACGTCAGCAAAAGTGGGAAAATTTCAATTCTTGACATGCCATTACTGGACTGGAATTCTTTTTTTAAAAAGTCAGTGTTCTTACTCCTTTTTGTTAAATTGCTTTTGGATAATCTGGATTGCAGCGTGGAGATACTGAAGTTACTTTGAGGCCCGTTTGCTATTTGAATTTTTGACATTAGAGCTTTCTAGATCTCATCTTCTCATCCAGAATCACTTCATGCACTAATCATTTCTAAGCACTAAGAGTACATAATTTATTGATGATATTAAACAAATCCTCAGTATTAAACTAACTCTGAATATGATCTTTTTCTAGATGTCCTCTACATCTACAAACATACTTCATTAGACTTTAACTCAAATGTTTATTCAAGTCCATGGAATACAAATGAACTTCACAAATAAATACAGATGTTTTACAATATGCATTGCTAAATATAAAGTGAAATACATGTGTTTACTATACAGTATATTATATACATATGGAAAATTAATCTTCTAGATCAATAGAAGGTTGTTCATGTGGCCTCTTCATTTTCCAGATAGTAGATGATATTTACCCTTTTGTTTGATGCCATGGACTTCCTGTATAACTGACTGACTAGGGAACAATTCTGCTCTTTGACCGTTGCCACATGTTAGATGTATTCTTGCAAAATTTAGTTTTCTCTATTACTTAGAACTGTATTCAGCATTTTTAGTTAATTCATCCTAGGTATTTAGATATGTGTTCTCACCATGTTCTCCTTGAAGTACATTATTTTTTGCTTTGGGTGCACTTGGTGATTCTAGCTCAAATTACACTCAAAATTGGACCTAGTTTGAAAAATATTCAAACCTGACCCCATACCAAGTACTGCTCAAATGTATTTCTACATTACTGGATGCATGAACCAGCACAAATGGACAATATATTTCGAACTCTGACCAAGAAATTCATCTCTGTTGTTCTTTTGCCATGAAATTGACAACCTTCCTAAAGCTGTTTAAAAAAAATCAGCAAGATCACAAAATTGATCTCACAGGTTCTAAAAAGATCCCTATTGTATAACCATGCTGAGCTTGTATGTGCTTTTCAAATATCATAGAAAAACTTCATGTTACAACTATATATACTGTATATAGACAATAGACAATAGACAATAGGTGCAGAAGTAGACCATTCAGCCCTTCGAGCCTGCACCGCCATTTTGAGATCATGGCTGATCAATTCCTCATCAATACCCGGTTCCTGCCTTGTCCCCATATCCCTTGATTCCCCTATCCATAAGATACCTATCTAGCTCCTTCTTGAAAGCATCCAGAGAATTGGCCTCCACTACCTTCCGAGGCAGTGCATTCCAGACCCCCACAACTCTCTGGGAGAAGAAGTTTTTCCTTACCTCTGTCCTAAATGACCTACCCCTTATTCTCAAACCATGCCCTCTGATACTGGACTCTCCCAGCATCTGGAACATATTTCCTGCCTCTATCTTGTCCAATCCCTTAATAATCTTATATGTTTCAATCAGATCCCCTCTCAATCTCCTTAATTCCAGCGTGTACAAGCCCAGTCTCTCTAACCTCTCTGCGTAAGACAGTCCAGACATCCCAGGAATTAACCTCATGAATCTACGCTGCACTTCCTCTACAGCCAGGATGTCCTTCCTTAACCCTGGAGACCAAAACTGTACACAATACTCCAGGTGTGGTCTCACCAGGGCTCTGTACAAATGCAAGAGGATTTCCTTGCTCTTGTACTCAATTCCCTTTGTAATAAAGGCCAACATTCCATTAGCTTTCTTCACTGCCTGCTGCACTTGCTCATTCACCTTCAGTGACTGATGAACAAGGTCAATATAGCAACTCAATTCATAAAAGCATGCAGACATGGTCAAGGGGGTCAGTTGTTGTTCAGACCAAACATCAGAATGGAGGAGAAATGTGTTTTATGTGACTTCAATTGTAAGATGATTGTTCATGCCAGACGGGTTGGTTTGAGTATCTAAGGAACTGGTGATAACCTAAAGTTTTCATGCACAACAGTCTCTAGAGCTGACAGAGAATGTTGTAAAAAACAACAAACATCTAAATGGGATCTTCTTATTTTCTCTCCGGTCCTGCTGAAGGGTCTCGGCCCGAAACATCGACTGTACTCTTTCCATTGATGCCACCTGGCCTGTTGAGTTCCTCCAGCATTTTATGTGTGTCAATTGACGGTAGTTCTGTGGGCGAAAATGTATTGTTATTGAGGGGTGTCAGAGGACAATGGCTAGACTGATTCAAGTTGATAGGAAGGTGAGAGTTACTCAAATAACCATGCATTACAACAGTGGTGTGGAGAAGAGCATCTCTGAATGCACAACACATTGAACCTTGAAGTGGAAGGACTTGCAGCAGCAGACCACAAACATACACTCAGTGGCCACTTTGTTAAGTACAAGAGGTGCTAAGTCAGTTATGGTCACCCTCATTTTATTCTCTAGTCCCATCGGTAATTAATTTAATCTGGAAGAATGATCATTTTTATGGATGAAGCCTATATTTAGCAATATCTTTGAAAGCTAGCACAAAAATTAATGGAAATCCTGGTTATGCTGAACTTAGTCAATATTGATGCTGCTGCTTGAAAATATTACATAATTCATTATATCATAGTCATAATGCTGCTCTTTCATAAGCAGTATTTTATATCATGCCGATGTTGAACGAATTATGTAACCAACTCAATGCTATTAAGCAGCAGCATCAATATTGTCTAAATTCTCAAAACTGAATTTAGTCCTCTTTTTAAATTATTCCTTAAGGTAGATTCATGTCTAAAAGAAGCAAAGGGCAGTTGAGGGGCATATGTTGGAGAGAATAAGCTATGTGGGTGATGGGACTAGTGGGATTCTGATGCAAAACATGCTGTCATTGGCAAATATTAGACTGCAAAGTTCTGTCAATGAAGTGTTAAGAAGGGTACCAACCTCAAGATGAGCCATTGCATGCATATATGCTCTGAAAAAAATACTTGCCTAAAAATGACTACAGTAGAAAATAATGTGATGAACCGCTGTGACATTCACAAATGGAGCCTAGATTAAAGATGACATTACTATGCCAAAAGATTCAATGAGATAGAAATTCACACTTCTGTTGAAGAATGTGATTGGTTTAAAAATATTCATTCACCTGCATCGTTATGATTTCCTGCATGATAATCCATTCAGTTTTACTTTTTATATATGAAATGAACAATGGGTTATGCGGTGTGAACTGTCAAGAGGCTTCATTCAACTGAGTTCCATTTACATAGCCCTCTATTAGGAACTGGTGAATGATAAGTTGATGCAAACCTAATGAGAATATGTACAAGACTGATGGCGAAAATAGTTTCCGACTGTTCTAAATAATGTTATCTTTCTTATTTATTGATCTTGTCTGAATTTTCCCTTCAATATACTTGTAGTGATTTCTCATTAATATGAAAGGTCCAATTATCAAGTGTGGTAACGGACAAAGAAGAAACCTGGTCTTTTGTGCCATTTATGAATTATACTAGTAGATCTTGGGTGGCACCGCTCATGAATTTGAAATTGAGATCATTACCTCTAGTCAAACGTTGAAGGAGCTGTACAACCTGAATGGAAAAAAAATGCAAAGAAAGAAGGTGATCGTGGATTCAGCTGGCCTCTGAAAATGTTTTCATCCAATGCATTATAAAATTATTAAGCACTAATTGACGTGCCACTTATTTTACAGTTGATTATCCATAACATTTCAATGATACAGACCACTCCACACTTCCTTTGCTCACCCACACATGCAGACACATGCACACACACATGCACAGACGGGGAGTTCAGGCATGACATTTATTTTTTATCATGCCGTATACTGTACTTTTGAGTTTTAAGGAGATTACTAGTGCCTGATATTGATAAGGTGAGTAACTGGTCTAGAGACTCTGTCATGTAATGTTATTTCTTTTTCTGTAGTATTTGATTGAAAATGGCTTTTACCGAGAATGAAATGTGATCATTTCTGCTCATTTTATGTCGCGAAGGAAAATTTTAATGGGTATTTCCGGAAACAATCCACAGCTACTCACCACTCACACATAAAATGATGCAATTCCACATTTTTTTTGCACATTTGGAGCATCGTGCGGAATATTAGATCATAAGAGACAGAGATTGATCTTCTTTGGAAATGAGCTGTGGAAAGTAACAAAATAGGCAGAATATTGTATGGAATACATAGAGACTTCTGTTTCATTGATTCCAAAAATATCTTTGGCTAGCAGGAAACTCAGCTTTATAACTTGAAAATTTAATTCCAGCAAATTTGCCCTTTGGTGTAATCAAACAGAAATTAAATTCCATTAGCAATTGGTATATTTAGTCTGCCCTTTCACAATTATGAATGAGATGATGAAAATAGCTGAACATTTCAATGTTACTGTAAAGGAAGGCAGTTCAACTCAAGTTAACAAGTACAAACATTATGAAGTTTTGTATCATTACAAAAAAAAGAATCATCATGCTGTTCCTTTTCTTAAAATGATTTATTGACACTCCTTTACATTAATTATTTAACTGCTGACAGATTTTGGCAAAGGCTAAATTATACATTCCAAAAGTATGAAGCTATCATGGGCCCTTATAAGAATGCCATCATTACAGTTAACTTCATGTCTATCCTTGGTAGTCTTGTACAACAAATTAATGTATTATTAATCCAAGTAATTCATGTTTTCACATAAGTTTCTAAGTGTCTCTTAACAATCAATAGCACTATATTAAAAATTATTGAATTAATTATGCAGAGTAATGATCAAAAGGTGTAAACAATAAATGTTTAGGTTGTTGCAGACAAAAGTATAGAGTTTTACACAAGTGCTGTATTAGCAACATAGAAAGATGACATAAGGACTGAGTATCTATCTATCTATCTATCTATCGATAACATATTTTTTCAAATAGATGAGATCTTCTATCACAGTTTATGGGAAATATATTGGATTATGCTGCCCAGGAATTCATAGCATTATTTATTTTTTACAAAAGGCTCCATATTGTACTTACCTTTAAAACTTGGTTCCATGGAACTGAAGGCTGGAAATAGGGCAGAATGTCAATTATAATATGTTCCGTGCTGTTGACTGGGGTTGAATTACTAGATTTTGTCAATGAGTGTAGCATAATTAGCAAGCTGATAAGCAAACTTAGCCCAGTTGCCTGCAAGATTTTCCAATCAAACAAAAGTAGATGTTGCAGTAAGTACAATATGGAGCCTTTTGTAAGGTAAGGAAATGAATCACATAACATTGCATACTCATCCAAAGGTAGATTTTAAGTTCCAGCTTGTTGGACATAGTCATTGGCACTTACATGTGAATTTTTTACATGCCGCCTTATGATGGAAGTAAGGTCTCCTTTGAAGTAGCTGAAAAGGCGTAAACCCATGGCCTTAAGGATCTCAAGCATAGATGTTCTGCTTTAAGGATGATTAACTTCCAACAACCAGGAGCCATCTTCCTTTATGCAAAGTATGACTCAGCCATTGGATTATTTGCCCCTTGCTGGTCATTGATCTTAGTTTTGCCAAGGCTCCATAGAACTGTAGAATTTAATAAACAGAAACAAGTGCACCTGCCTCAGCAAGGACCTGGACCCATTGCAATTTGCCTATTGCCACAATAGGCCAATGGCAGATGCAATCTCAATGGCTCTCCACGTGGCTTTAGACCACATGGACAGTACAAACACCTGTGTCAGGATGCTGTTCATCAACTATAGCTCAGCATTTAATACCATCATTCCCACAATCCTAATTGAAAAGTTGCAGAACCTGGGCCTCTGTACCTCCCTCTGCAATTGGATCCTCGACTTCCTAACCAGAAGACCACAGTCTGTGCGGATTGGTGATAACATACCCTCCTCAATGACAATCAACACTGGCACACCTCAGGGGTGTGTGCTTAGGCCACTGCTTCTATTCTCCATGTACACGTGACTGTGTGGCTCAGCATAGCTCAAATACAATCTAAAAATTTGCTGACGATACAACCATTGTTGGTAGAATCTCAGGTGGTAACAAGAGGGCGTACAGGAGTGAGATATGCCAACTAGTGGAATGGTGCTGCAGCAACAACCTGGCATTCAACGTCAGTAAGATGAAAGAGCTGATTGTGGACTTCAGGAAGGGTAAGATGAAGGAACACATACCAATCCTCATAGAGGGATCAGAAGTGGAGAGAGTCAGCAGCTTCAAGTTCCTGGGTGTCAAGATCGCTGAGGATCTAACCTGGTCCCAATATATCAATGTAGTTATAAAGAAGGCAGGACAGCACTTATATTTCATTAGGGGCTTGAAGAGATTTGGCATGCCAACAAATACACTCAAAAACTTCTATAGCTGTACCGCGGAGAACATTCTGACAAGCTGCATCACTGTCTGATACGGAGGGGCTACTGCACAGGACTGAAAGAAGCTGCAGAAGGTGAATCGTTGGACACTATCTCACTTTTTTTAAATATAGAGTATTTCTGTTTTGCACGTTTTTTAAAATTCAATATACGTAATTGATTTTCTTGTTTGTTTATTTATTTATTTTTCTCTGCTAGTTTATGTATTGCATTGAACTGCTGCCGCTAAGTTAACAAATTTCACGTCACATGCCGGTGATAATCAACCTTATTCTGATTCTGAATAGACCATTCTCCCCCCTTTCTTCAGTGCTACCTTCCTGCACCATTCCTGTATTCTTGGATTCCCTTAACATGTAAAAAGCAATCAATCGCTGACTTGATTTCATGAATATATTCAGTGATTGGAATGTTACCTTCCCAGTGGAACTTGCTGCTTGTAAAGGTGCTTGGAAAGAGAGTTGTTCAGGGATTTCCGAACGAACTTGGATAGGCTGTAGGAGAACAAGAAATGGAATAAGAAATGGATTGTTCTGCAAGAAATAGGTGAAGATTTGATGGAGCAAAGCCTTCTTCCTGTGTATAATTAATAATTTGAGTCCTCCTATTTTGATACTACATTTAGTGACCGCAACTTGCATTCCCACATTTTATTTTCAACTAGTGGCCAGAACAATTTTGTGGCATGGGTTCTGCTGTGTGACAGTCAGCCTGGAACTAAATCAGGGAGGTAGCACAGCTTTACATACCTGCATCAATGTCTATAGTCCAGTAGCACTTACATCCACTGTGATGAAGTGCTTTGAGGGGTTGGTGATGAAACATATCAACTCCTGCCTGAGAAGTGACTTGGATTCACTCCAATTTGCCTATCATCACAACAGGTCAATAGCAGATGCCACTTCATTGGTTCTTCACTCAACCCTGGAACAAATGGCCAGTGAAGATTACTCTATCGGGATGTTTGTCATTCATTACAGCTCAATTTTTAATACTATCATCCCCTCAACACTAATCAATAAGCTTCAAGACCCTGGCCCCAATATTTCCTTGTGTAGCTGGACCCCTGATTTCCTCACTTGCAGATCCCAGTTAGTTCAGATTGGCAACAGTATCTCTTCTACAAAATCAATCAGTACAGATGCACCACTGTGCGATTAACCCCACTTTATACTTATGACTGGGACTTATGAGCTATGCACAGCTCCAAAGCCATATTTACATTTGCTGACAACACCCCTGCTGTTGGCTGAATCAGCATGCAGGATGGAGAGTGAGAATCTGGCTGAGTGGTGCCACAACAACTCAATGTCAGAAAAACCAAGGAGCTGATTATTGACTTCAGGAGGAGGAAACGAGACATCCATGAACCAGTTCTCATCAGGGGATTAAGGGTGCCAAAGTCAGCAACTTTAAATTCCTTGGTATTATCATTTCAGAGGATCTGTCCTGGGTCTAGCTTGTCATGGGTCATGCTAGAGGAAAGCATGGCAGTGCCTCTACTTTCTTAGAAGTTTGTGAAGATTCGGCATGTCATCTAAAACTTTGACAAACCTCTATAGATGTGTGCTGAAGAGTATGTTGAGTGATTTCATCATGGCTTGGTATGGAAGCATGAATGCTCTTGAACAGAAAAGCCTACAAAAGGTAGTGCATACAATGCAGTCCATCACAGGTAAAGCCTTCCCCATCACTGAGCATATTTACCAAGAGCACTGTCACAGGAGAGCAGCATCCACCATCCAGATCATGCTCTCTTTTTTTTTTGCTGCCATTAGGAAGAAGGTACAGAGCCTCGATTTTTACACCACCAGGTTCAGAGGCAGTGATTACCCTTCAACCATCAGGCTCGTGAACATGTGGGGATAACTTCATTTAATTTCACTTGCCCCATCACTGAACTGTTCCCATAACCTATGGATTCAATTTCAAGGACTCTTCATGTCTTGTTCTTGATATCTGTTGTTTATTTTTTATGATTTTCTTTTTTGTATTTGCAGTTTATTATTTTCTGTACATTGGTTGTTTGTCCGTCCTGCTTGGGATGTCTTTCATTGATTGTATTGTGTTTCTTGTATTCACTGTGAATGCCCACAAGATAATGAATCTCAGGGTTGTATATGGTGCCATATATCTACTTTGGTAATGAATTTACTTTGAAATTATGTAACTCCCACAGCAAAACTTTGCTGGAGAGACTATCAGTGCTTTTGCACTGTTTGTTCTTCAAAACTTATGTACCTGATACTTACTTTGAAGAGATATAAGATGATAAGTATACAAAAATTGTAAATCACTCACAGGTGAAATGCATTTTCTTTTCCTCTGTGTTATTGGGTTTTCTAGTTTGTGTAAGATAAGATTAGTTGTTGTATTTTCTGTTTAATGTTCTTCTTAGAAATAAAAACTGATATGTGTAGCTGCTACAATTTTCATAAACAACTACTTTTGAAACATCGGGTTCATTATTTCCATTCTCTTTAATGAAGCGTCAAAAACTGGAAAATATTCAAAGAAAGAAAGAACATTTATTGTGAAATCATAACTTGAATAAACTATGAGCTAAGAAAAGTGAACAAGGGAATTCAAACTGTTTTTATAGATGGGAGAATTTAGTCCCTGTGTGTTTATATGGTGAAGGAAAGGGTAATCGGCATGATTTAAACTATTAAATTCAATTTGATAAGAGAAATCTACTCAATAATATTAGCCAAAAGAGCAAGCTTCACTAAAAACAAAATACAGGAATGTTTGGTATCAATGCAATCGAGAGAAGGAAATTCTTTAAATTGGTTCTGAATTTAAAGAATGGGTTACCTAACAGAGCTAATGAGTTTTATTATTTCCACATAATATTTTCAATGTAATTACAGTATATGCTGTGCTCTGCTGGTGTGGAGAAGTTAGAAAGTTTTTGAAATGGATTAAAACTGAAACATTTAAAGGAATAATTTAAAGGAGTCAGAAGGTTACATATTCTGCATATGAAAGCATCACTTGGCACCCTAAATATCCATTCCTACTCAAACCGAGCTCAGAATACAAAATAGTAACACACACAAAACACTGGAGGAACTCAGCAGGAAAGGCAGCATCCATTGAGGGAAATGAGCGATTGACATTTTGTGCTGGGACCCTTCATCAGGACTGGAAATAAAGGCAAAAACCTGAATAAAAGGAAGAACATGAGCTGGCAGGTGATAAGTGATTCCAGGTGAGGGAGCAGTTTAGGAAGGTGGGGAGGGTGGAGAGAGAGATGATGTAAGGAGCTAGTGGGGAGTAGGTGGAAGATGTAAAGGTTGAAGAGGACAGTCAGTAGGTAAAAGGGGCCTTTTCTGTTTGGCTGCTAGTGGCTAGTAGTGTCCCACATGGCTCAGTGTTGGGACCACTTCTTTTCATGTTTTATATCAATAATTTGGATGATGGAATTGATGGCTTTATGGGCAAGTTTTCAGATGACACAAAGAGAGGTGGGGGGGGGGGGGGGTTAGTGTTAGGAAGCAGGGAGTAGGCAGAAGGACCGAGACAGATAGGAGAATGGGCAAGTAAATGGCAAATGGAATACAGTGTAGGGAAGTGTATGGTCTTGCATTTTGGTAGACAGAATAAAAGCATCGGCTATTTTCTAAATGGAGAGAAAATTCCAAACTCAGAGTTGCAAAGGGACTTAGGAATCCTCATGCAGGATTCCCTGAGGATTACCTTGCAGGTTGGGACATACTAAGGAAGGCAAATGCAATGTTTGCATTCATTTCAAGTGGACTGGAGTATAAAAGCAAGGATGTAATGCAGAGGCTTTATAAGCATTGGTCAGACATGACTTGGAGTATTGTGAGCAGCTTCTGGATTCAAGTTCAAGTTTACTTGTCATTCAACCATACATGAATACAGCAAAACGAGACAGCGTTACTCCAAAACCCAGTTCCTCCAAGGTGCATATAGCATAGTTAAGATACCAGTAAAATACAAGCACGTGCGCCTGGGACCAGAGGGCACAACCTCAGAATAGAGGGATGTCAATTTTGAGCAGAGCTGAGAAGGAATGTCTTTAGGCAGAGGATGGTGAATATGTGGAATTCATTGGCATGAATGGCTGAGGAGGCCAAGTCATTGAGTTTACTTAAAACGGACGGTGATAGGTTCTTGATTAGTCAGGGCCTCAAAGGTTATGGGGAGATGACAGGAGAATAGGGTTGCGGGGGTTAATAAATCAGCCGTGATGGAATGGCAGAGCATACTCTATGGGCAAAGTGGACTAAATCTGCTTTTATGGTGTTATAGATAATGTGATAAAGGAAAAGAAGGTGTGGAACAAGAGTGAGGGAGGTGTAGGCGATGGACAAATTGTGAGAACATGGGAGGAGAAAGAGAAAAGATAAAAGGTTTGCAGAAGTTTTGAAGTTAATAACTCATCTCCTTCTACCTTAAGCCATAAACTTATCAATCACCCCTGATGAGTTACTAACTGATGGGCTATTAACTTCAAACTCTCAGCATAATCACTCAAAGAGTTGAACTGCATGTGCATGTAACCAGAGCTGTATACCTCATCTCCTTCTACCTTAGGCCACAAACATATCAATCACCCCTGCTGTGGACACTTTCTGGAGGTCCAAGATCCATATGCTCCACGACCGCTGGACTAAGTGTGTAAATGTAGGAAGGGACTATGCTGAAAAATAAATCTGCTAGATTTTCTAAAATTGACTCCTTCTACCTTAGGCCATGAACTTACCAATCACCCCTCGTAATTGTCCATGACCTGCTACACTGCCATATTGAGGCAAATTTCAGATCATACTAGATGGTATTATATTCAAACTTAGTTTAAGAGAACTGGATAGGGAGTCTTGCATTTTGAACATTTTCTAAGACTGAGTTATCATTCATATGAATTTGTAAATCAAAAGCCATAGCTGATAATTTTAAATATATAATTCTATAATTCATTATTTCATAGATGCTAAAGACAAAGATGATTGATTATAAATTCTCCAGCTGATCATTCTCCCTTCTCATCCTGTGTTTTCTTGTTTTTGATTTGCTTGTCAGGATGAGCTGGAACTTAAATAAATAAAATGAAGCAAAACAATATAATCCATCCCATTTTAAATGCTGCTACTAAACTGAACAGTATTAAATGGGTGTAGTCTTCCCTTGTGTGCTACTTTTTTAATAACAAAGCTTACTGCAAATTTAGTACTATTTGGGACATCTTACCCTTTTATAATAGGGGTTTCACCTAAAAACAATTACTTTATTACATTGTGATAGTTGATAACATTTTGTAAACTTAATGGACTGTTCGCAGCCAAAGCCCCTCTTTGGTTTTATCTTTATTCACCTTGCAGGTTTAAATGTAGGAATAAACAAAAAAATTCAAAAACCGGACAATTAAATCAAACCTAAATGCAATATATTTGGTGTGAATTGAGCTGTCTCGAACAATGGGAGTCCTGGAATTTAGTCTGTATTCTACAGCTTAAACTCTTCATCGTTTCCTCTAGGAATGATTTCCAGATGTTTGTTGCTAAAATTAAACACAAACATCAGAATGATATTACATTCCCAATCAGAATGACAGCAAAAATGTGGGGAGACTGATGGGTCTTCTTCCAGCTTGATCCTTTATGGGTTATCTGATTCCTTTACAGTTTATTTTACATCTTACCCTGCAGATGTTGCTGCGGTTGACTGAATTTAATGGTTTTGAAAAGATTATATCAGCTTTCCGCTGTATTGCATTACTGTATTTGTTAGATTCTCCATTCTATTACTTTAAAGGCTCATTTTTTCTATCAGACATTACAAGTGGAATGCATAAAAGCAGAAGGAAAAAGTAAGCTTGGTTTATAGAATTAAATACAGATTCCTCATAATCTTAAGGAAAACAACAGCAGCTACCAGAAGATACTTTAATGGTTCCTCTGAAAATTATTCAGATCGTAACAATTTTATTGCCATCTAAGATATCATATGTGCAACATATGTATAGCAGAGAACTTTTATCAATTCATTAAGATGTACAGTAGCATCTTTCAACTGCCAACCTCATTGTTGACATTTTCAAGTTGCTTTTTTTTTGGCTAGGTATGGTAGAAACTAAATAAATGAGTAAATACACTGTATATTTGTCATAATTTATTATTTTAAATAACTAATCAAGGATTCCATAATGTACAATCGAACCAGAAGTGAGAACGTGTAAATGACTGGTGTATCGTTTAATGAATGAGCTGTTAATTTTGATACTTTTTTTTGCTTCCATAAAATAGGATGCGATGAAGTGAGTTGAATGGAAGTGGTTGCAGACCCAGGACATTGTTAAAATCAAGCCTCAATAAAATTGAATAGTACATCAAAAAGGACCTTCAGCCCACAATGTTTGTGCTGACCCTGATTCCGTTTTAAACTAATCTCACCAGATACACATGGTCTAATCCCTCCATTCACTGCATGTTGATAGGACTTTGCACGTTACTATGGCATCTACTTCTGACACTTCCCTTGGCAGTGCCCTCCAGGCACCTGATTCTTTTCTACTGAGTGGAATAAATTCAATTAATACCACTCACCTGCTCTTTCCCCAGAGCCCAGCAATTATCTCTCCATTAAGTGTTTATCCAATTCTGTTTCCAACAACTCTACAGCAGGGCATTTGAAATCAAAATCACATTGCTTAAACAAGTTATACTACACATCCCCTTGTATCTTATGCCCACAATATTGAATCTGTGCCCCTGAACCTCAAAGGATCTGCTTTTGGCAGAAAGTTCTCCCCTTTAATTCTATCCAGACCATTCCTGATCTTGTAAATCCCTGTCAAATCTCCTTCTAGGACAATCCCAGCTTCTCTAGTTTAACTCCTTAATACATTATTGTTGAATCCATTTGAGTAAACTGTTTCTGCAGTTTTTCTATGATCTTTCCATTCATCCTAAAGTTGGATCAACATAATTTCCAAGGATTTGAACTCTAACTTATGTTCTAGAGTTCTATGTGCTTTATTAAAATCCCTCTCTCAGCCTGTGCTGCTACTTTCTTGGATGTATCCATAAGTACAGCAGAGTCATTTGGTGCACTGTATTTAGTCTGTATTGTCTTTTTCAAAATATATAATTTTACACTTTTCAGTATTTCATTTCATTTCCTACTTTTCCACCCTATCTGCAGTACATCTTGTGAGGAACATAAGCTCTGCTCACACAGCCTCAGAAAAAATATTTTGAAGTTTTTTTTTTAAATTCTGGAGTAATCTCTTTAAACTTTTTATGACATGAACCAATGGGGTATTCCTATGCAGTGTAACTTCAGCCTTCTGGTACCTGAGCTCGTTGGATATTAATTGACGCACATGAAAGAAGCATTGCCTATTTCAAAGCCCCCACCATGAAAGCATTAGATGCCAAGAGTGCTTTGGAAGAATCTTGTCCATCCTCATTTTCAGTGCAACACTTTCCCCGTTCTGCTCCCATCTGAAAGTAATCTATATTAATGACAACATGAAAGAATAATTCGTGCAGTGGAATGGGTTAAAACAATCATGGTCCAATGTACCAACATCCCAAAAAGACAAGAAGGAAGAACTTACACTTATGCAGCACCATTCATGAACTTGGGTTTTCCAGAATGGATTATAATGAAGTGCTTCTGAAGGGTAGTCACTATTGTTATCTAGGAAAATATACTCTGCCAAATGGTCCATAAAAACAATGCAGTAACTGAACAGGTAACCTACTTTCATGGTGCTGGTCGAGGGATAAATTTTGCTGAAGGCGTTAAGAGAAATCCATTGGCATTAACCTAATAGTGCCATGAATCTACCTGAAATGGTATCCGTAGCTAGCTTAGCTTCTGAGCTGATCAGAACTTGAATTAAAACCTCATCCCAGAATGTGCATTTCTGACAGTGCAGCCTTTCCTCAGACTTGCAGTACATTCAACCTAAATTGCGTGCTTATCACTCTGAATTGGGATTTGAACCTGTGATTTCCGATGGAGAGATGCAAGTTATCCCACTGAGCAATGGCTGACTCCATAGCTAGTAACCACTGCTTTAAAAAGTCTCTTAGATAACCTGAGTGCTTTAAAATCTTATTATAATATTTTCCTAATGTATTGTCAGATGTGAGGTTACAATCCACTGTACAATAATGCTACAAATTAGTTCCTGGAAGCAGAGCTCTGCTTGAGCATCCAAGCTTGCATTTGGAGAGTTCCTGGACCTTAACCTCTGTGTGAGGTCCAATGAAACACAGCTGTCAGTGTAATTAGAATCCAGCAGCTCTGAATCACATTAAGCTGATGCCAATTTGAGATCCAACTGTTTAGATCTTCAAGCTGCATATTTCTGGGCGAATGAATAGAAGAGTGGGTTGTATGTTGTCTTTTCATGTCTGAGGTCTAAGTTCAATGGGAGACCAAAAAAAGTCTTCCCTGGTGTGAAACTGGGCAGTCTTAATTCAGTTCCTTGACAGTAGGACCCCCAACACAAACTGCCTTTAATTTGTGTTGGTTGTTACTAAATTAGAAACTGTACTCAAGGTCATGGGATGGGTCAAAAGTGAATGGAAAATGTGCTTCAAGGAAGAGCACCTTACCACTGCATATGAAGGGTATTATCATTCCTAATGTGAGCTAAAGCACTGCCAGTTTTCCAGCATTCACATAAGAATAAATTATACATAGAACAGGCAAAACACCACTGGATAAAAAAGTTCTCTTTGTACCATGAATTTTTAATGAACTACATTGTTGGACTGTACTGCAAATCAGTGGATGAGTTTTAACGGAATTTTACAGCATGAACTGTTCACTGTGTTTCTCAATTGCAAGTTTCAGCATTCATTACATGCACACTCATGGAGGATGTAAAGTGCACAGGGGTAATGTCAATCTTTGTGGAAACTCCAGTTGAATCTCCTCTTAAAACTGATATTTATCCATTAAGCTAAAGCACATTGTAGGCTACACAGAGTACAGCAGATCCAAACATCCATGACAAACCTTAAACCTGTGCTATTTGGGCAGCACAATAGCACTGGAGTTAGCATAATACTAATTCAGCACCAGTGACCTGAGTATAATCCCACTACTATCTGTAAGGAACTTGTCTGTCCTCCCTGGGGCTGCTCAGATTTCTCCAGGTGCTCAGGTTTCCTCCCATGTTCCAAAGATGTACAGCTTAGTAGGGTAATTAGCCCCATGTGTATAATTGGGTGACACGGACTCGTTGAACTCATGACCTTCTGAAATAAAGAAGAGAATAATATCGTTGAGCTAAGGCTGTCATCATTGAAGCATCTTTCCTCTTTATCTTTCATCTGTAGGCTACATCTTGTAGGCCTTATCTAAGTGTCCCTGAGCATGCCTGGTACCTCATCTTACACAGCAGCGCTGGTACACAAGTTCTCATCTTCTCATGGCATGAGTGCAGTCCATCCCTGTATGGAGGTCCACTCCATCCTCCAAAACACCCTTGATGTTTCACAAAGTCAAGTTCTGAGTTGGTAGATGTAAATGTTTAATTGATGTATATATTTTTTTTTAAGTGAGAGAGCATGTTTAAGCCTAGAGTCTTCTAAGGAAGAAAATGGATATGAGATTTGAGAATGAAAATTAGATATGAATTTATTTATCTCTTCAAACACCTCCTCTTTCCATCAGTTCATTTTAACCTTTGGATATTATAAAATCTCCCACTAAGATTTTAAGGTCTTCATCAATGAAACCTGTGTGACAGTGATGTCTACGTGTGTTGCTACTATTCTAATCAATGGTCTCAAAGTTCTGGCTTCCAGCAGTGGTTGGAACCAGTGATCAACTTCCCCACGAACACATGAAAAGTAGTTCCCTATGCTACTAGAACAAATAACCTTTAGTATCTTAGAGCAGGGTTCTATGCACAGTTGAATTTCCAGGCCATTATCTTTAGTTTATAATAAAAATAAATTCATGTTGAGCTTACACAACCAATATCTTTTGATTCCCGAAATGTTAATGTAACTCTTATAGATTTTTTCCATTTTTTTTTTGCTATTGGTCTCTATGGTCTACTTTGTTTTCCTTTGGGAAAGAATTATGCAAAGTTCTAACAATCTTTAGCAGCAGTAAAATTACATCAGGGTGCTATGTAAATCTTAGCAATACAAAGTTCCAATAATTAATTAGGCTGCCACTTGACTTTCAGTGACAAAACTGCCTCGCTAAACCAAATCAACACACACAAAATGCTGGTTGAAAAGCCTACTTGAAACTCCCATTTATCTGGGCCTTGGATAGCAAATAAGTGATGAGTTATATTTTTTCCCATTTTTTTCTCCTCCTATGATAGTGAAATAAAAACAAAATGTCAAATATTGTGTTTGATATAAAACATTGTCAAAGCATTTTTTTACTGAAACAATACACCAATGCATTCAACAATATAATCCCATTTATTTGAGACTGGTTTTAATGCTTTAACAAGATAGGGCAATTTCTCCAGAGTATAAAAGGTGTTAAGCAAGAATAAATTACCAGAATATAAAGTGCACAACTAGAGTAGTAAAGCAGCAAATTCAGTCTCCATGTGTATAGGATGGAAGCACATATTCAGACTCTGTACAGCCAGATCATGATCTCAATAATGGCACCTGCAACAGCACAGAAAGAATAGAGAGCAAGTATTTACAGCCGCAGAATGTTGGGAAAACCAATACTTGCTCAGCTTACTCACTGTAGAATAAACACAAGAGATCCTGCAGATGCTGGAAATGCAGCGCAATACATACAAAATGCTGGAAGAACTCAGCAAGTCAGGCGGCAGCTCTGAAAACGAGTAAACAGTCAATATTTCAGGCTGAGACCCTTCCTCGGGACTGGAAAGGAAGGGGGAGGATGCTAGAATAAAAAGGTGCAGGAGGGGTAGAAGGACCAGCTAGGAGGTGATAGGTGAAGCTAGGTAGGTTGGAAAGATAAAGGGCTGGAGGAAAAGGAACCTGATAGGAGAGGAGAGTAGTATAGTTAGTCATTGTAGTATACATTCCACTTTAAGTATTTAGACCATTAGACCATAAGCAGAATTAGGCCATTCAGCCCATCAATTCTGCACTACCATTTCATCATGGCTGATCGATTTCCCTCTCTGCCTGATTCTCCTGCCTACTTCCCATAAACTTTCATGCCCTGGCCAATCAACAACCAATCAACCTCCACCTTAAGTGCACCAAATGACCTGGCCTTCAGCGCCACCTGTGGCAATGAATTTCAGCATGCTGCATGAGTCTTCCACAGTGAAGAATGATGCAAAATGCTTATTCAATTCATCCACCATTTCCTTGTACCCCCATTACTACCTCTCTAGCAACATTTTCCAGTGGTCCATTATCTACGCTCACCTCTCTTTCACTCTTTATATATCTGAAAAAAACTTTCGGTATCTTCTTTGACATTAAAAGCTAGCTTAACTTCATATTTCATCCTTTGCTCCCTTATGGCTTTTAGTTGCCGTTCCTGTTGGTTTTTAAAAATTTCCCATTCCTCTAACTTCCTACTAATTTTTGCTCTATTATCTGCCATCTTTTGCTCTTATGTCGTCTTTGATTTCCTTTGGAAGCCACGGTTATGTCATCCTGCCTTTAGGATACTTCTTTGGGATGCGGCTATCCCGAGTCTTCCAAATTGCCCCCGTAAACTCCATTGATTGCTTCTCTGTCGTCATTCCGGCTATTGTCCCCTTCCAAACAACTTTAGCCAGTTCCTCTCTCATGCCTCTGTACTTTCCTTTTCTCCACTGTAATAGTGATACGTTTGACTTTAGCTTCACCCTCTCAAATTGCAGGGTGAATTCTAGCACATTATGTTTCCTCTGGGTTCCTGTAACTTAAGTCCCTGAATCAAATCTGGTTTAATACACAACACCAAATCCAGAATAGCTAATCCCTTGGTAGTGTCAACCACAAACTGCTCTAAAAAACCATCCTGTATGACTTCTCCAAATTTACAACTGCAACCAGAAGATCATTACTTCACCTTGCCTTAACGGACCAGGACAGCAAAGAAATGATTCATATAAAAAGACCAAATTATCTTCCTATATGTGAAATGAAAGTAAGAGTTGTTAAATGTGGGATTTTAGTACAGATGCTTCCATCAGGACCCTAAATCAGGACTTGTTAAATAACTTAATACATCCCATGAACACATGATTTTGCATTAGCACAAGAAAACTTTCATTGCTTGATGTTTTGTAATGTGATTCTAAAAGAGAGAGAAAAAGATGTATGTTTGTAAACCAATTTGACAATAAATTCATAGTTATACAATTGTGATATGTCACTGCTGATTTGCATACAATAAGGCCTTAAAACACTTTAGATTATTATTTCCCAGTGAGATTAGTTGAGGAAAACATATGGACCAAAACACAGCAAATGGGGTGCCTATGAATGCAAATGGACTTCAGATTAAATTTTTAATTGAAAGATCTCTGGGTGTGCAGAACTGCATCAATATAGAAGTTTATGCAGGGAGAGGCAGGGGCGCAGATAAAATAGCACACAACTCATCCACATATTTGCACCCATGCACACACTTGACCCTGTAAAAGCCAACAAAGTTAAATTCCTTTCTCATGGCTAAAAATGCAATCTTCTTTTCCAAAGGCTGAAATGCTGCCACTGAATACCCCTGGCTATTTTTTCAGATGAACACTATACATCCAAAGAAATCCTGTTTTACTGTGTAATACTTAAGGTTAACTGCCTTTAATCTAGTTCGTCATGTGCAGCTGCTACAGAGGACTCAGACTGGTTAAACTTTCGAAGTGCTATGGAGAATGGACTGAGGGAGGGTTGGCTATGCTAGTCCACTTCATCGTCTGAATAACTTTCAATTTCAATGGAAAAGGGAGACATCTGAGGGGTTTTCTCAGCAGCCTAACAAACTGGGATTCCTATGATAATTAGTTGTTTTTTATCTCTCAGGTCCTTAGGTTGAAGAACATTTTCAGTAAAATAGACTTGGGAATTTGATAGAAATGATTGCAATACATTGACTTACATCTTTGAAGAAATCAGATTTTACTTCACAATATTACAATTTGAAACCTGACTAAATAGGTTATATCCATTTTGATTTTATGCTTACAGAGGATGGATATTGCCAGTGAGAATTTGCTTGTGATTGCCTTGATTCTAATAATTGTGCTGAGATTGGAAAATACAAACCGAAAGAGGCAAATTGGACACTTGAAGTTAGTGTTGTCACTATTCATCTTCCACTACATACTCTATGACATAGGAGGACTTGTCATTAGCCAGAAAGTAGAAAGATATTCATTTCACTGTACTGCTAACCCTTGCCCTACTGAGAACCTAAAATGAAAATAAACAAAAACGTACAGCAGACTGATTTCATTATCAAATACTTGGCATTCTACTAAACTTCCTTGTACTGCCTTTTTGGCAGACACCAACAGTGGGAAGCTATGTTTACAAGTAATAATTGGATAACACATGGAAATTTTTATTGCTTCAGGCAATGTTGTTATAAGGGTCTTGTAAAAGAGAAGATGAGATGACATCTTTTAGGAGGACACTTTTATTAGGGAGACCCTGAACAGCAAAGAATATAATTTCAGTATTTAGACTGTCTTAATGATCAGTACCATTAGGCTTTTCATCTTGTTGACCCTGAACATATTGGTATCCTCTCCCTGGCAACAGGGAATTGCTATTGACTAACACTAAAGATCCTATATTCCTCTTACATATGCAAATCTGCACAACACGGACTGATCTGCAACAAAAGTCCAACTCCATTGATGAGTGTCACTGGAGTAAAAGGACATCAATGCAGTTCAGGGGAAGAGGACATACTGGGCTGTTCATCCTCACTTTGTGTCTGCTATACATTTCTGCAAGTTATTTTCTCCTCCTCCGTTAGGCCAAGTGGGAAAGTGACCTGCTCCGTGGCCTCTGCAATGACTGCTACAAGAGGAGAGCGACTTCATTTACCATCTGTTTTTATTTTAGAAACTTTTTGTTGTTACATTTCTATGGGAAGGATTCTCAGGGGAAGTATGCTCCACCAGTCCATTTTTGCACTGCTACTCTGCCTAAGATAAGCTTTCATTAATAAATTCATGGAAAAGTTGCACAGTTCTTTATCACAACTTAATGCAAAAATGTCTTAAGTACAAACTTAATTAATAAACTATTATTAGATGTTGAAAAATTTACTTTTAACTTAATTTTAAGTTACTTAATTCAATAAAAAAACTCATATTCAGAATAATATTAAAGATAATTTGAATGAGGCATAGGGGAATACCAGTTTTTTAAAAAACCTTGACTTTTCCATCCTGGAAAATACTAATATATTTTCTCTTCCTTACTATCAGAATTATAGAGGCCTCAGTCAATCTTATCATCATAAGCTCGACTAACATTCTGAGTGTTGTTCTAAAAAAGAGCATTTAAGTCAGAGCGTCCAGATTCACCTGGAAACCAGCACTGCCTGTTCTCATCAAGCCTGAATTTTAAGGAAGCCCATGATCATTACAATATTTGGTATTGAAAAGGAAGTGTCTGAGTGGCTTCAAAGGGATGAAAGGCTACCTTCTGCATTTCCAGCAAATGAAAGCAAAGACTAAAGCCAACAATCCATATGAGTAGCAAAATATTAAAAGACGACAAAGAGGCAGAGAGGCTGAAGGAGGGAATTCCAGAAATTTGGTGTTGGCTCCCAAAGAATGCAGTTTCCAAAGAGGCAGTGATTATTTCAAAAATGGTTCAAAGACCAGTATCCCAGGACTACAGACATCACTGACATTCTCCGGATATAAGAAATTAGTATGATAGAGATGATGCCATGGAAGGTGTTGGAAACAAAAAAGAAGTTTTTGAAATCAAGGAAGCCAGTACAGGTCCGTGAGCACAGTCGTGATGGCTAAACATGGTTCAAAGATCAAACAGGTAAGTGGGGCTGAAGCTGGAGGTCAGGTCAGCTGTGATCTTATTGAGTAGTGGAGTACGGCTATTTGTATTCCAATGCCTGATGATTTTATACTTATTACTGCATATGTAATTTTTTCAAAGCTGACAGACATTGCTGTGCCTAATTTAGTAATTCAAATGGGTTGAAGACTGACAAATTGAAGGATAAATCATCAAGCCAGTAATTTTGATACTGCTCATTAATTGTTTAATTGTCCATTACCATTCCTTAAGGGATTTGGCAGGTCTAGAGATTTATCAAATCTGTTATCAGCCAATATTTCACAATTGGTTACAGATTTATGAAATAAGTACCTTACTTTTAGATGTAATGGGACTGTTGCACTATGCTTCACATTGAGTCAAGTTGGTTCTCTGTCTTCATGTTAATAGGGAAGTGAGGAATATGAGGGGCAATAGGTCAGAGATTATTTGGAGGGTGGGGGAATATAACAGAGTACTATCCCAAGGAGTCTCATTAATGCTTAGCCTGTTTAAAGTTCAAAGTAAATTAATACCTGATATATATATATATAGATTCATTTTTGCAGGCATTCACAGTAAATACAAAGAGGCACAATAGAATCAATGAAAGACAGTATATAACTAAATTTGTGATTTTCATTCCATGCAGTCAGCCCAATGGAATGGCCCAAAAACATGGAGACATGTTGATGGTCCAAAAAAAATTAAGATTTCTTCAAATACATTTTGCATTCTTCCTTGCCAGTACTCTCATGGCCAGAATCTTCTGCAACGATTATTCAGGAGAACTAGGTCAGACAAGATATTTTCTCACATTCTCACAACAACTCTGAAAACCAGTCCAGCAGAGATATCTATCTGTACCTGGGCTGCTTAGTCAGTAGTGATGCTGCTGAGAGATTACAAATTGATAGCATGGAGCATTTGAAAAGTTGGCTAAACTTAATGTGAATAAGTCATCAGGAATGGAAGAAATGCATCCTAGGATGCTGAGGGAGAAATGGGAGGAGATCATGGGATTACTGACCATCACATTCCAATCCTGACTTTAATTCTCAGAGAACTGGAGAGTAGTAAAAACCACTCCCAGGACAGTCAGTTCAGTGGCAAGGAAGTTTTTAGGAACTTACATTATATCCAGAATAGGATTAACAATCATCTAAAGCAGGGAGTTCTCAACTTTGCGCCCACAGACCCCTTGCTTAATGTTATTGATCCATGGCATTAAAAAGGTTGGGAACCCCTGATCTAAAGTGGATTAATTAAGGTAAACCAGCAGGGATTTGCTACAGGCAAATTGTGTTTTAACAAGTTGATAGAATTTTAATGAAGTTCTGATGAAACTTCATAGAATTTCTGATGACAAACAGAACTGGTGCATGTGAGTTTCTAGAAGGGTTTTTATATGGTGCCATATAACAGGCTTGTAGTAAAATTGAAGCATGTGGCATAAGAGATATATTAATAGTACAGAAATGAAGGTGGATAATTAATGGACAATTGTTGGGTTTTTTTTGGGTTAGAGGTAGCTTTCCTAGAGTTGATTGTGTCATTATTTTCTTTTAATCAGTATAAGTGAGATATACTTGGGGTTCAAGTATGAATTGTGAAAAAGATATTGTTAAGTTGCAGATAGTGATATGGGCAGAAGTGAGTCCTGAAGATCAATACTGAGAATTTTTTTGGGCTGCTGTGCTGCATATCGGTAAGAAGAATGAAGAAAGAAAAAAAATATAAAGTAAAGACTACTCTTCAAAAATGTGGTGCAGATGTAGGAGTCTGAGAATGTGGTAGGCTGGGATGAGAAAGCATACTCAATTTTGGGCTTTATCAATGGAGTCATGGAGTATAAAAACAGGAAGGCCTCAGCTGCAGAACTGTCCCACATTATAGAAAGGGTGGGGAGGAAGAAGAAAATGCCCAGGGAAGATGTACAAGAATGGTTTCTCAGGTGAGTGACTACAGTTACTTGGATAGATTAGAGAACCTGAGACTGCTTGCGTAGGAGACGTGAAGGCCAAGGGGGTATTCAATTCAAGGAAATATAATTATCAGGGGTCTGGACAGAGTGGTAAGTGAGAGGATGCTCCCTTTGATGGAAGAGTAAAGCATTAGAGGTTGCAGATATGAAATGAAGAAAATTAAAAGTGATGTGAGTTAGCAGACTTAGGCCATTCAACCCATCGAGACAACTCCACAATTCAATCATACTTGATATATTATCTAACTGAAACATATTCTCATGTCTTCTCCCCATAACCTTTGACATTCTTACTAATCAAAAACCTATTAACCTCCACTTTAAATATACTCAATATGACTTGGCCTCCACAGTCATCTGTGCAATGAATTCCATAGATTCACCAAGCTCTGGCTAAAGTAATTCCCCCTTATCTCTGAGTTAAAGGGCTGTCCTTCTATTGTAAGACTGTACATTCTGGTCCTAGATTTCCCCATTATGGGAAACATCTTCTCCAAGTCCACTCTATCTAGGCCTTTCAATATTGAATATGTTTCAGTGAGTTCCCCCCTCGTTCTTCTAAACTCCAGTGAGTACAGGCCCAGACCCATCAAGCACTCCTTAGATGAAGGATCTCGACCCAAATATTAACTCTCCTTTTCATGCCACAGATGCTGCTTGACCTGCTGAATTCCTCCATGATCAAATTGTGCATTTTGTTCTCTCATCTTTAAACTGTGATTATCCATAATGAGCAAATCTCACAATTTGTTAGCCATAGTTGAATTTCTGAACTGTTGTAAGTATTTCTTACCTGCTTGAAAGATCTTTTAAACATCTGGCTCAAAAAGAGTTGACAGATACAGTTAATCAGACCCTATCTAACTTGAGAAATGAATGTCAAGAAATTGTGACTAAGCTGTGGACAAATCAGTCAGAACAGCAAGAAAGTAATAATGTTTTAATTGTGGCAATTTGCACAAGTCATGTACACATATTTTATTTCAGAAGGGAAAGCAAATTACGTAAACATTTTAATGCTTTCTCAGAACAATTTAATCATGCCATAAAATTTGGACTGTGGAGTGTTTTAAATTATTAAATATAATATGGATATCATCTGCACTATAGCTCCTGGAACATGGTTGGTTTGGTCTGCAGAATCTTCTATAAAAACAGGTGAGCGTGGTGTCTAGGTTTGGATGAGTTGGCAGGGCAGTCTAGGAGTGGCTGAGAGGGAAGTCCCAGAGACTGGGAACATTGCTGGTCATATGATCCCTCTCAATGATGTCAGGGCCTGTTTCCTGAACCACTGATATCAGATTTGACAAGCAATCTGCTGGAGGGACTCAGTGAGCCCAGGCGTTGTCAACATTTCAGGTTGAAACCCAATTGCACTAGATTGTTTGTTGCTCCAGATTCCGTCATCTGCAGTCTCTTGTGCCTCCAATGATATCCAGTTAGTATTTTTTAAGGGCACTATCTGCACATCCATCTCCTTCAGCAACTTAGGGAATTTTATCTAAATATATCTGTAACTAAAGACACCTTTAGTTTCTCTGATAATAGTTTTTTTTTGCTTTGAGTTCCTCATTGATTCACACTTGTGATCCTACAATGTTTCTAGTTTTTTTTTTGTATTTTCTTCTCTGATGACTCAAACATTTGTTTAATTTCTCTGCTATTCCCTTGTATTCTAATATATTGTCTCCACAGTTAGTCTGTAATATCAACCTTTGCAAATCTGTTTCCATTTACACATTAATCATGTTCTAACAGCTTGTATTTATGGTTCTTGCTTGCCTACTATCTTCTGCCAGTTTCTTTTTCCTATCAATGCTCTGCTCTTCTTTTGCTGAATTCTGGAACATTGTTAGACTTGCTGCTTTTTATTGGCAACATTTTAAGCCATTTTCTTTGATCTAATCCCTTTTTTAACTTCTTTTGATAGCCAAGGGTGGAACACTTCTTCAGTTATTGGTTCTTAAGGGGTAACTATATTGTAAACTATGTTTTAGTTCTTGAAAAATTAGCTATTGCTTGTTTCTTGCCATTACTTTTAACACAATTTCCCAGTCTATCATCGATTTACCACTTTACCTTTGTTATTTCCATTGCTTTCAAATTTAATACCCCAGATTCAGATTGAACTAAATCACTTTCAATCTTTATATAAAATTTCATCCCATTATGCTGTTCTAGGTGCCCATTAACTCCCAGATTATCAGTTAACCCTGTTCATTGCACAGTATGAAAACTAGAATAGCCTGCTCCTTTTTTAGTTCCTCCACATAATCAGAAAACATTTCTTATAAACTCCATGAATTTATCTTCCAAGGCATTACAACTAATTCATTTTGCCCGGCTTAAATGCAGATTAAAATTTCCCATGGTTATTGTATTACCCATGTTACATATGTTGTGACTTTGAATGACCCACATGGAGATTTGGCCTGTAGATGTAAAAGATCTTTATTCATCATGGCGTGGAAGAACTATGGAATTCTGAAAGAATCTCCTTTGGAAGAATCTCGCTGAAGTCAAAGTGCATTATAGTTTTATACACTTCAAGCACAAATATGGATACAGTTTCAACTTCAATTTTTAAGGTGTGGGCTTTATAGGATTACATATTTGTAATAAGAGCACATCTCAAGTGACAAAAAAGAATTCTACATATTCAAACATCTTTGTTGGGAATCCAGACACTCTAAATAGCCTTCTTTTATATTGAGAGAAAGCTCTCTCTGAAGACAGTTGTGTGTATTCATGAAGTTACCTTGGTTGAGACTGAAGGCTGGTTCTTGGTTGTATTAACTGGCTACTATACCCATAACTCCTGAAGAATGTCACCTATCCAACAATTCCTATGACATGCACTGTGATTTATGTAATGCCCTATGTTACCATTACTTTCTGGAGTCTATATGCAACTTTCACCAATCCTGTCATAATCCTTTCCTGTCAGACACAGGTTATCATTATTCATTTTGCTACCTTTGCACTATTGATGTGTCATTTCTCTGTAACGTTGTCAATTTCTCCTCACCTGAATCTGCTGCACATAGTTTAATTAAAAACTACATAGAGTCATATAGGCACAGAAACAGGTCCTTTGATCCATCTAATCCATGTCAAAAACTTTTAAAGTGCCTACTGCCATTGATTTGCACTGGGACCATAGCCCTCCATATGCCTACCATCCATGTACCTATCCAAACTTCACTTAAACATTGAATTCAAGGGCATTTCACACTCTCACGACCCTCTGAGTGAAGAAGTTTCCCCTCATGTTCCCGTTAAACTTTTCACCTTTTACCCTTCACCCAAGGCCTCGGACTATAGTCCCACCCAACGTCAATGAGAAAAAGCCAGCTTGCATATACCCTATCTATACCCCTCATAATTTTGTGTACCTCTATCAAATTTCTCCTCATTCTTCTACATTCTAAGGAATAAAGTCCTAAACTATTCAATCTTTCCTTATAACTCAGGTCTTCCAGACCCAACAATAAACTTGTAAATTTTCTCTGTACTCTTTCCACCTTATTTACAGCTTTCCTGTAGGCATGTGACCAAAAACTGAACACAACACCAAACTAGGCCTCACCACAATAGCACTGGTTATTTAATTTGCCAGGACACTGGTTTCAGTTTGTTTCAAGTGATGCCTAGCCTAATGAAACGGCTCCCTCTTTCTAGGACTATTCTTTGTGCCCCATGGATCCCATTCCTTCTACACCAGTGTTTGAGCTATGCTTACTTACTTGCTGCCCCTTATGCTGCTGGTGCTTAGGGCAACGATGAAGGTCTTTCATCTCATCTGTCCTTGGCCATCATCTCTATTGTGCCCCAGATATGGTTCAGGGTCCTCATTTTTGCACCAAGCTGTCTTTGGTTCCCAGCATAATCTCCCCCCTTCAGGGGTCCAGTGAAGTGCTGGCTTGATGATGGAGTTGGCCTCTCTTCTCATCATGTGCCCAATCCATCTCCAACGTTTTCTCATGATGATTGTGACCATGTCCTCTTCCTCTGGATAACAAGAACACATGGATATTTGGTCTGAACAACAACTGAACCTCTTGACCATGTCTGCATGCTTTTATGCATTGAGTTGCTGCCACATGATTGGTCAATTACGTATTTACATTAATGAGCAGGAATACAGGTGTACCTAGTAAAGTGGCGAATGAGTGTAGATGAAAACTAATGAATGATAGAGCAGACTCAAGAGGCTGAATGGCCTTCTTCTGGTCCTATTTCTTATATTCTCAGAGGCTTGGGAGAAATATTATTTGAACCAGTGCTCAGTTGCACTGGATATGCACTGTACAAATTGAGGGATTTACTGGCTGCCTGAGCTATTGTCTGTTAATTTGTCTAGGTCTGCAGTTGTTAGGTATATTTTTATGATGTATGTCAATGATTTGGACTACGGGATTAATGGATTTGTGGCTATATTTTCCAATGATACAAAGATAGGTGGAGGAGCGGGTAGTGTTGAGGAAACAGAGAGCCTGCAGAGAGACTTAGATAGTTTAGGGGAATGGGCAAAGAAGTGGCAAATGAAATACAATGTTGGAAAGTGTATAGGCATGCATTTTGGTGGAAGAAATAAATGGCCAGACTACTACTTAGATGGGGAGAGAATTCAAAATGCAGAGATGCAAAGTGACTTGACAGTCCTTGTGCAGGATACCCTAAACATTAACCTTCAGGTTAAGTCAGTTGTGAAGAAGGTGAATGCGATGTTTGGCATTCATTTCTAGAGTTATAGAATATAAGAGCAGGGATGTGATGTTGAGGATCTATAAGGCACTCATGAGACCACACTTGGAGCATTGTGTGCAGTTTTGGGCTCCTTATTTTAGAAAGAATATACTGACATTGGAGAGGGTTCAGAGAAGATTCATGAGAATGATTCCAGGAATTAAAGGGTTACTGTATGAGGAACATCTGGCAGCTCTTGGGCTGTATTCCCTGGAGTTCAGGAAAATGAGGAGGGATTTCATAGAAACATTTCTAATATTAAAAGGCCTGAACAGATTAGATATGGCAAAGTTATTTTTCATGGTAGAGGAGTCTAGGAGAAGAGGGCACAACTTCAGGATTAAAGGATGTTGATTTAGAACAAGTCAAGTCAAGTCACTTTTTATTGTCATTTCAACCATAACTGCTGGTACAGTACATAGTAAAAATGAGACAACATTTTTCAGGACCATGGTGTTACCTGACACAGTACAAAAACTAGACTGAACTACGTAAAAAACAACACAGAAAAGAAAACTACTCTAGACTACAGACCTACCCCAGACTGCATAAAGTGCACAAAACAGTGCAGGCATTACAATAAATAATAAACAGAACAATAGAGCAGTAAGGTGTCAGTCCAGACTCTGGGTATTGAGGAGTCTGATAGCTTGGGGGAAGAAACTGTCACATAGCCTGGTCATGAGAGCCTGAATGCTTCGGTGCCTTTTCCCAGATGGCAGGAGGGAGAAGAGTTTGTATGAGGGGTGCGTGGGGTCCTTCATAATGCTGTTTGCTTTGTGGATGCAGCGTGTAGTGTAAATGTCTGTAATGGCTGGAAGAGAGACCCCGATGATCTTCTCAGCTGACCTCACTATCGGCTGCAGGGTCTTGCGATCCGAGATGGTGCAATTTCTGAACCAGGCAATGATGCAGCTGCTCAGGATACTCTCAATACAATCCCTGTAGAATGTGGTGAGGATGGGGGGTGGGAGATGGACTTTCCTCAGCCTTCACAGAAAGTAGAGACACTGCTGGGCTTTCTTTGCTATGGAGCCGGTGTTGATGGACCAGGTGAGATTGTCTGCCAGGTGAACACCAAGAAATTTGGTGCTCTTTACGAACTCTACCAAGGAGCCGTTGATGTTCAGCGGGGAGTTGTCACTCCATACCCTCCTGAAGTCAACAACCATCTCTTTTGTTTTGTTCACATTAAGAGACAGGTTGTTGGCTCTGCACCAGTCCGTTAGCCGCTGCACCTCCTCTCTGTAAGCTGACTCGTCATTCTTGCTGATGAGACCCACCACAGTCATGTCTTCGGCGAACTTGATGATGTGGTTCGAGCTGTGTGTTACAGCACAGTCGTGGGTCCACAGAGTGAATAGCAGTGGACTGAGCACACAGCCCTGGGGAGCCCCCTTACTCAGTGTGATGGTTTTGGAGATGCTGCTCTCGATCCGGACAGAGAAATTACTTTAGTCAGAGGGTGGTAAATTTTTGGAATTTGTTGCCATGAACAGCTGTGGCCACGTCATTGGCTGCATTTATGGCAGAGCTAGACAGGCTCTTGATTAGCCAGGGCATCAAAGGGTATGGGTTGAAGGCAGGGGAGTGGGGATGATTGGAAGAATTGGATCAGCCCATGATACAATGGTGGAGCAGACTCGATGGGCCAAATGGCTTACTTCTGCTCCTGTATCTTATGGTCTTATACCCCACTGATGAAACTGTGTCAGGAATTTTACATAATATCCGATAAAATGAAGCATCTGGTAAATTTGGGTGCATTGGATGTTCTGCTTTTGTTTTTCATTTTCTTCCCATAGCAACCTTTGTGTCTAAAATAACAAATGATCAATATTATTTGTTTCACGTACATAATGATTTCTTACTGCCACATAGATTATTTACAAGAAAAAAAACAAATTTTTAACAAATTCTATTTTGCTTGCTATGGATAGTGGTAGGATTGAAGTAACTTACAATGCCATTAATCAATTAGAGCTGAGCTCAGAATTATATAGTTCTTATCTTGACCTGGAATGCCAGATTACAGATTTCTCTTACCTCCTGATTATGCCGACACATCACAGATTCACAAGTGGTAGCAGCCCTCTTGTAACATGCATAAATTATCATTTTCACACATGAAACTCGATTGATGATCAAGCCATATCAAAATTCTTTACTCCTCACTTACAGCTGTGTTGTAAAATTTACAACAGAGGTCAACAGAGGCAAACACAGATGAGAGCATGGAATGATTTTTTTGCCTTCCTTAACCGAGGTCAATGAAACCAAATATACTGCCCTTATTATCACCTTGGCTGAGATCAGCCAAGTGAACTATATATCTCAGTTCCATACTAAACAGACACAGTATCCAGGCCATTAATCTGTACTTAAATAACTAGAGCTTATCCTGTCTCCTAGGCAAAATGTCAGAATATCACTGTAACCCAATAGAGTTGTCAGTACCATTTTGCTGAATCAGACAATTTACAAATACATTTCACGTTAGTGGGAGCTCAATGGCTGCTGACCTAAGATCAATCAAATCATTTGTTTCTGTATTTATCTAACATGCAGACATTTTAGTTCCTTTTTTCTATATTAACCGAACGGTTTATATTTATTTCAGAATGTCCATGTAACAGTGGGACCCTAATAATTGGTCGCACTATTACAAGCAGTCACTCTAACTGCAGCATCATGATTCCCTCTTCAGTTAAAACATGTTTTTAAGTATCAAATGTTTGATATTTAGAAATAAAAAATAGTTCAAATGTTCAACAAATATTCATAAGTTACATCTGTATCCATGAGTGAACGTTATTTGCACAACTAAATCTGGATTTTCTTTATGGATGTTTAGTAGTAAATGAAGGATTACTAATGCCTGCAGAATTATAAAACAAAGGGCAATAAACCATGTTTGTATTAATTGCAAGCACGGATGATTTTTCAAGTTACTGTAGTAATGTCTAGCAAAAGGATCTGCTTTTAATAAATGCAGACCGTTATAGACTTAGCTGTGATTAGTGAAACATCCTGTATTGTGATCATATTCTTTTTGTTACTGATGAACTTCAAAGTTTACAGAAACATCTTGTGATCAGTTATATTTGCCTTTAAAGCTTTGAAACTCCAACAAATGTTAACCTCCATGTGGGTGAGCGTATGCAGCCTTGGGCACTTTTTTTAAACGGACATCCTTTGCCTTCCAGAAGATCTGATACTTTGATTTCTACCACATGTGTGGTATGATAAACTGTGGGAGGGATTTTTTGTTATATTGCACAGATGCATGATAACATCCATGTGGTAACATAATGACAGCATTCTTTTTCACTTCTTTTCACCCCTTCCCATGAAGTTCACTGCTGGCTACAATTTTACTTGAATAAATCTGTGTTTGGCTGTGAATATGAACAAAGTTACACCATACAATGAAGTTGTGCCATAAGGTGACTGATTTTTAAGGGAAAAGTCCCAATGAGTGAAAATGGTGCATGGTAGAAAACAATATTTTGTGAACTTTAATACATTACAAACATCGAGGGAAGTACTAATCTATTTTTAGTGACCCTGAATATAATCAGTTTATTGAATAAAATTAAATCACTGCAGTATTTCAAGCACCAATGTGTTGCACAATGAGAACTCTCCTCAAGGCATTTGCAGGAAAATTTATATAATTTCTTAATACAGAATAGAAGGTGGCCATTTGACCCACTATGCCTGTAATGTGTATTTCAAAGATTTATCCAATTTGTCCCATCCCTCTTGTGTATTCCCCATAGTCCTCCACATAGTTTCTTTATAGTAATAATTAATTCCCTTATGGAGTCACTTTGTATTCGTACTCACTAACTTACAGGAAGTATACTCCAAACTTATGTACCTGTATGAAAAGATTAACCCTCACTTTGCCTCCAGATTTTCCACCAATTATTTTGACTATCATAACAGTTTATCATTTTAAATATTCAATTAATTCCCGGCATCTCCAGTCCATTCTAAGTAACTGATCTCTTTTCCCAAGCACATAATTCTTATAAATTTCTTCTGTGGCGTCTCCAATCCAATGTTCTTCGTAAAGGGTACTAGACAAAATGATGTATAAAATCTCCTGTGGTTGTAAATGAAACATTTGGATTTTAGGGTAATCCACAATTTCTAGCATTTCCTTGTGCAAATACCACCAAATTCAACATTCCCAAGTGAATGCAGACATCCCAAATTGGTAGTCATCACTTTCCTGACAATGCTCTTGTATTGGACTAAGATCCTGCTGTGGAGTTAGATTGATTTTTAAAAGTTTTTACATGTTGTTGTGTGACAGATACATTCAGTAGCATTGGAAGCTCTTGACAAGTTTGACAGCCAGTTATAACAGAGGCAGGCTTTACCAGATGTCAGACCTTTCATAAGCTGTTTCAGGGGTTGTCTTTAACCAGATTAGAAGTGTAAATGGATGATAGAGGCTTGTTGTGAGAAGTAACTCACAGCTTTGTTTTATTTATGCCATAACACCTAAATGTATTCAAAGGCTCTTTCTATGCTTCACTGATCTAATGTTCACGAGACTGAAATTCCAGGTCATAGATAGATGTGTGTGGACAAATAATGACAAGTCCAGAGTGTCACAGGGGCTAAGAAGAGTGGAAATAGGAGGGTGACAGCACCTTTAATAGAAAGATAGAGGTGGGTGCTGTTATCAGCTGCTCTGGGCTTCCGCATGGGGGCAGGTTGCTGTGGTTACAAGAAGGATGGGTCTCACGGAAGAACCGCAGTGAGGACAAAGCTTTTGTCTTAATGCGAACCCATCTCAAGCCAGCCACCACAAAGAGCCAAATTCCATTCCTTATACCTAATTATTGCTTTCATGTGAGAGCCTGCTTAAGTGGTCCGTGCTGTCCACACACATTAAGACAAATGTGCTGCGAGCCTCGAGATCTCAACAGTTCATTTGCTTGCATGCATTTGTACCTGGAGTACCACTATTTCAAAAGGAAAATTACCCCAGACTTTGAGAAGTTTACAGCCGCAGGTTGAAGAAATTATACTGCGTCACACAGCTATGAGGAAGAATTGTTAGATTCCTGTAGTTTGCACTGTTAGCTTTGACTTACAAAGCCCAGGATTACTTTGCTTTGCCTTGTTCTGTCACCTTCAAAGAGTTTTCATATTTGTTTAAACACTACAGGAATTCCAAAACTGTTTAAAGTGCAAATGACCTGCAGTTAATATTGTCCTTCAATATGCCTCATTGTATCATTCCTCAGTGGGCCCTGGAACAGCCACCATGCCCTTTGCTACTCCTCTTGAACTAGAGCTGAGGTGCATGAACAATGAGCTATAAACTTATCCAGACAATCATCAGTGTATCTTGAATTCACCAACAAGAAACTGCCTGTGTGGTTGAGAATGAGAGTTATTATATTGTATACAAAGTAGGATTTCATGTCACATGGCTGCAGATTCAGATTTATTATTACAGACACGTCATGAAATATGTTGTTTTGTGGCAGTAGTATAGTGCAATACATAAATGATTATGAGAAGTTACAGTGAGAAATATGAAAGAGTAGTGCAAAAAAGGAAAGCAAAAAGTGAGGTCAACTTCCTGTGTTCATGGCCCACTGAGCAATCTAATGATAGAGGGGAAGAATCTGTTATTAAAATGTTGCGTGTGTGTTTTCAGGCTCCTATAGCTCCCCCCTGATAGTAGCAATGAGGATCCTTAATGATGGATGCTGTTTCCTTGAGGTATCACCTAATGAAGGTGTCCTCGATGGTGAAGATGCTTGTGCCCATGGTGGGGCTGGCTGAGTTTACAACCCTCTGCAGCTTTTTGTGATCCAGTATATTTGTGCCTCCATACCAGACTGTTTAAAGTTCAAAGTGCCTTTATTATTGAAACATGTATCCTATACACCTTGAGATTCGCCTCCTTGTAGGCAGTCACAAAATAAAAAAAACCCAATAGAACCCATTTTTAAAAACCGTGTAACTGCCAATGTGCAGAGAAGAACCAATTGTGCAAACAATGAAAGTAAGTAAACAATATTCAGAACTGAAATTCACGAAAGTAAGTTCACAGCCACAAAGCCAGTCATCACTGCAGCCAAGCCAGGAGCCTGACAGTGACAGGCCACAGCCTCAGTTCAGCACAAAGGTGAGTAAACCTTACAGGGCAGTGAGCTGGCCAGCGGGCCATCCCTCATCTCTAGCCCTGACACCCTGACCTTTTCAATCTGGCCCGGTGCTTTAATCAGCCAAAAAATAGGTCAATCCTCACTCTCAGACCTAGGCTCTGCCGCTTTGAGATGCTCTCAGGACCAGGACTTGCCACCTTGATTTGGCCCAATGTTTAAATTGTTCAAACCTCCACTTGTTCCTTGCCCTCAGGCATGGGACCTGCCGTCCCAACTCTGCCTCATCTTGGTTCTGCCGCTTTGAATCGAACTAGTCACAATGCTCTCCATAGTACATCTGAAGAAATTTGCAAAGATGACGGACCAAATCTCCTCATACTTCTAATCAAACTTAGCAGCTGTTGTGACGCAGCCAATCTATCTCATGCCTCCACATCACCATCTGAGTTTCTGCCAAATATAGTTGTGACATCAGCAAATTTATGGATTGTGTTGGATCTGTGCCCATAGTCATGAGTGTGGAGAGGGTAGAGCAGTGGGTTTAGCACACATCCTTGAGGTGCGCCTGTGTTGATTGAGAATTATACCATGTCATGTAGCTATGAGGGAGTATTTTTAAACTCCTGTAGTTTGCACTGTCAGCTTTGACCTACAAAGCCTTGTTCTGTCACCTTCAAAGAGTTTTCATATTTGTTTAAACACTACAGGAATTCCAAAATAGTTTTAAGTGCAAATGACCTCCAGTTAATATTGTCTTTGAACGTGTCTCATTGTATCATTCATCAGTGGGGCATGTATAAGCGTCTTCCACTGGCCACCAGGCCCCTTGCTGCTGCTCTTGAACTGCAGCTGAAATACAGGATTGACTGAGATATAAAATAATTCAGGCATTTGACAGTCTATCTTGAATTCACCTACATGAAACTTCCCTTATCATTGGAAACAGCCTATGTGATTGAAATTAACAGTCATTATATTTCATATAGAGTTATCCTATTGATAGCTGAATCTGTATTTCCCATATGAATGCAATAAAGAGCAACTCCAAGGTTTCCAGTGACGAAGTACATCCAACGTCCTTCTCAGCCACTTGTCTACAAAGCTGTAAAATTGAGCAGACCGAGCAAAGTGCATTGGTAACTTGCCTTAAATTGAAAAGTGTACGGAGCAAATGAGCTAATCTGGCAAAAGTACCTTGTGTTCCCATGAGCTTGTCAAAGTTGAGAGTTGTGGATGTTTTCTCTAATATTTTCAGGGCTATTTGCACTTTGCCATGCCCTGAGGTTATGGAAATATCAATGTAATTGTAAGTATTTCTGTCATTCTTTTGGAGCTCCGTCAATGGCTGCCTTTCAGTGATGAAGCTTTGAAGGCTCTCTGTTGCTGCAGCGAGAACTGCAGCCGAACTCCAGGGGAAAGTCATAAAAATTATGCCATGTCTACACATCTTGGTAGATAGATTTTGCTAGGCTGTTCTAACTTTCCTCTGGTGTAGCCCTTGGAACTGTCTACCACTTCTCTTTCTGTAGCATATAAATCTGGTGAAGCAGGCCCGCACCTTTAATTGCCGCTCGTATGATAACCCTTACATTCCCGAAATCATTTTCGTGAACCTCCTCTGAACCCTCTCCAATGACATCCTTTCTTAAATAAGGGGTGCAAAACTGTTCACAATACTCCAAGTATTACATCCTTGCTTTTCAATTCTAGTCCTCTTAAAATGAATGCTAACATTGCATTCGCCTTCCTCACCATCGATTCAACCTGCAAACTAAACTTTAGGGAATCCTGCACAAGGACTCACAAATCCCTTTGCACCTTGGATTTTTGAATTCTCCCCGTTTAGAAAACAGTCTTTGCTTTTATTCCTTCTACCGAAGTGCCCAACCATACATTCCCAACACAGTATTCCATTTGCCACTTCTTTGCCCATTCTCCTAATTTCTATAAGTCCTTCTGCAGCCTCCCAGCTTCCTCAACACTACCTGCCTCTCCATCTATCTTTGTATCATCTATAAACTTGGTCACAAAGCCATCAAGTTCATCATCCACATCATTGACATGCAATGCAAAGAGAAGCAGTCTCAAAGGCAAACACGAGAAAATCTGCAGATGCTGGAAATTCAAGCAACCCACACAAAATGCTGGTCTCGGCCCGAAACGTCGACAGCGCTTCTCCCTATAGATGCTGCCTGGCCTGCTGCGCTCCACCAGCGTTTTTTGTGAGAAGCAGTCTCAAAGCAGATCTGTGTGGAAAACCACTAGTAGCCAGCAGCCAATCCGATAAGGATCCCTTTATTCCCACTCTTTGCCTTCTGCTGGTCAGCCAAGGCTCTATCCATGCTAATATCTTTCCTGTAAAGCCATGGGCTTGTTAAACAGCATCATGTGTGGCACCTTGTCAAAGGACTTCTGAAGATCCAAGGACACAACATCTACCGATTCTCCTTTGTCTATCCTGCTTGTTATCTCTTCAAAAAATTCCAACAGATTTGTCAGGCATGAACTAAAGAAAATCTGCAGATGCTGGAAGTCCAAGCAACACACACAAAATGCTGGTGGAACTCAGCAGGCCAAGCAGCATTTAGGAAAAGAACACAGTCAACATTTCGGGCTGACACCCTTCAGCGGGACTGGAGAAAATATTGAGGAGTAGATTTAAAAGGTGGGCGGAGGGAAGAGAGAAACACCAGGTGATAAGTGAAACCTGGGAGGGATGAAGGAAAGAGCTGGGAAGTTGATTGGTGAAAGAGACAGAAGGCCATGTAAGAAAGAAAAGGGGGAGGAGCAACAGAGGGAGGCGATGGGTGGGGAAGGAAATATAGTGAGAGAGGGTAAAGGGATGGGAAATGGTGAAGAATGGGGGGTAGGGGGCATTACTGGAAGTTTAAGAAACTGATTTTCACACCATCAGATTGGAGGCTACCCAACTGAAATATAAGGTGTGTTCCTCCAACCTAAGTGTGGACTCATCACGACAGTGGAAGAGGCAATGGATAGACATATTGGAATGGGAACGGAAAGTGGAATTAAAATGGGTAGCCACCGGGAGATCCCGCTATTTCTGATGGACCATAGGTGCTCAGTGAAGCGGTCTCCCAACCTATGTCGGGTCTCACTGATATACAGTGAGAGTACTGAACACAGTATATAACCCAAACAGACTGACAGGTGAAGTGTTGCCTCACGGGGAAGGGCTGTATGGGGCCCTGAATGGTAATGAGGGAGGAGGTGTAGGGGCAGGTGTAGCACTTGTTCAGCTTGCAAGGAAGGATAAGTACCAGGAGGGAGATCAGTGGGACAAAGGAGTCGCACAGGGAGAGATCCCTGCTGAAAGCAGAAAGTGAGAGGGGAGAGAAGATGTGCTTGTGGGTGGGATCCCATTGGAGTGGTGGAAGTTTCGGAGAATTATGTGCTGGACGCGAAGGCTGGTCATCCTTCCCCCTCCAGGTTTCACCAATCACCTTGTGTTTCTCTCTCCCCTCCCCCCACCTTCTAAATCTACTCCTCAGCTTATTTCCCTAGTCCTGCCGAAGGGCTTCGGCCCAGAACATCGACTCTACTCTTTTCCTAGATTTGTTTGCCAAGAGTTTCCCTTACAAAACCATGCTGACTTTGGCCTATTCTATCATGGGCCTCAAAGTATCCCAAAGCCTCATCCTTAACAATTGACTCCAACATCTTCCCACCTAGTGAATTTGGGCTAACTGGACTATAATTTCCTTTCCTCTGACTCCCTCCCTTCTTGAAGTGTGGAGTTACATTTGCAATTTTCCAGTCCCCTGAAACCATGCCAGAACCTAGTGACTTTTGAAAGATTATTACTAATATCTCCACAATCTATTCAGCCACCTCTTTCAGAACCCTGAGGTATTGTCCATCAGGTCCACGTGACTTATCTACCTTCAGACCTTTCAGTTTCCCAAGCACCTTCTCCCTAGTAATAGCAATTAAAAAACACTTCTGTCCCCTGACACTCTCAAACTTCTGGCACACTACTAGTGTTTTTCACAGTGAAGACTAATGCAAAATACTTATTCAGTTCATCCGCCATTTCCTTGTCCCCCATTATGATCTCTCCAGTGTCATTTTCCAGTGGTCCAATATCTACTTTTGCCTCTATTTTACTCTCTAAATATCTGAAAAAACTTTTGATATCATATATCATTTTTGATATTATTGGCTAGCTTACTTTCATATTTCATTTTTTTCTATCCTTATGGTAGCTTGCTTTTTAAAAGTATCCAAATCCTCTAATTTCTCACAAATTTTTGCTCTATTGCATGCCCACACATTTGTTTTTATGTTGGCTTTGACTTCTCGTGTCAGCCATGATTGCGTCATCCTGCCTTTAGAACACTTCCTCTTCTTTAGGATCTATTTATCCTGCATCTTCTGAATTGCCCCTAGAAACTCCAGCCACTGCTGCTCTGCCGTCATCCCTGCTAGTGTCCCCTTCCAATCAACTTTGGCCAGCTTTCAGCAATTCCCTTTAACCCACTCTAGTACCAAAACTTCTAAGTTTAGCTTCTCCCTCAGAGATTGCAAGGTAAATTCTATCATATTATAGTCACTGTTTCCTAAGGGCTCCTTCAACTTAAACTCCTTAATCATATCCAGTTCATTACACATCACCCAATCCAGAATTGCTGATCCCTAGAGGGCTCAGCCACAAGCTGCTTCAAAAAAGCCATCTCAGAGGCATTCCACAAATTTTCTCTCTTGGGATCCAGCATCAACTTGATTTTCCCAATCTATCTGTATATTGAATCCCCCAAGACTAACATAACACTTCCTGTTTGACAAGCTTCTCCTATCTCCCACGGTAATTTCTGGACCACATCCTGGCCTCTGTTCCGAGGCCTGTAAATGATTCCCATTAAGGTTTTCTTACCCTTGTGATGCACCATCAATAACTCACGCTGAGACGTAGGAAGTGAGATATCGGCTTTTATTGACTGGAAGAATAAACAACACTACATCCTGGGGAATGAGGAAGAGCAACAGCCCACAGTTGCCTTTATACAGGGGTCTGTGGGAGGAGCCACAGGAGCAGTCCAGACAGGTATATCTAGTTCACCACACCTTGCAGTTTCTTAACCCTACCCACAAGGATTCTACATCTTCCGACCCTGTGTCACTTCTTTCTAAAGATTTGATTTTACTTTTTACCAGCACAGCCACCCCATGTCCTCTGCCTACCTACCTGTCCTTTCGATAGATTGTGTATCCTTGGATATTAAGCTCCCAATTACATCTGTCTTTCAGCCATAACTCTGTGACAGCCACAACGTCTTACCTACCAATCTCTAACTGCACTACAAGATCATCTATTTTATTTCATAAACTGCGTCCATTCAAATATAACACCTTCTGTCCTGTATTGCCACCCTTTTCAATTGTGTCCATCTTTTACACGGCAACTCTTCACACTGACTGCAATTTTGCCCTTTCACCTGCCTATCCTTCCTGCCAGTCTCACTATACATGACCTCAGCTTGTAAATCAATATCCCTATCCTCACCCCTATCACTCTGGTTCCCATCCCTCTACCAGATTAATTTAAACACTTCTCCATCACACTTAAAACAACAAAACCCTGGAAGTCTGACCAGCCAGTCCTATCCCTCATGCAACCAGGTCTTTGTAATGACAACAACATTGTACTTCCATATACTGATCCAGGCTTGAAATTCATCCATCTGACCATAATGCTCCTAGCATTGAAATACACACATTTCCACCCATCAGTCCCACCGAGCTTGTTAGCCTGTCCCTTGCTGTCCTTCCTTTCAGTCTTACTTGCCATGCCATCTTTCTTGCCTTCATCTGCATCCCCTGTTGCCGTGCTGTTGTGGCTCCCATCCCACTGCGTCTCCAGTTTAAATCCTCGAGTAGCTCTAACAAACCTCCCAATGAGCATATTGATTCCCCTCCAGTTCAGATGCAAACCATCTTGTTTCTACAGGTCCTGCCTGCCCTGGAAGAAAACCCAGTGATTCATAGATCTGAAGCTCTCTTTCCTTGGCCACAGTGTACCCATTAACACACTAACCTCACTAACACTAACACCTCACTAACACATGACACAGATAGCAATTCTGAGATTACAACCCTGGAAGTCCTGCTTTTTAAACATTCAACCTGGATCCCCAAAATCCCTTCGCAGGACTTCACTCCAACAATGACTATGTCATTAGTACCTACAAGAATAGCTACTCACCATCCCCTCCCAAAATGTCCTGCATTTACTGTGAAACACCCTTGACCCTGGCACGGTAGGGGGGGGGGTGTACACACACAATCCTGGAGTCTCAAATGCAACCACAAAATGACCATTTGCACCCCTACTATTGAGCCCCCTGCCTGATTTCATATTTCCTTTCATTGCCTCAGAGCCAGGCACAGTTGCGCTAACCTAGCCACCATTGCTGGACTCTCAAAGGCCAATAGTACCCAAATGGGATACAGCTGTTACCGATGGGAACCTTTCCCTGCCTGTTTACTGCCCTGACTTCTGGTGTGACCACCTCACTAAAGCTCTCTTCTCAGCATGTTGATGATACTAAGTACATCCATCTGCGCCTCCAAATTCCATGACCTGTTCTGTCAGGAGCTGCAGCTGGGTGCACTTCTCTCAGAGCTATTGATATGAGGTTCCCTGATGTCCCACATCTTGCAGAAGGAGCATTCTACTGCCCCGTCTGCTATTTTGTCTACACTAAGTCAGAGGACACAGTGCAACAGAAAAACTTAAAGCTTACTAACAAATTTTATTAGTTGAGTTGCCACAGACACTTAGTGAATCAGAAAGAACTACCAATAAAAAAAAACCTCCTGGTTCCTGCCCTCTGCTGCTCTGACTGGTGCAAGTGGAAAACCTGGAAAAGTTTCTCCCTTCCACGTAAAATGGGAGCCTTCTGACATTGACCATAAGCACAATAGATCATTTTTTAAAATCTTGTAAAAATTTGAACCTGAACTAAAATGCTTAAAAATAATGAGCTCAATAAATCAGACAAAAATACTTGCTTTTGTCTCTCGGAATTCTTAGCCATTGCTTCCCATTCAAATGAGTGGAGATGTTCTGTTTAACTGAGGGAGGTATTTGGAGTGGATTCCACAATACAAATGCTGAAGAACTGCTTTCATTTTCAGTTCTGCTAATGGACTCCCTTGGGTGTCATTAAGAGAGAAGAGCTGGACAATGGTAATCAAAGTGTGTCATTTGTACTCTCATATCTGGGAATCCTACACTTCCCTGGGGAAATGCCAACTATTCCCAAGGGGACTGCTCACTTGAACTGTTTATGTTTTCTTTGCAGATTCTAGGTCATTCTTCATTTTGCTCTTCTGCAGCATGCATCAAAATGGCCAAATATGCTCTATTCGCTTTACACTTATGATTGTGAGACTTGGCACAGCTCCAATGCCATAGTTGAGTTTGCCTATATTGCCACTGTTGTTGGCTGAATCAAAGGTAGTGACAAATCAGCAGACAGGATGGAGACTGAAAATCTAGCTGAGTGATACCACAACAACAACCTCTCACTCGATGTCAGCAAAACCAAAGACCTGATTTTCGACTACAAGAGGAGGAAACCAGATCTCAATGAGCCAGTCCTCATCAGGGAATGAGGTGGAGGGGGTCTGTAACTTTAAATTCCTCTGTGTTATCATTACAGAAGATCTGTCCTGAGCCCAGCACATAAGTGATGTTACAAAAAAAGGCATGACAGCACCTCTGCTTTCTCAGAAGGTTGTAAAAATTTGGCATGTCATCTAAAACTTTGACAAACTTCTATAGATGGATGATGGAGAATATACTGACTGTTTGCATCATGGCCTGGTATGGAAGCACCAATGCCCTTGAATAGAAAAGCCTACAAAAAGTAGCAGAGCCAAGTCCATCACAGATAAAGCCCTTCCCCCATCACTGAGCACAGCTAAATGGAGTGCTAACACAGGAAAACAGTATCTATCATCAAACACCTCCACCAGCTAGGCTCTCTTCTTCTTGTTGCTATCAGGAAGAACATAGAGGAGCCTTAGGCACCAGGTTCAGGAGAAGTTCTTACCCCTCAAACATCAAGCTCCTGAACCACTGTGGATACCTTCACTCACCTTGACACTGAAATGATTCCACAACAAAAGCTAAGTATAATTAATACGCTGCAATAAGCATTAGAATGGAGAAAAAGATAGTGGCTTCAATTCAAACATTCTTGCATAGGAAATATTCCAAAAGGTTAATCAGATTGCTAAAGGTACGGGAGATGATGGTCCAAAGTTTCTGCAAAGTTCCAAGCTACTCAAATTACTAGGCTATGGGTAAGCCTAGTAATTTCTAAGGTAGGGACATGTTCAGCACAACTTTGTGGGCTGAAGGGCCTGTATTGTGCTGTAGGTTTTCTACGTTACTATGTTACTCACCAATCACTCACCAGCTGATCATGAGTAGACCTCTTAACATGAACTTAGGCAAAGAGTCCAGCTCTGACCTGAGCAGCACATAGACTTGTGATCATATACCATCAACCTACTTCAGCAGTTGGTCATCTCATACCCCCGGGATGAAACTGTTATTGAACCAGCCAAAGACATCAATGTATGTAAGTCTACAATATGTAAAACCATTGCAGAACTTTTTAATACACTGTTTTAAAATATACAATTATTTAAAACAAAGCATCTCAAATGCTTAAAATTAATAATTGTTAACATCACACAATGAAATATAAAAATACAATCTGATGAAGCTCACTTTTCTCCTTTGAAACAGCTTATTGGTGTTGTTAGTTGTTGCTGTGTCTATCAGAACGCAGGCTGAGTGGTACATTCTTCATGGGAAATATTGAGAAATTTGGGTAAAGCATTCTCCGCCAGAGCTCAGGGTTGCAGCATAGTTGGGATGTTTGTCACTTGAGCTTATGCATACTGGCATTCAAATTCAGAGCTTAAATATGGTCAAGAACATTAACATCTGAATGCTCTGAACAAATTTGCCAGTTATTTAGTGGAGAATACAGGTTATAAGGAAATAGTACATTTGGTACATTTTATTATTTCAAAACAAACAAGGTGTTCATCCTTTATTCTTGTGATCAGGACCAATATAAAGATTGCTTATAAGCTGCACTATATATTGTACACTCAGTGGCCACTTTATCAGGTAAGTCCTGTACATAATAAAGTAGCCACTAAGTGTGTGTTCATGATCTTTTGCTGCTATAGCCCATCTCCTTCAATATTCGAGATGTTGTGTGTTCAGAGATGCTCTTCTGCACACCACCGTTATAACATGCGGTTATTTGAGTTACTGTTGCCTTCCTGTCAGCTTGCATCAATCTGGTCATTCTCTTCTGACTTCTCTCATTAACAAGGTGTTTTTGCCCACAGAACTGCTGCTCATTGGACATTTTTTTGGTCCTCTCACCATTCTCTGTAAATGCTAGAGACTGTTTTATGTGAAATTTCCAGGAGATCATCAGACTTAAAGATATTCAAACAATCTTGTACCAACAACCATTCCATGATCAAAGTCACTTAGATCACATTCCTTCCCCATTCTAATGTTTGATCTGAACAACTGAACCTCTCATATCTATCTGCATGCTGTTATGCATTGAGTTGCTGCCACATGATTGGCAGATTAGATGCTTGCATTAACGAGCAAGTGTAAAGATGCACCTAATAACGTAGCCACTGGGTCTAAGTTGCACAGTTCAGAAGCAAAATGCAGCAAGAAATGACAAATTCAGGAACATGGAAATAAAAAACAAATAATGCAGAAATTACTTTGCAGATTAGGTGACGATTTTGAAGAAAAAGAAAGGTTAACATGCAAAGGTAAAGATCTTTCATTAGAAGTAGGAAGACTTGTAAGTTTTGTGGAAATTAGTGAGAACAAAGGGAATGCTTGTGATAATGTAGAGTACAGGACTGACTGACAAAGCTGAATTTGATGCCTGCTTTGGGAGGGTGATGAATGTGTGTAATTACATCTATCTGGAAGTGTAGAAAGATAGGAAGATGACTATGAAGATGACAAAAAAGGTAAAAAGACAGCAATGCTGGAACTATGAGAAAAGGAGCGCACCAGTTGCTAGAAATCTGAAGTAAATAAGAATGTGGAAATATCCAAAAGAGTCAGAAGTGGAGAGGACAATCAATCTAACACACACAAAATGCTGGAGGAGCTCATCAGGCCAGGCAGCATTTTTGGGGGAAAAAAAGTGTAGTCGACGTTTTGGGCAGAAATGCTTCAGCAGGACTGGAGGAAAAAAGCTGAGGAGTAGATTTAAAAAGTGGGGGAAGGGGTGAGAGAAACACCAGACAACAGGAGAAACCTGGAGGGGGAGGGATGAAGTAAAGAGCTGGGATGCAGATCAGTGATTTTCTCCCCCTAGGGTGGAAATGGCAATTATGAGAGGCATAACTTTAAGGTGTTTGAAGCAATGTATAAGGGGGCTGTCAGAGTTATTTTTTTACACAAGGAGTGGAAGGTGCGTGGAACACATTGCCAGATGTAGTGCTAGAAATAGAATAATCAGGAGCATTTAAGAGACTCATTGATAGGCATATGGCTGGAAGTAAAATGGAGGGTTATGTGGGCGGAAAGGGTTAGATTGATCTTGGAGTAGGTTAAAGGGTTGGCACAACTTCATGGGCCAAATAGCCTATACTCTGCTGCAACACGTACAACATGCTGAGTTCCTCCAGTGTGTTGTACGTATTGCTTTGACCACAGCATCTGCAGTGTACTTTGTGTTTACTATACTCTGCTGTACTGTTCTATGTACTATGTTTGGGCAATTTCTTTGGTGAGAGGCATACTGATTTCACATTACAAGCTGATGACTTTACATCAGTCCTGGCTCATTGTGATACAAAACAGGAAAGGCTGATTATTTGAAAGTATCAGATCCCTAGAACTACGTTGTCTCTCAGTGGAAAATGAGATACTCTTCCTGAAGTTTATATGAAAACTTAATTGAAATAATGAGGGTCAAAGGCAGAGAAATCGGAGAGTAAGTGCAATGGAGAATTGAAGTAAAAGGTAATTAGAAGCTCAGGGCCTTCACTCCTCAGTTTCCTTCATTACAGTCCAGCAGCCAAACAAAATACTCTTCTACATATTTCCCATGAAGCACAGGCAATCCTGTCCTACTAGACCTACTGATTTTGCTTATTTTTGTCCCAGAGGATTTATTTTTCCAAGCTTCATTGTTTTCTTGGTCCAGTCCCTTCCCACTTAAATCTGATAAACTTATGATGTCCTCAATCACTTTGACTGTTTCCAATTTCCTGGTCCCAATCAGTTCACTTTCACCAAAATCCAAAGCCTCCATTCCACATCAGAATGGTCTGCCATTCCTCGTACTTCTTCCTTCAACAGATACAATCCACCCTTCCCCAAGATGGTCATGGAACTGTGGGATACTTGGAACAGTCATTGTTTCAGCTCTGCTCAGGGACCTTCCCCCACTTCCTTTCAGGTATATCAACAATAGTCCTGGTCTGTCTTCTGCTCTTGGTCAAAACTGAGAAGTTTCACCATTTCCACCAAGCAATAACTTTTGCATTCTCCATCTGTGACTTTTCCTTTTCCTTACTCAACATTTCTATCATCATCACTGGGGATAAAGTAGTGATTGATATCCTTGGCAAGCCTGTGGACTCCCAAAACTATCTTAACTGCACCTGTTTCCAGCAAGGACTCCATTCTACTCTCCCAGTTTCTCTGGCTCCATTGTATCTGTTTACAAACATAAATGATTGTAATTTATTTTCTATTTTATATATTGCACCATACTGCTGCCACTAAATAAGACATTTCATGATTTATTGTTTGTCAGTGATAACAAACCTAATTCAGATTCTGAAATTAATTAAATTAACAAAACCTGGGTAGTAATAAGATAATGATAACTACAAAACAGCCAGTAAAACCATTTGTTTCAGGAAAATCAACAAGGGAAGGAAATTTGCCACTTGTACCCAGTTTGCCCTATATTTCAGTCCAGGCCCACCAATGTGATTAATTCTTAAATACCTTTGAAATGGCTAAACAAACTATTCAGTTCAAGTTCAGTTAGGAATGGGTAATAACTAGCTTGTTATTGGAATCTTGATCCTGAAAAATGGATTTTTAAAACATGCATTTGTTTCTCATGAGGTATAGCACCATGCTGGAGAAATTACATGCAGAATGGGTGACTACATTGCAGAACCTGTCTATTTAGAACACAAGGATGACCCTGTGCTTCCAGTTACCTGTCACTTTAATCTCCATCTGACCTCATATCCAACCTTTTTATCCATAATGTCCAACAAAATATACTATGGTCCCTGTACTGTAGGCAAGTCACATTCCCCAGGACTCAAAGTCTTCAACAGTTTCAGATAACCAACATTCCCAGATTATCTTAGAACTGATCAGTTAGGTTATCAAAGTTAATTGTAAAATTAATTTACTTTTTCCCCTCTCTATTGCACATTTCCAGCATTTTCATTTATTTTGACTTTTCAGCAACTGCAGTGCTTTGTCTCAACATTACCCTCTTCTCTTGTTTTCTAACTTTTTCTAGTTCTGAAGAATGAATAACAATCTGAAACATTAACTTGACCTCTCTCTCAGTACAGTAGATGTTCCCTGACCTGCTAAGCATCTCTGGCATTTCTTCCCCATTACAGTAGAGAATTGGACCAAAGTCAAAACTTCCTCTTGAGGTTTGACTGGCGATAGAGTTGATGCATAAAGTACACCCCGTTTACCAGTGGCTTTTTCTGTGTTTTCCTGAGTTGCGGTTTGACATCATAACTGAATTAATATGATTTGAAAATGGTATGTGGAACAATTTAATGACAATGCGGCTGATCTCCCTGGGTGGGAGGGAGGAAAGGGACTTGCTTTGCTGTTGCTGTTTTGTTGCTTGTCGTGTTGTTTTGTTGTGTTCTGTGTTGTTCTGCCGAGCAACGTGCTCATGCTAAATTGGCACCAGAATGTGTGGCAACACTTGCAGGCTGCCTCCAGCACATCCTTAGTTATGTTGATGGTTAATACATTTCGATGTACATGTGATAAACAAACCTTAATCTGAATGTGAATCTGATCTTTTTCGCTGAGGGGAATAAATGGAATTCTGAAGTAAACTGAAAAAGGAAACACTGGTTTATAATTAGACACTACAATGCAAGACCGTAAAACTAGTAACACTACTTTAGTATTTCCTCAACAAATGCAAAACAAATTAGAGGGATTTATCTAATGATATAGAAAACAAAAAGTTGTGGTAAACTTACAGAGAACAGTGATTACAACAACAAAAAAAATCAAAATCTTCTTTCCAGAAATGAGAGAATAGAACAATCATGAAAATGAATAAACTGTGTCTCATTTCTTTGCAAGTGAGATGAGAAGACTTTAAAGTTTTGAAGGCATCGAAAAGACTGGATGTGGAGAGATTGTTCTCACATGTGGTGGCTCCTGAACAAGGGTATGTAAGTACGGGATAGTCACTCATCCATCAAGCAGGAGATTTAGGTTTCTAGGTGTTGATTGGTATCAGAATGTGTAACCCTGCTGCTACCTGAAGTTTTGGAATCAAACAGCATTATTTAAAGGGAAGATTACCATGTGGGGGAGGTAGTAAGATCTAAGCAGAGCTGAGGAAGCTTGCGTAAGATATAATCACTGGCATTAAACAACTGGGTCGAATGGCCTACTTCAGCCCGGTAATTAAATTAAGACGAGATAGATTACGAAATGTATCCTGAGTCTTACTTGAGTTTTTTGTTGTTGTGACTCAAGTCAATTAAGATGTTCTCCTAAGGAGCTGTCTATTGGTGGGTCCTCAGGTGGCTGTAAAGGCTAATCCGGGATCCAAATATTATGGTGCCACGTGGGCAGGAGTAAGTGTTGCCTGTGGTTAGTGGTTGGGTCTCTTTGTTGTTCAGTCTCTCCTTTTGCAGCTGCCGCTTGTTCTGTGGAGCACAGCGGAGGTCACTCTTGTGTACCACAGCTCCCTCTTGAACAAATTTCCTCCAGGTATATCTATCGAGTGCAATGTCTTCCCAGTTTTTAGATGTAATGTTGCTTTTCTTCAAGCTGATTTTGATGTTACCTTTGAAGCTTTTTCTTTTCCAACCGAGCGCTCACTGACCTTCCTTCAACTGGGACTAAAGGATCTGCTTGGGGAGATATGAGTTAGGCATCTGAATGATATTACCTATCCATTGGAGTTTGTGTTGCTTTATCATGGTGTAAATGCTGTCTATGTTGGCCTCCTCCAATACAATATGCTGTGTTAGTACGTCTGTCCTGCCAGCTGATCCTCAAAATCTTTCATAAGGTTCTTTGGTGGTATTGTTCCAGGGCTTTCAGGTGTCTACTGTAGGTGGTCCATGATTCAGCTCTGTACCCGATATCATACTGGAGTTAAGTACTGATTTCTGAAGTCACTTTCAAATCATGCTAATACACATTTTAAATACAAGTTCTACATGAAAGAAAACAACTTAAAACCTTTCCACCAATAGTCAAATCATATATCAAGGTCAAGAAAGATTCATCCAACCATAAACGTATGTGTAGAGGGTTCAAATAGAACTAGTCAGATTAATGCTGGAACCTGGTCTTTTCTAAATAAGTTTCAGTAATTATTGACAAGTCGTAAGACTATTGAAATAATAATTGCCTGTTTGTGAAACAATGTCTAGTTCACAGTTGGCACCTTCTCAGGCTCAATGATGAACATCTTTCCCATCAGTAATTTGGAAGTTTTATTCTGGTGGGATTGACTCATGCTGCCCTCTATCTACTTGTACAGTACTGTGTTCCAGGGATGATTTCAAACATATCTCATGATCTGGATTTGATAATTAGAGATTTTGCTCAAATTCTTCTTCTTTCAATTTGAAAGTGGACTTCAAAAAAGTTTAATGTTATGAGATTTACCCCAAAACAAGCTGCATGATTTTTGAAAAGAAAATTAAGATACTGAAAAATCATTCTTGAAAAGGGTAACTGGGGAGGGAGCCACCACTGTGGCTGACATATAACTACATCCTCAGTTCACCATGGTCAGCAATATTTAATTCTGTGAGTGAATTTATGAAATGAAACTCTTTCTCCAGTTCCGAACAGATTGCAAACAACATTCTCTTTTTTGTGTTATATTCAGATGGGGCTTGTAAACCAATAGCAAAACCCTGAAGTAACCATAGCGATTAGCAAAACACTTTTCAGCGCCAACAGTCCAAATTCGATTCCCTCTGCTGTCTGGAGTTTTTACATTCTCCCCTTGACCACATAGGATTCCTCTGGGTGCTCTGGTTTCCTCCCACATTCCAAAGACATACGGGTTAGGATTAGAGTGTATAAGTTGTGGGCATGCTATCTTGGCACCAAAATCATGGCAATACATGTAGGCTGCCATGCTTGCATTGTGTTGGTCATTGATGCACCCAATACATTTCACTGTATGTTTCAATGTTTCAATGTACATGTGACAAATAAAGCTTATTCTTCGTTTATGTAAAAATTAACATGTTTCAATATCATGTACAAATGAAGGGGTTAAAATTTATTGTTGAACAATAGTCAGTTAATTAATTCCTTTGACTCTGCAGGCAACAACTTTATTTCCTTCAGTTTTCTAGCTATGTTTTATCAACTCATATCTCCTTTTGCATCTTATGTTCTGTGTCGCAACCTGTTAAGGTTTACAATATTAAAGCACTCGTGGAAAGTTATAGTTCTTCTTATCTTAAATGGGTCTGATCTTAAATAACAGACATTCGTAATTTACTTGACAATGGGAGGTGTTTTTATTGTGCCTGATCTGTTTTCACCAATTATCCACAGGTATTTAGATGAAGATGTGAATTACAGACAACAGCTGATTATGCACTTTCAGTTGTAAACCTTGAAGCTGTGAAGGTAAGTGTGGCATTTCCTCCCTTGCTAATCATCTAATCACTCCACGATCAGCTAACTCAACATAGATTTAGTCCGTTATTTATTTCTCCTACCTTTTCACAGCATCAGTGCTATGATTTATTAGTAAATGAATCCATGATTCATTTTCTGTTTAAAGCCCACACTTCCATGGAGTCTGATTCATTACTGAAATTAGAATAATGTCATTGGGTGGGCTCTGTCATGCAACAGCAATTTTGCTTTTATCCATAATAACAGGAAAAAGATGCCATGTCAACCTAAGCAGCTGAGAACAGATGATGGCAATTTAATAGAGGAAGTGAATAAGGTTATAAAGGCTTAGTTCCACCTTTGAAAACCAAATGCTGGTCACACATTATATTTCTCATATGAACTCTGTGGGTTGGACAAAGTGGCTTTCATAAATGTACTCAAATAAGATAAAATACAGATAATTGTAAAAATATTTATCTTTTAACATATTAGCAGTAATTTTCATGGTGTGCTTTTTCTTTGCAAAGCTAAACTTTGCAATGTGTGGCCTTTTACTTGGGAGGGAGAATAAAATCTTCATGTTTAAAAGGATACCAACTAATCAGTTTTGGGGAGGATAAATAAAGCTTAATTTACAATGAGAGTAATCTAAAAGAGTATGAGCATTGGGGTGCGATGGTAGCGTTAGCACAATGCTATTACAGCTTGGGGCATCGAAATTTGAAGTTCATTTCCACGCTCTTCCCTATGGGTATAGGTTTCCTCCGGGTGCTCCAGTTTCCTACAACATTCCAAAGAACTACCATTTACTAGGATAACTGGTCATTGTAAATTGCCCTGTGATTAGGCTAGCATTAAATTGGTGGGTTGCTAAGCAGTGCAGCATATTCCATGGTGTATGTCTAAGTAAGTTCTAAGTAATTGAACTTTGAACTATTGCTGAGGGAGGTACAGAGGCTCAGGTTTTGGAGCTTATTGATTAGTACTGAGGGTATGATGGTGTTGAATGTTCAGCTGTAACCAATAAACAACAGCTTGGTTTAGGTATTGCTACCTTCCTGGTGGTCCAAGAACAAGAGGAAAGCCTGTGAGATTGCATCCATTGTAGACCTACTGTGGTGATAAGCAAATTGCAGCATTCTTGATGGGGCTGTCTTAGTGGTCAAGTGTGTTGGCTCCTCCAGTTCCACAAGTGATATGGGGCAACACACACAAAATGCTGGAAGACCTCAGCAGGCCAGGCAGCATCTATGGAAAAGAGTAAACGGTCAACGTTTTGGGCTGAGACCCTTCATCGTGGTCCTGGCCTGCTGAGTTCCTTCATCATTTTGTGTGTATTGCTTTGGATTTCTGGCATCTTCAGATTTTCTCATGTTTGTAACTCCACAGGTGATATGTCAGTGGTAGTTTGGTAAGAGATTTCATTAAGTCCTGGTTCAACTCCTGGGATTTTGTTTATGTTTAACAAAGTCTGAGAAAAGCAGGCACTACAGAAGATACAAGTTGGAATTTTCATTGTAAATAAGGCTTGAAATTTCTTATTGAATCTGATTTTCAGGTTTTACTGCCAGTGGCTGAATCTCCAAAACTGGAGAGATACGATGGCTATAGGCCAGTAAAGAAAAGTGCAGAAAGAGGATCAATCCCCTTAAGTCACTAGTAAGAGCAGAAGTGCTGTCTTCCAGCCTTCAACATCCTTCACATCAGATCATCCTCAGACCCCCAGCTAAATGAACATCATGAGAATCAATCTCAGATCCCCTAACCCCCAGGATCAGACCCACACTGATTCAGACCTCTCAGCTTGTTGGGAACCAGACTTCCCCATGTGATAGTGCTCCTTCTACACTCTGGATCTGTGGGTTAACATGACAAATCTTGCAGCTACCCTATAGAGTTCCCCATCTCAGTGGAAATCAAGCCTGTCAGTCAAATTGGCATCTGAGTGGGGAAACTACTCAGACCAAAGGACGATTGACATGAAATTAAAACGTATGTGGAAACACATACATCTGGGGACTTTATTGGAAGCCAAGTTCTATATTCATTCTGGAACTATCCTGGGAACATACAAAACAAGATATTTAATTAGACAGCTTACTTCAAAAAGAAGAACCAAACAACAGCATCTTAATTATAATAAAAACAATCTAATCAGTTCAAAACTGCAAAGACTTGGTTGGCCATAAAAAAAAACAGCCCAAACTACAGTTAAAACCAAACCATAATGCATAAAATGTAAATTGTCAAGAAAAAAACATTTGAGTTAAATATGTTAAACATTATATGTATATTTGCAGATATAAATTTAAAAGACCTTCTTCTTGTTTAATATAATACAAATATGAGAATTGAGATCACATTTTATTTCCTTGGTGTTTATTTTATTTTGTATTTACTGATCAGAATAAAAAAAGATTAATCAGAATGAGGTCCACACTTGGTTACACTTGGTAAGTATTCTAGATGTAATACACAACCATTCACATGGTAAACGACAGAATCACATTGAAGCAACACACACAAGATGGTGGAGGAGCTCAGCTGGTCAGGCAACATCAATGGAAATGACCAAACAGTCATTCTTCAGGACTGGGGAAAAAAGATGAGTAGTTAGAGCAAGGTGGTGGGGGGAGGGGAGGAAGAAGTACTAGCTGGTAGGTGATAGGTGAAACTGGGAAGGGGGAGGCTGAAGTAAAGATCGTGGGATTACCATTCAGGGCCCCAGACAGTCCTTCCAGATGAGACAACACTTCACCTTTGAATCTGTTGTTGTCATATTCTGTGCCGGTGCTCCCGGTGTGGATTCCTGTATATCGGTGAGACCTGATGTAGATTGGGAGAGTGTTTTGCTGAGCACCTATGCTCTGTCCACCTGAAAATACGAGATCTCCCGGTGGCCACCCATTTTAATTCCACTTCCCGTTCTGATACGTTAATCCATGGCCTCCTCTACTGTTGCAATGAGGCCACACTCAGGTTGGAGGAACACCACCTTGTATTCTGTCTGGGTAGCCTCCAAACTGACAGCATGAACATCAACTTCTTGAACTTCCGGTAATGGCAAACCCCCCTCACCATTCCCCATCCTCTTTTCCCTCTCTCACCTTATCTCCTTGCCTGCCCATCACCTCACTCTGATACTCATCCCCCTTTTTCATGGCCTTCTGTTCCCTCCTGTCAGATTCCTCCTTTTCCAGCCCTGTATCTCTTTCATAAATCAACTTCCCAACTCTGTATTTCATCCCTCCTCCTCCTAGTTTCACCTATTACCTTGTGTTTCTCTCCCCTTGCCCCACCTGTTAAAGCTACTCCTCTTTTTTTCTCCAGTCCTGCCGAGGGGCTCTGCCTGAAATATCAACTGTACTTTCTTCCCCACAGATGCTGTCTGGCCTGCTGAGTTCCTCCAGAACTTTGTGTGTATAGCTGTGAAGTTGATAGGTGAAAGAGATAAACAACTGGAGAAGGGGGAATCTGATAGGAGAGGGCAGAAGCCATGGAAGAAAGAGAATGGGGAGAAGTGGAGGTGATGGGCAGGTAAGGAGATAAGGTGAGAGGGAAACAGGAAAGGGGAATGGTGAAGGAGTGGGAGGGGTGCCATTATAGGAAGTTCATGAAATCAATCTTCATTTCAACATGTTAGAGGCTGCTCAAATGGAATGCTAAGTGTTGTTCCTCCAACCCGATTGTGTCAAAAAGCTCTCTTAGGCATATCTCAAAAATTCCATCTCCTCAGAGTCTTTAACATGAAAGCAATCCCAAATTAATAGTTTGGGAATATAAATATTTCACTGTACATGTCTGTTTGTTTTTGTCATGTGTACTGAAATGCAGTGAAAAGCTTTAGTTCCATGTCCCATTAAAATAGATCATGTCATGCATAATTAGATAGAAGTTAAAACGGAAACAAAATGCATTCACAAAGAAAGTGCAGTTCAGATAGACAAATAAACTGCAAGTCTCAGTACAATAGCCTTACTTTTATTTTATCTCTCTGATATCTGCCCACGTTTCTGTTCCTCTCTCTCTTGTTGACAGCTCAGAGATCTGTAACACAGCCCCAGCCGGGTGACCACACACTTTTTGTTTCTATTCTCTGCCCATTTTTTGTTTCTATTCTCTGCTCATATTGCCTCATTTGTAGATCCTCTGAGGATTTTCTCCATCAGTACTTAAAAAATGCAACATTTGGTTAACCTCCTCCCCTTTTACTAACCCCACTGTCTCACCTGAAAACTCTATACCCTGGAACATTGAGTTACTTGTGCTACCCACCCTTCAACCATGTCCCAGTAATGGCAACAGTACTGGGGACACCCGTGTTAGTTAAAGCTTTGACAATATCCTAGACCATTGTGTAAGTTAAAGCTCAGAAACAGTGTCTTTTTCCACTGATGCTGTGCTTTCTGCAGCATATTCTGTTTTAAAGCAGATTCATTACCCTGTTCAATTTTTTCCATATACTCTCTGATCCCTCTAATCCTACGGAAAATATTAAACTCGTTCTTGAATATATTTAATGACTTGGCTTCAACTGAGCAGATATGGCAGAGGAATTCTACAGGTTCATCAATCTCTGGGAGAATTCATAAATAATTTGCTGTTATCCTTAGACTGTGATCTATGGTCCTGAACTCACTAGCCAAATAGAACATCTCTCTTAAATGTAATATGTCAGATTCTGTTGGAATTTTGCAAATTTATATGAGATCCCTTTTCAGTCTTTTAAACTCTAATAAACATATTTGACCCAATTTTTCTTCATACTCCAAGGAATCGTTCTGGTAAAACTTTACTAAACCTCCAAAGAAAGAAGAGCCTTTTTCAGATAGGAGGACCAAGCACCCTGTTCTATGCTCGAATCCTCACACTTTGAAGGCTGGCATACAGTTTGCCTTAAGGAACTTTTACACCTTAGCAAATGAAGTACAAGGACACCCAGATAAATTTGCATCTCCCCCTTTCACAATCTATTTCCATGCAAAGAGTAACGTGTTAGCATCGTGGCTTCTGACCAAAAAAAAAGGCTGGAGTTGTGCACAACTTTAGTGGTGTTTATTCAGCATGTCAAAAATCAAACACAATAGTAAGTGAAAATAGTGAAATGAAAAATACCAATATTTATGAAATGATATCTACAATAAAACCCAATAATAGCTCCATACATATTCTTACCCAATGTGAACGCCTGACAGCTCCTATATCTCCTTCCTTCTGAGGGCAAACAGCCCCATTTATTTGGCATTAGGCCAAAACATCTTTAATTATCAACAAAGTTAACGTAAAACTACACATAAATTAGAAAATGATGCACCCCACAATGTAGATACAAAACAAACAGAATTACCTACCTTAAATACTGTATGCAAACAACATTTACACATCCCTGTTATGAAAGAAATGGAGTATTCCACCATGTATGGGGGGAAATGGCACCATAAAGCCAGCCCAAGTGCATCAGCTCAGTTTTGAACCCATCAGATGCCAAATAACTGCCAGAAAACAACAGCATGAAACAGCAGAACACTCAACACAATTGCACACTTACAGTCAAGTACAAATAAAGAAATCAAACCAAACCTAGGTATCTGACAGTTAGTGTATGTAGCAATGCCCTGGGAAAACAGTGAGTTAATTATGAGAATATACCGGGGAAGACATTGAAGTGCATACACTCACTACAATGTCAGCGGAATGACAAAGCAATGTTTGTGTGAGTGAATGAATGTGCTTGTGAAAGGAGCGTGTTTATCCAGTGACCGCCATCACATAATGTGCCTTCCTTTTAAGACAATCAGAGTGGATAACATCACATTATAGACATTATACTGCACTAACTCAAGTACCTGGCCATTGCTTAAACCTGTTCAAATCAATTTATAGTTCTCTTCATCATGCTGAGAGGAAAATTGGATGAGCCATGATGAAATGGTGGAGCAGACACGATGGGCCAAATGGCCTAATTCTGTTACTATATCCTATGGTCTTATGCTGATTCTATCAATATCAATGTAAGAAATAATTTCCATTGTCAGGTATAATGCACTGACAATTATTTCTACAAAAACATCTGACAAGCGATTCACATTGTGTAAATGAGAAAAATGTTAGATGTTCCAGAGCTTGGGGCCTAAACACTGAATGAGAAAGGGAGGGTCCAAGGAGTTATAAAGGATCTTGGCTTGTACTTCTGAAAAAAATGGAGTAAGATAAAAGTGGGTTCCAATTTTTGTATCTTAAATAAAAAATAACAAAACCATCCACATAGTTAGAATATCCTGGAAAATTGATTGCAAAGATGAAATTAATATCTTGTGATTAGGATCTCCAGCAGTCACCTTTAGTAGAGCCTTAGGGCCATTAAGCACTACAGCACAGAAAAAGGCCTTCAGCCCATCTAGTCCATGCTGACCTATTATCCTGCTTAGAGCCATCAACCCACACCTGGAGGGCTATGTATACGTACTGTATACGTACTTATCCAAATCTCTCTTAAATGGTGAAGCCGAGCCACTTTGGTTGGCAGTTTGTTCCACACTCTTACCACCTTCTGAATGAAGAAGTTCCCCTCAGGTTCCCTTAAATATATCACTTTTCATCTTGACCTATGACCTCTAGATCTAGTGTCACTTTACCTCAGTTGAAAAAGCCAGCTTGCATTTACTCTATTTTGTATACTTCTATCAAATCTCACCTTGTTCTCCTACACTCCAGAGAGTGATGTCCTAACCTATTTTCCTATAACGCAGGTCCCTCCTTGTGGCCAAGACTTGAGACTGAGTAGGTATAATATTGGAATAAATAATCCAATTGAAAATGATAGTACTTCTATAACTTTGCAAACATCCTGAACAATGTAATTCCAAAATCACTGGATGTGTTAACATGACTTCAATAAGAAAACACATTCTTTCCAAATTTTTGTTTTTTGCTCCACCTGAATAATTTCTTTATGACATATTCAGAGCAACTGGATGATGGAGTCAGTTAATACTGTTGTGTATTTAATATTTCAGTAATATTGTAAATATCTTACATGATTACAGGATTGTCTTGAGTTAGTAGACAGGGCCTTATTCAAAAACTCATCTGAGGACCTGCATAACTACACCAGGGTCGTAACAGACTATATTAAAGCAGCTGTTGATGAGTGTATCCCCACAGAATTGTTTAGGTTTTACCCCGATCAGAAACCCTGGATGAACCATGAAATCCAGAATTTGCTGACAGCCAGATCAGAGGCATTCAAGTCTAGATCAAGAATGCTGCGAGAGGTACAGGTATGATCTCCAGAAAGCCATCTCTTGGGCAAAGTGAAGATTTCAGACAAGACTGAAATCACAAGGGATGCTTGACATTTCTGGCAGAGTTTGAATGTCATAAACTTCTACAGAGATAAATCTTGTTACAAAGGGGAACTGAAGAGCTTCACTTCCAGATGAGCTCAATTCCTTCTATGCTCACTTTAGCCATCAGAACAGGAAGGAACCATAGCGCATCCCTATGTCTCCTGATGATTCTTTGTTCTCAGTATCTGAAGATGTCTTCAAGAGAGTGAATTTAAGGAAAACATCCAGACCAGATGCAGTACCTGGCCGAGTACTGAAGATCTGTGCTAACCAGCTGGCTGGTGTGTTCATAGATATCTTCAACCTCCCGCTCTGGCATCACATGGTACATATCAGCTCCTGGCCGAGTGGCAACTTAGATCTGCTCCAATTTGTCTACCGGAGCAACAGGTCCACAACAGATGCCACCTCATTGGCTCTTCACAGAATATTCGAAACATCTGGACAGCAAAGATGCATGCTTCAGGATACTCTTTATCAATTACAGCTCAGTATTTAATACCATCATCCCCTCAAAACTAATCAGTAAACTCCATTACCCCTTGTCCAATTGGATCCTGAATTTACTCATTTACAGGACCCAGTCAGTTCAGATTGGCAAAAATATCTCCTCCACAATCTCCATCAGCATAGGAGCATTGCAGGGATGTGTACTTAGCCCCCTGCTCTACTCGCTTTACACCTATGACTGTGTGGCTAAGTACAGCTCCAACACGATATACAAGTTTGCTGATGTCACCACTCTTGTGGGCTGTATGAAAGGTGGTGATGAATCAGCGTACAGGAGGGAGACTGAAAATTTGGCTGAATGGTGTAATGACAACAACCTCTCACTCAATGTCAATAAAACCAAGGAACTGATTGTAGACTTCAGGAGAGGGAAACCAGAGATCCACAAGCCAGTAATCATTGGAGAATCAGTAGTGGACAGAGTCAGTAAATTTAAATTCCTGGTGTCACTATTTCTGAGAACCTGTCCTGGACCCATCATATAAATATAATTGTAAAGAAAGTATGACAGCACCTCTACTTCCTTAAGAGTCTGCAGAGATTTGGGATGTCATCAGAACACTAGCAAGGATGATGGCAGAACAGCAATGACTGGAATTTCTGGGAGCAATTTCGAAAGTGCTGGATGGATTCATCCCACAGAAGAAGGATACACTACTGTGGCTGATGAGGGAAATTAAAGAGCGTTTAAAGCAAAAGAGATGAATCTGTGCCCTCCGGCTCCTGTCTGTAACTGGTTCGACCTGTTTGCCGGGCTGAAGCATCCTGATGTCACTATTTCTGAGAACCTGTCCTGGACCCATCATATAAATATAATGGTAAAGAAAGTATGACAGCACCTCTACTTCCTTAAGAGTCCGCAGAGATTCTGGATGTCATCAAAAACCTTGGCAAACTTCTATAGATGTGTAGTGGAAAGTATGCTGACTGGCTGCATTATGACTGTTATGGGAATACCAATGCCTTTGAGTGAAAAATCCTACAAAAGGTAGTGAATTCAGCCTGGTGCATCATGAGTAAAGCCCTCCCAACCACTGAACACATCCTCATGTTATGTTGCCATAGAAAAGCAGCATCAAAGATCCTCACCACCCAGGCCAAGCTCTTTTCTCACTGCTGCCATCAGGTGGAAGGTACAAGTGCCTCAGGACGTGCATCAACACAGTTCAATAACAGTTCCTACCCCTCAACCATCAAGCTCTTGAACAAAAGGGGATAACTATACTCATTCAATTTCTGTTGTTCCCCCAACCACTGGTCTCACTTTAAGAACTATCTATCTTGTTATTTCATTCTTGTTATTTACTGCTATTCATTTCTATTTGCACATGCACAGTTTGTTGTTCATTGATTTTGTTTACAGTTTACTGTTCTATGGATTGGCTGAGTATGGATGCAGGAAAAAGAATCTCAGGGTTGTATGTGGTGACATATATGTACTTTGATAATAAATTTTGGTAGCCATTATATATAAACAGTTAATGAATTCACGTATGATGCCTAATGATAAGGTTAAACGTGCTTGGGAAATGGAACTTCAGGATTCACTTTCAGATGATCAATGGAATAAAATTCATTACTTAGTTAATAATTCATCTATCTGCGCACATCACTCCCTAATTCAGTTCAAGATAGTGCACAGGGTGCATATGTCAAAAGGTAAACTAGCGCATGTTTTTTCTAATATAAATCCCACCTGTGATAGATGTAACACTGAGGTGGCTACCCTAACTCATATGTTTTGGTCTTGTACAAAGTTAAATAAGTTTTGGAGAGATGTTTTTAGAACATTATCAAAAGTCAAGGTGTGGACTTACAACCTAATTTACTTACGGCAACCTTTGGGATTATTTCAAAGGAAGCAGGAAGTGTTCCTGCTTCCGCTCAACATGTGATAGCCTTTTCAACTTTATTGGCTAGGAGAGTTATCTTGTTATACTGGAAAAATTCTAATCCACCTACTGGTTTTCTTTTGGCTCTCCTCCATTATGTCTTGTTTAAGCTTGGAGAAAATTAGAAGTTGGACATTCAATACATCTTTTAAATTTGAGCAAACCTGATGACATTTTATTCAATATTTTCATATGATCTAATTTTTTTTCTATCTTTTTTAGGTAATTTTTTTTCTCTCTCTGCGAAGTTTCAGACCTGACCAGAAGGATATTTTCTTTTATCTTCTGTAATTTTATCCTCAAATGGACTGCCCAGTCCTCTTTTTTTGCTTTAGGTTAGTTTAGTGTGTTTTTTTCTCTTAATTATAAAAATTTCCAGTCTTTTTTACATGAATTGCCAAGAGGAGTTGTGGTTCTTTGTTTATATATAATAGCCCAATATAATATTTACATGACTTTGACAGCGTACATCCCTTTCGTTGTTTTGTACATTTATTGCATTATGTATTTGATATAACTTCTCCTCTGATTTGTATCTATTCATTGTTTTTTAAATCAATAAAAAAGATTGAAAATGAAAAATGATAATAAATTTTACTTCAAACTTTTGAACTTTGATATTGTTTGATTAAGCTATCTTTGTTGCTTACATAATTCATTATGGGTTACAAAATTCATGGAATTACAGAATGTAACAGTGGTGACAAGGAAGTTTTAACATGAACCGAGATGACTACTTACCTGGTGGAGTGCAGTGAGATGTTCGAGTAAAAAAAACCACAACGAAACATTGGAGTTTAAAAAAAATACAACATGCTTTCATTGCAAGAGGAGAAAATGGTCACATTCAAAGAAAGGCAGAAAACAGACAAATTCAAGGGTTCTTAAACATTGAGTACTGGTGATAATAATCATAAGTTTAAAATAAAGCAGAAATGGTTGAGTACATTGATAGATGCATTCGATTGTACAAAAGGTAAGAGGAATATGCATACTGAGCAAATTGAACTTTATTTTGAAGCAAATTAAACCGCCAATGAGAAGCAAGTGCCAGTTTCATTGAGCGCATTTGGTGGAAAAGCGCAGTTTGCTTAGAAGTTTGACTGCTCCAACCAAACCAGCCGAAATGAGCTCTGCTGATATCTTGAAAGAAAAATAGGAACATTTAGAACTGAAATCATTCTTTATGCTTTAGGTTTCATAAGCAGAATCAAAAGGAAGGGGAGTCCATTTCAGCATATGTGTCTAAATTGAAGAAGTTGTCTGAGCATCGTCAGTTCAGTGTTGCGCTCAATGTGCACCGACAAATCATTAAATTTGGTGAATCTTACAGGACAGCATTCAAACTTGGCTCCTATCTGAGTAATTGAAATCGCTGTATCAATTGAAACAGCAGCCAGAGATGCAAATGAGTTGCAGTCAGGAGTGAGAGTGAGTGTGAACAAAATTGCAACATCTAAACAGAGGATATCTCTTTTCAAACCTTTCTGAAGTAAAATACTTCTGGAAAGTGGACTTAGCTGAGGCCTACCTATGAATGGATATGGAAGAACAGTCCAAAGTATTTCTCACTATAAACATAAATTTTTATTACTATAATAGACTTATCTTTGGAATAGCATCTGCACCTGCACACTTGCAGAAAGCTATGGACCAAGTGCTGCAAGGCTGGGCTGGCACTCAGTGTTATTTGGATGACATCAGTGAGGATGACAAGGAATATCTCCAAAATCTCAAGACAGATTAAAGTGTTATAGACTCAGAGCATGATGCAACAAGTGTGAATTCTTTGAATGAAGTATCACTTACCGTGGTCACACCAATGACACACAAGTATTACACAAGTGTGCTGAAAAAAAACTCGAACAGTGGTGGATGCCCCAAGACTAAAGGACATGTCACAGTTGTGGTCCTTTTAGGATTAATCAATTTCTACAACAGCTTCCTGCCGAACCATATAACAATTACAGCACGGAAACAGGCCATCTCGGCCCTTCTAGTCCATGCCGAACGCTTATTCTCACCTAGTCCCACCGACCTGCACTCAACCCATAACCCTCCATTCCTTTCCTGTCCATATACCAAACCTGGCTACTGTGTTCCATCCCTTGAACACATTACTACAAAACAGAAAGAAATGCCAATAGACAAAGCAGTGCGAGGTGGCTTTCAAAAAGCTAAAAAAAATGGTGATGTCAGTCACTATACTCACACCTTATGATCCACATCATCCATTGAAGCTTGCCTGTGATGCCTCATCATCTGGTATAGGTGCAGTCATGTCACATGTTATCAGTGATGGAAGTGAACACCCCATAGCCATTGCGTCACATTCCCCCCTTGCTGCAGCACAGAAACATTGCACACATTAACAATCCCCCTTTCTCTTTCTTGACTACATACCTCTTCACCCAGATGTGACAAAAGCTATTTAGGCTTTTTTTACTCTAGAAATTGGATAAGGCAAACATATAATCACTGAAAATCACTGAATTGAATTTCATCTAACCAACAATGAACTTTGTAATGGCTTAAGATAATATTTGAACCACCTGTCCGCTTTTATCCCATACATTTAAATCATTTTTTACTTATGTAAAAGAGAAAAAAAATGCACTTAATGACTAGATTGTAAGCAAGCCCTTTAACAACTGCTGGAATTCTGTTTTCTGTGAGTTTATGAGTTCATTTTGATTCTCTCTGTAGCATTCACTTATTAGATTATCTACAACTCCTGAGTTTGCAAGTTCCAGGATTTTCCTTTGTGGCTTCATCTGCATAATGACAATCTCATCTAGTGACCTCAGTGGTTACCTTGATTAGTGTGCACGATACTTGGTTGTCTAAACATTCAATTTTGCCCACTCCAATAAATAATCAGCGACAGCCTGTTTCATACTGGATAATTGAGGATAAGCAGGTCAATTAAAGGACAGGAGGTCGAGTCTTTCATTTTGTCTGCTTACCTTAGTACACCACTGGCAGAATCCATTACTATTGGTGAATCTACTGTACTTTATTGTAGAAGGGGTTTAATATATTTGTGTATCTGCAGGCAAACATAAGAAGGAATTGACTTTACATATCATCTCAGAAAATGTAAGGAACTACAAAATGATTGCGAAAGTTGGTCCACACATAAAGCTTCAATGTCGAAGAATATTGTAGTTAGTTTTACATGCAGAATTTTAAAATGGATATCCAAGTATCATCTGTAAGTCAATCAGGCAATATTTTAACTGTTTTATACAAAGTCAGAGGTATGGATGTTTCTGCATAATTGAATATCAATCATTATTTTTATTGAAGAAAATATATTCAAACCAAGGCACCACATACTTCAGATAGAAGGATGTTTGGGATCATGAGTGTGAGTGTGATGAAGAATACATACAAAAGAATTTGGTAAATGATGATGTCCTTTAAGAAAAGAGGAAGTTGAATATTTTGAATTGTTTGACAGGATTTATATTGTAGTTTTTATTTAGACTTCACCTGGGATTGGATATGTGTGTTATTCTTATTTTCACAAATTTGTATTATTTCCTTTAAATTTTGGATTACAAATACCTACATAATACCTACATACTATATGCAAAACCTACATAACAAATAGAAATCCCCAAAACTCACAAGTGTGATAATTAGTGTGCAATATTATTATCTAATGTTGAATAGCATTTGGAGTTTATTACCAGAAGCCCATTGTACATGCTCGCTGACTTGGGGGCACCTCCCTCCCAAATTACCTCATATAAATCTGAAAAGCAGACCTGCTTTGCCAAACATTACAAGAATTGACTAATTAGGGCCTTAGGAGTGGAAAGGCTTCAATGCCTCTGACATTCTGAGATACATAAAATAGTGATAAAAAATTAAATAAAATCTTAAATCTGTATTAAGCCATTATAAATTACTTCAAATAGAAATAAAATTTAAAATAATTCTATATAATTAAAAATACTAAACGGAAAAAATAAGGAAACTAATTTATCTTATTCCTCTGCTTCTACAATCTTACAAACCATTGAAATCCATGAACTTGCAGAGCCTATAGTAATGAATTTAAAACATGCAGTCTGGCCATTAAATAATGGCTTTGCATCATTCACTGAAGTTTGTCACTAGAAGATGATATCAAGAGCTTGTTTGTTGCTGATAATTAAATGTGAAGCTAAATGTCACTCTAGACAAGCTTTTTATGAAGAGAGTTTTAATAAAATGTGTTATTAATCAGAAGAGTATTCCTTTGTGTGAGGTGCAAATACACATCAAAGATTTAGATGTCCTCATTGTTCAGTCAACAACTAACCCCTGACATCATCATTACATCTGATGTCAAAAGGCTGCTAACAATCTCTCAAAAGCAGGTAATAGCTTCAGGTCACAACTTAGATCAGCTGCTGGCTGTTCACTAATGCAGTGGACTTTGACATAATTTAATCTGTAGCTGAACTACCACAGAAAGATCCATCAAGAATACGTGCAGAACTTCTCGATTTGTTGTAATTTTATAATGTATTAATGTCCTAATTTATTCATAAGTAAAACTCAAAACTATAAATGCTGAAGGAGAGGTGACTGTTCCAGAGTTTCTCTGAAAGTGTGGAGAAGCCTAGAATTTGTTGATTGCTGTCAATGTATCTTTGAATCATATCCTATTGTTGGCCAGACTGTTTATTTGTAACAATTATATATTATGGGATTTAATTATACCTGTAAAATATTGTGTCTATTGCACATAGTAACCACTGAACTATCAAATATACGATATGGATTCATACTATTGTTGTTTTACAGACAGCAGACATTCAACCCATCCAAGAAGAGCAATACAAATAGAGTGGACGAGTGTGTGCCTACAAAGACTTACTGTACGTTCCCAAACCCAAAGCCATGGATGAACCAGGAGGTACGTCATCTGCTGAAGGCTAGAGCTGTGGCATTCAAGTCTGGCGACCCAGACCAGAAAATCAGATATGATTTGCAGAGGGCTATTTCAAGGGTGAAGAGACAATTTTGAATGAGGTTGGAGGCAGTGTGAGAGGGAGGATAGGCAAATGGAAGAGAAAGGATGCACTGAGACTGATGGTTTCAGATGTCTCTATTCTAATGCAAGAAGCATCGTGAACAAAGCGGATGAACTTAAAGTGTGGATGAGTACCTGGAGCTTTGATGTTGTGACCATTACAGAGAGTTGATGGCTCAGGGGCAGAAATGGTTACTTAGAGTGCCAGGCTTTAGATGTTTCAGAAAAGACAGGAAGGGAGGCAAAAGAGCTGGGGGCGTGGCATTGCTGATCAGAGATAGTGTCACAGCTGCAGAAAAGAAGGAAGTCATGGAGAGATTGTGTACTGAGTCTTTGTGGGTGCAAGTTCGAAACAAGAAGGGGTCAATAACTCTACTGAATGTTTTTTATAGACCACCCAATAGTAACAGGAACAGAGAGGAGCAGACAGGGAGACAGATTCTGGAAAGGTGTAATCATAACAGGGTTGCCGTAGTGGGAGATATTAATTTCCTAAATATTGATTAGCATCTCCCTAGAGCAAGGGGTTTAGATGGGGTGGAGTTTGTTCGGGAAGGTTTCCTGACACAATATGTAGATAAGCCTACAAGAAGAGAGGCTGTACTTGTACTGGTATTGAGAAATGAACCTGGTCAGGAGTCAGATCTGTCAGTGGGAAAGCATTTTGGAGATAGTGACAACATTCCTATCTCCTTCACCAAAGCATTGGAGAGGGATAGGAACAGACAAGTTAATAAGGGAAAATATGAGGCTATCAGATAGGAACTTGGAAGCATAAATTGGGAACAGATGTTCTCAGGGAAATGTACGGAAGAAATGTGGCAAAAGTTCAGGGGATTTTTGCATGGTGTTCTACATAGGTACATTCCAATGAGACAGCGAAAGGATGGCAGGGTACAGGAACCATGGTGTACAAAGGCTGTTGTAAATCTAGTCAAGAAGAAAAGAAGAGCTTACAAAAGGTTCAAAAACTAGGTAATGATAGAGATCTAGAAGATTATAAAGCTCGTGTGAAGGAGTTTAAGAAAGAAATTAGGAGAGCCAGAAGGGGCCATGAGAAAGCCTTGGCGGACAGGATTCAGGAAAATCCCAAGGCATTCTACAGGTATGTGAAGATCAAGAGGATAAGATGTGAGAGAATAGGACCAATCAAGTGTGACAGTGGAAAAATGTGTAGGGAACCAGAGGAGATAGAAGACATACTTAATAAACACTTTGCTTCAGTATTCACTTTGGAAAAGGATCTTGGTGATTGTACGGATGACTTACAGTGGATTGAAAAGCTTGAACATATAGATATTAAGAAAGAGGATGTGCTGAAGCTTTTGGAAAGAATCAAGTTGGGTAAGTCTTCGGGACCGGATGAGATGTACCCCAGACTACTGTGGGAAGTGAGGGAGGAGATTGCTGAGCCTCTGGGAATGATCTTTGCATCATCAATGGGGACGGCAGAGGTTCTGGAGGATTGGAGAGTTGCAGATGTTGTTCCCTTATTCAAGAAAGGGAGTAGAGATAGCCCAGGAAATTATAGAGCAGTGAGTCTTGCTTCAGTGGTTGATAACTTGATGGAAATGATCCCCAGAGGCAAGATTCATGAACATTTGGAGAGGCATAATATGATTAGGAATAGTCAGCATGGCTTTGTCAAAGGCAGGTCGTGCCTTACGAGCCTGATTGAATTTTTTGAGGATGTGACTAAGCACATTGATGAACATAGAGCAGTAGATGTAGTGCACATAGATTTCAGCAAGGCATTTGATAAGGTACCCCGTGCAAGGCTTATTGAGGAAGTAAGGAGGCATGGGATCCAAGAGGAACTTGCTTTGTGGATCCGGACCTGGCTTGCTTACAGAAGGCAAAGAGTGGTTGTAGATGGGTCATATTCTGCATGGAGGCGGGTGACCAGTAGTGTGCCTCAGGGATCTGTTCTGGGACCCCTTCTCTTCATGATTTTATAAATTACTTAGATGATATAGCAGAGGGATGGGTTACTAAATTTGCTGATGCACTAAGATTGGGGGTGTTGTGCATAGAGTGGAGGGCTGTCAGAGGTTACAGTGGGACTTCGATAGGATGCAAAACGGGATTAAAAAGTGGCAGATGGAGTTCAACCCAGATAATTGTGAGGTGGTTCATTTTGGTAGGTTAAATATGAGGACAGAATATAGTGTATTAATGGTAAGACTCTCAGCAGTGTGGTGGATCAGAGGGATCTTGGGGTCTGAATCCATAAGACACTCAAAGCTGCTGTGCAGGTTGACTCTGTTGTTAAGAAGGCATACAGTGCATTGTCCTTCATCAACTGTGGGATTGAGTTTAAGAGCCGAGAAGTAATATTACAGCTTTATAGGACCCTGGTCAGGCCCCACTTGGAGTACTGTGCTCAGTTCTGGTCACTTTACTGCAGGAAGGATATGCAACCTATAGAAAGGGTGCAGAGGAGATTTACAAGGATGTTGCCTGGATTGGGGAGCATGCCTTGTGAGAATAGGTTGAGTGAACTTGGCCTTTTCTCCTTGCAGCAGTGGAGGATGAGAGGTGACCTGATAGAGGCATATAAGATGATGAGAGGCATTGATTGTGTGGATAGTCAGAGGCTTTTTCCCAGGGCTGAAATGACAAACACAAAGGGCACAGTTTTAAGGTGCTTGGAAGTAGGGACAGAGGAGATGTCAGGAGTAAGTTTTTTAGTCAGAGAGTGGTGAGTGCGTGGAATGGGCTGCCGGCATGAGACTCCTGCATAGGTAAGTGGAGCTTAGAAAAATAGAGGGCTATGGGTAACCCAAGGTAATTTCTAAGTAAGTACATGTTTGGCAAACCATTGTGGACCAAAAGGCCTGTATTGTGTTTATTTGTTTATAATGTTGTTTATTTATTATTTTAAAATTTTTTATTTATTATTAATCTTTTTCTCTCTCTCTGCTAAATTACGTATTGCGTTGAACTGCTGCTGCTAAGTTAACAAATTTCATGTCACATGCCGGTGATAATAAACCTGATTCTGATTCTGATATCATCAATGCTATTCCATCAATCTTTCTTCATGGTCTTTCAGATTATTCTCTCTCAAGTGCTTATCCAATTATTGAATCTGCTTCCAACACTTCTGCAGGCAGAGAATTCCAGATTAGGACTACATTGTGCCTAAAATGTTTCTCCTTACATTCCCTGATTTCTTTTGTCCCAACTTTTTAATCAGTGCACCAGATCCCTGATAGGATACATGGAAGCAAACTGCTTCCCTCTATTTACCTCACCTAGCTCTACATGATTTAATGTAATTAGCATCAAATATCCTTCTAAACTTGTTTTCTCCAAGGAGAACACTCCCAGATTCTTTCTATTAAAATGGCTCATCCTAGGAATCATAATGGTAGATCTGCTTTGAGGATGTTTGCATCCTTTCCAAGATTAATATGAGAATTGGTTGGAATATTCCATTTGTGGCCTATCTTACTTCGTGGCTATCATAACATTTTTTGATTTTAGTTTTATTCCTCCATTAATGAACCTTAGAATTCAAAGTTCCCTTAAGATGTCCTGTTACATACGAGGATTTAGCAATATGTGTATCCACATTTTCCTGTTCCTGCACATCCAATTGGACAATATCAATGAATCTTTATTGTCTCCCTTTATTCTTTGTGCCAATGTGTATCATTTGACAATTTCTTGTATCATTAGTACATTTAACATCTTTATCTAACAGAGTGTCCTTCAGTTTACCAGGACCTAAAGGACAATACTAAAATAAACTTACTCTTTTCTTAACTTTCAGTATTATTAAGAAGCTCCATCCTCTAGGACAGACAGAGCCACTCTTCTATCACACCCAACAGTATCCCCTTCCTCCTATACCACTTCCATATGCAAACATAGAAAATCTATCTTCCCTTTTATCTCCCAACATAAATGCATAAATTGCATTTTTATGCAATGCATAAAGCCCCAAGCACTTGTTGGTGTGACAGCAATCATTTGCACTTCTTTCTTTCTGGTACATTGTATAATCTGACAATATAACAATGTGATCTTAAAGAGACAGCAAATGCTAGAAACTGGAGCAAAAAAAGAAATGTCTGGAAGAACTCAACAGGTCAATCAGCATCTTTGAAGTCAACGGGATAATACCGATTTTGGTCAAGCTGCTGTATCAGGTCTCATGCTTCCATTGTGATCTACTCTATATGGAGCCCAGAAGTAGATTCAATTACTGTTTTGTGGAATATGCCTGGTGAACATAACCATAATTCCAAGCATCTACTCAACTGTCATTTAAATATCCACCCTACTCTACTCGCACATCACTATTTTGGCATTGAAGATTATTCCAATAAATCTCAAATAACCTGGACAAGCAGGGCCTTGTCTTTAGATTATAGACATTAGTGGTTCCTGCACTGAACACTGAGTTCAATGAAATGAGAAAGGTTGTTCAACATAAAGAAAAAAGCACATTTTAAAGTTCAGTGCTGTAAGTCCAATGCAATTAATATGATACCAATAAGTCTAGACTAAATGTGAAGTAAATAGGAAAAATTAAGTGCCCACATTATCCATGAAACTGAAATGAATATGAAAATAGAGCAGAAATATTTTCAGAAAATCATCATTAAGATCTTTAAAAGCACAATTTCTGAAATTAAACTCAACATTTAATAACTTATCTCCAGCAGTAAGAAGTCTGGCAAGCAAGTGTGAAAATGATGAAATATGAAATGAAGAATACAGCTGTGAATGGACAAGATTATGCTCACCACTCATCCCACAGAGGCAACCTCTCAAACAAAGATATTTCGAGGAAAATCAATGACATTTTCATAAATTAGATGGGTCAGAGACAAGCTAATTAAGCTCAAAATCAATAATCCCTTAGGGAAAGGTAGTATTTGTACCAGACTGCTGAAAGACACAAGGGAAGTGATTTGCAAAGCACTGACAATCATTATTAGGGAGTATTGGACACTAGGGAGGTTCCAGATTAATGGAATCAGGCAAGTGTGGTGTCTTTTTTTGAGAAGGAGCAGCAAAACGGATACACTTAGATACAGACCCATTAGTGCTTATTACCACTCCAGGTAAAATAACAAAATCAATTATCTGAATGTATTTGATAATTACCTGTATATCTTTAATAAGCTAGTTAAAAGCAGACAATGTATTTCAGAAAGGTTTGAGGGCCAACAAGATGTAACGTGCTGATTGGATTGTAGGAAGCACAATAAAGTGATATGCCTTGATGTCAGAATACACTTGACAAAGGTACATGAAAAGAAGTTATTAATTAAACTCAAACTTCGGGAATTTGGGGTAAGTTCTTTCACAAATACATAACAGTTTGAAAGATAGAATGTAAAATATATTCTTTAGGGAAGTCATATGAACATGTGGTAACTATTAAGGAAAATGTCTCACAGCTTTGTATTGGAAACATTGTTACGAATTATAACATTAACCTGGATTCAGAAATTCAATAAAAAGTTTCATTTTTTTTCATTACGCAATGGAGTACAAAGAGGCCCTTCAAAATTGCTCAACAAAATATAAAGGTGGTGAGAACAATGACAGATGAAATTTAAGCAACAAGAAACTGTATCATAGTTGTGGAAGAAATATGGCTCCTCTGGGTTGCATTAAACTCAAATATATTGTGGCTTTATATTTCAGAAGTAGAGTATAAAAGTCACCCACCCTCACCCCTACATATATGGCTTTAGCATACATAAGGAACTCAGTAATGACATTAAGAAGAGAATACAGATACTTGAGTTTACTACACAGCAGAGACTGGCTGTGTTGCTCTGCACAGGCAGATGTGCAAAGAGGACGGTTCACCTTGGCTTTTTCCTGAGATTCCCACATGCTAATTTAACCTATTCCACATTATATTGAACCAGAAAGGCTGAGAATGCTTGCAAAACAGTCACCAAGAAAATACCAGCTTTGAGTTAGCCAAGCTGTCTCAGTACTGTTGAAAAGGCACTATCATGCAATCCCTAGGTATATCCTGTCTAAAGGAAAATCAAGTGAACAAACCTGGTTAACCACTCAATCAATTTACTCTCAATCATCAGCAGAAAGAAAGATAGCATTGTCAATGTGAAGCCTGACGTTCTCACTAATCAGTGCACAGTATGGGATTTTCAAGCCTTATGCTACTGTGATCCAAACATGGACCAAAGTGCTGAATTCCAGAGGTGAGGGGAAAGCACACATGATAAAATCAAAAGACAATAAACATAAAAGCTGAAGCCAGACACATCTTGTACAAATTTGCAAAGGTTGTGGATAGTGGAAACAAATCATCCCAGCTCCAGAACATTATTGCAGATGGTCCAACCAACTTCAGTAACTTCATCAATAATTTTCCTTATGTTGCAGGATCAGAGATGGAGATAATTTGCTGATGGTTTTGCAAAGTTTGCTCCCAGCAAATAAAGCATCCAAGCTTGCAAACAGCAAGACTTAGGCAACATTTGGGATGGTAGATAAGGGCCCAGTAACATTTTTACCACATATGTGCCAGGCAATATCTATCTCCAATGAGAACCTAACCATCTGCCCTTCACGTTTAATGCCTTTACATTACGGACTCCATGTTGGGAGTCACCATTGATCAGAAACTCGACTGCACCAGCCACATAAATGATGTGGCTACAAAAACAAGTCAGAGATTGGGTATCCTCCACTGATTCACTCAAGTCTTGACACCCTAAAATTTTATTAACATCTATGAAGTACCAGTCAAAAATAGATTACTAGTGCATAGTGGGTAAGAAAAGTATGTTTTGGACTATGAGGGCGTAAAGACTGGAAAAGTATGGAAAACGTAGACATATGAAAAATCAGATAAGGCAAAACACGGAAGCTTATATTTGACACCAAAAGCTACGACATAGGAAGACAAAAATGGTATATGGAAGGTGGAAGTGAAAATTAAAAAATAAGAAATGTTGTCAAGGGAAGTCAAGGAAAGCCAAATATACTTCTGAGTGAGTAAAGAACAAGAAAGAAGACTAAGAAAAGTGTGGGGCCTATTAAGGACAAAAAAGTAATGTGTATTTGAAAGCAGAAGATAGGGCTGAAATTTTAATGAGTTTTTGAAAAATGATCTTCACAAGATAGGGGGATGGTACTGATAAAGAGGTAACAGTGACTGAGCGGAATTAATATCAAATGCTGAATGGAATAAATGCTCTGAAGGGGATTTATTAAGTGATTTATCATTTTGACCATTGAAAAATGATCAGACCCAAGTGAAATATAACTAAGGCTTTTAACTGAAGCAAAGGAGTCCATTGCAACTACAAGTATTCATTCTCCCTTTATGGAAGTGATACCAGAGGATTAGAACTCTATTAATATTGTACCGTTGTTTAAAAAAAAACAGAGAGGAACTAAGTAATTACAGGTCGGTTGGTTGAATGTCAGTGGTTGGAAAAATATTGGAATACATTTAAAGGCAGAGTATATACTTCACTTCGAAAAGAACAAATTGATCTATGCCATTCTTCAGGGATGTATTGAAGGAAGGTTATTCTTGACCAAATTGATTGACTTTTTTGAGGAAGTAACAATGAGAGTCAATGAGGAAAGCAGATTTCAACAAGACTTCTGAAAATGTTCTGTAAGAAAATTATTTAGACCTAAACATATGGGGGCATGATAAAATAGTTTAGAACTGATACAAAAATTGTCCTTGAGATTGTCATTGAAGTGGAATGCTTATGACTACAGGATGATATAAAAGATAACAGTTATGTAGTAATGTATTTGGGAAATTTAAGAAGACAAGCAAATGCATAAAAAATTGAGGATATTAAGAGGTTAAAGGAACAGAGGAACATCGGAGTTTATAAACAAATCCATTAGAGGTAGCAGGATAATCACTGGGTGATTAAAAGGTCTTCTAAGATGTTACAATAAAAAAACAGAAAATGCAGGACAGCAGTAGTCATATACTAACTGTTCAGCCTTGTTGGCAGAACTAGAAAGAGAAAGTAAACAAGTTATACTTTAGCAACAGAGAGGGTTGGGGATGGATACATCAAACTATGGTAATATTTCTGACAGGGTGAAACCAAATAAGTTAATGAGTCATTAGAGTAGAAGAGAAGAAATGTAGCTGGGGAAGCAAGTTTTAATCAAAACTTTATTGAGGACCTGAAGGGAAAATTAAAACAAAAACACTGAGGTCAAGGAAGAGTTGAAGTTGGTGGTAACCTGTTAACAGAGCGGTCAAAAAGCAAGGTAGAGGGATTACAGGGAAATAGAGAAAATATTTGCACATGGGGTAGTAGGTCTCTGGAACTCAGTTTGTGTAAAGCCAAAACCCTTAATCACAATTACACATTTAATAAAATTGTTGATATTGTTTGTTTCATGGATGTCTGTGAAGAGTAAAATTTTCAGGTTGCATACTATATACATCCTCTGATATTAAATTGAACCATTATATACCTAGCCAATATGAACATTCTAATTATGAAACTGCAGGGTGAGAATTTCAATTTAATCCAGGCAGAAGGTGCAGTGTCCATTTGGAAAATTGGAAATATATAAGCAAAACATTGGGAGAAAAATGTTCTCACATTTTCCCCACATGGAAAGTATGGCACTTTTTTCACAGACAGTGATTTGTAACAGTACTGCTTACACTTGTTGTTACTGAAGATGAATTTTCAGAAACGATTCAAGGATTTGAACAATCTGGAAATTCCAGACTGGGTAATTAACTCATTTCTTTGCAAGGTGGAAGAACAGGAAGAGAGCTTGCAAGAAGAAATTATCAAAATTCAGAATGATGAAGAAGCAAAAATGCTTTTCAAAAATGTCGGCTTTTGTGGTATGTGGCTATATTGTCATACAAAGTTTCCTGGTCTTTGAAAGAAGAGCCAATCAGCTTTTCATTGCATTTCCATCTTCCTACCTTGAAAGAGGCTTCAGTGCAGTGAACCATATGCTCCCAAAAAACAGAAACCACGTGGACATTGTTATGCATGGGGGCTTAAGGTTTTTGTCTCAACTTGAGCAAGATATTTCAACCCCTGCAAAAACCATCAATCTCAAGGATCACATTGATATCAAATTGCTGTACAGCACACAAGTAGTGTGTAAGCTAGATTTAAAGAGAAATAAAAATTTAAAGTAGCATAACTTTTCTCGTTTTAGCATATGGTAGACATGTTTTTATACTATGGGGCACCAAAAAGTATATTGTGCCTAAGAGGGGTGTTGACAAGTATGAAGGTGCTTTAGGGGATGTTGGAAAGTATGAAAGTGCTTTAGGAGGGTGTTGGAGTAAAAAGGTTGGGAAACACTGCTTTAAGACAATGGAGGTGCAATTTAATCACTGGGTGCTTCATACCTGTTGTTGTTCTATGAACACAGCAAACAAGATGGAATTTTTTAAAATTCTGGAAACTGATAAGCTTGTAAGGACAACAAATGCTGCAGAGTTAATTTTAAAGCCTAAAATATACTTGCTTGACAAAACAGGACGATGATACATTAAAAATTCGAAAGTGATCATATCAACTTCTAGAGTTAATGCAGAATAATGTGGGGAGTTGGTTGTTGGAATATTTTAAGGAAGATGAATACTTTTATTTTTAATCTGATTTTCAATCTTCAGGTTGAAGATTGAGGAAAGAGAAGCAGCCATCTTGGTAAATTCCATCAACTGTGTACCTTTGTATATACTGTGCTGTTCTATGTTCTACATCTCCTCACAAGGCGTACAACTGCAAAATCAACTGTCATTGCCAACTGGACTGAGCACATAACCCAAGCTTCAATTTCTCCCAAATACACACTTCATCGCTACTCCTGAATCAACTGATCTTATCCTGCAGGGAGATCCTGTACAGTTTACGGGATAATCCTGCTTTGAGACAATGGAGGTGCAATTTAATCACTGGGTGCCTCATACCTGTTGTTGTTCTATGAAAACAGCAAACCAGATGGAATTTGTTAAAATTCTGGAAACTGATAACTCTGCAGCATTTGTTGTCCTTACAAGCTTATCAGTTTCCAGAATTTTAACAAATTCCATCTGGTTTGCTGTTTTCATAGAACAACACAGGTATGAAGCACCCAGTGATTAAATTGCACCTCCATTGTCTTAAAGCAGGTTTATCCTGTAAACTTTCTGGTGTTCAGACATGGAATCACTTTAAATGAAAATGTAACTCTGTTTGTTTATGTAAGATACTTCATTATGTCCCATCACTGCAGCCCACCAACCTGAGTAGAAACCTCTTAACACATGAATGAAATGTTCAGAACATCAAAGGCTGCTATAACCATCATTGTTTGACAACTATATTCTAACCTCTCATGTGCATGTATGTAAAAATTAGAATTGACAGGTAATCTTTAGGTATGCTAGTGTGTCTTGTGAATAAGTGAATACCCAGTTTTATGGCCTCGTCTGTGTCTGAAAAAACTTTCTGTGCACATCCATTTATGGAATCTTGCAATTCCCTGATTTAAAAGCTTCAATATTAGAGAAAAAAACCTTCAACTTTCTGATTCTTAAGCTTTGAAATTCCCTTCCTTACCCTTTTTGCCATTATGTTTTAATACCTTCTTATGAAGTTATGGGGCCATTTTGTTTAATAATTCTGCAAAACACTTTGGGATATTTTGAAGTCACCATTTGTTATTGTTGATGTGATAGAATTATTAAATTTTTAACATATTATAATGTGGTGCAGAATAAAGAGAACAATGAACATTACTCTCCTAATGCACACAATGGACACAGAAAAAAAATGAATGTACATGTGTGTTTATGTGAGTGCATGTATGTATGTGAACATGCCCACTGTGGATGCTGTTTGCTGTCTACTCATACTCCATGCACAGGAAATGTAATAATGAGAAAAGGAGAAAAACAATTTTGTTATTCACAAGCCTATGAGAAAATGATTTTTTTATGGTATCACGTGTTAGTGCAATTGTAAATATTGCTAACAGATTTCCTTAAATCCTTGTGTGTGCAAAATCAAACATTCCATTTTAAAGAGTCACAAAACAATTCAGGACAAAAGGAAACTTAAAGTCACCAACCTATCAAAATACAATAGTTATTTCACTTGCCCCATTACCACAGTTTCTCAGATTTTATCTCCTTGAAATATTTATCCAATTCCTTGTTGAGGGCTCCCACTGAACAGTAGAATCAAAGGCCACACCCAACAGGATGGACAGCAGCCAATGTGCAAAAGAAAACAAATGTACAAATACAAAAGAAAAAAACCCCAATACTATTAATAATAAGGAAGTAAATGAATAAATAAATGATAAATGTTGAGAACATGAAATGAAAAGTCCTTGAAAGTGAGTCCATAGGTTGTGAGAACAGTTCAGTGATGGGGGCGAGTGAAGTTGAGTGAAGATATCCCCTCTGGTTCAAGAGCCTGATGGTTGAGGAGTAATAACTGTTCCTGAACCTGGTGGTGTGGTTTCTGAGGCTCCTGTACTTTCTTCCTGATGACAGCAGCGAACAAAGAGCATGTTCTGGGTGATGAGAGCCCTTGATGATGGATGCTGCTTTCCTGCAACAGCACTCCATGTAGATGTGACCCTTGGTGGAAAGGACTGGGTCATTTCCAGTACTTTTTGTAGGATTTTCCATTAAAGGGCATTGGTGTTTCCATAATAGGCCGTGATGCAACCCGTCAATATACTCTCCACCACATATCTACAGAAGTTTTTCAAAGTTTTAGATCTTATGTTTCCTTACAAACTTGTAAGGAAATAGAGTAAATATCATCTTTTCTCATTCTCCCTACAAAAATGTATCTCTCATCCTCTTCAGCACAGTATTTCAGCTGTCAGATTAAATTCAAGCAGACTCTGATGAATGCACTGGAAATAATGGACACAGTAGATTTTTGAAATTTGGCAACTTTTCTAAACTTTCAGTGCCAGAGTTTAGCCCTTCACTTCCAATTGGAAAATTCCAATGAGACATGATTGAGTTTATCATTCCTACATAGAGTACTGGGCCACCAATTTCCAGAGAAAACTCCTCATTCCCTTTTTCCAAGCAATCCATTCCACATCACTATTCCGGCCCAAATCACCATCACCCCTGTTACACCAACTTTTCATCCACCTTACCCATTCCAACTCAAGCTCATCACCAATGTCTCCCCAATACCTAGCCTCGACCCATTCTAGCACATGCACTCCAGCTTGGCACACCCTGCCTAGCCTGATTCCAACAACCATAACACCCATACTTCTTGCGTCTGCTTCATCCAAGTTACTCATAGAGTATTTTTACAGCACATAAATGTGCCATTTGCCCCATCTAGTTCATATCAACCTGAACTTCAGCTAATCTCACGTACTGCACCAGGACATTATCCCTCCAAACCTTCTCATCCATGGACCTATCCAAACATCTTAAAGTGTTACAATTGAACCAACATCTACCAGTTTTTGCTGGCAGCTGGTTCCACACTTGCATCATCCTCTGGGTGATGAAGTTTCCACTCGAGTTTCCCTTAAATATTTTACCTTTCACCCTAAAGCTATGACTTCTAGTTCTAGTCTCACTCAACCTGAGAGGAAAAAGCCTTTATACAGTACATTCACCATATCCACACCCTTCATCATTTTCTATCTCTCTATCAGATTTCTCCTCATTCTCTCAGCTCCAGGGAATAAAGTGCTAATCTGTTCAACCTTTTCCCAAACTCAGGTCCACAAGTCCCACCAACATCCTTGTAAATTTTCTCCTTACTAATCAAAATGCTTCTATATGTTAAAGTTTGGATCAAAGCAGTGGTGGTAGAGGTTAAAGCACAGGTCGGGGTAATTGGTATTTTAGATGTTTATGAAGTAAATGCATGATTCAGGTTCTGCTGGCCATTTGTAATTTCCAGTGGGATCTGACACTCCGGTGCCGATCGGTCTGATACAATCGATCATATGATTAGTGTAACCTAATCGATGTTCAGTAGTAGGTACACAGCAAGAATGCCAATCAAGGAGCTGAAGAATTCGGAGTTGGACCGGGCTCATTCCCGTGTGGAACCAGCCGACGGTCCTTCCCGAGAATCTGAAGCCGAAGGAGTGTAAAAATAACACTGTCAGTTACTTGTAAATAAAAGCAGCACCTCGACAATAATACTTCGTTATTTTATTTCCAAGGGAGGTGAATACAATGGAGTATTCTTTAGGAACGAAGTTATCGGGCATGAAACTATATGAATTCAAACAACAAAATACACAACTATATTAATTGATCTTATCAGATTCGGTCACGTTTCTTCTTCAAAGTAATTGAAACTATCTAGCCATTGTTTTTGTTTTCAGAAATGATACACTGTGTCCAACTGGGCTGTTGTGCCACATTTTGTAGAAAGTTAATTACACCATTCTGAAGGAATTCGAGATGTCTCAGAAAGGCAGCGTCCATTATTAAGGACCTCCAGCACCCAGGGCATGTCTTTTTCTCACTGTTACTATCAGCCAGGAGGTACAGAAGCCTTAAGGCAGACACTGAGCGATTCGGGAACAGCTTCTTCCCCTCTGCCATCCGTTTCCTAAATGGACATTGCCTCACTTTTAAAAAAATATATACTTTTTTTTTGTTTTTGTACGATTTTAATCTATTCAATATACGTATACTCTATAAAGTATACTATTTATTATTACTATTATTATTATATTTTTTTCTTCTATATTATGTATTGCGTTGAACTGCTGCTACTAAGTTAACAAATTCCACGTCAAATGCCCGTGATAATAAGTCTGATTCTGATTCTGATGTCATTACACTTTCAAAGTTGTCAGTCACTGGCTTTTAATATTGAGATATATTTTTGAAATCTGTTCGGCATCTTTACACGGTGTGAGTTCCGACATTTCCTGGATTAAACTCTTGTTCGCTCTGTCCTAGTTTACAGTCAAGTTTACAACACGGCAACTTGGAGACTGGTGATCAAGTCAAAGTACATCGATGGTTGGAAATAAAGGCTAAGTTATAGAAGTTGGTTAGTTTTGCTGTAAGTACGGGCGCAGAAGTCAAACGGGCACCAATGTCTCAGCGGAGAAGAGGGAACTGCCCTTTTCTACGGTAGCGTTCTGCAAAGGAAACCAACCCTACCAGCCGACATCAAAAGTGGAAAGCAATCTACAGTAAGTTTGCATTTAGTTACTGACCGTCGGCGAATGCTTGTTTTCGGGCACACTTCTTGTATTATACCTTCAATAAGATTAAACTGTGTAGCAATATGTGTAACGTGAATAAAACGAGGGTATTCTTTTTTCCTGGCATTGGCGAGGGGGAAATGCAATTAGGTGCATCAGCATTAGCTATATTAGACTATGGTGTGTGTGTGTGTGTGTGTGTGTGTGTGTGTGTGTGTGTGTGTGTGTGTGTGTGTGTGTGTGTGTGTGTGTGTGTGTGTGTGTGTGTGTGTGTGTGTGTGTGTGTGTGTGTGTGTGTGTGTGTGTGTGTGTGTGTGTATAATCGAGTTAATTTTTACATGTATATATTAAGTTACAACCTTGGTGAGCTCATGGCATGTTATATTGATTATGTTTTTAATCAACAAGGTAGAGAATACGTTCCAAAGTATAGCTAGTAACTGATTTATGTCAACGCATCCGACACATTCTCCTAAAAATCTCAGACACGCAGGACTTTTGCCAGTCAGTGCCTCGTGATAATGATTCGATGTTGTGCACTTGCTAAACGGAAACCAGACCTTTCTTTCCGTGAGTTCATTTTAACCTGCTTCGTGCAATTGTAAAATTCCCAAGGACTCCTAGATTTAAAACAGCCCCTGTAGAAAAAAAAAGACAACAAAGTCGTTGTCACCACTATTGGAAATCGCTGCTAATGTGAGTCCTGTGATGCTCAAATCTTTGAAAGAGTACGCGATACTGGGCGGAGAAATAACGTTCGTGTTCGCTTATCTTGCTTGCAAAAACAATTTGGCTGAGCTAGATAAGCACTTCGCAGCTTTCCTTGTCATTCATCTTTTGAGGCTCTTTCGTCTTCACAGCACGCAGGGGAGCAGTTGAATACCTCGCAAAATACATCTGAAACACATTAGGTCGCTATAATACTCGCCGAAAGGGGGCTGATAGATAGGAGTCTATATTTATAACAAAACTGTTCGCCGGCGTGCACGGACGCATTGCTGCATGTTATCGAACAAACCTGATAGTAAGTGATATTCCTAATTTACACATTAGACAAGGGTCTTCTGTTTTGGCATCGCGTATATAAACAGACGTCTGTTCATCTGTATTTCAGCACAATCTGTTTACGGGGAAAATGGAGCCCCGAGGATATATCTAAACTCTGCATTCAGTCTACAGATAAATCACATTTGTAGCCATTCGAACGCTATACATCACATTACCTTCATCTGGTTCTTATTGCTTCCGGTATGGTATTCTTCCTACCTCAATCTCCCTCGCCCCGTTACCTTCGTCATTCCACCACCTCTTCCTACCCCCCACCCCTAAGTACTACGGATTTCAACCCTTTTGCGCGTTTCTCCCTTAAAAGAACTCCCGCCAAGCTTTTGGATCTATGGTCATCGGCAACTGATAATTTTCCAGATGAACGCCCTTCACGTGTAACCCCGTAAAGCGCGGCTGGGTTCACACCGTATTTCTGCTTTCTCTGACACTGTTCCCTGACCAAGTGCAGCAGGGAGGGTTCATCTGCGGAGGGTTCAGTTCAAAATCATTTGCCTTTACAAACAAGAAGTATTTATTGACAGGGGAACTGCTAGATTTTTACCGGACACCTGGGCCATTGCAGTCAGCTGTTCTTCCCTTGAGTTCACACTGACTCACAGGCCCTCACGCTGAAACTTAAACCCGAAGGCTCAGCCCCTTTCTAACCTTGTCCAATCTCCCCTCTGCTCACGGCCCTACTTTGGCTCTCATGCACCTATATACTGGAACTCTTCACTTTATGAAAAATCCTACCTTCAAAGAGCCATCTTCAAGCTCTTTTTTTTTTGTTAGAACGTTTTTGGTCATTTTTATCATATTCTTTGTTTTTCTCTCTCTCTCTAAGAAGTGCTTAGTGCTAGTCTTCTGCCTTTAAGAATGTACTGTTTTTGCCTCCCTGTACATAATCAATACTATTATTCAACCGGGTCTTCTATGAGGAAGCCTATCTATGAGGATTGTGAGTTCCTTTCTCCCGGTCGCCTACGCTCTGACGTCGTTTTGAGTGGAAAGGACCTATCAGAGTAAGCTTCCCAATTCAGTTAACAGACTTGTGATGGACACGAATAGAAGGAGCACATTTTTTGCGTCCATGTCTTTTTTTTTAAAGATCGAGCTTTCTATCCCGTAATTTGAGGAAAGCCTGCCTTTAAAATGATTAATGTAGGCATCCAATTCGAACTAATATTTTTGTGTCCGACTGTCTGCAGGAAGAATCTGTTGCAGTGGCATTCAGATTTGCAGATTTTGACCTGCAGTCTGCAAAGTGATAGATCTGCTTACAACAGAAGCAGATTCTTACATTAAAAGACCTTTACTAAATCAGTTGTCCAACATTCACTTGCATTTCCATTAGTTTATTATTAATAAAATTATTGAGTAGCAATTCCCTGGGTGTGTTTTTTTTTTAATGCAGGTAACTTCTGATGTGTTATTTGATATTGTAGGTTTGGATTTAGTTAAACTTCTTTTGGGGGTCTTGACATCCCCCTTTTTATAATGATCCAGGTAAATTTTCCAAGTGATCCTAACTAAATATGATTGCTTCAACTCAAGTTGCTTTGGATTCATAGAACATAGAAAATAGAATTCTGCAACACAGTAAAGGCCCTTCAGCCCACGATGTTGTACTGACATTTTAACCTACTCTAAGATAAATCTAACCCTACTGTCCCACATAGCCCTGCATTTTTCTTTTATCCTTATGTCCATCTGACTGTTTCTCAAATGTACCTAATGTATCTGCCTCTACCACCACCCCTGGCAGGATGCTTCATGCACCCACCATTTTCTGTGTAAAAAAAACTTCTGATATCCCTCCTCCCCCTCCCCAGTATACTTTCCTCCAATCATCTTAAAATTGCGCCTCTTCAAATTAGCTATTTCCGCCCTAGGAAATATTCTCTAGCTACTCACTCAATAATCTGTGCCTTTTATTACTGTGTACATCTCTATCAAGTCATCTCTCATTCTCCTTCACTCCAAAGAGAAAAGTCCAAGCTCACTCAAACTATTCAAAGATTCAAAATACATTTATTATCGAAGAATGTATATATTAATAAACCTTGAAATTGCACTTTCTGAGGAAACTTAAACAAGCATCACTCCCCACTAACATCTTAACTACATTCTACAGAGGAGTGGTTGAGAGTGTGCTGACCTTTTGCATCACAACCTGGTACTCCAGCTGCAGTGCTGCCGACAAAAAAGCCTTGTTAGGGTGGTTAGGGGAGCAGAGAAGGTTATTGGGGTCTCCCTACCTTCTGTCCAAGACCTCTTTCAGAGTTGATGCCTCCAGAAGACACGGTACATCATTAAAGACCCCTCACACCCTCTCCATGAACTGTTTGTTCTTCTGCCATCAGGCAAATGTTACAGGAGCATCAAAACTAAAACCACAAGGCTACTAAACAGCTTCCTGCCACAGGCAGTCAGACTGCTAAATAGCTGCTCTACCTGACTCTGCTTTGGACACTTTTAACTTGCACTGGACATTTATAACTTGTTTTTAATGGACATGTGGCTGTTGTGTTTTACTATTTATTGTTGTGTTTACTATTTATTGTTGCATTTGTTATGTTGTGATTGCACTTGCCCCGAGGAAATGCTGTCTCATTCTGCCCTGCAGAGCTGATGTATGGTTGGAATGACAATAAAATTTTTGAATCTTGAGATTCTCCTAAGACATGCTCTTTAATCCAGGCAGCATCCTGGTAAATCTATCCTGCACCTCTCCAAAGCTTCCACATCCTCCCTATAAAGAAAGGACCAGAACAGAACACAACATTCAAAATCAGACCTAAGCTGGATTTTATAGAGCTGCAGTATTACCTTGCAGATCTTAAACTCAATGCCCTGACTAATGAAAGACAATACACCATATGCCTTTTTAACACCCCTCTCCTTGTGCGGCAACTTTGAGTTATCTCTGTTACTCCACACTGCTAAGAATCCTGCCATTAAACCTGTATTCTGCCTTCAAATCTGGCCTTCCAAAGTGAATCACTTACATAAGCACAAGAGATGCTGCAGATGCAGGAAATCCAGAGCCACACAAACATGATGCTGGAGGAGCTCTGCAGGTCAAATATCATCTAAGGAAATGAATAAGCAGTCAACATTTTGCCCCAAAACTTTGACTATTTATTCATTTATTCATTTCCAGATATGCTGCCTGACCTGCTGAGTTCCTCCAGCATTTTGAAAATGACTCACTTCACACTTTTCCAGGTTAAACTCCAACCACCACATCTCAGCCCAGCTCTGTATCTTGTCAATGTCCTGTTGTAATCTATGACAAACTTATACACTATCCACAACTCCACCAAACTTCACATCATCTGCAAATTTACTAACTCACCCATTCATTTAATCATCCAAGTTATTTATAAAAATCACAAAAAGCAGAGGTCCCAGAACAGATCACTGCAGAACACCACTGGTCACTGAACTCTAGGCAGTAAAATCCTCCATCTGCAGACACCGTCATTTGGTTTTCCTTCAACAGTTTTTCAAATCATGCTCTGAAGCATTTCATCTCCTAAAGTGATGATGACAGCTATTGATATGATAAAATCTAGTTGCCATAGTGCTATCATCCGTAAGTTATCATTACTTAGTTCTTTTGATTCTGCTTATATATCAAGAAAAAAAATCTTGATTGAAACCAATGATTTTGATGAAGATTAAATTAATAGATTAGTCATATATTCATTCACACTGAACTGAAAATGATTTGATTGCAAGACGGTTTTGATTTAGTACTAGAGGAGTAACTCTATACTGAATGGAGATAACTGTATTTGTATATGGCAGAATTCCAATATTAGGAATAAGTTATCAGTGTTCATATTTCCCATGTTTCCTTACGTCATAAAAGGAGACAATTCAGTCCATCAAATCCATGTCAGCAATTAGAGCCTTCTACACAGCTTGTTCCCCCCACATAATTCCCTGCTATCTATTTTTTCTCAAATGCCTTCAGTTCCCCTGATATTCTTCTTCAAGTTTATCTATGCATAGGGAAACTTAATATCGTTAATTAACATAGCTATGCATTTTGGGATGTGGGCTGAAAGCAAAGCACCCAAAGGATACTCACATGATCACAGAGAGAACATGCAAACTCCACACAACACTCGACTGCTGGATCAAGCCCAGGTCACTCACTTGTGCAGTAGTGCTTCTCTAGTGCCAATCTACAGGCTCAATGATAAGCTTGTCTCTTGGAAGGAATATTTCAACACTTTCAGATAAATTAACTACTTGTAGTAGATAAAATAACATGCTTGAACATCCATGTATTGGTTCCTGCACATTTATCTCTGAATCTTTCTCTTCTTCTGTATACTTGCCTCTTCATAAATGTATGTGCATTTCCATTTCTCTATCCTTTTTCCTTCAATTTCTGTGTGCATCTCTATCTCAAAATTTTCACTCTAATTTTGTTCCATATGTTATGCACCTCAAAGTGTATGTAAGTCTTCTAATAACTAACTTTCTAAGATGTTTATTTTTGTCTCAAAATTTACTCAATATTTAATATTAAAAATACATAAAATATCAATTCATTGGGAGCAGTAAAATCGAGCTTAGACTAAAGTTCCTGGTTTGATTGTTCGCTGATGCCCTTATCTTACTTTCCTTTCTTTTGAAATAAACATAAAGAAAAATCATATGTAATCTATAATATTATGCAATTGTAGTTTAACTAAAATGATTATCTTTAGTAGCGCTCTATACAGAGACATTTGTGCAGCTTGTAGGCCTCGCTTCACAGTTCCAGTAACGCAAGTTCAATACTAATCTCAGGTACAATTTATGTGGAGCTTGGCTATTCTCCCAGTGATTCCTGTATACCAAAGACTTGTGGATTGGTCGGTTGTTAATTGGCCAATGTAAATTTCCCCTGGCATGTAGGTGAGTAGTATCATTTGGGGAGAATTGTTTGGAATATGGGAAGAATAGAATAGGATAAGTGTTAAGGTACTTAATGATGTGCATGGAGTTCCTGCACCAAAGAACCTATGTCTGTGCTGCATAACTCAATGATATTCTATTACATGATGAGACATGAAAAAAATCATGAAAAGGGAGAATTGGACATAATGCAGAAAGGGTGGAAGGTGACAAAAGGGAAAAAACCTCCAGAGATTATTCACTTTTGTCATATGTGGGTACTGGCAGCTGACATATGTACAGTAAGTTCACTTGAACGCTAGATAAGAGCAAATTGTGCTAAATTTTTAATGCAGCCAAAAAGTCCTTCTTTTCTTTAATCAGTGAAAGAAAATGTAAGAATTCCAATTCCTATTAAATGGATAAAGAAGTCAGAGGTGAGCTGAAACAATGATGAGTCAATCACTTTTGACCCAGAATCTGATTCAAGCTCATTCCAGGGAATTGAACAAATAGTCTCTGTGAGTATTTCTGTGTATCACCAAGAGAGGATCATGTTTTCCAACGTGCTATAATTTGGAATATATATTAAATATTGACCTCTGCTACATTCACAGATTCTGCAGCAAACATGAGGAGCAATGGGGAAGCTCTCTTTAGTTTTGGAAAATAAATTCTCACTCATCGAAAACATAAATTGAATGACTTGGTGATTTGTTTCCTTGATATTTGTGAGAGCATCTTATAGACAATTAGGCAATTGATTAAAATATTGTCTGCAGTAAAGAATGTGTGGTGGTCTGAAGGTAAGTCTCTACCAAAGGAGGTTTAAGGAGCTCCTTCCCTCTGCTAGCCTGCAGATCACCCTTGGGTAGTACCTGCTTAGCAACCCAATCGGGGTCATGTGAAGCCATGGGAACAGGTGGCGAATGGTCGTATGAACAGCTGGTGCATCTCACAAGTCCTGGCTATGCAACCACTGATGCTAAGCAGACAATCGCTGAAGAGTATTTATAAAAGCTGGGATTGCCTGTTTTGTAAATACACTGTCCAGAAAAAGATAGTGGCAAGCCACTTCTGTAGAATAATTTTCCAAGAATAATTATGGCCATGGAGACTATGATCACTCACATCATTTGACTTGGCACATACGATAATGATTATGATGATAAAGAAATTGATTAGACTTCTAAAAGACTTCAGTGATTGAAAAGTACAACAGCATTCCCAGAAATTCATTAAAAGGACAGAATATAAATTCATTGCTCTTCCTCCTATTTTGGCTATCAGCTCCTTTTGCAATTTTCACTGTTAGGAGAGCTGAGCATATGAATGGTGACTAGTCTTAGTCCATTGAGGAATCAAAAAAGTTAACAAAGCAGAAAACCTTTAGTTTTGCATTTTTAATTTGTTTTTATGTGACACTTACACTCCTCATCTGACAGAAATCTTTTGTTTCTCAACTCCTCAAAAAGACCTCTACCCACCCGGTAACCTTGTCCAAGAGTTAGTTTATCTTCTTCCATACAAAATCATAAAGGTGCGAACGAAAGTCATTTCATAACTGCAGCTTGTTGAAATTGCTTTCTTAAAAGTTTGAACCTAATCATTGGACTTGACACATGGGTGCGCTTTTTGACCATACATTGATTTTTAATCCCCTCTCAGACTGGACATCAAAATTGTTCCCATTCATTCTTGGCTACTTTTAAAAACTATAAGTATAACAAAAAATGTGACAAATACAGTATATAACCACTGTTTTCTTCTTTTCTATCACATAACAGAAAAACATGCACCCTGCTTTTTGAAAATGCACTAAAAACAAACCTCATCTAAAGAAAGACTTTAAAAATTTCCTTCTAAGTTTCCATTGATATTCTAGAAGACGAGCTACTAGCGGCAAAAGAAAAATAGCTCTTGACTTATTACATTGTCAAATATTGCATGGCATAGATTTAAACTGTACAGGCTTTCTTTAGCAAGAAGTCAAAACTTTGGGCTGAAATATTAACTCAAGGCATAGCTTTGATAAGTAAATAAGGCCTATAAGTCAAAGCTTTAATAAAATGTTTATCTTTTCTTTTAAAAGCTATTAGATTCCCAGAGGCACCATTGTTTCTGATGGGACCTTCTCAAGCTTACAACTTTCTGAAAAATAATCTCTCTGACTCTCCAGTTATTCTTTTCAAGGTAGTGTTAAAGTAACTTATTCCAATAATATGCCAAACCATGTGGAAATAATTCTTTTCTTTATATATTCTATGAAACCCTTCATACCATTTGCTGTAAGTTTTGACCTATATTGGCTCATAGCCCAACAACTATCTCAAAGCCTTCCACAGGTCCATCATTTACCTCTACCTCTCTCATAATTACTCTGCTTCAACATTCTTCCGAGATCTCAGTACTGTCTAGTTCTGTTTTCATGTGAATCCTTAATTTGCAACACTCTGCCGTTATTGTCCATGTCTCCAGCTACATCCTATGCACAGGAATTCTTAGTCTATTTCCAACTCCTCTTTCGATGTAGAAGTTTTCCTTTGATCAAGCTTTTGGTTACCTTTCCATAAATCACCATATGAAGTATGGTGTCAAATTAAATTTGCAACACTCTTTTCATTTGGGACAATTTGCTGCTTTAAAGCTTGCATATACAGTAAAAGCACCTTGTATTGTTTAATGTTGCAATTTATTTTCCCTGAATGTAGTAATTTAAATAAACAAAATCAGAAAATACTCAGGATTTGCAGCAGTTCAGGTAGCATCTGTGGAGAGAGAAACGAAGTGTATAATTTACATCAGTACAGGAATATCCTACATGTTTCATTAACCCTTTGATTAATTAATGCACTTTATTGCCATGTTTGGGTACATGTGTTTTGAATAGCAATTGAAGAGCAAAAGGACCCCTCAGACTACTTGTCTGTATCTTTAAGGTCATTATCAGTGCCTTGAGGACAATGGGATACCGGGAACCACTGATAAGCCTAATATGTGTTTCATTTAACAAGAATTGGTTGGGCTGTGCTTCAGGCACTTGGAGAATTGCAATTGAATTTAAACACTTCAGATTTGTTCTCTGTTGCTTATAGTGCCTAAGTAGAATGCCATGTAATATGTTGGTGCATGTTATGAATACCATATGCCACCTGTGGAGGAAGAAATGTCTTGCAAAAGGATTAATGCAGATACCAGGTATGAAATAATTCTAGAGGAAACTAAAGCTGAAATGAAATTGGGTAGGCAATAAACGGAAGGGCTGAAAGTGATCCAGTGATTCCTTGACGATAGAGAGGCAAGCTAGATAATTTATTTTTAAAAATCAGCCAGTGATTACCACTGGTAATCACAGTGAGCACATCAGGAATATTGACTAAAGAAAATCTGAAACATCTTAAAAAATATGACATCTGATCTGTTAATAAACAACCACCAAAATCTAAGCAAACAACTTAGGTACAGACAGGTAATTATTATTTTGGTTAATCAAACTATCCCTTCAATAGTCCCACTTATCAAAGAGCCTTCATTCCAAACGCGTAACTATCTACTGATGCTTATTAATAACAAGTGCGTGCGTGGAATTGTTTTAATTTTGTTGAAATTCACTTCCGTTATACCTGTTTTTTCCCAACTGCAAGAAACCATGTAATATTCACTTAACCTGAAGTAATAACTAATGTTGCTCCAAACACATGGGAGTCTTTGCGTGTGGGCTTTCCTATATAGGCTACATGAAAATTGATATATTTTTAAACACGTGCTAAATATTACCATATTTACATTTTTCCTGCTTTCAGTTTGAGCTCCAAATGTCCCAGTCTATGTTAGACACCACTTGAAACTCAAAACCAGTTCATGCTTATTTACTTTTATTATCCCGTGTTTACAGTGAAAGTGGCACATCTGGATTAGATAATTTGTTATTAATTAAGAAGAGTTCGATGGTTATCATGTTTTGTGTGATTAAATCATCTTTGATGTATAATTTTCGTAGGAAAATTTGCAGTCGAACAGTTAACAGAAAATCTACGAGGACCCCCTATCTTTTCAACTCTGCCTATATACATTGTATAGGATCACAACTCCCGCTTGAGATTTTCAATGGTTACATCAAATGATCAGACGAGGAAAAAATGTATCTGAGTAATCGATTTGAGGAGCGGGCGCACTCATTATTTCAAACAGCGCCGACTTAAAACGGACATTTTACATGTCTTTCAAAATCTTCGGAACGGTAACTGTAATATTGCAGAGGACCCTTTCCGAGTATTATGCACCTGTGATTTATCTTCTCATCCAGCTGTTCTTAATTAAATGCATTTAAATTTAGACTCGCTGAGAATCAGGGTTGAAATGCGACCATTCTTTTGCTGAATTGCGAAAGTCATTTAGTTTTTAATATAATGTTCAATATGGACGTTGCAAATCAGCTCTTGAGCCCATTTCTCAATGAGATGTCATCTTATCCACATCCTAAATTTCAAAGTAAATTTACGATCAAAGCATATATATGTCACCACGTTTTCTTGCAGGCATACTCAGAAGCGCTGTAGAATCTGTGAAAGACCGCACCCAACGGAATGGACAAGCAGCCAATGTGCTAAACACAACAAGCTGTGCAAATACAAAGTGATAATAATGATAATAATAATAATAATAATAATAATAATAAATAAGCAATGAATATCGACAACGTGAGATGAAGAGTCCTTGAAAGTGAGTCTGTAGGATGCAGTTCAGTAAATGAGCAAGTGAAATTGAGTCAGACCCTCAGGTTGAGGGTCTGATGGTTGAGGGGTAATATGTGTTCTTGATGGTGTGGGTCCTAAGGCTCCTGTACTTTCTTCCTGATGGAAACTGCGAGAAGAGAAACTCCTGGCTCCACTCAATTGTTTTAGTTTGATATCCTTTGCCTACAAAACCCTTTAAATTCAGATTTTAAATTAGTGCGCTGGCACTAATTGTGATGGTGGGGGGGGGGGGGGCGAACTCCGTGCTACCGTCCTTTGCACGAAGAAGCATTAACCAGCTTTTCTCCTGAAAGGAAATGACATGCTCCATTTTGAAATATGTAAACACATATTTACCTCAAATGGTTTAGGTTTCGAACTGTACACCAGAGGAATTAGATCCACTGCATTATTTTCAACTACTGCGACCTTTTCAATTTTGTGATGTTATTTCTTTCTGTTTTATTGGCAACGCTGTTTTGATTATAAGATTCAAAATACAAGTGTTTAAGTTGCTTACTAATCAGGGTATATGGAGGAAAAAGAAATGTTTGTTAAACATAATAGAGTTTTCTTCCAATGAGGAAACATAATCCACAACCCAGGCTGGACAATAATCTTTAATGTCAGGTCGGAGATTTCTGCAATTTTAATATTTTCCCATATTTGGATCCACATAAAAGCAATAGCCTTCACTTAATTTCAATGCTAACCCTTGTGAGTAAGAATGATGCTTTATGAATACACGGTTTTTCATGTATTCCCAAGATAATTTAAATATAAAAGATGGCTACCAAGAAAGGCTTAGAAGATTTGGTTTGTTCATAATAAGAGATGTGCCGACTAAGAGATTTGATAAAGGTTAAAAAAAACACTGTTGAATATATTTCAGTTGATATTTTCCATTTGACTGTGTGAAGATGACCTGGGCTCTGCGAATAAGTTGAACAACGATAGATAGAAGTGGTTTGGTATTTTCAGGGCCATTTTCAAGAGAACTTTAGAATTACTTTCTCACTGCTGCTATTGGGGTTCATTTTCTGCAACTCTTCAAACGTAATGGAGCCGGCTGGAGTTGAAATTGCAATGTATGGAAAAGTGGACGAAATACAAGGTACTGTGAACAACATGAATTCTATCCCTTTGATCGGTCTTACGCCATCTTTAAAAAAAAACCTAGGGCTTGTCCCATACTCTCTCCTCCATTCCTCCCCCCTCCCAATTGCCTTTGGATTTGAACTGTTTTGTGTCTGCCCCTTCATACACGTAGCTGCTGGTTAGTTGAGTGTGTCTAAATATGTTTCAAGTTTTACAACTTCCGCGTTTGGATCAGATGGTCTCACCCATCGACATTTGAACTGAGTTCTCATTACTGATATGAAATTGTATTCATAATTTTATAGAAGTTCCAGCTGCAGGTTGGACGCTATGAAACCACGGGTCTGTATCAGTATCATTTAGGATCTGTTAATTAAAACAAGGAGAACAGCATACCTCATATATAAAATTGAACAAAAAGTAAAGGCAGTGATGCAGGCTACTTTCCGTTTATTATCGTTTCCAACGTAAGATGACGAAGAAGTTATTAACTTTATAAGTTGTCTGGAAAGTTTGATGCTGTTACAACATAAAGAGCTTTACAAATCTTGTTACATTTCTGGTCAGGTAACACGGTATAATTTTCTCGATATAAATGCCTTTGGAAATGTTATCAGGAAAACCAAACTGTGACATCTCAGCAGCCACCCTGCGTATATGGGATCAAATTCTAATTAGATTAAAATTTGTAATTTGGCAACATGATCGATTGAATGCATTCTATTTTTCAAGTGATTGGGAACAACATCATTCTGAGATGAGACAAGCGTGTCTCTTGTGATTAAATATCCTTTATTAATAATAAACTATTCTTTTTAATGGAAAAGTAGATTTATTCCACCGATTCTGATCTTGTAAATTTAATAATTCTTATTCTATCTACATTTAAATTCAGAATGAACTCTAAATCTATTTACTTAACATGACATAGGATTTGACTGCTTTTCTTATATCTGCGTTGGGACAAAAATTAACCATTTGATTTAGCAGTCAATTTCGAACATTTTTTTTTTGGTAAGCAACATGGTCTAATTAATCCTTTTATACACGCTTGGTTGTCCTTTCCTCCCTTTTGCTCACATCGTTTTAAATAAAACTACCCTTGTGGGTGTATATGTGTGTGGTCTTAAGGACAACATCAGAAACGGCGTTTTGAATAGGAGGAGTTGATTTTTGGCCAGCCTCTGTAGTGTGTAATTGTGTACTAGTTCAATTAGAACTTCAGGCCTGGGACCGCACACATTTCTGCTCAAGCTGCCATTGTTAGCCGGCAATTGTGCGCCTCCCTCCCGAATGAGTGCACCGACCCCGTGGCAAAGGGGTCATGCCGCACTGCAGACACAGAGCGCTGCAGTAAACAGCAGGCCACGAGTTCCCAACTAAAACTTGCAAATCGACTCTCCTTATCACCAGAAAGATTCACCCAGCCAACATATGTTTCATTGAATGGTGGTATAATAAATCAATTTAAAATACATCTTGGGTCAATGAATACTATTTCGATGTAGGCTACCTCACTTTATTTCATGGACTCTGTTTAAATGCACAGTTTGGCGGTCATGTTCGTCCATGTCCGAACATGATTTAAGAGTGGAAACAGCAACACTGGACTAAAGAATACGTGCACGTGACGGGAATCTGTACTGGGTTTGCTGAAGTTAACATTGCAATGTACTTCCCTCTGCTTATCATACATATTTCAAACCTCTCCTCGGTTGGATCGACCCACCTGGATATTGTGAAATAAATTCAGCGAGATAAATCACCTTTCTGAGAGGAACCAAGTCTTGGGGCGTATTGCGAGATAATGCTTGTGACTTACTTAAATTTTGTTAAATTGTATCATTCACTGGGGCGTGTTTTGTTATAATTTTCGGTCACTTTTAATATTCTGATGTGCCCAACCTGACATATTGTTGCATCCCATTCCTCTTAAATACAAAAAAAAAAATCCCAATTCAAATGTTGTTATAGCCGAATTTGCGGTATGTCCATTTGTCCCCCCCCCCCCCCCACACACACACACACACACACTTAAAATCAAGTCATGTGTGGCTCTTTACATCTGAAAATAATTTTACGCCCCTTAACTCTCCCCCCGCCATTAGGTATTCGGTCTCAATAGTATACACTCCATCTGTACTTTGTATATATGTCCCTTTGAAAAGAAAACACAGCCCAGAAAACGCCATAAATACTGAGGACCATATTGTGCCTTACCATTTCTTAAGAACAAAAAGCAGTGCGAGAGAGGGACGCTTCAATGCCAGAAGAAGCGTGTTCACTCGAATGCGTTTCCGTCCCCCCTACACAGTCTCTACCACAAACTAACACCCCCCCCCCCCCACTCGACTTCGTTCAGCTTTTTGCAAGACTCTCCAAGTTGGGCAAACTGAAAAGAAAAACAATAATTAGAGATAATTGCTTGTGTCCAAACATAAGCATCAAAGCATTTTGGATTCGTTTGTAATGTGCTATGGTGTGTGATCCAAAAGGATGACCCCTATTTTGCTTATTGAGTGGGAGCACATAGTGAGTGACAGATGGAGTGGACCCAATGCACTCGTCACCGACTCAGACGGGGCACGGATTGTATCGGAGAGAGTCAGCGAATAAAGAATCGGAGAAAGGTACAAAACAAGGGTCAAAAGAGGGTGCATAATTACCAGGGGTGGCTGAAGGCAGCATAACAAAGAACACCACACTCGATTTTAACAAATCGTGCCCGCACTGGATTTATTTTCCTGAAAACATATTGAAATGTACACAGTGTACGAATGGAGCTGCTGAAAAAGAAACAGCATTGCATTGTAGCTGGATGTCTGTTGGGATGGTATAGACGAGTCACTATTAAAAATGAATACGTGTCTATGTGAAAGAGAGAGAGGGAGCTAGAGAACCGAACTTCTGTTTCCTTTATAAATATGTTTATCATTTTACCTAATAAATGTAATTCTCATTTTATTCCGTGAATATTGAATTACATGTGAGAACTGAAATAGCCTTGTTTAAGTCTATTGGATACTCAGTGTAAAACTACATCTCAGCCACAGTAGAAGAAAATAGAGGTTTATCAAATTATAATCATAAGAACGAGGGTTTTATTTTAGAGTATTAAAGTTTCTTTGGGGGCAATTTTGAGTGAAATGCCGTAAACTAAATAAATGAAAGTGGAGAAGAGAACAGCAAACTCGAGAATGCCACCCAGTATCTTCATCAGAAGGAATATTTGGGTAGTTGAAGTGATTTACTAGTGAATGGACAGACTAGGACAAAGGCTCGAACAACAGGGCTTCTCGTTGGAGTATTTCAAAAGCAGTGGTTCGTGTGATAAGATAAAGTGCAGTTGTTTTGGACTCGTAGTCCATTACATAGTAATAGGTTTTGAATGACCTAAACGATTTGTTGATTGGGACAATACACCCATTGTCCACAATTGCATTTTTATAGAAATGTATGGACAAAAGACCGTGTATCCTAACAAAACTACAAAGGCTGTTTTATTGGGCTAGTGTGTACCATGAGCCTAGCTTTGAATGGAGCCTACAACCAGGTGAACAGTTTTCAAGATCCCATTTATACCTTCGCGAAACCAGTACCATTTCAAAAGATTTTCGAGCCTAGTATGTGAAGTAGAAACTTAATTGAAGTTCAATAAACAAAATAGCTGGTCCCAGTTGAAGAATGATGCTCTCTCCCCAAAGCATTAATAACAATCAATTATTAACTTGCTGATTGTAAAACTTGCACGCTATTTCAATTATTTATGTATAGATGCTTCCCACGGCTTGCGTGGAGATTCTGTCACTCTCGCTTTTCCTTTCATCGGTATGGTAATATGAAACGAGTGGAGCTCCTGTATTTTACCAAAATAGTTCAATGCTAATTATCTGCTGTCACCGAAATATCTGTACTATAGGATGGATCTGTCGGGGAAATGTGTGAACGCGCAGTATGTAACAGCTGGACGGCAAATCCTAGTGCTTGTTTAAGAACTTCCCTTCGTTTTTGTGCCTGGTTGCGTTAATTTCTTCGGATGTTCAACCACTTCAGATCTGATCTCACTGCTCCTCCAACACGCTAAAGATGGCATTACACTTTTAAAAAGCGAAAAAGACATAAACCGTGTAATCGTATCTTTCTCCAGGGGAATAACTTGATGTTTGTTCCATTAAATATTTGATAAAATTATAACGTTAATGTGATTTTGTTTTCGATAGTAACGACTCTGAAACACATACATTTGATTAGCTCTTATAATGTTACGAAAATCAAACTCTGGGTTAACCCTCAGAATGATGTGCTTGCTTAATGTATATGTTATGGCACAGGAAAATTATGGCAATTTAACACGCGTACAAATGATGGAAATACGGATGACAGAAAATGCTGGAAATATTCTCCAGATCTAACAGCACTCGTAGAATGAGAAACAGTGCTAATATTTCGGGTCGAAGACCCTTCGTCAAAACTGGGAAAGAGTAAAAAGCAAGTTGCTATTAAGTTGGAGAGAGAGTGTGTGGTGGAAGTTGAAAGGAAATGACTGACAGGGTGAATCTGGGATAAGCTGTAAACAAGGTCACTTGGTCAATCGGTTATTAGGGGCAGTCAGGGAGATGGAATATGGTCCTTTGCTGTGGAACACCTGCGTTCATTTGGCTGGGGTGACTTGCAGTTTCTGGTTGCTTGACGCTGTAATTCTCCAAACCACTCCCACTCCCACCCATCTGTCTGTGGCCACCTACATTGTTAAAACTTGAGGAGCGTTATCTTCCGTCTGAGCATATACCGTTCCAGACTCAATATCAAATTCTACACAGATAACCTACTTTCCCTGTTTGCGTTAGAATGGTGCACATCATCTGTGATACTAGCTCAGTTTTTATTTCTCCGTTAGCACAACCTGGCCTGACTGGCATTTTCCTGTAATCCTGTATTTCACAACTTCAGCGCAAAAAAAAAAGGAAGCAAAGGGATAGTGAAGACCCTACGTCTAGATCGCCTCCGACCTGCACTGTCGATTCTCCTCCTGCTAAGTAGTTCCAGCATTTCCTCGTTTTTGGTTCAGATCAAAATCCTGAAGACATACAGACGCAAAGTCTTCCGAATGCCAGAAATCTGAAGTTAAAATTAGAAAATAATGGAATTTTATATTAGTTCGGGCAGTATCTAAAGAATGAGACGGAGAGTAGATATTCCACACCAGTGTCCTTGCACAAAGCCTAAGCAAAGTTAGACACTTTGAACTGAAATCTGCAGATTAAACAGCGTGGATGGGTGGTAGGTAAATACAAAAATGAAGCTCTGCGCGACGTTTGAACGCGGGAGAGATGATAAATTGAATGAAACTCCGAGAGGAAGATGGTGGTGGCGGGGTGGCGGGGGCGGGGGCAAATGAAGTTAAAAGAAGATCGGACAACAGCAGGTGTAAAAAAAATCATCTAAAATTGAAAATACAAACTATGGTGGATGCTGGAAATTAGAAATAAACCCCACAGGGCTTCATGGTTCCAAATGACTTACGCCATGTTCGAATTGTGGCCTGCGCTTGGACAAGTTATCCTCCATAGACGCTATCCTTCCCGTTAAGTTTCATAAACATTTTCTCTTTATGGCTACTTTTCATTCACAGTCAATAGACTGCATCCTCGTCGAATTGAATGGTTCAATGGTTCCGTTTAATATCAGAGAATGTTTACAGTACACAACCTGAAATACTTACAATACGGTCTCTTACGGATATAATACTGTCTTTTAAGAGACTCTGAGATAGATACATGGAGCTTAGAAAAATAGAGGGCTACGCGTTAGGGAAATTCTAGGCAGTTTCTAGAGCAGGTTACATGGTCGGCACAACCAAGGGCCTATAATGTGCTGTAGATTTCAATGTTCTAAACACTTCACAGACATCCATGAAACCGAAGAAACACCCAAGCATGAATGACAGAAAGATGCTAGAACCCCGAATCCCCCCTCCCCCTCTCAAGCGCAAGCGGCAGCAAATCATCAACCCTCTCCCCCCACCGCACCCCCGCACTTGTTCTAGCAGGAAGTATCAACGCCACCACCCACCAAGCAAGCAATAGCAAGTGCCCCTTCCCCCATCGGAGAGAGACTATTAACAAAAACTATTGTTCACCCGACAATTCGACACGCCCAATCACAAACAAGAGATATCGGCAGATGCTGGAAATCCGAGCCACACGCACAAAGTGCTGGAAGAACTCAGCAGGCCAGGCAGCATCTACGGAAAAGAGTGTAGCGGACGTTTCGGACGGAAACCCGCAGAGTCCCGTCGAAGGGTTTCAGCCCGAAACGCCGTCTGTACATCTTTCCTAGATAACGCCTGGCCTCCTGAGTTCCTCCAGCATCTTGTGTCCATAATTCCACACGCCATAGGCTCTCGAATGTCACGTAAATGAGTCCAGAGCCTCATTTTCATACGTTTGGCAACACAGCGACTTAGGCAATGTAAAATGAAGGTATAAGCTTGGTAATAAAACGAGGACTATCGTTAGGTGGATAGTTTTCTTTTGTAAATAAGATATAAGAATATTTGCAAACCTGGAATTGGGTATAGTTTTCATAATCCTTATATAACTTTTAGGATTTTTACACCTGATCTACGCAAGCTATAGAATACAAATATTTCTCAATAAGTACTACGCATTAGCTGTTAACCGTTGGGCACAAAGATGTCCTGGTTCGTATCAACACGACGTAAATGCGGTGTTATTTCAGAGCATTACCGTAAGAAATGAAGGGTGCTGAATTCCAACAGTCAAGATGGATAACTTCATCCACCCCAACACCGATCTGATTCCACAACCTATGGGCTCACTTTTATGGACTCTACACTCATGTTCTAGATACTTATTGTTTTTTTCCTTTTTCTATTTACACAGTCCGTTGTATTTTGCTCATTGGTTGGTTGTCGGTCTCTGTCGTAAGCGGGTTTTCATTGAACCTATTGTGATTTTTTCTATTTATTATGAATGCCCGCAAGAAATTAAATGTTAGAGTAGTATATGGACTTTGATAATAAATTTAATTGAACTTTAAACTTTGTGATTGTTATCGCGTTGGACTCTTAATTAGATTTGGAGATACAATAGACCACCAATGCTTGAATCCGAAGCAACAAGCAATCAGATGCAAGGTTTCTACCTGAAAAGTTGACATTTCCTACCTCCCCACCCGTGGAGTAAATTTTATCCATTTTACTCCGGTATTCGGAGTCCATTTCTCGATTGCCAACGTTTGGGTCGGCTGCAATTTAAAGATATACAAACTGCGCATCAAACATGATCTTGTTTTCGGAAATTTCTTTCCGCAAGGAAACTACGCTCAGCCCGCATTTTGGTTGTCACTTAAAATTGTCCTTTCCTTCCCTTAAAGCATTCAGTGTGCCCCGTGGCACCGAATTTTTAGTACGGCATCACCTCGTATGTTGATACTTTGTAGCTCATTATTCATGTTGACTTACTGTTCTATGATTTCCTTTTTATCAGGCCATGCCAAATATCATAACTTCCGTATCATTTTGCAGAATTCGTTAAACTGTACTAAGAACCATAAGCGCTACTTCTAAAATACTCTGTTTATGAATTAACCCGTAACTGAATGTGCAAGGAGTTTTGATTCTGCATCCTGGGTTTACTATGTGCTGTTCTGTCGAATCCATCAATGAAAATCCATTAACATTAGAAAAAAAGCATGGGTGTGCGCCGTGACTCATATATTGCAGCACATAATTTTTCAATATAGAAATCTGTTTTGACCTCCGAAACAATGATGACAAATGATTAATATGTTTTCCACTAGCAAGCTACCTCAAATACCAGTTTCAGGGCGGCCATTTCCCTGCCACAAACACGTACACTTCCATATGCTTGTGGTTAAACCAACCAGCCGGACCTAGTTCTGGTAAGCGGCTACATATCACGTAACGTTGATATATAAAAGGAAACGAGAAGTGTTTTAAGTACTTCAGACTCAATAATTAGTGTTCTGCCGGAGTCTTGGGACTCTGGGCGAATTAGAAAATGTGACGTGCTTAGAACGGGCTTTATTACCCTCCCAGCTAATCGCCTTGACTGGTATTTTATTAGCCGTACAACCTTGACGTTACCTGGTAACAGTGGAGTTCAGGTGATAAGATGGAAGGGCTAATGGGTTTTGTACGTCAGTCAGGGCTATTGAAACGGATTATACAGCAGATCTGTAAATCCAGGGCGGAGAACAAAAATTACAATTTTCCATTGATTCTGGAGATGAGAGCCAAGGCATACATTAGAAGATCCCTCAGCAGAGAGAATATTATAATTAAAGGTGGCCTATGAGCGGTTAGGCTATAAAGTGCATAACAACATTCATTAAAACGAACTAGCGAATATTGTTCCAATATGTAGCCGTAAATAAATATAAATATAAAACATTATCATACATTTTCCCACAGTAAACTATTTTTCATTCCGTTTCCACCTCACGACAATATTTCATCTATCTAGTGACAATAAAACGTTGTCATGTCATGATCAAAACACATCCATAACTTGGCTTGGCCGGGGGCATTTTCCACGAAGGCAGCTTGGACTCACTGTCCGCCCGTACATTCCGCAGACTGTGGACGACTCCAAGACGTTCATGTGGAAATTGAAAAGATATGTGAAGACTGTTATTACTTCTTTTACTACTTATGGTTCCTTAGACCTAACTATTTAAAATAATAGAACTATGAATTACATCGGCTCACATCTCATAAGGTAGATTTTGTTAGAGCAATGCAGCAATCATTGTTATTCCTTTCCCTTTTAAAGAATATTTTCGAATTAATTCCATCTTTCTGGTATTCATCACGCGTTCAGAATGTTCGCTGACTCTTGCTGGAATGTAAGTTGTTATTTATCCTGACGTTTCCAAGAAACATTCTTCTTTATCATATTCAAGGATGAGTGCTGACTAGTCTTATTTGGCTCAAGATCTGAATTTAAACAGATGTCCAAACATGTTCACACTCTTGTGTGTGAAATTATGTTAATGTTTATAAAATCATTCAGAGAATAGTATTAATTAATACCATTGAAAGAAGTCATTCGGCACTTTGTAAATGAACTGGTCATTAATTGAATGTTGTCAGCACTTTCTATTCAGATTTGTAGATTACCAAACACCAAGAAATCTTCCTACATTGCCAGCATTTAGTAGCAACCGTTTTTTGCTCAACTAGACCAAAGAGGATAGGTTAATTCCCCTCTCAATCTAATCTAGTGTCCCACCAACCAAATCACTGAGAATGCTTCACTCACTATAGATTCTAGGATAAATTGTCTTACTTTTATTTGAAGTTCCAGATTCTATTTCTACTACTTTTTATAGTTTGCAATAGGGTATCTGCTGTGGCAAATAACCCACCAATCTCCATATGATATATAGAAAATCTGACTTCCAACAATTCTCGTAGCTCTGTAAGTCAGAGCACAAGTGATAGTGAGAGTTTCTCTCTTAGCTAATATTTCAGACAAGTACATATCACTAATACACATAATGGGTGAAAAATCTTTCTTCATTCCCTTCTAATTCTTCTACTAATTATGCTACATCCATGCCCCTGGCTTTTACCTCCTTCACTAAATGAATAATGCCATTGTCAGGTGTCCTCAAAAATATAAACATCTCAAACAAGTCTAAGCTCAGTCTCTTTTGATCAAAAGGAAACAGCATCATCTTATCCAATCATTTCACACTACGAAAAATTTCCAGTCTTCGCAACATCCTCATAAATTTCCATGTAGACTCCTGTCCAATCACATCTTTCTTGTAATATGCTGAACAGAATTGTACACAATACTTAAGCAGTAACCTAACTAAAGTTCTATGCAGTTCCTGCATACCCCCTCTGGTCTTACATCTGTGCTTTGGCTGAAAAAGGAAACCTCCTTGGTATGTCATCTTAACCATTGTACTGACCTGTCCCATTACCTTTTACAATCTATGCATTTGCAGGGCTCTTTGTTTCTCCATGCCCTGCACCATCCTCCCATTTCCCAAAGTGCCTTACCTCACCCTTGTCTGGATGAAATTAATTTTCCATTTTCCACCTTGCTTTTCTATCATTTTCACTATAGGCTAGAGCATTCTAGCTCACTGTCAACCACATAATTAATTTTGACATCACCTTTAAATTTCCTTATAGTGCCTCTAATATTGAAATCTAAATCATTGAACTATACTACCAACTGCAACTGAGCCCCATGGAACCCAGTTTTTTCAGTCCCAAAGCACCTACCAACAAATATTCCTTGGTTCCTGCCATGAGCCATTTTTTGTTCCACATTTCCATACTCCCTTTGACCCCACAGGTTTATACTTTGAGTACATTAACAAAACCTTTTGCTCAAATCCACACAGTTTAGCTAATACTGTATATCAAATGGCTACATCAATTGTATGCCTTATTAACTCTCCTAACTCAATTCAACCCCAGGTATGACTTCCCCAGATTAATCAGTGCCTTTCCAATTGAAGGTTGTTATGCCCTTAAAAGATGATTTCAATAATTTGCCCAACCCTGGTTTAATTAACTGGCCTTTGGTAAATTAGGTTATTGCTTGCATGATGTTTGTATGTTGGTAGTCCTCCAACCATCAGTTACTACTCCTGTTGCCAAAAAGAATAGATAAATGATTATCATAACCTCTATTTTTTTTCCTCCTTAACTTTTTTTAAACAGCTTTGGTGAATTTTCACTTGGGCTTGATGATTTATACACTCTCATTAAATCTAGCCCCTTAATATTTCCTTTCTTTAACATGTTACAATATTTCACTCTCTTCGTCCTGAATCACAACAGGATCAATCCCTTCTTTTGAGTATAACCACTAACTATTCACTAAAAGCTTTACCTCTGTTTCAATTCCTCTTCGTAATCCCAAAGAGTACCTATTCTTTCCTGAGTTAACCTATGGCTCTTTAAGTCCTTATAGGACATTTTTGCATTTTCTTTGATTGTATCTTCTAATATATTTTCATTACTTCTCTTTGCGTTCTTAATGTTTTTAATTAATTCCACTTCTAAACTTTCTATAACCTTGTTTACTTCCTTCTGCATTATGATTGTGTCTGATATTAGATATGTTGCCTTATCTTATCATTCATACATCTTATGATACAGAATGAAGCTGGAGTTAAGCAGGAAGCAAAAATTTCACAGTTCCATTCAAGCATATTCAATAAGCCCAAAGAAAACCTTAGAAATAGTATCCTGCATTCCAGTTGTATCATCTTATTTGCTACTTTCTTATTTTTAGCATTCAAATATAAGAAATTGAAAAATAAGAAAGTTCACATGTAGTCTGCCTTGCGATACTAATATCACAGAGTAGTCTTGATAAAACTCAGCCCAATTCAGCCTATTGAATCAGTGTTGCCAGTTCCATTTATTAAGTGTGTCATGTTGATAAAGTTATCATATTTTGTTTCATAATCAAATGTTTTTATAATTCTTTGTTTTAAAATTGTAATGCACTTCTCACTTTTGTGTATTTGATTCAAATAGTTGATTTGTATTGTGGCAACTAAAATACTAAATTGGACTTAGTTGTGATTTAGCATGTTTACCCATATCAGCTGCTGATGTAAAACTGATATTTTACCATCTCCCTAAATATCAAAGAATTACTCCAAGCATTTGGATATTACTGATGTACAGTGCATACAGAATTCCTACTTGGTCATCCAAGACTAATAGAAGAAATGCTCTGTACCCTGCTGAGGAGGGTTTAGATATTGATGGTAAGCTTGAAAAAACACCCTCTGTAACAAGTATTGACTCATGAAACAATGTCTTTTGATTCTTCAAACAGTATCTACTCAAAATAAGTGACCATGGAATGCAAAATCTAGCTACTATCCAACAACACTGCAATAGATCACTAAGTAGCTCCACTGATATATATTCAGGATAAATCAAAAAATACTAGAATTTTATTAAATAAGCAAATTTTTAAATCTATTTTGAAGTCCATGTGTCTTGGCATCTCTCCTGGCCCACCCCAAATCTCCTAAAGAAAGTAATTTAACTTAGGCCATTTTCTTGACTGTGTGAACATAGCTCCACGATGCTATTGGATTGGAAGTTGCAAAATTTAGACACAGTGAAGATAAGGAATGGTATATTTCCAGATCAAGATTGGTGATGTTCCCATTACAGATTATACTGATCTCATTTCTGATAGAGAATGCAAGGTTGGGAGTTGGTGCTATTCTTAAATTAGCTAACATGGTTTCCAACTCATAGCTGGATAGGAAATTGTAAATGAATGAGAAAGTGTAACAAGAGGGGGTAGGTAGGACACATTCATCTCATTATATCTTGTAATTCATGTGTACATGGGGTCATAATTGCTCATTTTTATGACCCACCATACTGTCTTTTTTAATTTAAAACCTGAGAACAAAACAAGACAATATAAGAAATATGAGCAGGAGTAAGCCATTTGGTGGAGTCTGCTCCACCATTCAATAATATCATGGCTGATATGACCAAGGACTCAGCTCCACGTCTTTGCCTTTTCCCCATAACTCTTAATTCCCCTGCTTTGCAAAAATCTATCCAACTGTGTCTAAAATGTATTTAATAAGCTAGCCTCCACTGCTCCCTGGGCAGAGAATTCCACAGATTCACTCATCTCTGGGAAATGCAGTTGCTCCTCATTCATCCCAAATATATTATTTTGAATCTGGAGGTTATGTTCCCTAATTTTAGTCTCACTTACTAATGGGGGAAAAAAGCTTTCTTGCTCCTATCTTATCTATCCCTTTCATAATTTTACATGTTTCTCTAGAAACTCCCTCTGAGTTCCTCCGAGTATCTCTCTGGGTAAATCAGCTCAATCTCTCCTCCTAGACTAGCACCACAATCTCCAGAATCAGCCTAGTGAGCCTCTTCTCCACCGCATCTAAATCCAATATATCTTTCCTCAAGTAAAATGACCAGAACTGCATGTAGTACTCCAGCTGTGGCCTCACCGATACTCTGTACAGTTTCAGCATTAACTATCCTGCTTGTAAATTCTGTCCCTCCAGCAATGAAAGTCAATATTCCATTTGTCTTCTTGATAACCTGTTGCACCCACAAACCAGCCTTTGGCTTTGACCTTGTTGTTCCTTGGTTTGTATCATTAATCTGCAAACGTATAATTGTGTTTCCAAGCAGGTTAGTATACTTGTAATACATAAATAAATGCACGTAGTCATGCTCAAAGATCAAATAATCTCCTTTATCAAAACACTCCTTATTTAATTTAGCGTCACACCTCTCTATACCATTTTAATGCAAAAATAATGTTAGAACTCATATATACTATTTTAAATGTTAAGAGCAAGAATTAACATTAGCAGGAGTAGTACTAGGCAGCCGTCGATCCCAGGGGGTCATAGGGTTGCGCCTCTGGTCGACTGTGTCTCAAGATTTGAAGAACTGGCTGTTGCCCTTGCAGCAGTTCCCCTGCTCCACGTCACTGATGTAATCCAAGGGAAAGGCAAGCGCCAATACAGCTTGGCACCAGTGTCGTCGCAGAGGTTGCCAGAGTGAAGTTGTAAACAACATCAAACTGCCTTATGGTCCCTGGCTCCGGATTTCTTGCTCGGGGTTCACTCCTGAAGCCTTTCTCATGGGTGGGTATGGCCGCAAGACATGGGAGGTTTAAACGTAGAATTTCCCTTTTCCTAGGTGGGCTGCTGTCCAGGGCTGATGGGCCCCTCCTGCCCAAAGCAAAAGGCGCCAGTGGTCTGCCTTTGCCCCTTCTCTTGTCTGTAGAAACAGTTCCTCCGGGCCTAGTAGCTAAGCCACACGTGAAGGCCAAGAGTTGGACTTGGTTATCAGAGGCTGTTAAGAGCCGCACACCATTTGGAGCACTTTATAGGTAGTGGGAGCTTATCTCCACTACCACCCCCGGCTTAGGAACCTTAGGAACCATAATACTAGTATAAAACAGGAAATGATGAACATACTAAGCAGGCCCGGCAGCGTCTGCAGAAAGAGAAGTTGCATTAACTTGCATTGATGGGTGACCTGATAGAGGTGTATAAGATGAGGAGAGGCATTGATCGTGTGGATAGTCAGAGGCTTTTTCCCAGGGCTGAAATTGTTGCCACAAAAGGACACAGGTTTAAGGTGCTGGGGAGTAGGTACAGAGGAGATGTCAGGGGTAAATGTTTTACGCAGAGAGTGGTGAGTGTGTGGGATGGGCTGCCGGCAACGGTGGTGGAGGTGGATACAATAGGGTCTTTTGATAGACTTTTGTATAGGTACATGGAGCTTAGAAAAATAGAAGCTATAGGTAAGCCTAGTAATTTCTAAGGTAGGGACACGTTGGGCACAACTTTGTGGGCTGAAGGGCTGTATTGTGCTGTAGGTTTTCTGTTTCTATTAACTTTCAGATTACTCAGATGGATTGTTCCATGACTCCCCTGATGAAAAGTCATCTCATTGAAACGTCAATTCTTTTCCTCTAAGAATACAACCTGACCTGCTGGATATTTCCGTACATTTCTGGGTTTTTTTTTTTATCAGACTTTCAGCTTCTGCGGGATTTTTAAGGTTGCATTACCAATAACTGAAATATCTACATTGTTTTCAGCAGCCTGTAATCCTTAGGATGGCTAGCAAGCTTGACATTTATTTCATACTCCAATCTTCTTTTAAAAGTCGGTGCCAAGCACAATAATATCCGACAAAAGGCAGTGTGGCCATCACCCTGAGATCTAAAAGCGCATGTTCATTAATTTCGCCAATTTTCTTAATAAGATTCAAATCTGATTCAGGTATGTATCCGTTCTAACACAGAAACCGATTAAACCACATCAGTGACTATTACCCCTATTTTCACGTTGGCTGTTTGAAACGTAAGTGCTAGCCATCATTCTTAGGGCCCTGCATTTCGTCTCTAGCATTGTGTTGCTAGTCCCAACTTTATAACCTGGTAGGTTAACACTGACAAATTGGTTTCAGCTCGTCAAGGATGATGTAGTTACCAAGAAATTGTTCTCCGACACGCATGCTAAGCAGCCCCTTCATGTTTACACTAGAATAATGATGGTGCTTATTAAATGACGTTATTGAATTTAACTTATTGGGTTAAATGGAGGACAATACTTAAAGTACGACTTATATTTTTAGATCCTTCGCGCTTTCGTGACAACACAAAGTTCTTCAAAGACAATGAAGTGCCTAATGTGGAATGTTATGTGGAAGCAATCGTAATATGCCAAACGTCATAATCACTTACTTCTGTAGTCTGAGTATTCTACAGCCAAGTACCCCGTGCATCCGATATGTATGTGTTTATATGATTTATTTATTTATATGCACTCCAGGATACTTGACAAGAATATTTTAGTTCTTATATCTAAAGGAAACAGACATGAATTTATAGAATATTATTTCGGATTCTAAGATTCTATATAGTGGAGTACGGAAGGTGATAAAGACCCCTTGCAGAGCTATTCGCAAACTGTGAAAAATAATATCTGTTTATTGTTATAAGGATCCACTCATCACAGAATCCTTCAGTAGGTTTCTCCTCACTTAAACTTCCCCGATTTGAGATGTACAATAGCTGTATCTCTTACAATTTGAAGACCCCATGAATCACACTTTAGATTCTCGACTCCGCTAAAATGAAGAGACTGTTCAACCGAGTTGAGAACCACATTCAGTGTTAAAGCAATTAAGGTTTCCGTACAGAATTCGATCACCTCTATTAGCACAAAAAAAGCATTTCTAAGATTCAACAAAGTTTTGCTTTAACATCCTTCCTAATACTTAAGAGCAATAATTTAATTTGGTCTCGCTTGGCACCAATTAAAATATTCAGCTGGGATTAAAACAATTCCATATTAGCTGTGGGGAATCGAGTACAGTGTACGTCCTTTCTTTAAATCAAGTTATAAGCATCGTCATTATTTTTAAATTCCTTTTGGCAAAAAAAATCGAAACTAGTTACTTTCTCTTGATTGATGTGCTTCTCGAATAACTGGCCTGAATCAGATTTTAAAATTGGTGAGACTTAAAGGAAAATGGTGTCTGGCGTTTACCGATGCAGAGCAAGTATTTAAATATGGGTTGGTTCATTTACCGCACTCTGCAACTAACTTATCCAATCCCTTTTGGGAGGACCTTACTTTCCAAAACCATAGTAATAAAGTTTCAAATGAGATTCAGCAAAGCAGATCGATACAAAAATTAATTTTTCAAATTTTTGCGGATTATTATGTCAAGATAACAACAATAAATGTCTGTATTTAATCTTATTTAGGCAAATTGGACATTATAGTTGGAACAAAAGCGAAGATAATCAGGTTGCCCTTTCGTATTAAAATTATGATTTTGTCTCTCCCCTTCTATTTTCCCTTTTATATTTTCACCTTTATTGTCTTTCATTAGCCTTTTCCTTTTCGTCTTTGCACTTTGCTGTACAGAATGTTTATCATGAAAGCGGCCTCTTTTGTTTCCGCAATGTTTTCCCATTGATATTGAACTCAGGTGCAGTACTTATGTATTTATATATTCCTTATCAAGTGCTTTAGGGAATAACTCTCTTCACATTTCGCGCTTAATTTTATAGAAAATTCATATATTTAGCGTTCTTTTTAAATCCGCGTTTATTAACCTCACGAATATTTTTGCAGATTGAGACAGCCAGATGTATTCCTTTTGATATGTCGCCTTGTATAGAAACGGTGTTCACGGAAGTGCAGTTTGACTCATTTCATTCCTGTCACACTGAAACGCCGTATAGATTATGTCAGAAAGCCTAATGAAAGAAAGTGTATTTTAAAATCTCTCATAAAATAATGAAAATCGATACGGCCAAGGACCAAATGACTCAGTTGGATAAGTCTACTGTACCAGTCCGGCTAGGCTAATTGTATATAACGGGATTATATATTTAATTCAACTGCGATTCTAGTGCCTACTCAAATTATATCCAACTGGCGTATAAATTTGGTGCATTGGAGAGCTATATAATTTTTGCTATAATAACGATGGAGTATTTTTATTTAGTTTTGGAGTTCTAATCCGTTAATTGGTCAGTGTGCATTAATTTTATCGTAACTGTATACTTTTGCCCTAGGTAACCTCCAAACTAAATTAGCTACCTGCGAATTCGGCATTTTCAGGGTGATTGTGCTGTACTTAGTCTTCAACCACCATTATGCTTTCTCCCAATTATTTTGTTTGTAAAATATGAAGACTTGCTCTTTACAGTGTGTTCCTGTTCACCAAAGCAAAGCTCTTGGCTACAAGGTTTCCATCGTCCTGCACGACCCTTTCATCGGCCTGGTTCCACGCCCAGAGTCAGTGTTTTGTCGCTGTATCTCATATTTGCAATACTTTAGCAAAGTGAGAGATTCTCGACATATTAGTGCTTATTTATTTCAGTTTTCACATAATCTAAGAAATTATTTTCGCAAACACTTCAAGCAGCTTCCTCGTTAGTTCCCAACCGTGCAGATTATCTATTAGTCACTACACTAAATGCATGCAATCGATGTAACCCTATTTTAATAGTGTTCAGAAACTCCTCCGTGAAGTTTCACCCACTTTAGACGTATAAAAAACAGGTTGATGAAGTATACTTGCTCTCAAAGGGGATGCGCATTTTACTAAAAGCAGCGAACTCGGCAATAATTAGAAAATGTACTCATTCGTCAGTTAAGGATATTAATGGTTAGTTTTAATCTACTTACACACAGTGAACCTTTAATTGATGCTTCAGCATTCAAGGCGGAAAATGTACTATCTTAATATTTTTCTAGCACCAAATTGCCCATGTTCGATCGAGTACATCTGAACAATTATAAATAAAATAATTTTTAAAACCGCTTATTTTTTGACCCTTCAGCCGATAGACGTAGCGTGACCATTTGCACCTTTGTCTATTTCATAGAGCAAAACAACTATTTGTGAATTGTGATGAGTTCATAAATTTATCTTGTTAATACGAGGATTACTAAACAGAAATCTAAAAATTCTGAAACATAAAACATGATTTCTGTATCAGTATAACACTGAACGTGCTTTTTGTAACGTTCAGATTTTATTTACCCAGGAACTGCAGTTGCAAAGCCTATTCCGGTTATGGGAAATAAACATTGGAAATATAATATAATCTTTCTGATGTTTTCCACTTTAAATGAAACAAAGTCAATGTCGAAAAGGTCACATTAAAATAATATTTTACCCCTTTCTGCTGCCCCATACTCTGCAGTGTTTGCTTGTTATTGTTATTGCTGACTTGTTAAGAGCCATATCATATCTTGAGCCATTACCTAATCCGCTCTGATCTAGAGGGGGTCAATGGCTTCCCCTGGAGAACATGATCATCTTTTTCTCCATTAAGGTTCTATTATTCTTGACCTGAAATATTACTACAGTTTTACCGATTGGTCGGATTGCAGAAAATGTGAAAAAGGATTGGTTTAATGTTTTTCATTGCTGTTGAAGATTTCCAAAGGCCCTTAATGATTCAAGCCATTTTGCCATTAAAGAGAAAAAGTAAATACAATCTTATAAAATAATTTCATTGTTTTGATGTCCTTGTCAGTTCAAGTGGTTTCTTTTTGGTCAAGATTCTGAACAGTACGTTGGGAACAACTCACAATCAATGAACTATAATGAAACAGATCGTTTTCTTATACGTTCACTCACATATTTTTAAATAACCAAGAATACCGTGAAGCTGTTTAAATTCCAGGCTAGGTAATAGCAAAGGACGACTTCTTATTTCTAAAACACCATCCCGCAAACAATGTTTTTGACTTAAGTCTAACTGGGCTCTCTAGCCTGCAAATAGATTCCAAACAATAATGGATCACGTTACAGAGAGGTTACAATGGGAAATAGGATCAGTTATAACAGTAGCACTGACTAAAGCGAACTTCAACCGTTTTCTACATCTTACAACATACATGCGAGAGAAAAATAAGTTTTGCTTGCAGACAAGTGAGGGCTGACGAATGTAGGCACCAGTTTCTCCATTTTATGAAAGAAAGTAGTTGTTTGGATTCTATAAATTATTCTGAGTATGTATAATAATTCAGAAAACATCAGAATCAGGTTTAATATTACCGCATTAGTCGTGAAAATTGTTAACTTAAGAAGTACAATGCAATACATGATAAATATAGAAAAACACAGCAAGGAAGGACAAATTTTGTGATAAAAAATCAAACGGTTCAAGTAGCTTGTGAGACGGAATTTCAAATATACGCAGAGTTATGGAACATTCAAACTTAAGATTCACAAGTACAGACCGATATGTAGATTCTAGTGCTGAGGCAGCGTCTCCGTTTTTGTCAATGTTTTCTCCAGAGAAAAATCAAATCTATTATTCTTAAAATCAAAGTAACGATTTATACTTGAAGCGTGATATTGATGATTAAAAACCCAATTAATTGACAACATTAGCATTCAAAACAAAAAGAATGATCACATTCTAAGATTTGTTTTAATCTTCGGTTTCCCTGGATATTTAGCGGGCTTTATGTTTAACAAGTTGGGATCCATATTATTAATTATTCCACTTTAAATGTCCCCGGAGCTCTGTGAAGTAAAACACCGCGGTTAAAATATTATTAAATTATTTCGCGATATTCGTTGACATTTGAAAAATAAAGAACAGGATGTGCCCAGCGTGTATCTTGTTACAATAAAGTTTTTGTAGTTAAAAACGTCGTTTAGCATTTGCAAGACTTTAAGATAACTTATATAGAAATTGAGCAACGGGGTGTTTACTGTAACGTGCTCTGTAAGGCCAGTGCTCCCGACTCGCAGTAGTTTGTTGGAACAGAGAGTGATTATCTTATCTTAACTGTTCAACAGAGCTTCCTTGCGTCTTGAACTCTTGTGTTCTCGGCTTGGCCAGCCCGAGCTTCCCAGCTCCTCTATTATAAACTAGCTCCGACACAAGAGCCACTATTTAACCTTAGTTTCGTTAAATCAACATTGCTTTTGAAGTCCGCTTAAAGCAGGAGCACCCAGAGGCCAAGCGATTTTATGCCTTAACATGTATGGCAAATCCTGCGCGGTTAAGTAAACTTAACCTTCATTTATGAAACTTACGAAACATAGGCCAAATGTGACTTGTGCGGTAATTACAGCAGAGCGGGGAGGGGGTCATTTAACCGAGCCCCCAATGCCACGCAATCCTAATGAGTTTACCAGAAATTGATTCTCTATAATCTTTCTATTTATATGCAGCTTGCTGCCCCTCCTCCATCGTCTCCAGCTCCCAGGGATCAGAGGGGACAACCAGTTAAAGCCTTTCGAAGGTTTGACATTAAAATTCACAATTTTTATTTCAGTTTAGCTGGAGTTTTTTTTTCTCATCTCTGCTAGAGGGGAATGAATACTTTATCTTTTGTTACATGGATGTTCATTTTATGTGACACGGGTTTTGGTGTCCTCTCTACGTATGTACTGACGGGGGAGTTGGTCGTGATGAGTATGAATTTAAAAAAAAAACAAAAGTCGAATAAAATGAATACATCCCTGAAATAGAGAACCCGGCTTGACTTTTCCGATTGGATTTAATTTCGTTTATACTGGTAGTAATTCATTTCGATCTAACAGCGTTCAGCATCTGTTCCAGACGGGTCCACTTCGAAGTCATCTGTAGTTGGTTGAAATATGCAAAGTGCGGCCTGAATTAACAAGTACATCTTCTATGTATTCTCAGCAGTTTCATTCTAAGACCTTAAAATGTTTTTTTGACACACGCGCATCCAGGGTGGGGGGAAGAGACCAAAAATGTGGGCTGTGTGGCGCAGTTCCCCGAATGCGAACATTTGTCTCAATGCGACTGATGATTGAAGGGTTTGTAGAACTGGCAGCTCATTCTTCTCATTTCGCGTTCAGGCACAGGACGTATTTCCACCCTTGTTTCTGTGCCATCTCCCCTATAGCGTAGAATAACACGCCTACGGAGACCCAGAGGGGCACAACTTCCTCCCGTAGTTGCCTTGTTGGTTCCAGACTGTGAAGTCACACAGCTCCAGCGCTCAAAGCATGGGTCAACTCTGACCTTAGAGAACATCATTCTGGTACATGAAAGGGTGCAGAAGACTTCAAGGACGAGGTGAATGATGATTGTAGGGTTAGGAATGATGTTTGTTTTAAAGCTTGCTCTTTAACCTGAGAACAGGTTCCGGTTTCTACGGCGTCTCTTAGCAACTGATCTGGTAGCGAAAAAAAAAGCTGACAAGTTCGGACTTCCTTTTAAATACAATTGTATTTTGGTCGTCTTTGTTCGTAAACTGCAAGGATAGACCTAAGTATTACAGGACAAGTGTTCCTCATTCCATAGGATTCCGGTACTCCGCCACTATAAAGCAGTCCATCCTTTGACAAGGTGAAGAAACAGCGGCTTTGCAATGATGTAGGAGGTGAACTGTATTCCAATGTTTGTCGCAGGCACTATTGCACGTTGGCATACTATCGCGATATTACAACTTCATTTATCTTGCTAAGTCTGCGAAAAAAGTTCATTTAACGTTGTCATTACATCTTGGGGCTTTTGGATGACTAACGTGACTCAACACCGTTGCAGCTTCCTTCTTTATTTGTTTCCCTGATGCTCTCTGAAACCCGACTCCTGTCCTCTTCATAATCAGGCCAATAGACTAAATACCATTTTCGTAATGTGTCTAAATCACTCAGTTACGTTTCTTGTTATATATATTAAGCCACGCTTATATCTTTGTCACAGAGATAATATAGCTGCTTCCCTATTAGAGCATTTCCATCTCACTGTATCAGCTCCCAAAGATGACCCATTGTTTCCTGTATCAGAATCGGGTTTACTGTCTCTGACACATGGCGTGAAATTTGTTGTTTTTTAGCAAAGGTACAGTGCAATACATAAAAAATACATAAGTTACAAAAGGAAATATTAAAATAAATAATTACTACATTAAGAGAGCAAAATAGTGAGGTAGTTTTCATGGGTTCATGGATCATTCAGAAATGTGACGATGGGGAGGAAGAAACTGTTCCTAGAAGTAAGGGGGTATGTCCTGGATGCTGTCTTTTTGAGGCACCACCTTTTCAAGATGTCCTCAGTGGTGGGAGGGTTGAGCCTATGAAGGAGCTGGCTGAGTCTATAATCCTTTGTACTTTTTTTCAATCCTGTGCAATGGAGCTTCCTTACCAGCTGGAGATGCAACCAGTCAGAATACTCTCCACTGTACATTTGTATAGATTTGTTAGAGTTTTTGGTGACATACTAAATCTCCTCAAACTCCTAATCAAGTATAACTGCTGCCGTGCCTTCTTCATGATTACATCAATATGTTGGGCCCAGAACAGACTCCCAGGTACACTGTTGATATCTTGATGAGGCCTGGAGTGTGTTCCCTCGATTTCCCCTTTTTGAAGTCTACAATCAATTCCTTGGTCTCGTTGACATTGAGTGCAAGGTTGTTTTTGCCACATCACTCAACCAGCCAATCTATCACACTCCTGTACGCCTCCTCATCACCATCTGAGGTTCCACCGATAGCAGTCATGTCATTAGCAAATTCAGAGATGGCTGTTGAGCTTTGCCTAGTCACACAAACACGGATGTACAGAGAGCAGAGGATCGGGCTAAGCACACATCCTTGAAGTCTACCAATGCTGACTACCAGTAAGGAGGAAATGTTGTTTCCAGTCCGCACTGACTGCGGTCTTCCAATAAGGAAGGCAAGGATACAGTTGCAGAGAGAGGTATAGAAGCCCAGATTTTGAAACTTGTTGATTAGATTAGATTAGATTAAACTTTACTGTCATTGTTCTGAGTACAGATACAAAGCCAAATGAAATGCAGTTAGCATCTAACCAGAAGTGCAAAGAATAGTGTTAGTACTGAGGGGATAATGGTATTGAATGCTGAGGTCTAATCAATAAACAAGATTCTGACATTGGTATTGCTGTTGTCTAGGTGGTCTAAGGCCGAGTGGAGAAATAGTGAGGTTGCATCTGCTGTACATCTGTCGTGATAGGCTAATTGCTGTGGTCCAGACCCTTGCTCAGGTAGGAGTTAATTCTAGTCATGACCAACCCCTCAAAGCATTTCATCACTGTAGATGTGAATACAACCAGGTGATAGTTTACTGAAGTTAATTACAATTCTTATCACATTTTCATTTTAGGTATATTCAGTATGTTAAATCTGCAGGTTTGATTTTGATTCTTTGGTCTTTATTCTTTGGAGTGTAGAAGGTTGAGGGGGGACTTGATAGAGGTATTTAAAATTATGAGGGGGATAGATAAAGTTGACATGGATAGGCTTTTTCCATTGAAAGTAGGGGAGATTCAAACAAGAGGACATGAGTTAAGAGTTGAGGGGCAAAAGTTTAGGGGTAACATGAGGGGAAACTTCTTTACTCAGAGATTGGTAGGTATGTGGAATGAGCTACCAGTAGAAGTGGTTGAGGCAGGTTCGATATTGTCATTTAAAAAAAAATTGGATAGGTATATGGACAGGAAAGGAATGGAGGGTTATGGGCTGAGTGCAGGTCAGTGGGACTAGGTGAGAGTAAGCGTTCGGCACGGACTAGAAGGGCCGAGATGGCCTGTTTATGTGCTGTAATTGCTATATGGTTATATGGTTATTTCCACATTTAGAATACCAAACTATTCAACTTAAATTCTGCTTAAAATCATACTAGTCTGGCAATTGAGTATCCACAGTAGCAATAATATTCAGTGTGAGGTATCTGCAGCAAGTTTTTAGTAGCTAACTTCCACTAGTGATGCTATTCAATATTTTCCTCCTTGTCCTGTCCAAAGTTTTTGACATTGATCATATTATCCTCCTGCTCTATTCTCCATTTCCCATTCCCTTTTCACTCTCTCATCTCATCCCCTTGCCTGCCCTCTGGTGCTCCTTCTCTCTTTTTCTTTCCTCCATAGTCTTCTGTCTTATTGACCAATCAACTTACTCCTCCAGGTTTCACCAATCACCTGGTGGTTCTCTCTCCCCTTCCCCCCACCTTTTAAAACCTACTCCTCAGTTTCTTTTCTCAAGTCCTACTGAAGGGTTTCGGCCCAAAATGTTGGCTGCACTTTTTTCCATAGATACTGCCTGGCCTGCTGAGTTCCTCTAGAATTTTGTGTGTGCTACTTGGATTTCCAACATCTGCAGATTTTCTCTTGTTTGTACTCTAGTAACTGTCCTCTTTTCTCAGCCTTGAAGGTTGACATCAATTGTCTTTATTCTGGTCTGACCATTTGTAATTAGAGAATGTCCTGTAAAGTTTCTCTTCTGACACCTCTACTGATATTTCAGATGATTAATCATTAGTCTGCCACTAATCCTCACATATAGCTTACACCTTAGTCACACGATGAAAAACAACCTCTGTCTCCCCAGTACCCAGATGGTATGACTTACACCCAATTCTAGATTAATCAAATTTTATTCCAATTCAATATCAAGTCTAAAGCATATTTCCATTGTGCTGTTGGTACCATCCTCATTCCATAACTACCGACACCATACTCTTATTTAAAATCCATTCATGGGAGATAGAGAATGTTCAGCATCTATTACCCATCCTTACTTGCATTTGGGAAATGTTGATGAATTGTTTTTTTTTGTGTCTGCTACTGTTTCTAATTCTATGGAACATGGAGTTTCAGGACCTTAACCCAACAATAATGAAAAATCTATGGTATTTTAAATTCCTAATATGGTATGCTTTGAAGAAAATTGTTACCATGGGCCTGCTGTATTCATCTTTCTAATTGGTAAAGTTCAAGGGTTTAAGACATTGTCAAAGAATCCCTGACAAATTATATTGCACTTTTCACACACTTTAGCCATGGTACAGAAGTCACCAGAAAAGAAAAGTGTGATTTCTTCATTGTATTTCAATCAAATAGCAGACATATTCCTGGGTATATTAACATGTTTGTGTGTTGATGGAATTAAGTTCATTCAGGAAAAGGAGCAACACTGGAAAGGATTTATGATGTGATTCACAGCAGAATACTCAGTCTCAAAACTGCAAGTGAAATAATGAAACCATCTGGCCTGGTGGCGAGGTTGGATTGCTCTGGACGATGAGCTGATTTGAAGAGCTTGAAGGCGGCTTCGGGCTGGGCGGCAAAATCTAGGCCCAGAATGAATTGCTGGGTGGTAGTGAGCCCTTCACAATAGCCGGGTCCTAGTGCGAGGTACAATCCACTTCAGACAATTTAAATGCCGGCCTAGATTGGAACCTAGAGCTAATTTCACTCATTTTCTGCGATGTTCACTCTTCTCTCCAGGGGCCTGGAGCCTTTCACTCTTCTGTTGTTTGGTCAAATTAAACACTTGCCCAGACGGAGTGACAGGAGCTGATTTTGCTCGCTCGCCCTGATGGTCTCTCCTCTCTCCATAGTGCTGAGGCTATGAAGACTGTCCTGGCTGCTATGCACCATGCCTGCCAATATAAAGAAATGACAAGTGAGGCTTTGGGCCTACTCTGGGCTGCTTTGGGGTTTGGATCTGAGGACTCAATTTGGTTCAGAATATTGTTATTTACTTAAATTGTTTGCATGATTTGTGTTTTTTTTCTTTCTCTTGTGCATCGGGTGTTGTTCTTTTATTTGTTTTTCTTTAATGGGTTTCTTTTGGGTTTCTTCCTTTGTGGCTACCTGTGAATAAACAAATCTCAAGGTTGTATAATTTATACATGTACTTTGAATCTTTGAAACAGAAAAATCTCCATTACTAATTTCATGATGAAGAAAAGACCATTAATGAGGTGGTTGGACCTTGGCCACTAAATTGAGGAACTCATTCAGCGGTGTCCTCAGCATGAGAAGTCTACAAAATGCAAGTCACAGCTCTTGCAGACAATTGAAATCTCAAGGAGAAAAATGGAAATACCCAGAACAGGTAGTCCAGAAGAAGGGAATCAGCCTGAAGAGGCAACTGTTATTCAATTCCACAGATGCTGTCTGACCTGCTGAGTTCCTCCAGCATTTTATTTGTGCTGCTCAAGATCTCCAAAATCTGCAGAATCTTGTGTGTTTAAGATCAGGAAGTGTCTGTGATTAAAAGAAAGGTTTATAGTACAGATAGGTAACCATTCAGAAGAATTGGGCAGTACTGTTACAAACAGAGAAAAAAAAGTTGTTTGAAAATGTTGACTTTATACTGAGTCTAGAGGCTATAATATGCACAGACAGAAGATGTTGTAGTCATCAAACTTACAGAGTGCCTTAAAAGATCAATGTATTAGGATGCAAACAGATAGACCAGCATAACAGTGAGATGATAAATTATCAGATAATTAGACACTCAGGGTCACCTTTGTAGATTAAATGAAGGTGCTTTACAAAATAGTAACCCAAGATGCATTTGTAGAGAAGACTACATTTTGAGCCCCAAATGCAGTGCACCAGATTGCCAGAAGGGCAAGTGATCTGCTGTTTCATCTCAAAGGACTATATGAATCCCTGGATGGCAGGAAGGGGAAGGTAACCAATGTACTGTATAGCCCTTGTGTTTGCATGGGAAATGCCGGGAGGAGGGAGAGATTGCAGAAGATGGAATAGTGGTCCAAGGAATCATGAATTGAATGGTCCATTAGGAGAGGGAGGGGAGGAGACTACTTGGAGAAATTTACAAGACATGATCAATTGAATGTGGAAACTTGTAGGGCGGAAAATTAGCAACAAGGGAACTAATTTCCAGTTCTGATGAAGGAAATGTAACATTAACTCTGTGTCTCTTTCCACAGATCCTGCCTGACCTGAGCGGTGCAGCATTTTCTATTTTTATTTTAGGTGACCAGAGGTGTATTTTAAGAATGTTATAAAGTGAACTATTACATTTTAAAGATAATAAATTAAGAATATTTATTTGAAGAATGACAAACAGCACATCAGGAATTAGTTCTTAATTGCCTTAGAGGTTGTCAATCAATAGTTACACACAGAAATACTGAGCTAAATCTCAAAATATATTACATTTTGAAATTACTTTCCAGTGAGCTTATTTCATGAACTGGCAGTAAACTTTGGATTTTTTTTTCTTATCTGCACATATATCCACTGCAGAAATTGTTAGCAGATCTCTTCCCTCATAACGAAGATTGGTTCGACATTTTTCTCACTGTGATATAAATTTCCATTTATTGCAAAGCATTTAAATAACCATTTTACTTCCTTGTAGAGAGTTTTTATAAGTTGCACTCAGCATTTAAATGGGATGGTGGCATGGGCAGTCATTATTAAGCATATTATACACATGCACATAGACAGAGAAATATGATATGTATGCATTTAATATGCTGCCCCAAAAGTTTTCAAATTTAAATTTCTGCTCCCATCCATGACCAGAAAAAATGAGAGATGGACACATATTGATATTTGAGAAGCAATCTGCAAGAACATTATGATTGCTATAAAAGAGAAAGTGCTGTTTTATAATCTGGACAAAGTGTCCTGAACCTGAAATTTTAAATGGTTCTCTGTCCACAGATGCTGCCTGACATCATGGCTGTTTCCAGCCTTTTCTGCTTTTGTCACAGATTTCTAGGATTTGCAGGTTTATGATGTAGGAATGTAAATGTACTGCTATAATAAGATGAAAGGAAAAATAGCACAAAAATTTCAAAATAATAAAAGAAGGGGAAAGTATTTCTAACGTCAAACCAAAGTATAACCAGATGGGAAATGTAACTGAATGATATAAAATATTGAAGGACATTGTCGTTTAAAGTTATGTTTCATTGCAGCTGGAGAAGGATAATAGTTGAACCTATTGTGCCAACTACCGCCTGCATTAGGCCAGTTCAACAACACTATGCTTCCAAGGAACTGGCAATTTTATAATGCCTCATTAAATGATTTCAGAGTTCCTGAATGTTGAGGCAAAAAGCTTTTAGCAACTCAGTGTGGAAATCACTGGAAACAGTCAAGCTATTTTTCTTAGCTAATGGTGTAACCCTGAATCATCTGCTTGAATTAATGTTGAAATTAGCACTTTCCTCATATTTCATTCTAACAAGTAATGCAAAATTCTAACATAATATTTCTATGTATTAATTTATAGCATTTTCCCAACATGACAAAGTTTGCAGAAAAAATAACATGATGTTGTATTGTTGACCAATAGAAGTCCTTTAAATAGATAGGACTCAGTATTCAGTCATATCCTGGGCAAAACACTGTTTTAAGTTGGAACCTGAGTTCACTGGCATGCCTCCCCATTTCAGTTGTTATAAGATTTCCTGGTGAGGAGGAGAAGATGAATCTTTGTTCCAAGCCTCACATCAAAGTCCATGTTTGGGTAAAGCAGCTGGGCTATCCGCTTAAGATTATTATAATTATTATTACACATACCAGGATGCAATAAAATCCCTTGCTTGCACGAGGATCACAGAGTAAACAGGTCACATGGTAATACAAAAACAGCAGAATGGTGCAGAGCATAGTTGTGCAAACCGGGATAGTCAGTGCAAAAAGAAATGTTAATGAGACATAATGGAAGAGACGGTATTGAAGGTTTGAGAACATGGCAACACGACCAGGAAGGGGATCTGAAAGAGGAGATTGGTTCAGAAGTATGTTAGCAGTGTCTAAGAAAGTATTCTTGAGTTTGGTCATCCTGGCTTTCAAGTTCCCGTATCTTTTCCTAGAAGACAGAAGAGAGAAAAAGGTATGGACAGGGTGGTAGGCATTTGCAATCATATAGCTTGGCTTCCTGGCACAACACAATGGGAAGATGGACTGGATGGAAGGGTATGATGGGTCTGTGATGGACTAGGCAGTGTTTACTATCTCCTGCAGGTTCTGGTGGTCCAGAGCAGAGCAGTTTCTACACCAGGCTGAAATGCAACCCATCAGGATACTTTCTATATTGCAACTATAGAAGTTCAAGAGAATCTTTGTGGGCATGCTGAATCTTCTCAAATGCCAAAGACAATACATATAGTGATGTGTTTTCTTGATCGCCACATCAGTATAAGGGATCAGGAAGTATGCATACCTAAGAGCTTCAAGGAGTCTACAGCAGCTCCACTGATGTGGACAATGTTGTATTCAACATGCCCTCTTCCCCTCAACCTTGTGTGCTCAGGTCAACAACCTGCTCTTCCCCCTTGCAAATGATAAGGCGAGATTGTTGTTCTGACACCATCACAAGTTCAACTTGCTATACTCCATCTGATATTACAGTTAATTCAGACTATAACAGTCTGTGAACTTGAAGATCAAGTTGATGTTGTATTTCGCCATGCTGTCGTTGATATACAAGATGCAGAGAGGTACTGAGCAAACATTACTGTGCTGAGGGTCAAGGTAGATTAGTTCTTTTGGCAATTCCTAATCAGCTAAGGCCTGTCCATCAGAAAGACCAGAGACAGGTTATAAATGGGGGTCCTAAGAGTCTAAAAGTCGCTCGCTGTGCACAATTAAAGTGCCAACAGAATTTTCAGATCTGAAATATTGACTTTTTTCCTTATGCTCCAGTGCCCTCCTGGGCCATTTTGACTGAGATTTCTGTCTTGGCCATGTTAATGCAGCTGGGCCATTAAACCATCTAGGCCTTCAAAATCACAAGCAAAAAAAAATCTGCAGATGCTAGGAATCCAAGCAACCATATAAGGAGCTGGAGGAACTCAGCAGGCCAGGCAGCATCAATGGAAAAGAGTATAGTCGACGTGTCAAGCCAGGGCCCTTCATCACGACTGGAGAAAAAAAGCTTTCTCCTTCAGAATGGCTGGCCACACCAAGGTTCCAATCAGGTTTTAAGATTATTCTCAGTGTGAACATTAATATCGTGTGCATGGCTAAGATTATTTAACAAGTCTGTACAGCTAGAAGAATGTTGATAAATGTCATTTTTTTCTCCTTGTGGAATAAAATATTTTCTGTATGCTGGTTTCTTGAAAACTGGAGGCCCATTAGACCCCTGTTAAAAACCAGTCTTCATTTATATATCTGATTTTCTGGTCACTTATTTGAATTTTGTATTGTATTACAATTAAATCCAATCCTCACTTCAGTATGAATGGACTATTTTTAAAGAAACATCATCAGTTCACTATGAACATCATGAGTCTTTGATCTTTCTTTCTCTGAATTGTGGCTTTGCAATTAGTTAAGCCCGCAAGGTACAAACCATAAATTGGATCTGGGATGTTCTGATTGCTCGAATTAGGACTAAGCAATGGGAGATAGCTTGCTTTACTACCCTACTAAGGAATTGATGCTCATGTTTCAGATGGTATCAGAACAGACTCTGGGTCAGCAGCTGGGTTAGTAGAAAGGGACAAGCCAGCAAAAGCACTTGCACCAGGTTCAAACTACCATCTAGTGGCAAGATGGAAAATCGCATCTAAAAGTAACCATTGAAGTAAGCTATGAAATAACACTATCACTGTACTTAATTACATAATGGTATAAAAGTCCACTATTCAAGGAGAATATGGGATACTAATTGGCAATATCATTTCAAAACCCAGCAGGTTAATTGACCAACATAAGAGAATGCAGATGCTGGAATCTACAGCAACACACAAAAAGCTGGAGGAACTCAAAAGGTCAGGAAGCATTTATGAAGGGAAATGGACAAATGATGTTTCTAGTCAAGACCCACATCTAAACTGCCAGAGGGCTAAACTGTAAGAAATTCTGTTTTGTAAGAAATTTGAGAATATGAGAAAACAGCATGTATATTTCTATGAGGATGCTGATAATGTCTAAGTCAAATTCACTGCAGCTTCTATTATCACTATATTGTCACATTTCTTGACTGACATACAATATGACTAGCAGTTTCATCCCACTAAAGACCCATTTATGTTTATTCTCTGTGGTAAACTCTATTCTCGGTACTCCCTGTACTTCAGTCTCTCCATCAATGTTGATTTTATATTTGACTTTGAAATGCCATTTGAATTGTATATCCATATATATGGCTTTTAGGTTCACTAATGCACATTAACTGGTGATATCTTATTTTTAATCTTGTTATTATCTCTAAATTTGACCTTTTCAAACCACTTGGTGGATGTGGGAGGCGGTGCTATGCCTGGTAGAGAGTTGATACTCTTGATTCTCCATTAGTTTGAGGTCATCAGAAGATCTTCTGCACATTCTCTGACCAGCTCCTCATCCTATTTAACATTAAAACATAGGAAGAGAATTAGGCCATTTGGCCCATTGTATCTGCTCTGCCATTCTATCATAGCTGATTTATTATCACTCTCAACAATATTTATCTGCCTTCTCTCTGTAACCTTTGACACTCTTACTAATCAAGAACCTATCAATCGCCACTTTAAATATACCAAATGATTTTGTCTCTGCTGCTGTCTTTGGCAATGAATTTCACAGATTTGCCACCCTCTGAATAAAGAATTTCTTCCTTATCTCTGTTTTAAAAGGATATCCTTCTATTTTGAGGCTGTGCCCACTGGCCCTAGACTCCCCCTCTCCAGGAAACATCCTCTCCGCATCCACTGTATCTCGGCCTTTCAATATTTGATAGGTTTCAATGAGATCCACGTTCATTCTTCTAAACTCCAGTAAACACAGACCCAGAACCATCAAATTCTCCTCAAGTATTAATCCTTTTATTCCTAGAATCATCTTTGCGAACCTCCTATGGACACTCTTCAATGCCAGAACAGCTTTGCTTAAACAAGATGCGCAAAACTCTCACAGTACACCTTCTGATATTTATCTAATAGTTCTTCTGTTGCTGGCTAGGCTCATTACCCAATAGGTCCAGTGCAGCCTCTTGTTGAACCATCTACATCTTAATCCTCCTGGATACACTTCACAAATTCTGCCTCATCTAAACCCCTTGCACTAAGAAGGTCATACTTTATATTAGGGAAGCTGAAAACCCCATGACAACAGCCCTATTATTTTTACACATTTCCTTAATCCGTTTACATATTTGTTCCTCAATGTCCCGGTGACTACTGGGGGGGGGGGGGGGTGTCTGAGGTACAATCTCATCAGTGTGATTGCACCATTCTTAATCTTGAATTCTACCCAAATGGACTTTGTGTCTAAACCCTTCATCATGTATTTCCTAAGTGCAGCTGTAATATTGTGCAACACACACAAAATGCTGGTGGAACGCAGCAGGCCAGGCAGCATCTATAGGAAGAAGTACCTTCGACACTTTGGGCCGAGATCCTTTGTCAGGACTAACTGAAAGAAAAAATAGCAAGAGATTTGAAAGTAGGAGGGGGAGGGGGAAATCCGAAATGATAGGAAAATACAGGAGGGGGTGGGGTAAAACTAAGAGCTGGAAAGGCGATTGGCAAAAGGGATACAGAGCTGAAGAAGGGAAAGGATCATGGGACGGGAGGCCTAGGGAGAAAGAAAGGGGGAGGGGAGAACCAGAGGGAGATGGAGAATGGGCAAAGAGTGATGGGCAGAGCGAGTTAAAAAGGAAGGGTGGAAATAAATAAATCAGGGATGGGGTAAGAAGGGGAGGAGGGGCATTAACAGAAGTTAGAGAAATCAATGTTCATGCCATCAGGTTGGAGGCTACCCAGACGGAATATAAGGTGTTGTTCCTCCAACCTGAGTGTGGCTTCATCTTTACAGTAGAGGAGGCCATGGATAGACATATCAGAATGGGAATGGGAAGAGGAATTAAAATGTGTGGCCTCTGGGAGATCCTGCTTTCTCTGGTGGACAGAGCGTAGGTGTTCAGTGAAACGGTCTCCCAGTCTGCGTCGGGTCTCACCAATATATAAAAGGCCTCACTGGGAGATCTCCCAGCGGCCATACATTTCCCCCTCCCCCTCCTACTTTCAAATCTCTTGCTAACTTTTCTTTCAGTTAGTCCTGACGAAGGGTCTTGACAAAAATGTCGACAGCGCTTCTCCCTGCTGTCTGGCCTGCTGTGTTCAGATTCCAATGATCCAAGAACTTGAAACCCTGCCCTCTGCACTTTCTCTTCAGCCACTCAATCTGTGCTGTCATCCCATTCCAACCAGCACTAGCCTGTGGCACTGGGAATAGTGTAGAGATTAATACCTTGGAGGTCCTTCTCTTCAGCCTCTTTCCAAGCTCTATGTTTTTGCTGCATAGGTCCTCTTCCCCTTTTTCACCTATGTCATTAGTGCCAATATGCACCATGACCTCTGGCTGGTCACCTTGAGAATATCAAAAGGATATTGAGCAAAAGGATGCAAAAGGAATGTCTGTGTTGGAATGCAGACCATAGTGGTTAAAGAAGCAAGCACTTATAAAAACCTAAGCACAAAAATTCTGCAGATGTTGGGAATCCAACACAACACACACAAGATGCTGGAGGATCATGTCAGGTTAGGCAACATCCATGGAAATGAATAAACATTGGAAGTTTCAGGCTGAGACCCTTTTTCAGGACTGGAACAGAAGGGGGAAAATGCCATAATAAACAGGTAGGGGTGGGAAAGCGGATAACTAGAAGGAGATACTTGAAACCAGGTGGGTCGGAAAGGTAAAGGGCTAGAAATGAAGAAATCTGTTAAGAGAGGAGAGTGGACCATAGGAGAAAAGGGAAGAGGAGGGGCACCAGGGGGATGTGAGAAGCAGGTAGAGAAGAGGTAAGAGGCCATAGTGGAGAATAGAAGAAGTGGAAGGGGGGGGGGGATTATTTTTGCCAGAAGGAGAAATTGATATTCATGCCATCAGGTTGGTGACTACCCATATGGAATATAGGGTGTTGTTCCTCCAACCTGATGGTAGCCTCAGTCATGGCAAAAAAGGAAGCCATAGACCAATATATTGGAATGTGAACAGGAATGGGAATTAAAATGTTAGGCTACTGGGAAGTTCCACTTTTGATAGATGGAGCGGTGGTGCTTGATGAAGCAATTCCCCTAACTTATGATGGGTTTCAACTGGAAGGTTTTGAATTTGGATAGAGTTAAGAAACTGCAAGGGTAAAAGGACCCTGAATGGAGTTGTAAAGAAATCCCCAAATCCGCATGTAAGGATGTGGTCTACAAATTACAATGGGAGATAGAAAATGCATGCCAAAATGCATACAATAGTCATGGGGGATTCCAATATGCAGGTTGATTGGGAAAATCAGGTTGGAACTGGATTCCAAGAGGGGGAGTTTCTAAAATGCCGAGGAGATGGCTATTTAGAGCAGCTTGTGGTTGAGCCCACTAGGGGATCAACTATTCTGGATTGGATGTTGGACAATGAATTGTGCAATAACTGATTATAGAGCTTAAGGTAAAAGAACCTTTAGGCACAAGTGATATGATCAAATTTACTCAGAAATTTGAGAAGGAGAAGCTAAAGTTAGATGTATTGGTATTACAGTGAAGTAAAGGGAATTGCAGAGGTATGAGAGAGGAGTTGGTCAGAATTGATGGGAAATGGACACCTGCAGGGCTGATGGCAGATTAGCAATGGCTGGAATTTGGCAAAGCAATTCGGAGGACACAGGATAAATACATCCGAAAGAGGAAGAAGTATTCTAAAGGCAAGATGACACAATTGTGGCCAACAAGATAAATCAAACCCAACATAAAAGCCAAATAGAGGAAAAATAATAGAGAAAAAAAATAGTAGGAAGTTAAAGGATTGGGAAGCTTTTAAAAACCAACAGAAGTCAACTAGAAGAGTCATTAGAAGATAAGGATTGAATACGCAAGTCAGATGGCCAATATTATTAAGGAGGATACCAAAAGTTTCTCCAGATACATAAAGTGTAAAAGAAAGGTGTGAGTGGATATCAGACTGCTGGGAAATGATGCAGAGCTGCAGTAACAGGACAGGGGAATAGTGGAGAACCGAATAAATATTTTGCATCAGTCTTTACTGTGGGAAGACACTGGCAGTATGTGGGCAGTTGCAGGTGACAGCGATCATGAAGTGTCTGAAGTTACCAGAAGTAGAGAGAAGGTTCTTGGGAAACTGAAAGGTCTGAACATGGATAAGTCAGCTGGACTAGATGGTATACACTCCGGAGTTTTGAAAGAGGTGGCTGAAGAAATTGTGGAGGCATGAGTAATGATTTTTCAAGAATCACTAGAATGGTTCCAGAAGACTAGAAAATTGCTAATGTCACTCCTCTCTTCAAGAAGGGAGAGAAGCCGTAGAAAGGAAATTTTAGGCCAGTTATTCTGACTTCAGTGGTTGGAAATATGTTGGAGTCAATTGAGTCAATTATTAAGGATGAGGTCTCAGGGTACATGATAAAATAGGTTATAGTCATCATGCTTTCCTCAAGGGAAAATCTTGCCAGACAAACCTGTTGGAATTCTTTGAAGAAATAACAAGTAGAATAGGCAAAGGAGAATCAGTTGACGTTTGACCTTTGACAAGGTGACACACATTGAGGCTGCTTAACAAGTTATGAGCTCATGGTTTTACAGGAAGGATTGTAGCATGGATAAACCAGTGGTTGATTGTCTGGAAGCAAAGAGTGGGAATAAAGGGAGCCTTTTCTGGTTGAGTGCCGGTTACTAGTGGTGTTCCACAGAGGTATTATTGGAACCAATTCTTTTATCGTTATTTGTCAAAGATTTGGATGATAAAATTACCGGTAATGGCTTTGTTGCAAAGTTTGCCAACGATAAAAAGATAGGTGGAGGAGCAGGTAGTTTTGAGGAAGTGAAGAAGCTACAGAAGGACTAAGACAGATTAGGAGAATGGGCAAAGAAATAGTAGATGAAACATAGTGCTGGGAAATGTATGGTCATGCACTTCGGTGGAAGAAATGAAAGGGTTGACTATTCTGTAATTGGCGAGAAAATTCAAGAATCTGAGGCAAAAAAAGGATTTGGGAGTCCTTGTGCAGGATTCCCTAAAGGTTAATTTCCAGGTTCAGTTTGCGTTGAGGAAAGCAAATGTGATGTTAATTTCAGAGGATTAGAACATAAAAGTAAAGATGTAATATTGAGAGTTTATAAAGCATTTATTAACCCCCACTTGTAGTATTGTGAGCAGTTTTAGGCCCCTTAGAATGATAGTGCTGAAACTGGAGAGGGTTCAAAGGAGGTTCACAAAAATGAATATGGGATTGAATGACCTGTCATATGAAGAGCGTTTCCAGTGCAGAGGACCCATGTATCCATTCCCCTCAACAACAGGAGTATCAGTATTGCATCCTGGAGGCTGTAACATGCCCAGGCACCTCAGTTTATATTGGTCATTGTTGAGGTGATGTCAGAGTCTATATAAAGAGATGTTGGACTGGGAGTGGGGTGAATAATTCATGCATAAGATCAATAGAAACTCAGGGTTACTCTTGAAGACTGAGCAGAGATGGTCTGAAAAGAGGGCCCCTAATTGTATTTGGCTTCTCATTGTAGAAGAGACCATATTGAGAGCAATAAAACATGAAAGAGGTGGGGTAGGATGTTGGGAAACACAAGATCATATAAGTTCAGAGAGACCACAGGCAGTTTTGAAAGGCAAATGTAAATTGTGGGCCAACTCCAGCACAACCAGTCCAATCTCAGCAACATAGAAAACTTGCATACATATATATATACCATTTCAAAATCATTGAAAACACACAAAAACAATGAACATACTGGAAACTTGAAATAAAAACAATTTACTCATTATAGGATTTAGGTGCCACCAGCAAGGTCTGATTTTTTTTGTCTATTACCAGTTGATCTTGATTAGGTGCTGGTGACACTTTCTTGAAATGAAATCTTTCTGCTCAAGTTTTCTTGTTTTTAGTGTGGAAGTTCCAGGTTTTAGGCTTAGCAATGATGCTACTCCGAAATGGCTGTAAAGAAAACCTGCATGTGATGGTGTTCTTGTGCTGCTGAATCCTGTGCCTTTCTAGTGGTAGAGGTCTCTGGTTTGGGGGGTGCTGAGCATGTAATTACAGAGTATTTTGTAAATAGTGTATGATTCAGCCAACTCTTTAGGATCTGATGCTAAGGAACATGAAGAATGCAGTCAAGCTCTGTTTCATGAATGGGGTGCACAGCATTTAATGATATAACAAAGCTAGTGTTCTAAATGGTTAAAATTGGAACCACATATATGGGGAAAATAGCCATGACACAATTATGATACTTCAGTCTCACATTCACTTTCTTTAAGTTTTTTTGTATTTATCTTTTGTTTTCTGTCGCTTGTGAGGTGCTCTGATTTTTTATTTGGAATTTGTGAATGTTTTTCTTACCAAGAAATTAATGAATCTGGGAAAAAGTTGTGCTTTTGGGGATGGCAGAAGATTCAGATTGTAGTAAGAAGAATAGCAGCAATTAGTGAAATAGTTTAAACACACTTTATATTTGAATGTCTCGCTGCATAAGCATTGTGAGTGAAAGAGATGTGAGGTAATGCTTCCTTGTCTTCTGTGACCTTCTCATTGAGATAAGTATGAGTTATTTGGCCTTGTAAAAAAAACAATATCAACATCTTACAACTAGATTAGCCCTTTGATAATGAACTCTGTTTGGTTTTCCTCCTACTAGTCACATACGTACAGCACTTTGATTTAACAAACATAATTATATTTCATTTGATAGAGGCATTAGGCAATCAAAGGAATGACACCTTATCTGTTCACTGTACAGTCACAAAATGCCACAAAAATAATAAACCTTTGAAACTAGTTGTTTTCCTTCTTAAGATCCAATCACATTCAATTAAGTCATATAAATTTGAAATACTTGAGTAAAATGTGATTCATTAAAAGCAACCAGCATAGATATCATGATGTTGTTTTCGGCTCAGATATATCACCGAAGGTGAATAGCCCAATTATATTTATTGGCCAAATGCAATGGCTATTTAGGCAAAGTACCAGGTGCCAACCTGATAACGATAGGATAGTATTGTTGGTGGTAGTGGGGGGTGGGGGGTGGTGGTAGTGAGAGGTGAAAGAGGTTAGGCAGGCGACATAGAACAGGAAAACAATTAAAAATACATCACATCAAATTATCATTTATAACAACAATTAACAACTTTCAAATGTTCAATTGCTGAGAAAGTGATTACTATCAGATCATTAATTACCTAGAGAACCGTGGTTTGAAAAAGAATACTGCCCACTGCTAGAAAGTCATTGATTGCTCTCATTGTAGTGATCTGCATGCTGAACAACATTAACATAAGGGACTGCAGGGGCTGTGTAGTGATGGATTTCTATACAGTGTCAACCTTGTGCCTTCAATGTCAAGGTCACTTTTGAAAGTCAAACACTTTCACAGGAATCAGAGTTAGGGCAAGTGTGTGATGTCCAGACCTGAAGTCCTCCAAGAAATATGTAATCACCCATTTCTGAAGGGATTGTGTATCCTAGACTTTCTTCCACCCACCTTAACTTAAGCAACATTGGTCCAGGGCTCTGAAATTCCAGGGAAAAAGATTGCCCCTCATTCCAGCCCTTTCTCTTCACCATTTTCCTTTGGTATTAACAATTTGTTTTCCTGACTTGGCTACATCTTTACATTGGTGTCAGTTCTTTTTTTCCAAATACCTTTAAATACTGAAGGTGCAACATAATGCAGCGAGCCATGTGCCCCTAAGGGCCCCCAGGGTCCACCATATGCCCTCCCAGGGGAACCTGCATGATTTTTGTAGGGGCCACAAGTAAAAAAAATCAAAAGTCTGGGAGCCACGGGAATTTCTAAATGTGCCATAATAAGTTTACTGCTTTAGTGAAATATTACTAAAAAATTACATATTTTACTGGTACAACATTTTATTAATATACATTTTATTTCATTTATTACAATATTTTTACTGTTATGAATCAGAGTGCATATGAAGCTATTCAAGCCAACCCCTTGAGCAACTCAACAGTATCAAGGCGTAAATATGAAATGACAGATGATACAGGAAATCCTGCCTAAATGACTATCATCCTGTGGTATTAACATCAACCATTATGAAATGCTTTGTGTAGCTGGTCATGGAGCACATTAAAGCCTTTCAACTGGCTTCATAGGATTCTTTCCAGTTTGCTTATCGCTTGAATCGATCCAGTAATGATGCGATAGGATATGGGCTGAATTGAGGTGGTGGGGCACCGGCCTGAGAGCATATCAGTGCAGTAGGGTCTGGGTACGAGACCAAGGTCTGGATGATTTAAGCACCAGGCCAGATTGAAAAGGACGGGATGTCAGGGCCGAATGCAAGGCACGGACCGACTCAACTCGTTCCTTTGCGCCAAACTGCGGGTGTGGCCTGCAACTATCGTAGTGTGAACTAGCTTTTGTGAACTTCAGTTCTGAATGCTATTTGCTTAGTTTTATGTTTGCACAGTTTTTTTCTTGTTTTTTCTCTCTGCACTTTGGGTGTTTGACGGTCCACTTTTGTTTTAATGGATTCTGTTGGGGTTTGTAGCCGCCTGTAAGAAAACAAATCTCAAGTTTGTATAAAGTATACATACTTTGATAATAAATGTACTTTGACTTTGACTTTGTCTATACCCTCCACTCTGTCCTGTCTCACCTGCAAAATGCCAGGTTGCTGTTTGTAGACCAGTTCAGCATTTAACACTATCATACCCCAGAAACGGGTGGGGAAACTGTCCTTGCTGTGACTCAATGCCTCCCTCTGTAACTCAATCCTGGACTTAACAGAAAAGCCAGTCAGTCTGTGTGAGCAGCTACGTCTCTAGTTCCATTACGCTGAGCACTGGTGCGCCCCAGGACTGTGGGCTCAGCCCGCTGCTGTTCAGACTGTTATGCTCCTCAACTCCCTGCTACATCGCACTCAAAGTGTCGCCGGATAATTTGTACCGTACCCTAGACAATTTATGCACTGTACTTTGTTTATCTGTGTGTAATTCATTTGTATATTTAATTCTTATTTTCCCAATTGATTGTGTGTTATATTTACTACAGTGCTTTAACACCCAATCCAGAGAAATGCCGTCTTGTTCGATGGTATACATGTATATAGTTAAATAACAATAAACTTGATGACTTGAAAAAGAACTAGATGCATAGCTGCAAGTTAAGAAGTTTGCCCTGCAAATCGATGAAAACACTGTACGAGATAATGAAGCCCTTCTGATTATGTATGTTAGGCTTTTGAATGATCATCAGGCCAGTGAGGTTATGCTTTTTGCCCGAAAGTTGAAGACAGATACCAAAAGTGAAACAATTTTTGAAGAAGTCAAGACTAGTTCTTGGAAGACAATATTCCACTGGGAAATATCATGGTTTGTGCAATTGATGGTGCTGCTTTGATAATAGGAAGATACAGGATTCATTGCTCATTTAAGAAGTGCTATCCCTGAAGTTTCTTTCATACACTGTCATCCACCTTCAGCATTTGGTTGCAAAACAACTGAGACAAAGGTTGCAGTAATAATGGCTGTCAACTTCACCAAAACAAATGCTCTTCAAGATTGTCTTTTCTGACAACTTTGTGAGGAAAATGAAGACAGATGTATGAGGGAAATGATTTTGAGTGACTACTAATGCATACAGAGGTCCAATGGTTATCAAAAGTTATTTGTCTTTGTTGCTTTGCAGCATTTATAAGTGATAAGCAGCCTAGAGATCTAATTGTTGCTCTTCAGTCTGATGCATTTTACCTGTTAGATATGTTTGAAAGATTGAATTTAATAAACAAACAGTTACAAGGAAAAAACTGCATTCTCATATCATGCAATGAGGCTTTCACAGCTTTCCTTGGAAAAGTCAAACTTTTCAGCAACTAAATTGCATGTCATGAGTTTTCACAATTTCCTTCACTGGCCACTCTTAAGATAAAATTTTGTGGGCCAAAGGGCCTGTATTGTGCTGTAGGTTTTCTAAGTTTTTATGTTTCTAAAATTACAGGATGATGATCTGATTGTATATCTTGATCATTTGAAACAACTGCACACTGATATGGAATTTCAGTCAGAGTCATGCTGGAGATGCATGTCCAGATTGGGTGGTGGATCTATTTGGGGTGAATACGAATGATGTGAACAGCACATTGCAAGAATGTCTTATTGAGCTGCAGTGATATAACAGCTGAAGCAAAATTCAAACACAGCAAGAAAAATTCTGGATAACTAGTGATACTCAAAATAAATTTCCACAGCTCTGGGAGAAACCAAAGTTGTTTTTAATTGGGTTTCCTACCCCTTATCTAGTTGATTGTGGTTTTAGTCAAGCTCTTCACCTGCTATCAAAAGCTCGTAACTACCTTGATGTTGTATTAAGAAATGATCTTTGATTATCTTTAGCTGTGTTACATCCAGATAGTCAAAGGCTCACTAGTTTGCATAAGTTGCAAGGATCCCACTCAGTACCCGAAGTAATAATATTAAGCGCTTTTTCATTGCTGCTGGTTGGTTGGTTGGTTGGTTAGTATCCGTGTGTCTCAAAAGACAATGAGTGATGATCGTCGTCATCACAAGCCTGGGTGGAAGGTACAGAAATCCTGAGATCCCCTTCTCAGCCTCACCAGTGTAGTCCAAAGGAAAGCTTATGAAGTAATACGTTTAGCACCAGCTTGATTGCAGGAGCTGCTGGAAGGATGTTCAATGATGTCCAGCTGCCTGAGGGGCTCCACTCTGGACTTGCTGTCTGGGTTTACTCCCGTGGCCTTCGTCTCTCCCAAATCTGCCCTCAAGGCAGTGGGGCTACTTACCCATAGTTGGATGTCTGATTCATGAACACCAGGGCATGTCAACACAGCAGTGGGCCTGTGTACTATGTGTGCAGGGGCCAGGCCTCCTCCCCATCCTCTGTAGTTCAGCCGAAGTCCAAAAGGAGTGCAGTTTCTGTGAATCACCAGCAAGGAGGCACTACTGGTTGGAAGAATATTATATTATGTTTTAAATAAAGTAACCTATTCAGAGCTTTGAAATAGATTTATTTCTCATAGACACTTGAGACATTATATTTAACATATAATAATACCTATGAACTGTTAAAACATAAATATTGACTATATATTAGAATAATTAGTACAGTTGACCAAAAAATTACTTTAGTGACTAATGGAGACTATGGAGGGTGATAAATGAAAGTCACAGGTGGGCACAACCAGAAAAAGGTTAAGAACCACTGACGTAATGTACATTGTTGTTGAGAATTCTCTTTTCTCAAAAGTGACTCCTCTAAAGGTAGGAACTTAGAAATCTCTTTATTCTAAGGTTTTTCATAAAAGGGAGTAACAATGAAGAACATGTGCTCAGTGGTTTCAATATTGGTCAAAGGAACACATAAAAATTATAGCTTTCCAATCATTTACAAGTTTTACACATCTTATCATTGTGAAATATCTTTCTTATGGTAATGTAAACATCTGTTGAACTACTGCAGCACAATCATCTAGCAATGATGTAAAAATACAAATATTTGTGTCCAAAAGCCAATAACCCAATGCATCTCAGCTCTAAGGAAGGATATTTTTAACATGTTTTACTGGTGACATTTATTTGGTGAAAAACCATCTGCTAAGTTCCATGAAAGCACTGTAATTCAAACGTTTTTAGAAAGTTTATTCAATACAGTTGGGAGTTCATCTTCTGAGGTTTTATGGTGGTTGGCAAACAGCTTTAAGGTGCATTACCGCCAACTCCTGAACAGGACTGTGGGTCAGGATATCTAAATCATATATACAGTTTTTATATTTGTAGCAGATTTTAGGAAAAAGTCCTTAAGGAATGCCTCTATATTTTAAAGCAATAATCCTATGATCCTTTCTGCAAAGTACTGTTAATGTTAAATTGTATTTTATTCTGTGATCACTTTAAAATCAATCATCCTCTCTCTTGATTATATCTTGAACGCCTCACCAGTACATGCTCAACCGTGCCTTGTTGATGACAATACTCACATCTCCCATTGTGTTTCTTCATTAAAAACAATGTACAATTTAACCCTGTGTACCCAAACCTCAAACTCAATATTATTACCTCCCCCCTTGCTCTTTCCTACGTTCCTCGGCCATCCCACTTCTTTCTGGATAATTTAAAGATATCTTCCTGTTCTCTCTCCATCCCATTGTTCTTTCCACATTTTTGTTTATTTCACTTTTAATAATGTTTTCCCTTTCTCCTTTACTGTGATTTATTTGAATTTCCACTTCTGCTCGCCTAGTTGTCTCCTTTGCTAATCTATCCACTTGCTCATTACCTCTAATACCAACATGTGCTGGAATCCACATAATACGTATACAGAGTCCCATCATTTTAACTCTAAATTATGTTTACATTTCACACAGAATGTCTGGTCTTGCCTCTGAATGTAAATCTTTTAGACTCCTGATTGTTGTGTTTGAATAAGACAATATTACAACTCTTGTCCATCTCACTTCCTTCATCCATTGCAAAGCACATAGACCTGCGGTCATTTCACCTGTGTACTCTGAGAAATCATTTCTCCTCGCCTGCTTTTTTACTTTTAAAAACCAGGCACTATGAATCCTACCCCTATCTACTATTACTATTTTTGAAGCATCTGTGTATATTTGTAAATATCTATAATGATTATTATTTATTTAAGATCCAACTATATCTTGATTTAAAATCACTTCTCTATTTTTCTGTCTCCTTTTGAATAATTGAAGATCACCAGTGGTGCTTCAAGCAGCCTTGGAGGCACCCCAGGAAAAGGAATCATGGCACTTCCTTCCTTACTGATAATTCCTGTCCTTTCTGCCTTTCCTTCAAAAGTCCATGCAAAAATTCCAAATGTCTTTCTTTCCTTTTCACAGCATGGATCTGAAAGCTGTTTAGTTGGATGGTTTTCTCCATGTCCTTGTAGGTTTATCCAATATGTTAACACAAGCTGTGTCCTTCTCGGTTCCAGAGGTGTCTCTCCCAACTCCACCTGCATTGCCACCACTGGTGTGTCCTTATTGCCCCATTGATTAACCTTAATGCTTGACTTTGATTTATATCCAGTTTTTTGAGCGTGCTGTGTGATACCGATCCATGTACCACACTTCCATGATCTGGTCTTGATTTTATTGATTATATATTGCTTTCAAGCATTTCCTTTCCTATTGAACAACTTAGTTGGATGCTAATAATGGATGGAACTATTTAATTTAGACCATAAGATATAGGAGCAGAAGCAGGCCATTCAGCCCATCGAGTCTTCTCCACCATTCAATCATGGGCTGATCCATTTTATCCAGTCATCCCCACTCCCCTGCTTTCACCCCATACCCTTTGATGCCCTGGCTAATCAAGAACCTATCTATCTCTGACTTAAATACACCCAATGACTTGGCCTCCACAGCCACTCATGGCAACAAATTCCACAGATTTACCAATTTGTAAGCGCTTTAGTTAGCTCATTTAATTGAACTCATGTGCCACTAATTTTTAATGAAAACATGAAAGATCAGGTTACAATTACAGATAGAGTACAGAATCCTGCCACTTCACTTCTCTTCCAGTCAGTAGAAAGCTGGTGATAGGATGGAGATATGTCATGGTATTTGAAGTTCATATAGGAAAAGTGGTTCTACTTGCAAGTCTCTTTCCTTTGAGTATTGCAAAGCACTTCTTTGCTTTCTTCTGTTGCTTTTGACTGGGTTTTGTATTTTAATTGACAATAGGTTATTTCAATTAAGGTGGCAGCAAGGTATTGATAATAATAGAGGGAAAGCTCAAGACTTGGATTGTCTCAGGAGATAAGATTGTAAGTGTAATGATTGGCAGTGTAAGGACTGGAATAAAACAACAATTTATTAGCTGGATAATTTAGTATTTTTGAGTTAATTTTAACCCGTTTTATCCTATTCTGGCTTACTTTTCTCCTATTCAAGATGTTTATCAGATCTGTTGAAAACTTTCCCTCAATCTCCAAAGCTCACCTGAGTATAATTATAAAATAGGTGGCACCTAGTTAAGAGGTGCTGGATAATTCACAGCTCAATGCTGCCCTCAACTTGCAGCATTGCAAAAATGCACCTTTAAAATTCAAGTATGGCGTTTGACAGTGATTAGAAATTTGTTGTTAGACTCCTTTGCTGGTTTCCTCTACATTGGTGGAAGGAGTAGAGAGAAGTGCTATCTGCTAGGATAACAGGTATGGCCTTCATCTCCAAGGATCCTCTTCTGCTATATGGGTAAGGTGATACTGGAAGTATTTGGGGTCAGGCCATTGTGATGGTTTTCTACATATTTAGTCTTCTGAAAAGTTCATATCACATGAATGTGGAGTAGAATCCTATTTACAATGTTCACTATATTTTGAGGTGGAGACATTATTACAATAATACTGCCTATTGTACTTTGTACTCTGGAGAATGCTATCATGTGACAGCAGTTTCAACTTCTCTTGTGCCTTCCCTATACTGACATTCCAAAGGTTAAAAATTAGGATACCCTACTGAAAGGAGTGTTGACAACAGATTGCAAGCTGAATGATGTAGAAACATTAGTTGCAGCCTTGGGGGTGGGGGGAATAGTGTCATTAAAATGTGGATTGTGGCTATTTTCACCTGAGGGTGTGTGCAGTATATGCTTAAGGGGTGTGACTGTAATAAGCAACTGAATTTCTGCACTGCCTCCTGATTAAAGTGTAATCTTATTGAAAAATTGAAGCAGGCAAGAGGAGCTGAGTGACTTTGTACTTTCCACTAATTCCTACTGCCTGGAAGGAAAGTTGAGGCAGGGTTTTGAATTTTGTTTATTATTACAAACATTTTAAAAAAATCAATGATGTATGAGTTCTTGTATTATAATATAATCCATCTGATCTACATATTTGAATTGGACTTATTTCTGCTAAGTTCTTTCTCAATATTGCCCACTTCTGAGGATCATTGAAAATTCATAATTATGTTATGAGTATTAATAATGCTAAATTGGGTTCAAATTGATGAAGATAAAGTAATTGCCTCATAAAGCCAGGACCAGTAGTTATTTTATTAATATGTTGAAATGATGCTGATCTTAATTGCAACCCAAATTAATCTTTACAGTGGTAAAAGTGTGTGATTGTGGACCTTGAGTTCCTTGAGGAAACCTGCTGATTACAACCTCTTCCAAACACAGTAATTGCAGCATAACCAAACGATTCCAACATCAACTCTCCATCACAGTACTGTGTCTGGCTTTCACCTCTGGGCTCCAAACTGAATTCCTGAAAAGATAAGTTGCCTCAAAGGTTCATTCTTTTGTCCTTGTGCCAGTGTTTTCCCTGCCTGGTAATGCTGGCTCTTTAGCTGACTCCCCAGAATGAAACAAATGGCAAGCGACAATAGTGCCAGTTTGTTAATTTTGGTAGGATATTGCCAGTCTTTTGCCAACTTTAGACCTTTTATACAGCCTCCTCAGGAATATCAGGATCTGAAACTTCATCCTTGTCTGAATCCTATTTCCCCTTCAATCATGGCAAGAGTGAAGGAGAGAACTGCTTACACAGTAGAATGACTTGACTCTATTTTAACAGCCAATTTTACAGAACCCAGTGGATTGATGCAACCATATAGATGAAGTTGAGGGGAATGGTTAAGAAATTTATGAATAGGCTAAGCTGTTATCTAACATGAATGCTCTGCTGGAATTTTTTTATTATTGTTGGCACATTCACATTATTACACAACCCTCACAATATAAATCTGATAAGGAGCCTAATTCTTAAAATAGTATCTTTTTCCAAAAAAAAGGCAAGTAGAAGAGAGGTTGCTTTCATCTCTGATGATTTAAAGATTCTTTAACCCTTTACAAATGGTTTGTCTGACGTTAAAGTTCTACTAACCAATTTTAACTGCTTTATCTCTATTTTCTCATTTAAATCTACTATTAAGACCTTTCTCTTTAACTGCTATTTCCTGACCTAATTTCCTTGTGTCAATCTCTGTCAGTTTTATTTTACATAATTTTTCTGTGATATGCCGTTGGACAAGTTACTAAATTGGAAGCTTCAAATACAAGGTATGGTTGTTATTACCAACACCACCAGTGTGTTGGTGGGAATTATTAATACAGTAACACTACGTCCAATAATTTCCAATGTTAATCTGGCTGAATAGTGCTCAAGTACTTTCCTTCATGGACAGACAGTGGTGAGAACCACTGATCAATAGGTTTTAATTCAGAAGACAGAGAATCAATATCTTCAAAAAAAAGTCAACTTCACATGATACTTTGTGGTCTTTATGTATATAAATAAACAGGGGCACTTTGTAAAACTTTGGCTTTGCAAAATTCAACCATATCCTCTGATTAAAATTTCATAATTTATGAGATTCCCACCCACCTGGCTTCACCTATTACCTTCCAACTATCCTCCTTTCCCTCCCCCATATTTTTATTCTGGTGTTTTCCCCCATCCTTCTCAGTCCTGAAGAAGGATCTTGGCTTGAAACATGGACTATCTATTTATTTACAAAGGTGCTGCCTGAGCTGTCAAGTTCCTGTAGCATTTCGTGTGTGTTGCTTGAGATCTAAAATGTTTAACGTTGTGAAAGAGTTAGTTACTTATTTATAGGTTTTTTTAACAAGTGATGATAATAACATCCTACATTTAATTTTGCATCAACCAAAGTAACTATAAAATGTGTTGCAAGCATTCTTTCCAATCATTTCTCAATTTTAGTCATTATATCATAACTGGTAGAGGAGGCCAGTTGCCTAAGTGGAACACTTTTAATTAAAAAGCATTAATGAATTGAAGTAACATTAGTCTCTCTCGGTTCAATTGTATCGTGATAGCTGATATTTTTTCTCTGACCCATTTTCCTGAGTATCACCATATCCATTGATTCCTTTCTATGCTTCAAAGTTCACATCTATTCAACTGTATGGCTAAAACTTCACTCAGGAGTGGAGCATTTACTCTGTTCCTGAGGCAGAGAATTTCAAATTTCCCATACTTTGTGGGAGGTTATTTCTACTCGCCTCAATAAAGACAGGCTTCACTCTGAGCCTTGATTTTGAGTAACTGTCCATGGAAAGTATCTTTCCAATATTTCTCATGTCATACAACCTTAGAATGGAATATGCATGGCACTGAACTAATAGGTGACCACTTGGAATGACATGCTTTTTGAAATTATTTATCGTGTGATAATACTCATGTTGGCCTTAAGATAGAACCTCAAGCAGGGCATAGAATCAGTTCAATAGTTTCTTAATAGACATGTATCCCATTTCACCTAATTGTTCTGTGTTCCCATAGCTAGGAATGGAACCAAAAAGAATATGAATGATAACTTACAGAGATGAAGCAAGAATTTTGTGCATTTGATGGCAGTGCTAATTTCCAATTCATGAGCATTTGCTTTCATTTTCTGTGGAGCTGAAAAGTAAAGGCAGCTGATCAGGTGCTGGGATCACCATGTATGTGCTGATGTAGAGTTTCAGCAAACATGGTACCCCACTAGAGTGCACATAAGAGGGATAAAGGACCCTCTGTTGGATGCCCTGTCCTCCTCGATGACAGATAAAAGCCTGGTTACACAGGTGATGCTCTATGCCTTGCAGAAATGTGCCTACTCTTGACTGGAAAGTTTACAGAGATGATATCTATACATGGAATTTTATATGAGTACTGACCCTTTTATGAACTTATGGTGAGGTAATGCTCAATCTCTGTTGATGCTTATTGAGAATGAACATGCAGCAAGTTTAACGATGTTTGGATTTGCCAATTCTGTATAAAGATCTTAAGATATTGATAATGGCTACTGTACACTATCACAGCAACTCACACAAAAAACACTGGAGGAACTGAGCAGGCCAGGCAGCAACTATGGGTAAAGAGTACAGTTGACATTTTGGGCCGAGACCTTTCATTAGGATGGGAGAATAAAAAAGATGGAATCAGAGTAAGTGGGGCAGGGAGGGAGGAAGAAACAAGGTAATAGGTGAAACCTGGGTGGGGGGGTGGAGTGGTGAAGTAAAGAGTTGGAAATTGAGTGGTGAAAGAGATACAGGGCTGGAGAAGGGGGAATCTGATAGGAGTGGACAGAAGGCCATGGAAGAAAGAAAAGGGGAAAGAGCACCGGGGTGGGGGATGGACAGCTAAGCAGATAATGTGAGAAGGGGAAATGGGAATGAGGAATGGTGAAGGCGGGGAGCATTACAAGAAGCTCAAGAAATCAACGTTCGTGCCATCAGGTTGAAGGCTACCCAAATATAATATTAGGTGTTGTTCCTCCAACCTGAGTGTGGCCTCATCACAACAGAATGCAAATGGGAAATGGAATTAAAATGGGTGGCCACTGGGGTATTCTGCTTCTTCTGGCAGACGGAGTGTAGGTGCAGTCTTCCAATCTACGTCATGTCTCGCCGATATACAGGAGCACCAGATACAGTAGATAACCCAACAGACTCACAGGTGAAGTGTCGCCTTACCTGGAAGGACTGTTTGGGGCCATGGATGGTAGTGAGGGAGGAGGTGTAGGGGCAGGTGTAGCACTTGTTCTGCTTGAATGGATAAGTGCCAGGAAGAAGATCAGTGTGGCAGGATGAATGGACGTCATGTAGGGAGCGATCCCTGAAGAAAGGGGGGGGGGGGGGGAGAAATTTCCATCTACCATTTTTCTGCCCATTTTACTGGCTGATACAGATCCTTCTGCAAGTCATGATAGCCTTCCTTGCTGTCCACTACACCCCCAATCTTGGTGTCATCTGCAAATTTGCTGATAACGGTGCACTGGTGGCACAGGGTTTTAATATTTAGGATGAAGGAGATGGTATCCATCATGCCAACTGCTTTGACATGAAAGGTATCAAGCTTGAGATTTGTAGGATCTGCATACACCTGGGATAGCCAGCCTCTATTCTGCTCCCATAGTCACAGTTTTCATTCAGCTAATTCATTTGACATTCTGGTCAGTGGCGACCCTCAGGGTATTGGTATTGTCATTGAATATCAAAGAAATGTTATTAACATTTTCTGATTGATGATAGTTTTCATCTGGCACAATTGTCACTTAGCAACCTATGTTTGAATATTATTTACTTCACAGAGTCATACAGCGGAGAAACAAGCCCTTTGGCCTATTGACCTCCAAGTACCTGTCTATATTAATCTCATTTTCCAGCACTTGGTTCATGGTCTCCATGTGTTTATAAATTGTAAGAGTACCTATCCTTTGCATTTACTTGGACCATATGTTCCTGATTACAGCCAAACTCAGAGTGGAAAAAGTTCTTTCTCTAATCACTATTGTCTTTGGCACTCCATAGTTGTATATACTACATCTGCATCGAGTCCTTCCTTGCCAGCTTATGCTGTTTCTGAAACACTCACTCTCTCCCGGGCAACATCCTGCTGAATCTCCATTGTACCCTCCCTAGTGCAAGCAAGCACATCTTTCCATGAGTGTGATAATCAGAAATGTATTTGGTACTCCTGCTGTTGCCTAACTGATATTTTATAAATGTCTTCCAATTTGCAGTTTATGCCCTGGCTAATGAGGACTTGTATCCCACACATCTTCTTTGCCTTATTTACCCACCACCTTCAAGGATCTTTGGAAGTACATCAAAGAACCTCCTTCCCTCAATATTCCTTAGGGCCCTACCATTTATTGTGTGTTGCCATGTCCATATTATCATAAGGTATAGGAGCAGATTTAGGCCATGTGGTCCATCGAGTCTGCTCTGCCATTTCATCATGGCTGATCCAATTTTCTTCTCAGGCCCAATCTCCTGCATTTTCCCTGTATCCCTTCATGCCCTGACCTATCAAGAATCTATCAAACTCTGCGTTGAATAACATAAAGAACAGTAGCAATGAATTTCACAGATACACCACTCTTTAGCTAAAGAAATGTATCATTTTGCCCTTGTCTGGATTAAATTCCATCTACCCCTGTTCTATCCAAGTTACTTAATAATCAATGTCATCCTGCTGTCTATAACTTCCTCCTCACTATAGATCACACCATCAAGTTTCATGTTACCTGTCAATTTCCTAAACATACCTCCTGTATCTGTAGATAAATTATTAATATATACTAACACAGAAACATAGAAAACCTACAGCACAATACAGGCCCTTCAGCCCACAAAGTTGTGCTGAACATGTCCCTACCTTACAAATTACGAGGCTTACCCATAGCCCTCTATTTTTCTAGGCTTCCTGTACCCATCCAAAAGTCTTATAAAAGACCCTATCGTATTCGCCTCCACCACCATTGCCAGCAACCTGTTCCACACACTCACCACTCTCTGTGTAAAAAAAACTTACCGCTGACATCTCCTCTGTACCTACTCTGCAGCATCTTAAACCTGTGTCCTCTTGTGGCAATCATTTCAGCCCTGGGGAAAAAGCCTCTGACTATCCACATGGTCAATACCTCTCCTCATCTTATATACCTCTATCAGTTCACCTCTCCTCCTCTGTCGCTCCAAGGAGGAAAGGCCGAGTTCATTCAACCTATTCTCATAAGGCATGCTCCCCAATCCAGGCAACATCCTTGTAAATCTCCACTGCACCCTTTCTATGGTTTCTATATCCTTCCTGTAGTGAGCCAACCAGAACTGAGCACAGAACTACAAGTGGGGTCTGACCAGGGTCCTATATAGTTGCAACATTACCTCTCGGCTCTAAGTTCAGTTCCACGATTAATGAAGGTCAATACACCGTATGCCTTCTTAACCACAGAGTCAATCTGTGCAGCAGCTTTGAGCGTCCTATGGACTCGGACACCAAGATCCCTCTGATCCTCCACACTGCCAAAAGGCTTACCATTAATACTATATTCTGCTATCATATTTGACCTACCAAAATGAACCACCTCTCATTTATCAGGGTTGAACTCCATCTGCCATTTCTCAGCCCGGTTTAGCATCCTATCAATGTCCCGCTGTAACTTCTGACAGCCCTCCACACTATCCACAACACTTCCAACCTTTGTGTCATCAGCAAACTTACTAACCTATCCCTCCACTTCCTTATCCAGGTCGTTTATAAAAATCACGAAAAGTAAGGGTCCCAGAACAGATCCATGAGGCACACCACTGGTCACAGACCTCCATGCAGAATATGACCCATCTACAACTACTCTTTGCCTTCTGTGGGCAAGCCAGTTCTGGATCCACAAAGCAATGCCCTCTTGGATCCCATGCATCCTTACTTTCTCAATAAGGCTTGTATGGAGTACCTTATCGAATGCCTTGCTGAAATCCACATACGCTACATATACTGCTCTTCCTTCATCAATGTGTTTAGTGACATCCTCAAAAAATTCAGTCAGGCTCATAAGGCATGATCTGCCCTTGACAAAGCCATGCTGACTATTTCCAATCATATTATGCCTCTCCAAATGTTCATAAATCCTGCCTCTCGGGATCTTCTCCATCATATTACCAACCACTGAAGTAAGACTCACTGGTCTATAATTTCCAGGGCTATTTCTACTCCCTTTCTTGAATAATGGAACGACATCCACAACACTCCAATCCTCTGCAACCTCTCCCGTCCCCATAGATGATTCAAAGATCATCACCAGAGGCTCAGCAATCTCTTCCCTCACCTCCCACAGTAACCTGGAGTACATCTCATCCGGTCCTGGCGACTTATCCAACTTGATGCTTTCCAAAAGCTCCAGCACATCCTTTTTCTTAATATCTACATGCTCAAGCTTTTCAGTCTGCTGCAAGTCATCACGATCCTTTTCCATAGTGAATACTGAAGTAACGTATTCATTAAATACCTCTGCTATTTCCTCCGGTTCCATACACACTTTCCCACTGTCACACTTGATAGGTCCTATTCTTTCACGTCTTATCCTTTTGCTCTTCACATACTTGTAGAATGCCTTGGGGTTTTCCTTAATCCTGCCCGCCAAGGCCTTCTCATGGCCCCTTCTGGTTCTCCTAATTTCCATTTACATCTCCTTCCTGTTAGCCTTATAATCTTCTAGATCTTTAACATTACCTAGCTCTCTGAACCTTTTGTAAGCTTTTCTTTTCTTCTTGACCAGATTTATTACAGCCTTTGTACACCATGGTTCTTGTACCCTACTATAACTTCCCTGTCTCATTGGAACGTACCGATGCAGAACTCCACACAAATATCCACTGAACATTTGCCACATTTCTTCTGTACTTTTCCCTGAGAACATCTGTTCCCAATTTAAGCTTCCAATTTCCTGCCTGATAGCCTCATAACTCCCCTTACTCTAATTAAATGCTTTTCTAACTTGTCGGTTCCTATCCCTCTCCAATGCTATTGAAAAGGAGATAGAATTATCACTATCTCCAAAATTCTCTCCTACTGAGAGAACTGACACCTAACCAGGTTCATTTCCCAATATCAAATCAAGTACAGTCTCTCCTCTTGTAGGCTTATCTACATATTGTGTTAAGAAACCTTCCTGAACACACCTAACAAACTCCACCCCATCTAAACCCCTTGCTCTAAGAGATTCCAATCGATATTTAGGAAATTACAATCTCCCATCACAACAACTCTGTTATTATTACACCTTTCCAGGATCTGTTTCCCTATCTGCTCCTCGATATCCCTGTTACTATTGGGTGGCCTATAAAAAACACCCAGTAAAGTTATTGACCCCTTCCTGTTCCTAACCTTCACCCACAGAGACTCCATAGACAATCCCTCCATGACATCCATCTTTTCTGCAGCCGTGACACTATCTCTGATCAACAGTGTCATGCCCCCACCTCTTTTGCCTCCCTCCCTGTCCTTTCTGAAACATCTAAAACCCAGCACTTGAAGTAACCATTCCTGTCCCTGAGCCATCGAAGTCTCTGTATGGCCACCACATCATAGCTCCAAGTACTGATCCATGCTCTAAGCTCATCTGCTTTGTTCACAATACTCCTTGCGTTAAAATACACATCTCAAACCGTCTGTCTGAGTGTATCCCTTCTCTATCACCTGCCTATCCTCCCTCACACACTGTCTTCACTGTATACTGTTTAATAGCAATGGTCCCACACAAATTCCTGTGGTATAGGCTTTCAATCATAAAAGTAACTCTTCACCTTTATGTTCTGCCTCCTATTAACAATATAGTTTGGATCCATCTGATGTTTGATTCAAATCCTTTGGAAGTTGTTTTTTCTAAAATGTTGAAGGAGACCATAACTCCTGAATCTGTATGTTGTCAATTTCAACCTAACTAATATGATCATGTGTAACAGCTTTACTCATGCCAAATTCACCTGTGAAGTTAACAAATTATTTCCAATCCCATTTGTTTCCTCCACATCGGGTTAGAAGTTCTGCTGTTTATCTTGCAGGAAAACCTTACCACTGTTTTTGAAACATATTTCATTCATCTGCTGTAGAACTGAAATATGAGCAGAAATGTGAAGAGTTGCATGTGATGCTAAATTGGTTAATTGGTGATACAGTAGTAGCTGGCAAGGTTTCACTCAGACTATGCATGTCTTTAAAATGCAGTGTTACAGAAGCCTAAAGAATGCATCAAGGTTGATTGTTTTCTCTGGGTTAATCAATGAGAATGAATACATGGGTTTTAATTTTTAAAATCCTTATAGTCTCTGAACATCTAGTTGCAGATTATAAGAATCAGATGTAAAGTTTGTTGTTTTGTGGCAGCAGTGCACAGAAAAGGCATGACAAATAAATAGTGCAATAAAAGGAATAATGGGGTTGTGTTCATGGAAAGTTCAGAAATCTGATGGTAGAAGGGAAAAAGGTATTCCTAAATTGTGTGTGGGTGTTCAGGCTCCTGTACCTTGTCTCTGGTGGTAGCAATGAGAAGAGAGCATGTCTCAAATGCCGGGAGTCCTTAATGATGGATGTAACACTGACACCTCTGAGGCACTATCTCTTGAAAATATCATCAATGGTAAGGGGGTTGTGCCCATGATCAAGCTGGTTAAGTCTACAACTCTCTGCAGCCTCTTGTAATCCTGTGCATTGGAACCCACATACCAGGTATTGATGCAAACATACACCTATAGAAATTTGCAGGAGTCTTTGGTGACATGCCAAATCTCCCCAGACTCCTAATGAGGTAGAGCCACTGGTGTGCCGTCTTCATGATTGCATCAATATTTTGGTTCCGGGAATCAGATTTATTATCATTGACATATGTAATGAAATTTGTTGTTTTCTTTGATGTTGGCACTCAAGAACTTACAGCTGGTCACCTTTTTCACCTCCACCAGTGCATGTTCTCCTGACATTGTCTTTCTGAAATCCACAATCAATTCCTTGGTCTTATTGCTATTGAGTGCAAGGTTATTGGTGCAACGTCGCTCAAATAGCCGATCTATCTCACTTCTGTACACCTCCAGATGTTCCTCATTCACAACATATAAGGCAACCTACTTCTAATTCACTAAGTTAAAGTAACTTGTTATGCCAATGAGCGAGCTGGTGGAGGGAATAAAACTAGGAGAACATTGAATTTCAGAAGTAGATTTAACACAATGTTGCTGCTATATTATATGTTCACCATTTCTAACCACAGATCAACACATGCAGACTGGCAAGGAATTGAGTACCTGCTATGTTTTTAGGACAAGATAGTGGAAAACTTGTGCTTTAAATATGTAAATCTCAGACATGGTCATTATGTGCGAATTATGTTGTGAAATTCAATTCAGGACACATTGTCTGTCATGCCACGTACTTTTGAGCAAAACAGCTGAACATAGGTCATGAAATTCGGCTCTAGAAAAAAATCATTGGCCACTTTCATGTTTTCATAGTACTCCATTCAAGTGGCCACTTGTACTTGATGAAAATTCTGCAGTCTGGACATTGGCTGAGGAATCAGGATGTTATTGCACATTAACACAGCAACCTCAGTAGGAAACATTGTCATTTGTACAATTATTACCATGGGGTTTTCCTGTTGGCTGTGCTACTTAAACTGTAGGAAGGCTTTGGAGATAGAGCAGAGATGTCCAAGGACCCCAAGGGTATAAGTGAAGAATATTCCCACAGGTGATTGCATGGGCTGTCCAAGTTTGTTGCAGTCATGGAACATCCTAGGCTGTCCTGTATTTCCTCTGATTCAAAACACAGACGGAAAGTGGCTTTCCTTCTCATCAATTCCGGAGGTGACTTTGCCCTAATGTTTGATCATCCAGTTCCCGGAGTGTTCATTCATGTTTACTGCTGTATTGACATATCAGGAAAGGAATATAAGCATGTCTAAGACAGAAACACATGAGTGGAACAAGTGTGCAGTGATTGTATGTTCTCTCTGCATGGGGACTAAAAATTCACCTGTACATTTAACAATCACAGTGTAATTCCAGAAAGCTCACACAAACTTCTGCTAGACCATTCATTCTCAAAGATAGGCTGAAGCCTGGGAAGTTCTGGAGACGGGGTGATTTTGGCTTTGAACTTGCAGATTCCAGGAGGACATCCTTCACAAAGAAGTCCTGTGGTTCATGGGGTTCGATCATTCAGGTTCATCACTGCGGTCTTGAGTGTGTTATGAGCCCCACCTCAAGCCAGATCACTGAGAATTTGAACAGAGGAAAATGCACACTCCCCAAACAGTTCCTTTTGTAGCCTTTTCAATAACAACAGTGCTATGGCTGGAGCACTGTTGTTAATGAATGCTATACGAATGGATACAAGGCATTGAAGTAGCAATTTTTTGGTCTCTGCATTTTTTAACCTGAAAAACAGTATTGCATAAAGCTACATCCAAGCTATAATAAAAGGTTTAGATATGCATTAAGCACTCAGCAGCAGCTCTGCTTTTCTACTTAGAAGCAGATCAATTTCTAGGAAAATACTTCTTACATGGTTTGTAAATGGAGAGTACAGAATATTAATGTTTCATTTATAACTTGATCTAAAGGGGAAAAGTCATTGTAAAAGTTTTTTTTTTGTGGCGGCAGAATAATGCTGGTTACTGATCTGTTTGCACCAACAGCCAGAATAGTGTCTTTCAGATGACACAACTCCAAAAACTCAATCATTGACGATACTTCTACACAGTGTCACTCATTTGCCATGACGAAATAAGTAAATTTCTTTTTTCAGTATTGTTATTGATATTTTAGCAATTGTATTATTTTCCTTTTTAAACTGATAGCCAGGGACTTTGTTCATTCATTATGATCTATAATGGAATGATAGAAATACTATTGCCTCAATACAATATTTTGTTAGTTGCATTTTCTGTTCTGCAGTGCCTTTCTTTGTTTAATTAAGGCATGCTGTCGGATCAACAATCTTATCTCTCACTAGATATACAATTTAATGTAAGTGGTATCATCTAGTGAACGTGTCAAAGTGGGATGAAAGCATTCGGTAGGATAATTACACTCATTAGCCGTGTAAGCCAACCTAAAAGATCAACACTTCACCATAGTGTTTATATCTCAACACTGTATGACCTCTTTTCTGCATGCAGATTGTTGACCCTCTAATTTTCCATCTGTATTTATGAAATGAAATTTAATATAATGTTTGAAACCAAGCACCTGAGATCTTGTCTCATTTCCCTACTCGCATTTTATCCCCATGTGTTAAGCTTGTGCTGGATGGATTTTGGTCAAAATTCTTTAGTGTTTGGAAAGGGTTGATTGTAATGAAGAAAAATTCATGCTTTTGAATTGTAATGTTAGCCACTCAAAAGGGAAGGTGTGACACAGGTCAATGGCAAAATGGCCACCTTCAACCACAACCTCAGCTGAAACAACCCATAATGGCTGTTTCATTATCCGTTTTTTAGCTTCAGAGCAGAAACTGCTATCCAAACCAGAATGATTCTTTGTTGCAGATTTACATGTCCCATTTTTTAATTATTTAAAAAATGTTAAAGGTGCCATTTCGAGAAAATTCGAAAACTAATAGCATTTGTATCAAGATGTCCTTGAATATTTAAAGTGTAACACATTTTCTCAGTGATAAGATGCGGCATGTTTGTTGATTCATGAAGCATAGACTTGAGGCCATTGAATTTAAAGCAGTCTCTATTACATCTCTCTCTCTCCTAAACAAGGAATAATTTGAGTACTCAAAACTTTGAATTGTTCCATTGAGTTACATTTAAAATTCTGCAGTAGCATTGATGAACCCTTGTGCAGTAACCCGGGGTCCAAATTAACTGTTTTAATACAGTCAAAACTAATTATACTTTTTTATAGTTTGGAAATTAAGCATAGCAACAGCTTTCTGGAATACAGATAGAGTCTTGAAGTACCTCTTGGTAATTAGGGTAAATTACCATTCAGCCAGAAGTGTCACCTACATCTATCTCCCGTTTTCTCTGTAATGGCAAGATTTTCTGCCAACATCTGATTTGCAAATGATAGAAAAGCATCTTTAGTCTCAGATTAATTAGACAGACAATTAACATTATGCAGAAGAAACAAGTGGGCAATCAGGATATGCGTTGTCTCTGTAGTACTGCTATTATAAAGTTTCAATTTTGAGGCAATTGTCATGAAAAACAATGCTGAAAAAAATGAAAATGATTTTGAACCATGTGTATAATCTCAAATATAAACTTAACTGCATTTCCTTTACATTAAATGATGAAGGGAACCCTGGTCTACATAACTTAAATCAGGTACTCTTTTGTCTGCATGGATTGATTGAATGTTAGAGATCCATGTTATTCTCATTGAGATTGTGTTTGCGTTAGTATTTTTTGTCACTTTCTCAGTTCCTGTAGCTATCTCAGTTTTACCATTGATTTGTAAAGTAGATTCCTTTGCTAAGATCACTTAATTTTGGAAAAATAAACCTTAAAAATTGCAAATTTTATATTTGCTACTCTGTTTAATTTAATTTAAACTTTTAAAAAAGTATTTGAACTAATCTTATGTCACTCTAATTTCACTGTGATGCTCTACTTTGCAGAAGAAAACAGTGGTGCCAGTTTCAGATACAGTACAGCATTTGATATTGTGTGTTTAATATTTCAGTAACATTTGAGTAATATTGTAAATATATGATTTGTTTAAAAATTCTTCGCATGTTTAAATAATTCATTCGAGGTTGTATGTAATAGTACACGAATGGCATACGTCATTACGCTGTCATAACCCAGAGAAAACAATCAACCTTGATACAAAGCCCAAAGGCAACTTGTTTACCTGGTATTCGACCTACCACAGGCTCTCTCTCTCCCTCCCTAATAAGGGAAAAAGAGGTGTCCCCATTTCACAGCGAGAGTGGAGACATAACAGTGCAACTTGCTGATTTATGGTGTTGAAAGTCTATTGTGTCGCTTCTTCCGAGCTCTGTGCCCAAAGAACTCGGGTCTCTGGGCACACAGCCAGCAGCCAGCTTGTTGCTTCCAATCTTCTGTCTCCCATGACACAGCAGTTTTCAGCGTTGGCACCAACCTCAAGTCCACCTGCCCCCAGAGCCACGAAATTCCAGAACCCTGAAGGCACGCTAGTCTTCTAGGCTGTGTCCTTGGCATATCAAATAGCGGCCAGTCGTGAGACCCCAAGAGCAGGGCCCATATCCACAAAGAACCAAAGTCAGCGTATAACTCCAGGTCAGAGTCTTTAAAAAAAACGCTGAAAGGGAACAATAGAGATATTAAAGATAGAAATAGAGCTGTTTCTGAAGATGCAAGCAAGGGTGTTGCCATTAGTATTTGGCTTTTGTGAATATAAACCACCAGAATCTACACTGCATTCATTAAGGTTATTGCCTGAACTTCAAATGGAAGACAAAAAAGCTGCTCGTAAGCCTAGATGCAAAGCCAAAGCCCAGCTAGATGAGTGGAAGGCCAAAAAGAAAGGAGTCAACGGAGATACAAAAACATCAGATGATGTTGTAGATGAGGAATCCAAAAGGAGAGATCAGATCGTAAAGGGAGAGATCAGATCGTAAAGGGAGCAATAGAAGGATTAGTTAGGGAATACTCTAAAACTAGAAGAAGAAAAAGGAGGAAAAAGAAAGGTGTCTAGAGTCTATAAGAACATGCTACGAGTAATTTCAACAGAACACACCAAACCAATTATCACCTTGAATATCGTAATGCAACACAAACCACAACCAACACCAGCCATGCTGTTCCTGGGCTGTCCCTTCAAAATTCAAAGTACATTTATTATTAAAATATGTATACATCATACAACCTTGAGATTTGTCTCCTTACAAGTAGCCACAAAAGCATGAAACCCAAAAGAACCCAGTGAGTGAGTGAGTGAGAGAGAGAGAGAGAGATGTTCATAGACATGAAACCTGGAGTATCCGGAGCAGGTTCTCAACATCAGTTCATCATACAGTGGAGCAAAACGTTACAGAGCTGACAGACACAAAGCTTGGAGCAGGCCCACATCCTCAACATCAGTTCATCATACAGCAGAGCAAAATGTTGCGGAGCCCGAGACCCACAGCCTCAACCTTAGTGTAGCGAAGAGCAGAGCAAAAGTTGCAGAGTAGTGAGCAGAATTGGTACAACCCATTCCTCTGGTCCAGACATCGTGCCTTTTCAATCCATCCGGCCCAGTGTCCAAACATCAGGACATTCCTCGCTCTAAGACCCGGTCCCTGTCACATCAATACACTCTAGGCCTGGACCTTGCCACCATGTTACAGCCCATATCCAACCTTTCCAAATTGGTGTGGAGCTGAGATCGATCAAACCTCGCTCCAAAACCTATCCACTCTGATTGTTCTCCATTCCACCAGCCATGATTCTGTCTCGAATGAACCTTGAATTTGTTCCAGCTGCTTCTCCTCAAACACATATCGACCTTGCTCCAACCGCATCTCCTCGAAAATGCCTCAACCTCGCTCCGACCGTTTCTCCTCAAACACACTTTGAACTCACCACCTCAAACTCACTCCAACCACTTCTCCTCAAACACACCTTGACCTCACTCTGACTGCTTCTCCTCAAACACACCTCGACCTGCATTCCAACCACTTCTCCTCAAACACACCTTTACCTCACTCAGCCTCTCCTCAAATATGCCTTGACCTCACTCTGACAGCATCTCCTCAAATACACCTCCACCTCACTCCTCAAACATACCTCAACCTCACCTTGACCAAACACACCTCGATCTCACTTCAACCGCTTCTCCTCAAACACACCTTGACTTCACTCTGACCTCCTCTCCTCGAACATGTCTCGACGTCACTTCGACCACATCTCCTCAAAAACAACTCGATCTCGCTCCAACCGCTTCTCCTCAAACATACGTCAACCTCACTCTGTCTCTCCTCAAACATGCCTTGACCTCACTATGACCACTTTTTCTCAAACACATCTTGTCTTCGCTCCAACCTCCTGTCCTCGAACATGCCTCGTCCTCACTTTGACTGAGTCTCCTCAAACACACCTCATCTTCACTCTGACCGCTTCTCAAATATGCCTCAGCCTCACTTTCCCGTGTCTCCTCAAACATGCCTCAACATCACTCTGACTGCTTCTCCTCAAACATGCCTTGACCTGACTCCGACCGCTTCTCCTGAAACACACATTGACCTCACTCTGACCATTTCTCCTCAAACACACCTTGATCTCACTCTGCTTCTACTCAAACATGTCTCAAACTTTCTCTGTTTGCATGCCTTGATCCTCGAGCAGCCTTGCCTTAGCTCACCTTTTCATTGTTTGCAGTAATTGTTTACTATCTTTTTTTTACAGAAAGAATTATGAATAAAGTATTTAGTTGTATTTCTTGCTTTGAAGACCACCAGCAAGTTATCACTCATCCTCAGTAGCACCATCTTTAACCCTTGCACTCATGCCTGGCTCTCCTCAAACCCAATCTCAGAAGGACGTACAGCTGAGACAAATTGAAGGCTCCTCAAGTAAGGAGATTCAATCTTTCACCTCTGGACAAGCAGCCCTGTCAAGGGATCACAGAGGTGATCAACAGTGGGTACTGGGAAAGACTAAGGACAGAACTGGATCACTCTACCACACAGTGGAGATTGCACCTGATATTATCTGGAGATAACACATGGATCAGTTGAAGAGAGCAGAGTCAATTGTTAGGGAATAAAGCTGGCTACCACAGTCAGAACCACTTCCTGCAGTTTCAGAGTCGGCTCCTACGACAGAGGGTGCCCCTGAGCCTGAGATCGTTTCACAGCCAAGCAGAGCGATTCCTCGTGTCAGGAAAGACATTATCCCACAAGAGTAAGAAATCCCCCGCAACGATTAACTCTTTAGACCTGAATGGACAATTTAAAAATGGACTTTGCTGTGGATATCTGTATAGTGGTTGTATTATATAGTATACAGTGTATTTGGTTGAGATACATTCTATATTATTGGAATTTACAGCTAAGCAGAGAGGAGTGTTGTGAATATAATATTTTAGTAATCGTGTGTGTGTAATATTGATTAAGCATTTTTGTTCATTTAAATAATTCATTATGAATTATATTTAGAAATACGTGAATTGGATGTCTGGCTTAATGACACCATGAAGTTGGACTCACGTTTCAGACTCCTGTCTCTTCCTTTGAATTAGTTTAATATTTTGAAGTTAAAGACATAACAGTACTCTTGTGGCTTAAAGGATTAAATAAAGTTTAACTATGAAGTAAATAAGTTTAACCCCATACTAGATAAAGACTTAATCAAAAGCATGATATAAATGAAGTTCACACAGCTTGCTGTGTAATTGTTTGAAGGATTATGCTGCATAATTGTGAAACTGACAGGCTTTTAAACTTCCATTTATTCTGTATATGGAGATTGGTTGTATGTAGATTTATATATTATTGGGTATTAATATAAAACATTTCAAGAGATGGAAGTAATGCATTTGAAAAACAGCAGTTATGCTGAGCTAAATTGATATTCTGGGACCTACTGAAAATTCCATCTAAATTCAGTTACTTCAATGAAAAGGTAATAGAATCCCTGAGAGGATATCACTTTTCCCTTAAAGTGAAATCCTAACTTATCATATTAGCAGGAGCAACAAAAATGAACCTCTGTTTAAGGCAATAGTTCTCTTAATTTTTTTTTAAGTACAGTTTTGTACAATCAAGTTTCTGTGTTTTGTGTATTTGAAAGATTGGATTACTGCACAACCTGTTGTGGTTTATTAGCTGTCCATAGTTCATTTATTCAAATTACCAACTAAAATGCTTCATGCCACTTCATACAGTGAATTCCTTTTGAAATTAGCAAAGGTTATTGACATAGATGAGCCCTGAATAAATACATAATATCAGTTCATTGATTTTTTTTCCTCACAAAAATTTAATCAGTTCTGTATCTGACTTGATATTTTCAAGATTGTTTTTGCTCATGAAAGTGCATCATTGTTTAATTATTATTTAAAGTGGCCCTTTGGTACTTGGGTTGTGGTTTTAACTTCCTGAGAGCAATTCCTGCTAGGTCAGCCAGAGGCCTATTTAAATCAGGAATGTACTTCTTAAAGCAAGATTGCATTCCCAATTGCAGTTGGTGTGGAGGATGAAGCTGATTCATGATGAATCACAGACTAGCCCTCAGGTTCTTGAGGCCTTTCTGGGAATCATGCTATAAGAGGCCAGGGGAAGGAGGGAAATGATAAATCCATCTGGCGAGACCAAGATCATAAAATGACACACTTACCACCGAGAAAGAATATCATCCCCACAAAGCATAAACCCCAGAAACTGAATTTAGTCAATATGCATTTCATAAACTTGGGGCAAAAGCAAATGTTAGGCATGATTGGAAGCTCACAAGATCTGGTAACACTGCTCTTTGGACTCTTAGCAACACCTTCCCTGTCTTCCTCTCCTCTACAATCAGCATGCACAATACTGCTCAATCTCTTCACAAAAACCCACTAACCTTCACAAAGGTCACAATCAGTGTTCACCACTCACCAGGTAATGCAGAATTTCAAGTTTCTCATGGCCCCTTCCTCAATTCAGTGTTCCTTTCCATTTAATACCTATTTCACATGTCTGCTGAAGTGTGCTGTGATTTCATGACTACCCACTGTAGTTTGAACATTTTAATATGTAACAAAATAAAAAGAATCATCAGTGGAAAAAAATTAAAGGAAATGACCCCCTAACCATTGAAAAAATTGGAAAAGAGCAATTTGACATTTCAAAGGCTAACATTTAAAGAAACAAATCAATCAGAAATGTTTGGGAAAAAATTGTTTGAGATTCTATATGGAAGGCCATATGGGATAGGAAATTGTTAAAAGCACAAGAATGTGGTCAGTCCACAGGGAGTAATATAGAAGACAAATTCAGTGTGAATTAAGACCATGGGTAATATTATCCTAGAGGCTACATAGTCAGCAATGAATGCAAAGATTATCAAAATGTAGAAAAGGAGGCCAGAGGAAGAAGGTCTCTGAACCAATGGAGGCAATGTCTCCTACTAGGATTATAAATAGGAAATGTGCACTCAAGATGACTATATGTAGAAACACAAAGAGAGGTCACATTTTCAACTGCATGATCAAATCAAGGTAATCAGAAAATAACACCAAAAACTCAGTGTAAATGTGATCAGTATTAAGAAACTGAAAAGTGATGTGAATATGAATGAGAAACCTATTATTTTAATTAAAACAAAAGTTTTGTAGATTTTGTGGATGCAAGTAAATCATTTCTGAGCACACTAACCCAAATATCATTATTTTTTTTCTTAAAAAAGAAGATTGCTGGGAATTTATATTTGCAGCCAAATCTACCTTCAGCTTCCACCACCTCATTTCTCCTTGTGATTAACTGTTCAGTGAATCTGTGAGCTGCAGAGACAACTGCAAGTCCTGATAACACACACACAAAATGCTGGAACTCAGCATCAATGGAAAAGAGTACAGTCGAAACTTTGGGCTGAGACCCTTCATCAGGACCGAAGGAAAAAAAGATGAAGAGCCAGAGTAAGAAGGTGGGGGCAGGGGAGGAAAGATACAGGGTGATAGGTGAAACCGAGAAGTGGGGTGGGGGGTGTTGAGGGGTGAAGTAAAGAGCTGGGAGTTGACTGGTGAAAGAGATACAAGGGCTGGAGAAGGGGGAATCTGATAGGAGAGGAGAGAAGACCATGGAAGAAAGAAAAGGGGAGGAGGGCCAGAAGGAGGTGATGAGCAGGTAAGGAGATAAAGTGAGAGAGGGAAATAGGAATAGTGAAGGAGAGGTGGGGTTGTTACCAGAAGTTTGTGAAATTGATGTTCCTGCCATCAGGTTGGAGGCTCCCCAGACAGAATATAAGGTGTTGATCCTCCAACTTGGGTGTGGCCTCATCGCGACAGTAGAGGAGGCCATAGGTTGATGACATGTTGGAATGGGAAGTGGAATTAAAACTGGGAGATCCCACATTTTCTGGTAGACGAAAAGTAGAGCTCGGCAAAGCGGTCTCCCAATCTACACTGGGTCTCACTGACATACAGGAGGCCACACCGGCAGCACCAGGTACAGCAGGTAACCCCAGCAGACTCAAAGGTGAGGTGTTGCCTCACCTGGAAGGACTGTTTAGGGCCCTGAATGAAGTGACAGCTGCAAGACCTGACATAAGGTCTTGATCTGAAGCATCCATTTTCACCTCCTTGTGTTAGAGATGCTGCTTGATCCACCGTTTTTCCAGTGCTCTTCCTGTGTTCAGTGGTTCACCTGACCTGTTAAGTGCAAATGGTTTGTCCAAAATGATGTATAATGTGGAGGATAGAAAAGAGTGCTGTGCAAGTGAACCATAAAATGCAAGATCCTAACGAGGTAGACTGTGAGTTCAAAGCAAGTGTATTATCACAGCACACAAACGTCAACATTTACTACCCTGATATTCATTTTCTTGAGGGCATTCACAGCAGAAGGAAAGAAACACAATAGAATAAATGAAAAACTGCACACGTAAAGATCGACAAACATTCAATGTGCAAAACATAACAACGTACAAATACAGAAAAAGAAAATAATAATAAAAATAAGTAAACAATAAAGATAGAGAACATGAGTTATGGAGTCCTTAAGAGTGAGTCCATAGACTGCGGAATCAGTTCAGTGTAGGGGTGGATGAAGTTTGAGTGTGCTTTATCCATGATGGGCTACACAGTATTCACTATAGTTTGTAGGTTTTTCCATTCCAGAGCATTGATGCTCCCATACCAGACCGTGATACAGCCAATCACTATACTCTGTATAGAAGCTTGTCAAAGTTTTAGATGTCATGCCAAATCTGTGCCAACTTCTAAGAAAGTAGAGGTACTGCCATGTTTATTTTTGTAAAGGCATTTATGTGCTGAGCTGTGGCACGTGGCTAAGGCGTTGGACTAGCGATCTGAAGGTCGTGAGTTCGAGCCCCAGCCGAGGCAATGTGTTGTGTCCTTGAGCAAGGACACTTAACCACACATTGCTCCAGTCCACCCAGTTGAAAATGGGTACTGGCAAAATGCTGGGGGTTAACCTCAGCGATAGACTGACGTCTTATCCGGGGGGGGGGGGTGGGGGGAAGTCTCGTACTCTCAGTTGCTTCACGCCACGGAAACCGGCATAAGCACTGGCCTGATGGCCTATAAGGCTCGGGACAGACTTGAACTTTAACTAATTTATGTGCTGGACCCAGGGCAAATCCTCTGAAATAATAACACCAATGAGCTTAAAGTGGCTAAACCACTCCACCACCAATTCCCTGATGAGGACTGGCTCATGGACCTTTGGTTTTCTCCTCCTATAATCAATAATCAAGTTTTTGGTTTTGCTGATATTGAGTGAGAGGTTGTTGTTATGGCACCATTCAAACTGATATTCAACTTCCCTCCTACATATCAATTCATCAACACCTTTGATTTGGCCCACAACGTTGGTGTTGCAGCAAACTTAACAATGGCATTGAAGCTGTATTCGCCTCATAATCATAAGTGTAAAGCATGGGGCTATGCACTCAGTCTTGTGGTGGACCTGTACTGGTGGAGAATGTGGAGGAGATTTTGTATTCAATCCAAACAACTGTGTTCTGTAAGTGAGAAAGTAGAGGATCCAGTTCTGCAAGGAGGTATTGAGTTTATTGAATTTTTTTAAATAGTGTTGAATGCTGAGTTTGAGTCAATGAAGGGTATCCTGATATATGCACCTTCACTGTCTGAATGTTCCAGGATTGAGTGAATAGCCAATGGATTGGCATCCGTTGACCTGCTGTGATGGTGGGCAAATTGGAGTGGATCCAAGTTACACCTCAAGCAATAATTGATGTTCTTCGTCACAAACCTCTCGAACCACTTCATCACAGTGGATGAAAGTGCTAATGGATGATAGTCATTGAAGCAGGTCACCACGTACTTCTTGGGCACCGGTATAATTGAAGCCTTCTTGAAGTGGGTGGGTACTCAGACTACTGAAGTCAGACATTAAAGATATCAGTGAACACTCCAGCCAGATGAATAGCACAGGTCTTCAGTGCTCGGCCAGGTACCCTGCCTGGGTTCACCCTCTTGAAGTATGCTCTCATGTTTGCCTCAGAGACTGGAATCACAGGGTCATTGGGGTTCATACAAGAGATTCATTCAAGAGTCTAATAACAGTGGGATAGAAATTGCCCTTGAGGATAGTGGTACGTGTTTTCAGGCTTTTGTGTCTTCTGCTTGAGTGGAGGGGGGAGAGGGAGAGGGGAGAATGGGGTGGGTAGTGTTTTTGGATATGGAAGTGCAGGACTGCTGTGAAGAAGGAAACTTCAAACTTCTTGGCAGGTGTTCTCTGATGAATATGTGTTCTGTGTTCTTTTATATTAAGTTTTGGAAGAAATAAAGGCTTCATTAATTTTATTTCTGTTTTAATGAATGTTATAGAAAACTGAGAGTTTTAATAGCAGAATAAGACTGGGGCCTTTGGTTAGCCAATTGTCCAATTACTTCCTATTTCCCTAGGCGTGGTAAGTGCTCTAAAGGGAAACTGGGGACTCACTGCTTTTTATCTGGGAAGATATTGTAGCAGTACAAGTCAGCGGGAATTGCCTTACAATCTAATAAATCCTAACTGACCTGCGATCTACCATTCTAATCAGAAATTTTTAAAACCTGGGGAAAGTGCAACATTCACTTAAATAATTGACTTATTGTCAATTAACAAATCAGTTAAAATAAACTAGAGACTGAAGAGGAAAGAGTGTAAGCATCTGGTAGAAGCAGAAAAAATGTCTAAGATGCTGTTACCACACAGGAAATAGCAAAGTGGTGATTTTTTTTTGCACCATCTTGTCTGGTTCAAGGAAGAGTGTCATGTATATTTTGTTAATTGTGTTGGCTGCATGAAAATAGGGCTGTGGCATTTCATCTCAGTCTGCTGAGTGCACATTGTGTGCTTTGTACGATGTTTCTCATTTCTTGGACAACTGTGTGTCAGAGAAGTGATATCAGCTGGAGAGGCTCCTCTGAGTTACAGAAAAGATCCTGGAACTACAGCAGTTTAAGTAGCTGGGGAAGGGGCGGACATTTCTGTGGCTTCAAATATCTCTTGGGGTTGTTATGTCATCCCTCAGAAGGCAAAGTCAAAGCTGTTGATTGGAGACTGGGTCTATGTGTTGGGGAATGCATTTGACGGAAGAGGAACAATCGGTGGTTGCTGTTCACATCAGTACCAATTGTATGGATAGTTGAGCAGTCTAATTCTGAGAGCAATGAAAGAGATTAAAAAAACAAAACCTCAAAGGCTGAAATATGTAGAATATTTCTGGTATTGAATGATACTGAAGCCTTAGGCAGATGAATTCAAGGCTGGAGGAATGGCCGATGAGTATGTCTTCACATTCCTGTGGCATTGGTATTGGTTTGAGGTGTGGGGGGTGGGAGATAGGGCCTTTATATGCCTTATGGGTTTGCACCTCAAAGAGACCAGGAGTAATATTGCTGCAAGAAGATTTGCCTGTCCTGTTGGGAGGGTTTAAACTCGGGAGGGAAAATTAACTTAAATTTTGTGGCCAATTTATTAGGTATAGGGGTACATAATAAAGTGGCCACTGACTACTTCAATGTAAGTAGTCTAAGGAATAATACAGAACAGCTGAGGGCACCGAACAATATATGTAATAAAATATCTTATTGAAATATGGTGTAAAGGAAGATGAGAATAACTTCCCTGGTTGAAAGCTTTACATCTGAAATAGAAGAGTGGCAAAGGAAGACTGTTATAATTTTGATTAAAGAAATTATTGCAGGTGTGAGGAGTACAATATGCTTTAAAAAGGATCATCAAATGAAGCCATATGTGTTGGATAAATGGAGGGAATGTATGTGTAGTGTTCTTGCACAGGTGTAAAAGAACTCTGAACTAAACACCAAGCATAAACCAATCAATGAGGCGGTCCCAGTAAGATTAACCGTTTACTGTTCACTCTTCCAGATTAACGTATGGTGAAAACTGTTGATAAAACAATACAAAATATATACAGTATTTGTTTCCTTCTTGACATCACAATTACATCATAAATACTTGCAAAAGTAAAACTACAACAACTATATTACATTAAAGTGCCTACACCATCGACTGGCTTTAAATACACTTCAACACAAACTATCCGCAACGCTTTAAATAACAAAAAACATAAACTTTATCAACCGTCATTACTTTTAACAGAATCAGCGTTAACATTTTTAATTCATCATATCGATTATCTCATGAACTTACGGCGTTGCTTCACTGATGTTTCTAGTGCGTAGAAAGAAAACTTTTCTCGCACTGATCCTGCACACATAAGCCCCCTCCTTCCCATTTCTCCAAACCAGTATTTTCCCACAAGACGCGGCGAAATCGGGTGTGATGTCATCGCATGCCGCGATATATCACAGACAACGAATTTACTTTAAACAATCTTAACTTTAACTAGAAAACGATAACAAATGAATTACTAAAGCGAAAATATAATAAACTAAACAAATGCCTTAAAGGCAACAAAGTATGTAATCACTCTTTTGTGAGTGTGCTTATATTAGACAGTTAGAGAAGAGCATTTCTCAGAAATGTCTGCCTATGTGCTCCAGTGAATTTGAATTGAATTGAATTTATTTCTTACATTCTTCACATACATGAGGAGTAAAAAATCTTTACATCATATCTCTGGCTAAATGTGCAATGTACAATCATAGTAATTTATCATTATAATAATTTATAATAAATAGAACTGTCAAATCGGCATGAATTAATCAATCTGATGGCCTGGTGGAAAAAGCTGTCTCGGAGCCTGTTGGTCCTGGCTTTTATGCTGTGGTACAGTTTTCTGGATGGTAGCAGCTGGGATAGATTGTTGTTGGAGTGACTCAGGTCCCCAATGATCCTTCTGGCCCTTTTTACACACCTATCTTTGTAAGATAGATAGATAGATAGATACTTTATTCATCCCCATGGGGAAATTCAACTTTTTTCCAATGTCCCATACACTTGTTGTAGCAAAACTAATTACATACAATACTTAACTCAGTAAAAAAATATGATATGCATCTAAATCACTATCTCAAAAAGCATTAATAATAGCCTTTTAAAAAAGTTCTTAAGTCCTGGCGGTAGAATTGTAAAGCCTAATGGCATTGGGGAGTATTGACCTCTTCATCCTGTCTGAGGAGCATTGCATCGATAGTAACCTGTCGCTGAAACTGCTTCTCTGTCTCTGGATGGTGCTATGTAGAGGATGTTCAGAGTTTTCCATAATTGACCGTAGCCTACTCAGCGCCCTTCGCTCAGCTACCGATGTTAAACTCTCCAGTACTTTGCCCACGACAGAGCCCGCCTTCCTTACCAGCTTATTAAGACGTGAGGCGTCCCTCTTCTTAATGCTTCCTCCCCAACACGCCACCACAAAGAAGAGGGCGCTCTCCACAACTGACCTATAGAACATCTTCAGCATCTCACTACAGACATTGAATGACGCCAACCTTCTTAGGAAGTACAGTCGACTCTGTGCCTTTCTGCACAAGGCATCTGTGTTGGCAGTCCAGTCTAGCTTCTCGTCTAACTGTACTCCCAGATACTTGTAGGTCTTAACCTGCTCCACACATTCTCCATTAATGATCACTGGCTCCATATGAGGCCTAGATCTCCTAAAGTCCACCACCATCTCCTTGGTCTTGGTGTCCTGAATCAAGGGAAGTTCACAACTACAGATGCGCTGGGCTGTCCACACGACACTCTGCGGAGTCCTGCGGTTAAGGGAGGTACAGTTCCCATACCAGGCAGCGATGCAGCCAGTCAGTATGCTCTCAATTGTGACCATGTAAAAAGTTCTTGGGATTTGTGAGCCCATATCAAACTTCCTCAACCGTCTAAGGTGAAAGAGGTGCTATTGTGAGAGGATTTTATTTCAATTTCTCTAATATTAGTTGAAATAGAAGCAATATAAAAGTCATAGAGAAGCAGAAGTACTGAAACAAATTCAAGAGAACTTAGTTAGCTCATGCCCAGCAAGGCCAGCAAGAGGGTAAGCCAATGCTGTCCTTACTTTTAGAAAGAGGATCTTCTCAGCCAAAGCTAACATATAACATATAACATATAACAATCACAGCACGGAAACAGGCCATTCCGGCCCTCCTAGTCCGTGCCGAACTCTTAATCTCACCTAGTCCCACCTACCCGCACTCAGCCCATAACCCTCCACTCCTTTCCTATCCATATACCTATCCAATTTTACCTTAAATGACACAACTGATCTGGCCTCTACTACTTCTACAGGAAGCTCATTCCACACAGCTATCACTCTCTGAGTAAAGAAATACCCCCTCGTGTTTCCCTTAAACTTTTGCCCCCTAACTCTCAAATCATGTCCTCTCGTTTGAATCTCCCCTACTCTCAATGGAAACAGCCTATTCACGTCAACTCTATCTATCCCTCTCAACATTTTAAATACCTCGATCAAATCCCCCCTCAACCTTCTACGCTAGTTTCATTTAGTTTTTAAAAAAAAGATAGGAATAACCTGGTTCAATTCAATTTAGCAGTTGTGGTAAAGAAGGTTGATGATTACACCTTACACCATCAGTCCAGTCCTGATGAAAGGCCTCGGCCTGAAATGTACTCTTTTCCATAGATGCTGCCTGGCCTGCTGAGGTCCTCTAGCATTTTTTGTGTGTTGCTTGGATTTCCAGCATCTGCAGATTTTCTCTTGTCTGTGATGATTACACATACAGTTTTGGCTTCAACAGAGGATTAGCAAAATATTTTTAGAGAAAGAAATTTTATAGAAGCAGCTGGGAAAAGGAACTACAGAAAGACAGTGCAGGTTTGCTGTGCTCAATGGCCTCTGTGCTGTAATATTCTTTCAATAATTCTCTAAGGACATGGATAGACTGGGAATAAAAGCTTCAAGCAAGCTGAAACCGTCTTTACCTAGTTGATATAGTTTTTAATTTAAAAAACCTTTGGAAACAGCTTCTTGAAGGTATACCAGAGTTGTGATGGGCCTTGAAGAGGAAGACAGTGCAAGTTTGATACTAATATTTTCCCAGCAAGGGAAGGTTGTAATTGTCAAACCCTTGTCCTCTCACTCCATCTGGATGTTAACATGCATAGAAAGGATCAGGACCAAGGAGGAAAAAGAAGCTTCATCAGTCACTGAGAGTATAATGCTGTAGAAAATCTAGGTATTGTGTATATAAACAGTTCTGGGAGTAAAGCCAAAATAAAATCAAGTAGCAGAGTGGGGATGAAAAATATTGCTGCTAAATGTTGAGAATTAGGGGGATAGGGAGTAAACTAAAAGAATGAACAATGACTAGTGGGTGTGGATTCAAAGCAATGTGGGAAGGTTACAGGGAAGTGAAGCAAAATTGATATCAGATAGAGGATAGTGAGGACTTGAAACTTATTGTCATAGATGAAGAAAGCTAGAAATTATCAGTGCATCTTTATGTTAGTTGGCTTTGCATTTGAAATACCTTAAACTACAAGAACAGAAAAGTGGGAATGGGTTACATGGGTTAGAGTTTAAACCCCTGTTTTAAACTCAAATGAAGATCTTAAGCCCCATCTGATGTAGAGAGCTACAGATACCCTCTGTAAATGAAGGTTTTATTGCAGTTACCAACTCATCGAAGACTTCCCTGTTTATCCTCCACACCAAGTTTAGCTGCCAATAGCCATTATTTGAGCAGTGGGACCCTCTCCCAACCAAGGAAGAGATTCTTCCAACTAACAAAGTAGCTTAAACACATTTTCATTTATTTTTAGTGATACATATTTAAATTTAGATAAAATTCTGAAAACACATTGAAAACTTACAGAAGACCTCTGTCTTATAAAGGATTTCCCAGTGGACAGTGAATATCCATCACAAGTTGCCTTCCTGTTCCAGGGATCTAGTTTTGATCCTGACCAGGGGTGTTTTGTGGAGTTTTCAAACCCTTTCCGTGAGCTTGTAGGGTTCTGTTTTCTTTCCTTAACCAAGGCACATGCTGGAAGATTATTTGGTTACTGTAATTTACCCCTAGTGCAGGTCATGACAGGAGAATTGGAGCTGATGAGTAGTTTTGGGGACAATAGATGACCATAAGACCATAAGATATAGGAGCAGAATTAAGCCATTTCGCCCATTGAGTCTGCTCCGCCAGGGAAATACCTGGAGAACATGATTGAGAGCTGGCATAGACTAGATAGGACGAATGCCTTTTTTATATACTGTGGCAAAATGTGAAGTAATATCTGATGAACAGAGCTTGAGTCAATGTTTACACACTGAGCTGGGTAGCCTCCTCCTATGCTGCAAATTTCCATAATTCTATTAATTTTCTCCCCTTCACTAAGGAATTTTGCACAAGAACTGTGTAATGGTCTTATTTCCCCTGGTTATGTTAACTTTTTAACTTTAATGTACAGTAGATTATTATTTCATTATTAATTATTACAGCCACTAACACTGGCTGTATGTTTTACTGCACACCTATCAAATCTCATTCTCACAAATTCTTAAATTTTATATGATGACCGTGGTAGACAAAAATCCTCAACCCTATTTTCCTGAAAGAGATACAAATATAGCTAAACTTCCTTCATGTAAGGATTTTTAGTAAATATTACATAGTTGACTCCAAAAAGATCCATACACTACGAGACTGTTCAGCTTTTTCCTGTCTTTAAGATTTTATTTTAGACAAATATACTGCTATAATTGGTTGCATAACAATGACCATATTAGTAAAGCATTGGAAGACTTGAGTAGCTTGATAATATCAAGTGAAGTACAAGATCCCAAAGAAAGTGCTGCATGCTAATCAGTCTAGAAAGAGATGTAGGGTATTCTGCAGATCGCAGAGTGCTGGCAATTATTTGGGATCTCTGTGGATGATTAGGAAGGGAATACCAAGGCTGTTAGTTGGTGGATGGGTGGTCAAGGAATTGCATATGTTAAAAATGAAATAATATCAAACCATAAGAAATATAGCAAATTAGGCAGCACCTCTGGAAAGAGGTTTCAGGTTGAAGATGCTGAGCAGGTCCAACATTTTTTCAACAAGTACATTCGGTATAGGTATCATGTTTTGAGAAGCTGTCTGGAGCCAGAGAATAATACATATGCCTTTTTGCTCATTTAGTTAATTTGCTAATTGATCAATTTCACTTCTGTTTTTGTATTCTTAGGCACAAATTACTCAGTTCAAACTGATTGGAAAGGACAAAACTTTTGAAAATTCTTATTTTCATCTAATTTCATCAATTAAGTAAGATACATGGGTGGGGGCAAGCTTCCTCTGGATAATCCCCTTTTAGAATCATTGGTGGTTAAAGTCATAAATAGCTGGATCTCCTTTGAGAATTGTATGTAACAAATTGATAATCATGTGTTCTTAAAGTTAAATATATGCACACAGAAAATCTTCCCTCAGGGTATTTTAACATTTGCTGTTTCTGAACTCTCTTACTAATTCTCATTCACACAAGTTGTGAGTGCACAAGGTACCAAAAATTGTCAACAGTAATCTTAAAAATGTTTTAAACAAAATCTTAGATGGTTTTAAAGTGCACTTGTCATATTTGAGTTATGAGTTGGAGTTTTGTAATTTAAAGTACAATGTTAATATTGCAAGATCTTTGCTACAACACACAAAAGATGAGAAGGGAGGGAACTGATTTATTCCATTGTGTCGAGGCTAAGTCTAATATTAAGGCAAGTAGGTTCTTGATTAGTAAGGGTGGCAAAAATTACTGAGAGAAAGCAGGAGAATGGGTTTGAGAATGGTACAGTAATAAATCAGCTATGATGGAATGGCTGATGGGTTGAATCGCCCAATTCTGCTCTTATGTCTTATGGTCTAGTGGAGCATGTCTTGCTGTGAATACAACCCAAAGCAAGTGGCTTCTTTAACTCGAACATGAACAAAATCTGCAGATGCTGGAAATCCACAGCAACGCATACAGAATGCTGGAGAAACTCGGCAAGCCTGGCAGCGTCTATGGAAAAGAGTAAACAGTCGATGTTTTGGGTTGAGACCCTTTAACTCTACTAGTTGTAGAGCATATATAAGAAGTTTAAGCAGACTAAAAAATAAACTCGGGGCTGATGCAAAGTCTTGGCCTGAAAATGTAATTAACTTGTTGCTGCCACAGATACTGCCTGATCTACTGAGTTGCTCCAGCAGTTTGTTTTCTTTGAGTCTGGTGTCTCTAAACCTACCTAACCCAGGCCCAAGTAAATACAGCCCATAGCACAAGAGCCTCCCATGTAACATGGATATAAAAGCTGCACCTGGATAAGCTTTTATTCAGTCATGTTATTCAGATAAAAAGGAAGATTGACTTTCCCTTTGGCCAGTGACTTACAACTGTCAGTGTGTTGCTGAATGCCAAATGGCACTGATTATTTTTTCTCTCTGCAGATATTTCCATTTTTCATTGTGGATTTCCCTTTAAGATGTTATTTTAAACTCTCACGTTATTGGTGGAAAACCATTGATGATCGCAACATAAAGATACTTTGTGAAATCAAAGAAATGTCAAGCTTAGTAAAATCAGCAGTCTTGCCTTGTTAATACTGCCTTCTGTCACAAGGTGGCAGCAAGAGCATCATTTTTAAGGAACTTTCTGACGGATTTGAGAATCTCAGGAGATAGTTATGAAATTATAATGATTTATTGACTCTTTATATTATCTTTTTTTCCAAAAACAAAATCACAATTTTGTGACAAGTACAGTCACATGAACTGTAAACAAAGTAATTCTTGATCAGGTTTGGTATGCTTCTACATTCATATGATTAATGCAAACTATGGCCATATTTACATTGAATGTGTTAATTCCATTCTACCATTCTGCCTGGAAAGAATCAGTCTGTCTGAATCCCTAACAATTTTCCACTGAATATAACCAAGAATTATAATTTTCAAACTTCATAATATTTAAAACATTGACATCTCCACCCAATTTGTGATTGTTATGTGAAAAAAAATGCAAAATGGTTCCATGGGTAGAAATTTTAATGGTTCAAGCATGATTTTTAAATAGCAAATAATTAAAATATTTCTGTCAAATAAAGTTACCTTTTACAGGGAAAATTTGAATAATATTTACGTAATAACATGTTAATGGAATTGTAAAACCGGTGAATTTCTAGCAAATGCAAACGCCCAAATTCAACAGCTTATTAAGCCACATCTCCATGTAAGTAGGGCCATTGATGTATAGCTAAAAAGAAGAAAAAAATACTGAGTGAGCTTCTGTACTTACATTCTACAAGAATACAAAATGTTTAAATCAGTTATAATATCTATAAACACATTGAATTAAATTTATAAGATCCTTTCTTTAACACTCACTATGGAGTCAATCCACTTCTTTTCACCATCTTGCCTTTTTCTGCAAAACATTGACTTGGTTGTATTACCCTAATACTTATTTCTGATTTGTTACAATACAGCATTACATTACACTAAAAAAATAATATTTCTGGAAAAAAATAACATTAATAGAATCTTTTACAACAATGTGCTGAGAAAAGCAACAAAATATGTTACAAGTATGCTAAAACAGATGAAAAAAATAAAATATTTTGTATCTGTAATAACTTAATGCATACCAACTAATTCATAATAGTCCTTGTGTTTGGTGAGTGTACAGATCTGTTCTTTACCATAATATTTCAATATTGATAATGGTCCATGTTAAATCTTTAACAAGTAATGGAAAAGTGCAGTGACATCTCTGTAGAAGTCAACAGAATCAAAGCAAATGATCACTTCTGGCGGTTAACGTCTCGCGGTTGGTTCCTTGCTGAACCTTAGTCAAAGGGATGCTTTGGAAGTCATGTAAAGCTCTTGCATTACTTTGTCATTGATTTTCTTTCCTACTGACAATTGCCCAATATTAAGCACTAAACAGTGACAAAATGAAGCAATATTGTCAATGGACACTTGAAGGTTCATTCGGAACTCTCTGGGCACAACACAATTTTGATCATTAAACTCCCAGAACTAATACTTAATTGGTGATAAGAAGCAGTTAGCAAAAGTTGGACCATTTCAACAGCTTTGTTTTGGTACTGATTTGCCTTTGCTACAGGGACTCAGATGATCTGTGTTCCCCTAATGATGCACAGTACTGCAAAGATGATTGCAGTCTGTGTATTTTAGGAGTGGAAAAAGGCACATATGGTGTGCAATTGTAGTTTTTGTTATAAAATCCTTCTGTCATTCCAAAAAGTGCCAGGCTTTAGTTGGGTGTGGATCCACAAGGTGCAGAAATCTTCAAGGTTAAGGCATTACATACAGGCACAGCACGTCATTAAAAAAGCTGATGGGATGCCATTCTTTAGTGAGAGGTCTGAATACAAAAGCAGCAAGGCTATGTTTTCGTTATATTAGGCTATGGTGAGACCACATCTGGTGCAGTGTTGATCTCATCTAAAGAAGGATTTTAATATGTTGGAAGTGTTTCAGCCAAGCTTTGTTAGACAGATACCTAAAATTGTATGCTGTCAAATAAGGAATGATCAGACAGGCTAGGTTTGTATCTGCTGGAGTTTAATAATGTGAATTTGATAGAAACATACAAAATTCTTGAGTTCTGATAAGGTAGACATGAAGGTGATGTTACTTGTGGGGAAAATCCTGAATTCTTGGGTCACACACAATTTGAGGTGATTTTCTCTCTGAGGCATGTGAGGAACTCTCTTCCTAAAGTTAAGTGCAAACAGAGTCTTTGAATACTTTTAAGGAGAGGTCGATTCCTAACAAGTAAGTCATGGGTGGGAATGCAGCGCTGAGATTTTAATTAAATTGCCCATGTTCTTGTCAACATGAAGAGGCTTTAAAGTCCAAGTGGTCTCCTCCTGCCTTTAATTGGTATGCTTGTGTTCATGAGCCTGACAGAGTTGACTGAATGGAAGAATTGCAACTGAGCAAATTCCTGCTTTGGCACCGAAGCACAAAGATACCAAGAATAAAAAAAATAACTCAAATTATTCCCTTCATAATTGGGTTAAACTGAAACAAAGACTCTGGCTGACTAAAAAATAATATAGAACTGCCGCTGATACATGGGTGTTGTCTGGTTGTGGTGGATTGATAAAGTGAAACTATTTTGCCACCAGGGATCCTTCCCATTTATCCCAATCCCCGATAACACAGCACCATCACCAGAGGAGCTCGCCCACCTACTTAGAAACTGGCATGTATGGAGAAAGTCTCACTCAAAGATCAGAAAACAAAATGGCAAGATGAAAGATGTAAGGTGAGGGGCCCAGTGAGAGCAAACAGGAGAGAAAGTGACACAGGAAAACATGGACGGCTTCCAGCTGGGTGCTGGCATGGAACCAACACACTTGTTGATTTATTTTTGAGGCAAAGCCAAGAGTGAATGGCATGCTCTGCATTGTCTCAGCCCGAAGGTACTTCACTGGAAATCTCCCTTCTGCTGCCATTTCTTTTTTGTCTAATTTATTCCACAGGGATAGTAATCTGTATGCAGCAGCATCCCGTCAACTGCAAATGTCTGACTGGGTGTTGGTCTCTGAGCGGAGAAAGCAAACTATCTTATGCACTCCTGCTCTTTGTCACAAGCTTCCCCAGCCCAGGAAGTTAACTTGCCATTACTTAAAAGGTGGGTTATGTGGGAGTATTTTTTTTATTAACTAGTTAGGTGGTAAAAAGGAGCAGGAGTTCAACAAAAGTTGCTAAATCAATTTGAGGATTTGTTGAACTAGGGAAAGGTCACCTTTAATCATTTACCATGAATGTGGTTAAATAATGATGGACCAGAGGGTCATCGCAGGATTTGGAAGTGTAAATTATCAGATGGGGTCATCAGCTGAGGAATATTCTGTGGGAAAACTTTGACTCAGAAAAGGGTATTTGTGAACTTGGGAGATATTGTGAAATTATACAAACTACTATAATAAACAGTATGAAGAGAATGTTTAAAGAAATTGAAAAGGAAAGATTTTCAGATCAAATTGAGTATTGCAACTAACACCATTAACATAGTATGCAATATTTTCAGATTCAGTAAGAAAGGCCAGATTTCCTAAGGAATTTTTCATGCATGGTGGAGCCGCAACCTGCTTGCTGGGAATGGCTAGCCCATTTAGGTTCTTCTAAGAGTAGGTACTCCATCAATCTCCATAATCAAGGAATTGTATCGGGGAAAATTTCTAGACTAATTCAGTTACTGTACCCTTGACAGACATCTGTAATACCACACTTTGGCCTTCTTGACGGCCCAGTCATTAATGGGTCTGAACTGATTGAGGAAGAGCTTTTATTGTTTCTACTGAAAGCAGAATGACTGACTATAGAGCCGAGTAAATTAATTCCTGGCCCTTCAACTCTTGTGGTGCACAGGCAGAATAGCTTGCACTCCTTTCTACCGTGCGAGGCAAATTGGATTAGCCTTGGCAAGCTAGCTCTATTGATGTGCCTGCCTGCCCCCTTGTAACTGCTGATCACTGATGATCCCAGTGGTAGTTTTTCTAGTCTGGGTGAGTGTACTGGAGGTGGGTGATATTTTTTCCCTCCCATCTGCACACGTACTTGTGGAGTGGACCACTGGCTGTGCCTAATATTCTTGCCAGGGCACTTTTAAAGTATTCAAAGGGGGCAGATTGAATAATGATTTCACATGAAGCACCTCCCTCAAATGATTGTACATCTGTGAGTCAAAGTGCTAGCTAACTTCAGTCTGACATAGCTTGCAGGTATTCTTCAGCAGTGATTACTGGATGCCACCAGCAAGCTTGGCCAACTTTTTCCCATTTTTGTCTCATGAGTGTTTCCAATTGCAATCAGTTCAGATCAAACATCAGCTCTTCTAATTCCTGAAGCATTGTATCACAACTGGCACATAGATTTATCCACAAACATGCAGAATGAGAACAAGGCAGCCTACTCAAGGATTGAAGTCTCAAAACAGCCCTGAACACCGTAACTTAGCAGATATCTTTTGCTGTATTGGGGACGCCTTGAATTTCCCCCTTTCAAACAGGATAGTAAATGAAAACCCCACCTCCTTTTTTCTAAAGACTTAGAGTATGTCGTTTGAAGAGCAGGGGTGCTGTTTGTGCCGCCAATGACACTGATCAATCAAAACCAGATTTATCAGTTGTTTATCTTGGTTCTTGCCATGGGCCTATTGCATCTGTGTTATTTCCCGTGGTTCTCTGTTCAACAAAAGTGCTGATACTCCAAGTATGGAAACCAGAAAAGATCAAACGTATAAAATAAATGGAAATTCTTAATCTTATCTTAAAAAAAATATGGGCACAAATGCAGCCATTCTTTCATATGCAAATTTGACTCTAAATGTAATGACGCAAAACGAGGAAATCTGCAGATGCTGGAAATTCAAGCAACACACACAAAATGCTGGTGGAACACAGCAAGCCAGGCAGCATCTATAAAGGAGGACAGTCGATGTTTCGGGCCAAGACCCTTCATCGGGACTAACTGAAAGGAAAGATAGTAAGAGATTTGAAAGTAGGATGGGGAGGTGGAAATGTGAAATGATAGGAGAAGACAGGAGGGGGTGGGGTGAAGCTAAGAACTGGAAAGGTGATTGGCAAAAGGGATACAGAGCTAGAGAAGGGAAAGGATCATGGGACGGGAGGCCTAGGGAGAAAGGAAGGGGGAGGGGAGCACCAGAGGGAGATGGAAAACCATCAAAGAATGATTGTGTAAGGGATAGAGAGAGTAAAATAGGAGAGTAAAAAAAGTGGGGGAATAATAAATAAGGGATGGGGTAAGAAGGGGGGAGGGGCATTAACTGAAGTTAGAGAAATCAATGTTCATGCCATCAGGTTGGAGGCTACCCAGATGGAGTATCAGGTGTTGATCCCAGTGGCCACACATTTTAATTCCACATCCCATTCCCATTCTAATATGTCTATCCATGGCCTCCTCTACTGTCAAGATGAAGCCACACTCAGGTTGGAGGAACAACACTTTATATACCGGCTGGGTAGCCTCCAACCTAAGTCTAACTTCTGTTAATGCCCCTCCTTCCCTTCTTACCCCATCCCTTATTTATTTATTCCCCCCTTTTCCTCTCCTTTTTTTTCTCTCTCTACCCCTCTCACAATCACTTTTTGCCTGTTCTCCATCTCCCTCTGGTGCTCCCCTCCCCCTTTCTTTCTCCCTAGGCCTCCCGTTCCATGATCTTTTCCCTTCTCCAGCTGTGTATCCCTTTTGCCAATCACCTTTCCAGCTCTTAGCTCCACCCCACTCCCTCCTGTCTTCTCCTATCATTTCGGATTTCCCCCTTCCCCTCCCACTTTCAAATCTTTTACTATCTTTTTCAGTTAGTCCTGACGAAGGGTCTCGGCCCGAAATGCCGACTGTACTTCTTCCTGTAGATGCTGCCTGGCCTGCTGTGTTCCACCAGCATTTTGTGTGTGTTGTCTAAATGTAATGAGTTTTTTTTGCAGACTGTCCACGTCAGCATTGATGCTTCAGGTAGTAAAGTGGCAGTACTGATGCCTCATGATGGTTGTAAAATGGAAGCTCCTGTGTGATCTCACCTTTTGTAATGACTGTGTAAACCTAGCTGAGTAGGATTACAGGCCACCTGTTACATTTGGTTCAGCTGTGGATTGCCTATCTATGCTTTTCCAGCAAAATATCCAATTGTTCTTTCTCAATCCCTGCATTAATGGTGTTTTTAGTACCAAAGCTTCAACAATTGTCTTCAGAGCTCTTGGATATAACGAATAATCAATGGAATCATTAAAGACTTGTGAAAGCAAACAGGGCTGGTGAAAAGGTACCTTTTTGTATATTTTTCATCTAATAGGAGACCTTTGGTAGAAAATTCATCTTGGCTGGTTAGATCGTGGTAAAACTTTGAACTTTTTATATGTTATGGAATCATATACACAAAAAAACTTAACATTTGAAGGGGAATAAATATACATTATTCATGTGAACAAATAAACTTTGAAAAGTAAATTTACAATGCCCCATAACATCATGGGGAAAAATACCCTTCTACAAAAAGAAGATGCTGTCATATTGTGGCTGTCCCAGCTTCAGAATTTCATCTTGTACTCTTCTGCGTTGTCGTGGAGAACCTGATGCAATTAGGCCTTGAGAGTCTGCTGAGCTGAGAAAAAGGCACTTCCTATGTGAAACTGCGAGAAGTTCTGTCACCTAACATCGAAAATCTCTTTAAAGTTTCTTTCTTAAATAAAACAAACAAGTTATGGGTTAAGGTAAAATGTTCAGTGGGTCACGAGGGCCACAACAGACTCCAGACTAAGCAGGCCACCCCAGAGATGAGTGCCGTTGCCGAGGGGACTGTGGCTGTTGCAGTAGAGTTGAAGATGGGATGCTGCTTCTGTTGATGTGACGGTTCACGTGCAGGTTCCACTGTGATGTAGCCATTGATAATCCTGATATTGGATGGCACAATGGTTGTACTGAAGGGAGAAAAGAAGAGGCAATTATTAGATGGCTAGGAAGTAAGAAACATCTACAAAATAAACTGACATCCTTCAGGCCTGTTACAGAGTTTGACCATAAATTAGTTTCTATCTTTTCTCTGGTTCACTAAACTTGCGCTAGATATAATAGTGTGTAGAATATTAATTGCACATTGAATTCCATACCAAAGTCACAAAATTGGCCAGAACCTTTTTAGTAGCCATGCTTTGGTGGTTCGCACCTAGAACTGTGTGCTAAACAGAATCAGTACAGTTCTGGATAGGTTCAGGCTCAACTAAATGTGTTTTTTGGCAAATTTTTGCATTCTGAATAGAGGAATACATCAGAACTTCTACTCAGGAGATGACACTGTCAGTGCAGAAAGTGGACCCCCAACATTCTCTCACCCTTCTACTGCCCTTGTTCCTGCTATTCTTCAGGTTGTATATCATGTCCCTCAATTCTGAACTGGTATGCTCTTAGCAAATCCCAGCACCCAAGATGAAACTTGCTTCTCACTGAAGTTAAAAGAGTTGCACTCATCTCTGGACATATACAGTGACTATAGATCTCTGTGCTGCTACAGTGAGCAGCAAATTGAGAGAAAGAACAGAGGTTTTCTGGAGCAGTTGACAAGACCTATGATGAGGAAGTCAAAATTCAAGCTGAACTTGACCTCAATGGAGAGGGATGTCTAGGTATGAGAGTGTGACTGTGGCATTCCCACAGATTTTCTCATATCTTCGTGTATTAGTCCGGGAAAACCTGTGCACATGAGGAAGAACATACAAACTTTCTTACAGAGGACACTGGAATGAACTCTAAACTCTGATGCCCCAAGCTGCAGCAGTATCACAACAACTGCCACACCACGGTGTCACTCATGTTGATTGAGAGATGGTGAGTAACACAATGTTCTCCAAGCCTCTTCTGTGATTCTTATCTCAGCTGTCAAAGGATGTCAAGTGAGGTAATGCATGGCTTCCCACCAGAAGTGAAGTAGACAAGAATCAGTTGTCCACTTGTGACTCCAGCAGTTCTTACGATAGGATTATGCAGTGTCACTTTTGGTTATTTTAAGTGTCCAGTCTAGTGAAACTACAACAAAGGGAGATACGTGCTTTAAAACAAAATGCATCTCTCAAGTGGCCACTTCGGTATTTCATGTGTTTGTAGGCTTATTTAAGTTAAATAAAATATAAAGCATGATTGATTTCATGAGAAACTTTATGCCAGAGAAGTTCAGACAAGGCGTTAATCTAGCTCAGTAACGTTTTCCATCAAGTTTAATCTTTAAACATAAATGGCCCAGTGAATGCAAGTCATGTTATTACCTGCAATCAAACAACAAACTTGGTGCCTTTTAAATGCTCCTGGAAATGGAGTCACAATGACTGGTAGTTAAGATCTTTATAAAAGATTTCAAAGGCCACATGGTAAAATGACAGATTCTTATTGTTACCATTAAAACAGTAATTTCCTGTGAGGATCAAATCTGGTTGCACACCAAATTATTTGTTTGTAGAACCTGTTGCTTAGTTATGTGTAAATATATTCTGATCTCATTCACACAGGTGCAGAATGGGTTTAACAACAAATTCAGTGTAAATAATTAAGACCAGCAGAAGGAGTCAAGACTGTATTCCTATTTCTGAGTGAAAACTGATTGTTGAGGGTAAGCGAAGAGAAATTGCACAAATGAGTTGCGATGAGACATCAGGAAAATAATGATCAGAACTTCCACTTAAAATTTTGGATTTAACGACATTTTAAGCCAGTGTAGTTGGAGGGTATTTCCCTGCAAATCTTTAGGTTAGGGCTGAATTAATTATAATTGGCCAAGATAACTTCAAGAGGGGACACAAGAGACTGCAGATGGTGGAATATGAAGCAATGAACAATCTGATGGAGGAAGTCAGCTGGTCAAGTGGTATCCGTGATTATATGAGGAGTGCCAGGGTTGGGGGGAAGGAATTATCAAAGTATTGGGTGTAAGACCTGCTGCACTTCGGCCCTGATGAAGAGTTTCAACCTGAAACAGCAACAATTCTTTTACCCTATGGATGCTGTTTGACCGGTTGAGTAACTCCAAAGTGTTGATTTTCTTTACTTCATATCTTCATGAAAAAATTGGAAGAACTCATTGGTTTCTCTTCCACACATGCCAATCACTGGCTTAATTCTCATAGCGCTTCTGTTTGTTTCAGATTCCATCATCTACAATTTTGTTTTCTAAGATATTTTCAAGAACAGGGATTGAATAAAACTGAAAGTTAGTGAGAAGAAATGAAGATATCTAGGGAATAATGTGCATAAGCTGTGCCCCAGTTTCTTTCATTTTTCTTTTTAAACAAGAATTGTTCTATATATCAGATTTTTTTGTATAAATTTGCAAATTCCATAAGGGAAAATTTCCATTAGTCAAACTGCTGCAAGACATGGGTCACTTGTATTTAAAATGGCTAATGTTTCATTTCAATTGTTGATTATATGTATTTGTTACACAACTATATTTCAACTAATGGATAAATGCCATCTTTTAGTATAATCAGCAATTTCTTACTAAATCATATTAAATAAACAAAACTGAGAAAGTGACATACTGACATAGTTTTCTACATTCAGAAAATCGCTCAAAATATTGACAAGCCTCGTGAGGTATTCAAGGAAACAATAGGTTAACCTTGTCTGTCTTGATCACTGGCCCTATCATTTCCATTTCCTTCTTTACCATGTAAGACTAATTCCCAATGATCTTTAGGCCTTCTACTGCTTCAAACATTTTGAGTTGCAGTACAGTGTCAATACAAATTGCCTGAAAATTGAGCTGAGCATTGAAAGTGGGAAATTCAAATGCTGTCAATACCTCCTATTTTGGGATACAAGAAAGTTATACCAGAAAACTACAAGAAATAGGAGCAGAATTAGGAGCTTGGCCCCTCAAGTCTATTCCATCATGGCTGATTTATTATCCCTCTCAACCCCATTCTACTGCCTTCTCTCTGTAACCTTTGAAGCCCTGACTAATCAAGAACCTATCAAATTCCACTTCAAATATACCCAATGACTTAGCCTCCACAGCTGTCTATGGCAATGAATTCCACAGATCCACCAGCCTCTAGCTAAAGAAATTCTTTCTCATCCCTATCCTGTAGGGACATCATTCTTTTCTGAAGCTGTTCCCTCTGGTCCTAGATTCTCACTATAGGAAACATCCTCTCAACATCCACTCTATCTAGGCCTTTTAATATTTGATAGGCTTCAATAAGATTCTCCCCTTATTCTTTTAAACTCCAGCGTGCATACCCAGGACCATCAAACGCTACTCAAACATTAACACTTTAATTCCCATGATCATTCTTGTGAATGTCCTCTGGCCCCTCTCCAATACCAGCACATCCTTTCTTAGATAAGGAGCCCAAAGCTGCTCACAATACTCCAAGTACAGTCTGACTAATGCCATAAAAAGCCTCAATTTGTGCTCATTTCAAGACAAAATCCAGGCATAAGATGAAATCATGGAATCAGGTACATTTAAGTGGCAAATTGAATGCCATAAATGAAGTTTGAGTATGGAGATTGTTCAGACATCATCAAATGTGGAAAACATTTTTGGTTCACCATTCAAGAGTACATTGCTGACCAGGTTGCATCGCGCTCTTTTCTCTAAATCTTATAAAAGAATCGCTTCAAAGGTATGAATTGGCAAATTTAATGGACAACAGAAGGACATACAGTTCTGTGAAAGATTATATTGTATGAATCACTTCAACTCCTCAATATAACAAGTATTTCATCTGATGATAAGGACCAAAAAAATGTTGAAGCAGACATTCTTCTAATATGAACCACATTTTCACCTAAAATGAAATTCTTAAGTGCATGCATCAGATTGATAGAATAGTACTTTTTTTTAATAGATTGGATCAGTAGCAAAATAGTTCAATTCTAACTACTACATACAACATAAAGACATGAAGTAAAAAACACTTGTAACTAGATAGAAGGGCCAATGATCATTTTCTCTGGCCAACCAAAACTTGTATTGTTTAACAACTTGCTGTAAGTGAATATAATTTTGCCCCTATGACGTAGAATCTACTCCATGTACTTATTGGACAACGTCTGCTAAACACTTGTGCAGGTTTAATGCAATTATAGGATTGAGAATTTTCAATCACATTACATGATTCAAACCAGACCACTGAATTTGCTGTTTGTCTAATCTGGAAGATGCATTGCTGCAGAGCATAGATCATGACAGAACTGAGCTGGACCAGTTTTAGTTCACGTTTAGAAATTATTGTACATTCTAATTTTTTTAAAAATGTGCAAATGGGGTATGTCCCATAATACCTCTAAAATCTGGCTCATGCTGAATAATTTCCCATTATGTGCAGACCTGCTTGGGTGCAGCATTAAACATCTGCATTTCGAAGTCAAGTGGAGTTGAATGCAGCCTACTAACAGACAGCCACACCAGCTGCTGCAACGTTCCATGGAATTACATTTTTTCTAATAGGATACTCCATTAAAAGTGAACCCTAAAGTATATTCCAGTCCCAACACCTGCCTACCCATTATAAATGTGCAGATTTCAGTTTGAGCAACAGTTCTATAATTAGTAGCTAAACAAGCAGCCATTCTACATTGTCATTTTCGGAACATTCAACAGGTTATTCCAAAAATAGAGATGGCTGGAAGTGTCAGAAGAGAAGCAGATTTGACGAGGATTGGTGATGCACACGCGAACAATCTAGCAACAACAGCTGTGTGCTAAACTAGATCCAGGATGGCAGGGTGACTCCTTCCTCCTGTTGATCCAGAAATACTTGAAAGAACTATTGTGCCTGCACTCCTCCATCTGAAGTCAGCCCTAAGTAGGGCCTAGACATGGAACTTTGAGACTGAACACTGAACCAGTGAATTAACCCAATGGAGAAATTTATTTCATAGCTTCATTCAGCATGGGAGGAGGCAGCCAATCAGTCTATAGCCAGTGCACAGAATGAGCAAAAGCAGATGCTTCTGGGCTAAAAGTACAACTAACCCATGGGATGTGGAAATTGTTCTGAGGACCAGTGCAGGGTTTCCAAGAAGAGGAGAAGGGCTGGAGACAGGAGAAAGGATCATCAGTGTGGGGTGGGGAATTCTTGCCAATGAAGTAGGCTCTGAGAGGGAGGCGACAGAAGAGTTTGGTGTCATGGGTGTGGAACTCACTGAAGCACAGGTGAAGCGGGTCAAAGGTAAGGCCCTTGCTAAGGACAGAATGTTTGCCTCGGTGAGCGGGAGGTCAATAGGAATGGAGAAGATGCAGCATGGGTTAGAGCTAGGATTGAAGGGGGAAGGAGAGTTGTCAGAGGAAGGGGGAGGGTTGGGGTGTTCAGGGAATGCGGGGTGGGAGGAAGATGGAGGCTCTGAGGATCCAAGAGTGGAGTGAAGAATGGTGCTGGGGAAGGGGAACCCAGGGGCCCAGCAGCAGCAGCAAGGAAGGTCTCGGCTGGTAGCCAGAGCCAGAGCCACAGTCCGCACAGTTTGCAGTCTGAAGGTGTCTGGGGTCATGGGAACTGGAGTTGGTGGCTTTGGAATCCAAGGTTTGAATCCACTCAGGGTTGTTGGAACTGGGGTTGACAACAATTGTGTCACTGCTCTGGAGGAGTCCAGGGTCATCGGAGCTGGTGTTGGGAGTCAGTGAACTCCGCAGTCTGGGTGTGTCCGATCAAACTGAGGTCCAAGTGGGAGGCAGCAGGGTCCACGGTCTGGGGTGCATCCAGGGCCACTGGAAGCAGAGTTGGATATGGCGGGATCTGCGGTCTGGAGTTGGGCGATCTGCCGACCCTCCATGGATGCGAAAAACTTGTTGGTTGAATGCATGGATCCAGCAGAGAATGAAATGTTGGAGAGGTCCATGGCAGGGAAAAAGAGAGACAGACACGGAGACGCAGACGTGGAGCTGTGGCAGAGACTGAGACAGGGCCAACAGGAGTAGACTAAACGGCTTTCAAGACCACTCTGCCATTCAATGAGATCATGGTTGGTTCACTGACTCTTGTTGGCTTACTTAAATTCATCTCCTTAGCAATTAAGAACCCCTGGCAATGCATACTGTGCACTTAAAAAAGTGTAGTCTGTGTGTATGTATAAAAAACACTATCTCTGACGTCCTCCCCTATGCTTTCTCCTCCAATCGTCTTAAAGTTATGACTTCTTGTTGCCCTGAGAAAAGTCACTAGTTACCACTCTATCTATGTCTCTTATCATCTTATGCACCATATGATAAGACAATCCACTTGGAGTACTTCCTTCCTCCATGCAGATGATGTGAATGTGATTCATTACTCCATATAAGCAAAAACATTTTACTTATTATTACTTACCCAGAAATTAAATATTCATCATTTGATATTTTGTGTTTGCAGATGCTGAAAGTCAATATTCTTTTGCTTTCCAAAGTAAATCTTCGCTGTGATAGAACAAGGAAGACAAGCTATCCTGGCTGAAGATTTAGATTATTTACCGTCTGTATATTCTGCTCCATTTCAGGCATTATGAATGCAGGAGTAAGAACCATATTGAAGTCTCACCATATAAAACAGGTGTCACATCAGTGAAGTGATGCATTCCTTGAGACTCCAAACCTAACAGGAGATACTATTGCAAGATTTTCATTGTACATTGACTGGTGACTTGCAGGACCTGTCTGCACCTTGCATTACAAGCAGCAATGGGCTTCAGTGGTGACTGACACGGGGTCAACTTACTGACCCTGGTGTTTTAGGGGCTTTGGGGTTGAAGTAAAGTTTGTTTCCAGGTGACGCACTGTGGGTCAAAAGGATAAATAGAGGTGTCATTGTGACAGATTGCTTTATGAGGAATCTTGCATCTCTTGCTGTACAATAAGGGTTTGATTGGTGTTGAAAAGAAAAGCCTCCTGTTTTGAACACACTGCTAGGAACATGAGAAGTAATTTTAACTTTGAAGTGAGAGGTAACTGAAATCTCTTCTAGCTCAACAACCTTTGAAAATATGAGGCCCTATAATTCTGGCCTCTGGATTATTCCCAAATTTAATTGTTTCATATTTTTAGCTGCCAAGGCTCAAGGCTCTGGAATTTCATCCTTAAATGTTTCCAGCTTTCTAACCACTCTCCTCCTTCAATTCCTTCATTTGATAGATATTACCCCCACCAAATTTTTGCAGTCTTATCATATTAGCTACTTAATGTGGCTTGACATTATATTGCACCTCCTGAAGAGTGTATTGGGATATTTTACTACTATAAGGACACTATGTACAGTAGTTGATTTAGCTGCAGTATCTTCTGTAATTAATGTACAGCATTAAGGCCTATAAATCCTTCATGGGTCTGGTACAAAGTCATATAGATCAGGATTTATTCAAAAATGAGAATCTGAACAGGAAAAAAAGGGAAGTCAGAAATTAGAGGTGAGAACAAAGAGAAAGATAATCATCCAGCTTGGCTATGATATGAAAATGGAAATCCTATACTAATATTTGTCCAGGGATTCAAATGAGTGACAATTGGCTACCTGGCAAGACTGATAAGAAGAAAAGGCATTCAGTAGAAGATTGGAAAAATATAAAAGATTTTGAGGCTGACTTCTGCCTTAATCTACGTTGAAAAACATTTGCATTTAAAAATTATGTCAAATATTGTCATTTGCAAAAATAATCTGGAATTAATGCAGACCCCTGAAAGAAGAGCTTTGAGATAACTTACACTGAGAAACAGGCGTTAGAACAGGTCATCCTTGATGCTAATTGAACTTTGCGTCAAGCTACCGATGCTTTGCTGTTCCCCTTTCTTAATGCTCTACAGCTATAAAAGGCACAATCCATGTGGCATTTTCCTGCCTTTTCCCAGAAACCTTTAATGCCCTGACTAACTAAGAACCTATCAACCTCTACTTTAAATATACTTAATGACTTGGCCTCCAAAACTACTTCTGGCAATGAATTCCATAAATTCACTACCCTCTGGCTTAAAAAATTCCTTCTTTGTTCTAAATGGATGTCCCTCTTCTCACTACAGGAACCATCCACTCCACATCCATTCTATTAGGGCTTTTCCATATTTTACAGGTTTCAAGAAATATCCCCTCATTCTTTGAAACTTGAGCAAGTGCAAGCCCAGAGCCATCACTGTTCTTCAGACATTAACCTTTTTATTCCAGGAATCATTCTCATGAACCTCCTCTGGACCCTCTCCAATGCCGACACATCTTTTCTGAGGCATGGAGTCCAAAACTACTCATAAGACTTTAACTTCAGTCAAACCAATGCCTTATAAATCCCAGCATCACATCCTTGCTGTATGCTTTAGTCCTCTCGAAATGAATGCCAACATTACATTTGCCTTCCTTACCACTGAATCAATCTGCAAGTTAACCTTTTGGCAATACTGCACAAGGACTCCCAAGTTACATTGAACCTCTGATTTTTGAATTTTCTCCCCATTTAGAAAAAAATCCATACCCCTATTAACATGACCACACAATTCTTTACACTATATTCCATTTGCCATTTTATCTTCTATTCTCCTAATCTGTCCAAGTCCTTCTGCAGACTCCGTGCTTCCTCAACACTGACTTTCCACCCATCTTTGTATCATCTGCAAACTTGACCACAAAGTCATCAATTCTGCCATTCCAATCATTGACATATAACATAAAAAGAAGGGGTCCCTATACTGACCCCTGTAGAACACCACTAGTCACCAGCTGACAACCAGAATAAGCTCCCTTTATTCCCACTCTGCCTCCTGCCAGTCAGCCAATCTTCTATCCATGCTACTATCTTTCCTTAATACCATAGGTTCTTAACTTGTTAAACAGCCTCATGTGTGGTACCTTATCAAGGGCCTTCAGAAAATCCAAGTAAACAACATCCATCAACTCTCTTTTGTCAATCCTGCCTGTTATTCAGCGAATTCCATCAGATTTGTGAAGCAGGATTTCCCCTTAGGGAATCCATCCTGACTTTGACCTATTTTATCTTGTGCCTCCAAGTACCCCAACCTCTTCCCAATCACAGAAGTTAGGCTACCTGGCCTATAATTTTCCTTCTTCTGCCTTCCTTGCTTAAAAGAGTGGTAGGACTTTTGCAATTTTACAGTCCTCTGGAACCATTCCGGAATCTAGTGATTCTTGAAAGATCCTTCACAATCTCTTCAGCTACCTCTTTCAGAACCTGAGGTGTACTTCATCTGGTCCTGGTGACTTATCTACCTTCAGCCCTTCCAGTTTTCCAAGCATCTTCCACTTAGTCCTACCAACTACAGTCACTCCTGCCCCCTGAAACTCTCAAATTTACAGCATACTCTCAATTTCTTCCACAGTGAAGACTGACATGAAATACTTATTAACTTTGTCTGCCATTTTTCTGTCCCTCATTTCTACCTCTCCAGCATCATTTTTCAATGGTCCAATATCCACTCTCGCCTCTCCTTTACTCTTTTTATATCTGAAAAAAAAACACTTGGTATCCACTTATTTTATTGATTAGTTTACCTTCATCTGTCATCTTTTCTCTCCATATGATTTTTCATTTGCCTTCTGTTTTAATAAACTTCCCAATCCTGGAATTTCCCATCAATTTTTGCTATATTGTATACTGTTTCCTTTCAAATATAACACTTTCAGACCTGTATTCATCACCCTTTCCGATTTTGCCTCCTTGTTAATTTCAACTTATCCTCCTGACTGCAATTTTGCCGCATCATCGGTGTGTCTTTCCTCATGGTTCCCCATACATCGCATTGATGGTACATCAGCTTCCCCATCCTCAGCCCTATCACTTTGGTTCCCACCCCTCTGCCAAGTTAGATTAAATCCTCCCGAACAGCTCTAGCAAACCTGCCTGCAAAGGACCATTCAATAGTCTTATAATGGCAGAGTGGTAGCGGTCCTTCAGCCTGGTGGTATCTTCAATTTGGTATCTTCTGTCTGATGGGAGTGGGGAGAAGAGAGAATGCCCAGGTATGTGGGGAAATGAAGTCATGAATATGTTTAAATAGAGTGGAATCAAAAGCAAAAAAAAATGAAATGGGAAACGAGAACAGAAGGAAAAAGCATAAAAAATAGAAAGGAATCAAAAGCAGTAAAAAAAGTAATCTGCTACGTTTGACTTCTTGTTCAATTCACAGCCTTTACTGAGTCAAGTAAAGTCCGAAGATGAGAATGAATGCCCTTCAAGTCATTAGTATTTCACTGAGCGCAAATCAGGGAGTTCAAGTGCAACTGAAAATGGCAGTAAACTCTCTATTAGCTGTAATCATGTCTCAGGTTGTTGACTTCAGGAGGGCACAGAGTGACCACTCTCCATTGAACATCAACAGCTCCTCAGTAGAGATCGTTAAGAGCACCAAATTTCTTGGTGTTCACCTGGCAGAGAATCTCACATGGTCCCTCAACACCAGCTCCATAAGCGAAGAAAACCCAGCAGTGTCTTTACTTTCTGCGAAGGCTGAGGAAAGTCCATCTCCCAACCCCATCCTCACCACATTCTACAGAGGTTGTATTGAGAGCATCCTGAGCAGCTGCATCACTGCCTGGTTCAGAAATTGCACCATCTCAGATTGCAAGCCCCTGCAGCAGATAGTGAGGTCAGCTGAGAAGATAATCGGGGTCTCTCTTCCCTCCATTACAGACATTTACACTACACACTGCATCCGCAAAGCAAACAGCATTAAGAAGGACCCCACGCATCCCTCATACAAACTCTTCTCCCTCCTGCCATCTGGGAAAAGGCACCAAGCATTCGGGCTCTCACGACCAGACCATGTAACAGTTTCTTCCTCCAAACCATCAGACTCCTCAATACCCAGAGTCTGGACTGACACCAACTTACTGCCCTCTACTGTGCCTATTGTCTTGTTGATTATTTATTGTAATGCCTGCACTGTTTTGTGCACTTTTTGCAGTCCTGGGTAGGTCTGTAGTCTAGTGTAGTCTTTTTTTCTGTGTTTTTCTTACGTAGTCCAGTGTAGTTTTTGTACTGTTTCATGTAACACCATGGTCCTGAAAAATGTCTCGTTTTTACTGTGTACTGTACCAGCAGTTATGGTCAAAATGACAATAAAAAAGTGACTTGACTTGAGGTCATCACCATGGAGTGGCAAAGGCATTGTCTAGTTTAACCATCCTCCTGATAACTACATATTGTTCAGTTCCATTGGCAACTCCCCAGACAATGCTGTAATCAATAAGCATATGCAATGAGAAGCTGGACAGCATGCAGGTTTGACTTGCTAAGGAGAAAATAACTTCTGGCAATGAATGGTCCAAAAATAGAGAACAACAACATCAAGCTACTTACGAAGAGAGTTTCCTCTGTATTCCCGATCGCAGTTTACATACCGCCAAAGGCTGATGTTGTGCAGGTACTGAAGATATTGAATGCAAGAAACAAGAAACAGCCTACCCCAACACCTTTCAAATCATTGTCCCGAACCTCAGTCAAGCTTGTCTGAAGAATTCTCTGCCCAATTATCATCAACATATAACCTGCAGCACAGGGGATCTTAACATACTTGACCATTGCTGTACTATGATTGGAATGCCTTCCTTTCCATGCCTAGACCACACTTCTGTAAACCTGAACACTTCGACCTGCATATCGATAGAGGCTAAAGAGCAAGTCTCCAGCGATTGCCTCAGATTGGTGGACTGGGCAGTGTTCAATGACTCATCAGAGGCTCTGAATGAATACACCATGGTTGTCATGGACTTTATAAAAACAGTTAGAGACGAGTATTCAGTTCCGGTCGCCTCACTGTAGGAAGGATGTTGAAACCATAGAAAGGGTACAAAGGAGATTTACAAGGATGTTGCCTGGATTGGGGAGCATGCCTTATGAGAATAGGTTGAATGAATTTGGCCTATTTTCCTTGGAGTGACGGAGAATGAGAGGTGACCTGATAGAAGTGTATAAGATGATGAGAGGCATTGGTCGAGTGAATAGTCAGAGGCTTTCTCCCAGGGCTGGAATGGCTAGCATGAGACGGCACAGTTTTAAGTTACTTGGTCCAGAGTATGTACAGGAAAGATGTCGGGGTATGTTTTTTTACGCAGAGAGTGGTGAGTGCATGGAATGGCTGCCGGCGACAGTGGTGAAGGCAGATATGATAGGATCTTTTAAGAGACTCCTGGACAGGTACATGGAGCTCAGAAAAATAGAGGACCATGGATAACCCTAAGTAATTTCTAAGGTAAGGACATGTTTGGCACAGCTTTGTGGGCCAAAGGGCCTTTATTATGCTGTAGCTTTTTTATGTTTCTATGAGTATGCTCCAAAAAAATCATTCAGAGTTTTCCCCAATTGATAGTTCCCTCATTGGTCAGGGCATCAAAGGTTATGGCCACAAGGCAGGTGTATGGGGTTGACTGGGATCCACAATCAGTCATGATGGAATGGCGGAGCAGACTTGATGGGCTGAATGGCCTAATTCTGCTCCTATGTCTTATGTTCTTATAGTTTAAGCCGTATATGAACCATGAGATCTGCAATCTGCTGAGGACCAGATCAGTAGTGTTCAGGTCTGGTGATCAGGCAGGATACACGAGGTCCAGGTACAAGCTCCAGAAAGCCATCTCATGGGTGTAGTGGCAACTGTGGACCAAGTTTGGTTCTCTGGTTCAATTCATTACAGATAGTCTGTACTGTATCATAGATAGATAGATACTTTATTCATCCCCATGGGGAAATTCAACTTATTTTCCAATGTCCCATACACTTGTTGTAGCAAAACTAATAACATACAATACTTAACTCAGTAAAAAATATGATATGCATCTAAATCACTATCTCAAAAAGCATTAATAATAGCTTTTAAAAAGTTCTTAAGTCCTGGCGATTGAATTGTAAAGCCTAATGGCATTGGGGAGTATTGACCTCTTCATCCTGTCTGAGGAGCATTGCATCGATAGTAACCTGTCGCTGAAACTGCTTCTCTGTCTCTGGATGGTGCTATGTAGAGGATGTTCAGAGTTTTCCATAATTGACCGTAGCCTACTCAGCGCCCTTCGCTCAGCTACCGATGTTAAACTCTCCAGTACTTTGCCCACGACAGAGCCCGCCTTCCTTACCAGCTTATTAAGACGTGAGGCGTCCCTCTTCTTAATGCT